>NW_026849400.1:0-708396 GCF_030869305.1 Colletotrichum tamarilloi | reverse complement strand
CGATCCCAATACGAAGTTCGCGAACATCAGGGATATCCATCGGGCTCAAATCGAAGCGGGTGAAAAGGAGGTTATCACGGCTGAATCCAGCGACTCTGAATGCCCTAGTGAGGCTGGCAGCTGTATTGTAGTGGGTGTGGTTGAGGATCAATAGTTAATAGTAATGAGGAGGTTGGGTTGTGATCCCATCGTTTTTGTGGTGCCAGAAACAGGGGGGTGCCAGGAAGTGGGTATGTTGACTTACTAGCTTCGCGAGATGTCAACATTTCAGGCAATGAAACCCATTCTATGACTATAAAGCAGTTGAATATTTTGAGACATGAACTGGGTCGTCCTGAGCTTCTGAAGTTTGATCACTTTTGACAGACACCTCACATTTTCCCACAAGCCACAGTGAACACCTTCTCTCTTTCTTGATACCCTGATGGCTGAATACTCAGTTGCCTGGTTTCGATGAACAAAATCTACATAGCACTTCTTCCATGTCTAGACATCCTTCTCTATCAGACCAAATTGGCAATTATTATGGCCAAGGATATGCCTCCAGTGTCGACCTTTTCATAACGTCTGATACATCAGGGCGGTTGTTGTTTTCAGATCTACGGGAGCACCCGAGAGGGTAGTTAGCTTCCCGCAGTCGGCATTCAAATGGCGAATCGGGTGGCGCATGACGACTCTCATGCAAGCCGTCGGCGTTTACCCCAATACCCCTTCATTCTGGCCAGACCACTCATTGCCTTGCGTCTTCGATTCTTGTTACCACTTTGGGAAGTCAGCCAGCCACTTCATGGGCATCAGATACATGGAAACATGCACATTCATCGATTCGGCTTGAAAACTCTTGAGGTGCATAGGTGCAACAGGGTCGCCGGTCTGACATACCTGGCAGTTCGAGGCGTTCACGTCATGCCAGACTCGTCATCCCTTCTCGACTATCGCAATTACACAGCTATATTACGAGATAGAGTATGTTGAACTAGCTGCCATTGATTTGGTTTAGCCAGTCGGATGAGTTCACTCCGTACAAGATCAGGGCTAGAACCGGCGGCGTGGTATTTCGGATGGCTTCACCGCTGCTCACGGAACGCAGTTAGAACCTGGCTGACATGCGCTGCATAGGTCACGCTCCAGAAACAACTCATTTTCAGCCGCAGCCCCGATTAAAAGCTCTAAAAGCACACAAGGGGTTGAAAGTATTTGAGAATGTTCTTACAAAATTTGTTTCAACCAATGTCACCCACACCCTACACTAGACCTTTTGCGCGAGAACACCCAGTACCACAGGATACATACTGTTGAAAGATCTTCTCACGTGCAGTTCATTCTCGCCATCCCATGGCTGTGGATCAACCTTGGCAAAAGGGAATGTGTTGAACATCTCGCTTAGAAGCTCTCCCTCCAGCCCGTCCAAGGTTGATGTATTTGGCCTCGCATCCCCCTCGCTCTCACTGCCTGGCGTCTTAATGACTCTGCTTCGAGGAAATAGCTTTGTAAATAGGGTGGGAGGAAGACAAAGCACAAGGTCCGCATTATATGCCAGCAGAATACGCGTGGTCTGGAATACCCTTTTCTTGAGGTGAGCAGGCGCTGTTCTCGCAAGCTCAGGTAGAATTGTACGGAACCCTGGAATATTCCTAGGAGCTCCGTTAGCATTAATAATTGACGAAATTAATTCACCGCTCAGGGGGTGTTACGTACCACAGGCCGCGAGTGACATCGAAGGCCTGGAACTCGGTGTATCTCAGCTCCAACTTCCATTCGCCAATGGTGCGGCGGATTGTTTCGAGGTCCTTCTTGCCGAAAGACTTCTCTGTATTGTCAAGCTGTGGGAATCCAAGGTCTTTCCACGCCCGTGTGAACCCTTCGAGCAGATCAATCCGCATTGAGCTCAAACCATCCCCTTCCTTTAGTCCTCTAGCCTCCCAGTCCTGACCTACAAATGTAAAGCCCGGAAGAACATGCAAAGGTCTATACACAAGATCTTTGGGTGGATCGTCATTGTTCGCCAGCGTGCGGGAACTGACATCTTGTACGGCACAAGACATATTGCTCCTTTCTTATGCGTCAGTACAGCACTATCATCATCATCGTCGTCGTCATCTATATGATGTTATGAAGTGTTCAACTTACCCTGGCAGCAGCTTTTGGGAGTTGAGGGCAGACTCCATCAAATCCTTCTGTCTCAGGACGTCTTGAGATCCTGTCTGCTGAGCACGCTTCAAATTGGTCTTTGCCCAAGCTCTCTCCTCGCAAGCATCAAGATAATCGTATCCGTATTTTTCGATCCAATGGTCCAATGTAATAGTAGGGTCCCGCTTCAAAGCCTCCTTCCACTTGAACTCAGACAGTTCGAATTGCAGGGATGCTTCGCGCTTGATAGCCCGGTACTTCTCCTCTGCGTTTCTGAGCTTCTCTTCGTCTGTTCTGCTTGTCTATGAACCGAGGTCATTAGCAGTTGCAGAAAACACAATTTTGAACCGACTTACATCTTCAACATGGTCAATATAGCTTTCAAACAAGTCAGAGCCCAACTCAAACGATTCGTCGTAGCTTTGTCCAGAGTTCTTACCTTTCCAAGTACTGAACAAAAGAATGTCGACCTTCACCGAGAGTCGGACAGTTCTCTGTCTGCATTGCATCTGAAAGGGAAAAGATTCGACCATTGATATATGCGTCGTGCATTTTCAAGGGCACACCTGGTTGCATCGATGTTGAGGTGAAGAATGCCTGATCTTCACTAAACATGTCTCCCGCACCTCCCATTACTTTTGCCTTCAACGCGATCGCGTAGGCTTTGAACAATGGGCCGAACGATTGTTGGTAGCGCTTGAGCTTTGTGGGCTTGGCTATAGCCGCAACTCCTGTCGCTGCCTTCATCATAGCGTTCTCCTCAACCAAAGAACGGAGAGGTAAACTGACCGAGGTGGCCTGATTTGAAAGAGCAGCAGGTGTTGGTGGGGAGTCTCCGGACATAATTGCGATGCTTTAAGGCAGGGAGGGATTTCCAACGAATGAACTTGAAAGGTGGCAGACCGTGCAGCCATTCAAAGAAGACGAGCGACTAGAGGTTATTGTGTATCCTCTGCCGTTCCGGTGACCGTCAGAAGACTGGGAGAAAATAATCACTTTTGAACAAGCCTGTATTGTGATAAGACCAAAGTATATGGTTGATAGGACCATGCAGGCTTGATAAGCTCGGAGAAGGTTGTTGCTAGGCCTGAGCTGTCTACCTATGAATAACATCATACTTAGGAATGCAGTGTGCTCAACTGAGCTAAACGTAGGTCTCAGAAACATGAGAACATGAGAAAACTCTGAAGCAGACAAATTATTGGTTTGAGCTTTTTGGTCCCGCGTAGCAAGCCCACTTCGATCACCATGTGGCTGGCTGAGGTTGCTCATGGACTGTCCAGGGAGAAATCGTAGTCAGACCCCAAAACGGTGAGTCCGAATGGCTTAGACAACTGCAGTATGTGACTCCCATGCAGAACTAGACTCTTCTAGGAATCTCATGATGCGGGGAATCAGTATGAGACAAGACCTGGTGAGTACCTTGGGTACATGTAGCTGCTAGCCAGGTGGGCGTGGTGCAACGCTCCAGATCACGCCATTTGGGCTGAAAATACACACTGCTATTTATCTCGATTCACTGAGAAGAAAATTGCAATCAATTACGTCCTAAGCACACATACTATCCCATCGCTCTTTAGCATAGGTAGCAGTGATTTCAGCGTCTGACATGTCACATAAATGATGGTCTACTGTAAGATCATAAGATTTTTGGTGAGCCGTGCGAGAAACTATCGATTTACGGACAAGGAACTTGCAGCGCTCCTGAAGTTCTCAAAAAGGAAACAAGTTTCGAGATCATCATCAAGGTCACATGCCCGACTCTAACTTGTCATACTTGGAAAAAACTCTGTCTCATTGCTTCCTCCAATCAAGCTACGCCCAGTCTTCCACAGCATTACCATCGATCTTCCTGGCACTTCAATGAGAATTTTCTTCCTCGCCTGCCTTCAAAGGCTTCCGTCCATAGATGACATATCCATTCCAGTATGCATGTATCCGTGTGTCTGCCAATTCTTTTCTCACTTGCGCGCAAAGTATCAATGCCTCTTCCTTGGACCAATCCATGTAACGGGTAAGCAATGCTAGAGTCAGGCCCTCCAGACCGCCCGAGAGCATGGAGCGGTTCCAGTCACCAAGCTCCTTCAGCTTCTTATCCTTGGGCCATCCAGTGGACGGAAACTTGAACGAAACCCTCTTCACGTCCTCAAATCCCGTCTCCTCCATCTTTCCAACCAACTGAACCGTCTCCTTGTCAACAGGGCGCCCAATCTTAGTACAGGCTTCGACCAAAAGATCGCCCCATTTATCCATGGCTGTGCCTTTCATCGTATCATCATCAGCGACCGGAGGCCAGTGGCTATCTTAAATTTCAAAGTAGCCACCGGGCTCGAGGTGGTCGTACGCCTGCTTGATGATGTTGTTCCAGTCTGAAAAGCTCGCATTCATGTTTCGGCAGAGGATAAAGTCAAAGGGATTGGTCCAGGTCCACTCCTTTTCCAAGTCGTCCACCTCGAAGCTGCAGTTGGGGGGAACGAAACCGGGCTGGATAGGGCTGAGGTCGACGCCGAGGACGGTGGCCTCCGGGAATGTCTCCGCGTAGTCGAGGGCCCAGGTCCCAGTGCCGGTTCCGATGTCGAGGACTCTCTTAGCTTTTGTGCCGTCATTCTTGGGACACAGACAGAAGGCATTGTCGAGCGCCAGCATCCAGATATGATTGACAATGTCAAGACGATCTTGCTCGCGCTCGTCGTTCGGGAACACGTACTTTCCATCGCTCATGCGATGGTACGTCCGTCCGTTCTCACGGCGGTAATCCAGAATGCTCGATCTCAGCGATGCGCTGGATTCGTCTGTTGAGACACCGCCGATGGAGGAGGCGTCGTCGATTCCAGAGTCATCTGCCTCAATGGGCGGCTGATCTTCATTGTGTTGCATGTTTGATAGCCCGTTGGTCTTGTGAACGTGCTGAGTAGAAGTTGGGGGCTGCTGGCACGATTTATGGAATGAATGAATATGGGCGTGATGTGGTTCTGGAGACGATCGTCTTATTTTACCCCTCTTTTTCGAAAGAACCCCTGATTTTATACAGCTTCTCCGCTTTTTCAGTCACATTTCTGTTGGTTGAGAAGATAACAACTGTTCAAGTGTGCTCTGTTGCTTGAAAGTTCCAACACGCAACTTCCAAGTTGGGATCCTAGCCCCGGCCAATTAGCGAGGGTACCGTAGCCTCGGCTCGGATATAGGCCAGGATCTTCAACCTTGCCAAGATTAAAGGCATCGAGCGAAGATTACAAGCTCACATGGTAAGAGCAGATCAACAGATATACTACGAGATGTTGAAAGACGTTCCTGTTGTTGGATCATACATTCTGGGTAACCCACTGAATGTGAACTACACAGTTAAGCAGCCCAGGGTGGGGAGGGGAGCTATTTATCCATGACTAAAAGCCAGAGGCCCACCTTTAATGGCTGCAGATAGTTCAATTAGTCTTTTAATCACTATCTGGTCGATGATGGATTTTGAGCCAATAGCAACACTCTTACTCCTAATTCATAGGAATCGTGTTAGTTGGGCCTAGATATTTCGGGGGAACATTGGTGTTGGCTCAACATTCTAAGCAAGAGGGGCTTCAGCAAGGCCATGAAACGACATTCAGGAAATCCATAGCTTAGCGATATTGACTTCACTAGTAGCACAGTTGATTTGTGCTCCAGCAAATTCATATTGATGACGTGCAAAAGTTGCGGCAATATCTTCAACGTAGTTGAGACTAGCCATTTCAACAATCAACTCACGTCACTATGAAGAATGAGATGCAATGAAGCATTTAAACTCACTACACAAGAATGTTCCGACATATTGTTGGCAATCTAACACTTAGGGAAAACACATGCTAAAATGACTGGCTGAGAGAAGACGCAAAATTACGGGATGGCGCCTTGGCAAGGCACTCTTTCAGGGCAACACAGCTCAGCTGGTTCGAATCAGCCGCACACTAGCCCGCTGTCGCAGAACATGAGAGCGATGACGGCGATATAACATGGACGGACAATTGCGAAACCGCGATAAATATAATGAAGACATAGAACCATAATAAGATCAATCAATTTGGGTGCGTGAGCCCGACCAAGAATACGTCTTGGACCAAACATGGACCATACTCCGATCCCAAGTCGCCTGTAAGTCCATCCGACATCCTCCTCAACAATCATTCCCTCCATAGAGCCGCTACTGAAGAACAAATAGAGGCATATTTCGTCTCAAAGAAGCCGACACAAAATCAGGACTCTTTTCGCGACTCGGCAAAAAGTACATATTCGCAGTGGCGGAGAAATACCCCCTGAATTTAGACGACGCCTTGGTTCTCGTTTACTTCCCACTGATACCCTACGGTTCAAGCGATGCCATAATCTTCATACGAAGTGAATCCGACAGGGGCTTTCGCAAACATGCTGCCGTTGTCGCAAGGGGCGATCCGCAGTTTGAGATTGAGATACAGCATTACCCGGCTGAAAGCGCGACTGGTAAGTAATCTGAGATACCGGGCTCAGTCTCTGAGAGACTGATTCAGACGTAAATAGATCCCCAGTTCCTAATGATCAAGAAAACAGCACACTTTCACTCACTCGCGGACGTGATCTCTCAACGCCAAGACAAGAAGACAATAGACACGGTCAAGATTGGTCTCAAATTCCGGCGAAGTTGGGTCGGGTCGCCGGAGTACACAGAGTGGAAAGAAGAGGCCGGGACTCCCATAAAGTACAGGACTGAGGATGTAAGTATTCTTACAGTTCATGAGTCACAACTATTTCCAGAGTCTAAAGTAAAATTGTTAACGTCTGGACCAATGTAGTTCAAAGTATGGGACGACACCAACGCCCAGATCGTGATGTTGTTCCATCACTTCAACCGAGCCAAGAAGGTAGGCTGAGAACTCTATTTCTGGAAGTTCAACGGCCAGTGAAAGCTCAACTAATCATTTAAGTCCAGCCCTCAGGGGCCAGATTCTCCATAGACTTGGTGCAGAAAAGCGACGATTCGAATGAGTATCTCATCTACCCGGGGCACATGCTTTCGGTTCTTGCCAAGGCCACGACGCATGCTCTCTTGGCTTGGAACTACTGGACGCATGATCTGCAGGAAGCATCACCGATTCGGAGAGACGAAGAAGAACCTTCTTAATGTCTCTGAAGGAGGTCGTTGGACGCAGGCACTTGCTATCGACAATGTACAGTGTAGCAATCACAATCCTTCTACTCTGTCACCTCCTTCTCTTATCTTACTCACAAGGTAATGTATTTCTTATTGGAAATGCTAGTGTGTGGAATGCGTTACATACTTCTTTGTCTCTTTGTTCTAAAATAAAGAAGAAGAAAAAAAGGTGTAATAAAATATGCTTATCTCCTTGGTCGTAAAACAGTTTGTCAGGCATTGGCGAGGTTTCGGTCCTTGTGCACCAGGTGTAGGTAGGTGAGAGTAGAGTCACCGCCACCCTCGCTTCGCACTTTCCTACCTTTTCCATCAAATCGAGACCTAATACTTACCATTTAACTTACTATACTGCAACTTTAGAAAATCCTAGACTCTCCTTCTTCTGAGCTCGTCTCTCACTTTCCAAGCTGAAACGGATTGCATCTCCTTCTTCACTTTAGGCCTGCATTGAGCATTGGAATGCGACTTCTCAAAGCGCCAGAGAGAGATCTTTGATCTGGATATCTCAATTAATGTCGGAGCCGAGATTTTTTCTTTCCGACTAGTTCATCCTGTGAAGGTAAGTGGCAGACTCTCAGTTGAGGGCTCTAAATGGCCCTTATCTCGAGGTTCCAAAGTCTATCTCATTTGACTTTTGCCAAGAGACACATCAGATGCATTTTCCCCAACAAACGAGGGCCACATAACAACCTCTGGAGAAATGCGTCTTGAAACACCCCAAGTAAACCCTCAAAGGCATGAATACTGATCTTGCTTGCTTTATAAAAGTTCGAGTGAGGGACTTCCATGACTGGACTTATAATCAATTCCTGCATTGCCCGAGATCGACGAGAAAAGCTCTCCGTTGGATCTTCGTCGCAGCATCCAGATGACTATCTCAGCCTTCACTCTGCACACTTTCCAAGACCGGGCGACCCACAAAGTCGGAGCATCGGGAGTCAAAGCGACCGACCTCCGATACCTCACGTGACTCGCCTCACCCATAGATCCCAGCTGCAACTCCCGCCCGCCGACTACAAGCTAATTTCAACCACCGCCAGCCAACGCATTCATCGTCCCAAGTGGCCCAGGAAGGACAGCCAAGTCCAGGCAGAATACACTTTACCGTTCAAAGTAACGCCATCGCCAGCTAGAAGAATGTTACGACCCCATTGCCCCGCGTGCGACCGGCCTCAATCTGGCCCCGGTTCCCGTATCTGTCCTTGACATGCGTTGTGTGGACAACCCTGCACCTCAATCAAATTGCGTGTTTCCCCGTCTTACCTCTCGCCCGCGGACTTCTCCCTCGACAATCTGGCAATGAACGTGACGTACGCGGTTATGATGAAGCACGGAGCTTGTGAAGGCGAGGTGCCGACGTGTTCGTTCAGCTGATGTTGGGCATGGAAACTCTGGTCCTCTTTGAAGCATATCGAGTCCCCTAGATGTTCCGCAGTATGACCCAAACGAACTTACGCGGGAAAAAGATGTTATTTAAAGTAGTATCCCGCCTTGCCTCGTCGCGGTCGGCGTCTGCTGCCATTGCACACTCAGAAGCACTACCACACCAATGCATTCACCATCAGAGAAAAGACCATTGACATCGTCAACCAAGAGATCATCACTACCGAAAATGAGCGAAACAGACGTTCTCATCATCGGCGCCGGCCCCACGGGCCTTACTCTCGCACTCGAGCTCTCGGTGCAGAGCATCCCCTTCCGCATCATCGACAAGGCCCCCGTCCCGTCAGACAAGTCCCGCGCCCTGGCCGTGCAGCCGCGCTCACAGGAGCTCCTCCACCGCCACCCCCACATCGCAGAGTCCATGCTCGCCGAGGGCAACGCGGGACCCGGCGTCAACATCTACTGTAACAAGCGCCATCTCGTCACCGGCACCTTTGACGACCTCGGCTTCGACGATACCCGCTTCGGCCTGCCGCTGTGGATCTCCCAGGTCGACACCGAGGCTGCCATGCTGCGGCAACTGGAGGTTTATGGCGGTACTGTAGAGCGGGGTGTGTCGGCGGACGATATCAAGCAAGACGGCGTCCGCGCGAGCACCACTTTGACAAAAGGCACGTCCAAAGAGATCGTACGGGCAAAGTACATTGTCGGCTGCGACGGCGCACATAGCGTCGTGCGGCACAGCGCCGACGTGACGTTTGAGGGTGCGCAATATCCTCAGCAATTCATGCTCTGCGACGCAAAAGTGAAAGGCGACTACGACACAGAGCGTGTCTCCCTCTTTCTCGGCAGTAGGGTAATGGTCGTCTTTCCTCTCAAGAACGGCGTGGTCCGCTTCGTAGGCGAAAGATCATCGAGGAGCAAGCGCGAGGGCGACCCGGACAAAGAGGAGATTGAAGAGTTCGTGGAGGAGATGATGGGGAAGAAGTTGGAGATTGAAGAGACGCTGTGGCTGACGAGCTTCCGCTGGAACTGCCGCGGTGTTAATAACTACCGCGACGGACGGCTATTTATGGCCGGCGACGCGGCGCACATCCATTCCCCTGCGGGCGGCCAGGGTATGAACACTGGCATTCAGGACGCCATCAACTTAGGCTGGAAGCTCGCGGCCGTAATCCGCGGCGAGAAGGAGGAGGCATTCCTGGACACATACAACGAAGAGCGACACCCGGTCGGACAGCACCTCCTCACGGGCACAGATCGCATGTTCACCATGGTGTCGTCGCAAAACACAATCTTCACAACAGTGCGGAACTGCTTGATGCCGTGGATCGTGCCCCGAATCTGGAGCAACAAGGCGCGACGGCTGTCGCTGTACACGTTTATCTCGCAAATGGCCATCAAGTACCGCAACAGCTCCATTGTCGGCACGGCAGTCGGCTTTGATGGGCCTGTCAGGGGCGGCTGGCGGGCGCCGGACGGGCAAGTCACAGATGAGAGGGGCGAGAAGGGCAAGTGGTTGCTCGGGATGACGAGCGCGCGGGACCACACGATTTTCCTGTTTGCAGGCGGTGCGGGGGACGACGAGGAGAACTTGGACAAGGCGGAGGAGAAGATTGTCACGGACGGAAGGTTCAAGGAGTACGGTGTTATCAAGATCTACGCCGGGGAGACGGTTGGAAAAGGGGGCTACAAGGACGTGGACGGAGTGCTGCACAAGCGGTACGGGTTCGAAAAGGGGGCCGGGATGGTGGTCGTGAGGCCGGATGGGTATGTTGGGTTTATCGGCCCGGCGGAGTGCGTGGAGGAGTTCTTGTCAATGTGACGGCGGGGCCTGTATGCCGATGGGGTTTGGAAGAGTGTCAAGATGGCTGGGAGTAATCGTAATGGGCCAGGTGTCATGAAGAGGTAAAGGCCGTTGTTGAGATAAAGCCGGGAGTTTGGGAAGACGAGGGTAAACCTCTCCGCTCTACAGCAAAGTGCAGAATCGAATTCAGAGAAATCGTTACCAAGTATCTTGGCGAGAAAACCGTCTGAATGAAACGAGTCAACAACTCTACTGCATTGCTCGGCCTTACGCTCGGCGGCTCAACCGAATCGAATTAATGAAAGCCGCAGCCGCGAACGCGCCGGTACTTGGCGTGGCATGTGGGGGGCAAGGGAGGGAACGGGTTGCGACTTCAACGTCCGAGGGGCCGGAGACTCTCCGAGCCAACGACCGCGGAAGCAGCCATGTTCCCTCCTCCGCAGAGCCTCCTTTTTCGCCATGTCGAGTTGACAGCTGCTTGATGTGGAGGAGGTTACCAGCGATGTCAGGAGGTAGGTAGGTAGACACCTAGGAGTTTGCATGTGTATGGAATGAGACGGCGTTACAATGGCACTAGGACGGAGCCTTTGGAACGAGGAAGAGATTACATCAGACTGACAGGAGGAAAGAAGGTGTCTATCTGTAAATGGACATGGAGACGAGAGAGAAAGACGCGGCCAACGTGGAGTCCCCGCATCGTGATAGTGTGACGAATGCATCGTCTGCTGTGGGCTTTGCTATTCGGCCCGATCGAGTCCCATGAGCCTCTCTAGGACGGGATATTTCAATGGGGTTTGAGCAATGCAAGATTCGGGGTGGGAGATGCAGTGAGTCGTCAGTTTTCTTTTTGTGGATTATTCCCGCCCCGTTCTACGGTGGGGGGTGACGACCGGAGGGCGGGGATAAGAACGTGGATGAATCGGAGAATTCGACCCAAGTTTGTTCCGCGATCTCATCGTTCAGCGTAACCACATAACCCAATCGATGAGGTAGAAACGAACTGCATTCTCGGTTGCCCACTTTGCTGAATTTGTCCTGTCTAGGAACTGAGTACAAGGAACTGAGTAAGGTACCTACTACCTATGTAAGGTTGGCTGTGAAAGATGGTTGACTAAGACAGGTACGTACTCGCGGCGCTGACCGCCGAGGCGAGGAAGCCACGGATCGACGGAATTAAGCTTCGACTACAGCGATGGCCCCGGCACGCCTCGCCCGTTTCAGAGCCGCGGATGGAGTCTCCACCAAGTGACGTCATCGCTGCACCTTTGCCAACGTCAAACGTCAACGTCAACAGCGCGCCTTCTCGCCTTGCCTTACCTACCTTCCAGGTTATGTACCTACCTTCCAGGTTATGTACCTACCTTATTGTGAAGGAATGAACGTGGGTACGTAGCGGTGATCAAGTATGCGGGGTGCAGATTCTATCCTCGTTCTTTTCCATCTTTTCCCGTCCCCTGCTGCCATGCTTTGGTTGGACTCTTGACTCAGTCCGCGTCGTGGACTGCCACGGTTTGGCCGAACCATCATGTCATCCCTTCGGCCAGTGAGAGTAGAGACAAGAGAAACATGCATACAGAACGACCGCTCGCACACAGCCGGCCGGGCTCAACCCCGAAACTCTGAATATCCCTGCTCCCAACTGTGGCCAATGGACCACTGACCTCGAGTCTGTCTCTGATGCATTGGGGCTGACTGATTCCCCGCCATCCATCCATCCTTTCCCATCGTTCGAGTCGGCCCGGCCTAATCAGCGTCGATACCAGCGAGCGGCCATCGCGCCCTGGGACCAACCATGGGTCTTGACCTTGGTTTTCCGCTTTGCTGCTGCCGAAGCTGCATGTTCTACCTTGGCAGCCACAGGTAGGTAGACCGTAGAACCGAGACCTGAGGTCCCTGGGACGCATGTCACTAACGCCGCCGCACCATGGCGATGACATCGTTTTGTTATCCACACTAGTCAGGCGCCTTTCCCATCACCGCCCGATCCGTCACCCATTACCCCACAGACTGGCGACGAGCACACTAGGGGTACCTCTGGGCAGGTAGCCGCGATAGATTTAGCGGCGACGCCTTGTTACTGTTAGAGCTTGTCTGGGGTTGGCTGGCGTGCCCCGGCCCCATGTTGGTTCGGGACTAATTGACGGGGCCCCCACCATGGGAGAGATGATGCCGTTAGGCGGAGGAATTAGACGTATGTAGTTCCCTTTCTTGGCTTTCTATATAGACTGCGTCTGATGCCGCTTTCCCAAACAATGGCAGCCCAAGACAAATGTTTGTTGGTCTAGTCTAGTCCAGGGTAAATTTGGTATTCGTCGGGATTGGGAAAACACAGCACGGGTTCCAGCACTAATTCTTCGACGCTCGGTCCGCTTCACCGTTTGCTCTTCACCTTTTCTTTCATCTTCTCTCTCACAAATTACAACCACTCTCACCAATTGACGACAACACACAACTGGATCGATTTCTCATACTGAGCCTTTCATCATGGGATGGTTTGGCTTGAAGGGCGGGTGGCTCACCTTTTGGGTCACCATCGCCTGCGCGACAGACATGACACTCTTCGGGTACGTCTGCTCCTTCCTTCCATCCTCCTCACCTCAGCTCACCTTCCACCATTCACCAATTCTTTTCACCCTCAAACTCCTTCCCCCCAGAGCCTCATCTTCCAACCTTCTGCTCTCAGGATCTCTAATCTAACACCCCACCAGCTACGACCAAGGCGTCTTCGGCGGCGTCATCGTAACCGATGACTTCCTCCAAACGATGGGCATCGTCGGCAACGACAAGCTCCAATCCACCGTCACCGCAATCTACGACATTGGCTGCTTCCTCGGCGCAATTTCCACCATATGGATTGGCGAGCGCCTCGGCCGCAAGAACACCATTCTCGTCGGCACCACAATCATGTCCATTGGCGCCATCCTGCAGACCGCCGCTTTTGGCCTCCCGCAAATGTTCGTTGGCCGCGTCGTCGCGGGTATTGGGAACGGTATCAATACCAGTACCGCGCCGGTGTGGCAGGGCGAGACGAGTAAGGCGAGTTGGCGAGGCAAGTTGATTGTTATTGAGATGATTATGAACATCTTTGGGTTCTCGCTGAGTATGTCTTCCTCGTCTTCCTTTCCCTCTCTGGATATCTCCCGGCCTCGTTCTTCAGTACCAGATACTAACGATGAGCAGGTAACTGGGTCACGTTTGGCTTCTCATACCTCACCGGCTCCATCTCATGGCGCGTTCCCCTGGCCTTCCAGTTCTTCTTCATCTTCATACTCTACGGCACCGTCCCCTGGTTGCCTGAGTCACCTCGGTACGTCCCCTCCCTAGTCCCATAAATATCACCCGCTAGATTCCTATGACTGATAATAACCCCAGCTGGCTCATGGCTCAAGGCCGCGTCGCCGAAGCCGAACAGATCCTTGCCGACCTCGAAGACATGCCTGTCGACGATGCTTATATCCAGACTCAGTCCAAGGACATCCAGTGGGCCATCAACTACGAAAGAGAGAATACCGTCCCCTGGTCGGACCTCCTCCGAGGCCGGACCGGCGAGTCGTCGGGAACGTCCACCATCCGGCGTATATTCCTCGGGTGTGGAACCCAGGCCATGCAACAATTTTACTTGAAAGGAGGTGCCCCAAGACATCTGCACCTTCTAGAAGGTTCAGGTATATAGGATACTAGAAGCATCTAGGCTACTAAAAGCAACCCTTTATTAATATAGTCTATATAAGGGACCTAAGAGGATCTATTATATTAGATAGATCTTCTCCTTCTTTATCTATAAGTCAATAGAGATATTATTAATCCTTTTTACTAAGTAGTTATAAACCCAGAACTCTCCTATTAAGTTATTAAAAATAGCTATTTTAAAAAGACGTTTTTTTACTTACCTTACCCAGTCTTATTTTAAATATAATAACAAATATAAATACCTACGTAGGTTACTACGTAATTATAAAGAATGCCAAAGAGCCTCTTGCGGCTAAGTAGTTATAAAGTAAGTCTAACTATTTTAAATAGAAACGTAACTTCTATAGAGCTACTCGAGCTACCAACGTTTAGGCCCTCCTCGATAGTAAAGAGAAGCGGATCTTAGAACCTAAGGAGGATTCCTATATCGTTTATACCGCTACTATATATACTAGACTAACTACGAGGTCCTCTACTAAAAACGAGAGTAGAAGTTCTTCTAGCCCTATCCCCGACCCTACCCGAACTCTTATTAAGTAGTAGATAGAGGTTAAGAAGTAAAAAAAGTACTAAGAGAAGTCCCGTCTTACTTTTAACCTCCTCTTTAAATAGGTTAGCCTTAAAATAGCTACCAAAATCGAAGACTTAGACAACGCTTTCAACGCCTTTAAATAGATCAAAGGTTACTATATAATCACTAACGAGCTTACCCGGGAGTAACTTTTCAAAAAGGTCGCTAAGCTCCGCTTCACGGGAAGCGATAGTATAATCGATTTTCTTAATAAATACTAGTAACTTAAGGCCGACCTTATCTCTACTAGCTAAACGTATACTAATAGCTAGCTAGTATCGAATCTGCTTATTAGACTACTACGATCTTATAACAACTTTAAAAGTCAGTACGACTAGATTCGTACCTAATAAACCAATAGACAAACCGATCTCGACTTCATCTTTAACCGACTTCTTCTAAAAAAAGAAAACATAAAGTCTCGCCGCAATAATAATAACTTTACTAATAATTAAGAAAGTAATAACGGAAATAGCAGTCAGAACGGTAAACGACCGAAAAAGGGGGGTAATAAGTCATAACTATAATATACCGGCTATAGGAAATAAGGACACGAGATAAGCGAATATTAGTACATAAATCTAAATAAAGTACCTAAAGTACTAAGGGAAAAGTAGTAAAAAGTAAAAGAAGATAAGGGAGGATCTAAAAGCAATAGAACTACTAACTTATCCTCCTCCTCCTCTAACTCTAAGCCTAAAAAGCTTTGTACTATTACTAACGGCTACGCCTTCCTCTCTCTCTACCGATCCATAGCTACTAATAATATAATATCTAATATACTCGGATTTACTAATACCCTCAATATCAATATCGGACCCTAGTTTTCTAAAGTAAGTATAGTAAACCGAGAGATTATAGCTATCTTTAAGTACATAATTAACTATAATATAAATAATAATATTACCTAAACGATCGTTACTATAAGCCTCCCCAATCCTTTATAATAGGAGTATATAACTTAACGCTTCGCTAAAATAGCCTAGAAAATGGTCTACAAAGCGATTTACGCCGGCCGTATCGTTCTTTAAAATCGAGACTAAATCGACGGTTAATACCCTATGGCGGACACCTCGAACGAGCCTATAAGTACTATAATCGAGACTTATCTCCTATTTTATATATTAGTATAAGGAGTAATCTATAAAGTTAAAAACGCTCCTAGCGTCTTTATATAGAACCTCCTTAAGACTAATAATAATCTTAATAAAGAGAAGGATACCGATGTTAATAATAAAAACATAGATAACGAACACTATAATATTAACATTAGTCTAAATAACTAACCCAATAGTAAGCTATCTCTCTCCAACCTCTCACCCCTAGGTCTTCTTACTAACGTAAAACCCCAGATAACTTATAAAGGGAAAAGCGTCTAGCAAAGGGACTTGGAAGAAAGGGTATATAAAAGAGAGAGAGATTACTAAAAAGAAATATTTCTTTATAAACTATTAGAATATAATACACTTTAGACTTAGGATTTAAGTAGCTCGGATATCGTACTTCTTAACTCCGGAACAAATATCTACTTATTCAAAAATAAGAAATAGTTTATTACTTTAAGACTAATTAATATAAATATTAGCTCTATTAACAAGAACGTATCCTTAAGAGTTAAGGGGGGAGGTAATATCCGTCTTATTTTATTAAATCTAAACAGTATAGAACAACTTCTTACTTTTACTAAGGTTACCTTCGCACCTAGAGCGCGTTATAATATTATATCACTCTCTTAGCTAGCTATTAAAAATAAACTTCAAAATATTTAGAACGATTAACAAATCACTATTTATAAGAGAAAAGAAGTCGTCAGCTATACTAAGCAATCCAACGGACTCTTCTACCTATAGTTAAAAAATACTAAGAAAGTCGCTACATTCAGATCGTTATTTACGGGCCTTATTACGTATAATAACAAAGTCTAGCTATAGTACCAAAAACTCGGATACCTTAGCCTTTATAACATAATTTAACTATTAGGAGTTAGTAATAGAATAAACATTACTAAAGCTAACATTATTAAAAAGATTAACGTAAACGAGATCTACCCTATATACTAGTCTATTAAAGCTTTAAACAAAGTTCCTAAAGATTTAGCGATAAAACGAGAGACGGAGTTTAGAGCCTTAATATATATAGATACCTAAGGTCCCTACCCTATTTAAGGATACGACGATACTAAGTACTTCCTCTTTATCACTAACGATACTATAAAATATTAAGAAGGCTTTTAAGGTTACTATTAAAGTATACCGTTTTAATTAGGAATTCTATATTAGAGCTATTAGAAACTAATTAATAAAGATTAATTATCGTCTCGAGCCTATAGCGGCCTAGTATCACTATATAAGAGGAACTTATAAGAGGGTTAACTATATAATAAGAGATAAGGCTATAGTTATAATCTAGGAGCTATTAGTAATAGGCTAGATTTTAAAGATTATTACTAAAAAAGCCCTAGAATCTATCTCTATCTTAGCCCTTCTAAAAAATCTCTAGCCAAAAGTAGTCTACTACTCTATCTAGTTAAAAAACCGATCCCTATTAAGAGTACTTAAGGTTAAGCCTACCCTATTACGTCTAGACGCTAAGAACCTTAAAGTTTAAGAAGAACCTAGAGAACCCAATACCTCTCGAACTACTTACTAAATACTATAAGAAAAAGTATATAATAAAAAACCCGAATTCGATAGAGAATTAATCTAGGGGAGTAGGGTTTAGGTCACTATCCCTCCGGAAATTAGAAATAAGGGGAAGCTATATACGCTAAGGGGATAGGTCGGATACTTTATTAAAATAAATTCTAAAGCGGTTTATTATATCTAATTATTAAATAAAAAGCGCCTTTTTTAAGTTAGGGTTGCCCGGGTTTAGTAAAGTATTAGTCTTAATAACCCTTAGGAGGATACATAGGATTAACAAGGACCTATCTAACCAAAGAACTATATAGAAGATCCCGTAACTATCAGAGATTAATTAAGGGGAGTTACTAAATAACTAAAGGAATAGTAGCCTAATAACGAATATTTTTAGGTTAAAGATAAGAGCGAAATAGAAAAATAAGAGGGAGGTAATAACGAGTTAGAACTACCTATTATAAATACTAATAAACCTAATAGTAAACATACAGAATAATAAGAGGACGATACTAACTAACTTGCTCCTATATACACTCTACCTAGTCTACAACTAAATAATAATAACTCTACTAATACTAGTTATAGTCGAGTTATATTACGATTCTTTACTATAGCTTCCTTTACCTCTCGAGATACAGAAGGACTAGACAATAATTATAAAAAAAACTATAACTCCTCTTTTTCTAACCATAGCGAGGAGCTAAAAAGCTCTAGTAATAACAATAAACCCATAAAGAAGAGGAGAAAGAAGAATAAGCGAAGCCCTTTATAATAGAAGAATTAAGTTAAGTTTTAATGTAGTAATAAGATCTATAAGCGCTACGCTAAGAATAGTTTATACTACTTCTTCGATATAAATATATATAATCTAAAATACCCAGAAATCTTTTCTTACTATAAGAATTATAAAAAAAAGGAAAGGAAGTAGGAAAACTATAAGCTTATCACTAATCCGGACGAGATCGAAGCTTATTATAATCTAGTCTACTTAAAAGATAAGTAAAAAAGGGAATAAAAGAACTAGAAAAGACTATTTAAAAAACCTAAGAAATCGGGAGTCCTAGCAGGTAAGAAATATTACTAATACTTTAAACAAAAATATATATACGACGGTAAGACTCCTTACGAAACTTATACTTTAAAAAAGGTTAACTATGTTCCCTAAGGGTTTAAGAAACTAGATCGTTATAATAAATATAGAGGGAGAAACAGAGTATACGAGGAGAAGAGATTTTATAC
This sequence comes from Colletotrichum tamarilloi, assembly GCF_030869305.1. Lineage (NCBI taxonomy): Eukaryota > Fungi > Ascomycota > Sordariomycetes > Glomerellales > Glomerellaceae > Colletotrichum > Colletotrichum tamarilloi. The sequence continues at coordinate 689,782 of NW_026849400.1, read as the reverse complement.
AAAGTATGTTAAGAATAATATTAACTACGCCCAGAACGAACAAGACGGGCTTATTATAAGGGTATAGCTAGTTAAAAAAAAGACGAAGATTAAGTATATAGATATTTAAGAACATAAGTATCTCGGATATTAGGAAAATCGAGTTATAATTTATAATAGAGGATAACCCTACGCTTATTACGTTAAAAAAAGAAAGAAAGGAGAACGAAGGCTATATATTTACTATAACGAGTTTCTTAACTATTTTAAAAAGTAGAACATAGAGGGATATAATATTAACAAGGACAGAAAACTAGTTCTTAAAGAAGATTAGGAAAAGTATACTAATATCATTAATAGAGTACAAAAGAGAGTAGTAGTAAGAGCCGAGGTTAAACTATTTATAAAAAAAACTCTAGCTACGAAGACTAAAGCTACCCAAGAAACTAATAAAATAAAGGCTACCGCTAACTCGTTAAACAATAACCCTCTAACCTAGTAGAGATTAGTTTATACTCTAAACGATAGACTACTTTGTAATATCTACGCTATTATATTTAATATCCTCTTTTAAATACCAGATATTCGACCTCCCTTTATAAAAAACTTTATAATAATTTATAACGAGCTTTATTAACAGAATCTAAAGTACAATATAGATAACAATAATATATTTAGGGCGGACTAATTCGTAATAATAATACTAAAATACGGTCTATACTAGCCCATCCTAACTATTTTTTAACTTAGATATATATTACTAAGATCGCAGATATATACTTACCCCCTAGATCGACCCTCACTCCCAGAGACTCGATAGGTTATCTAGGTCTATAATAATAGTACTAAGAACGGAGAGTATTTAGGGTTACACTAGTTAGGTATACAACTAACTAATACCCCTACTTAGACCGTACCCGCTCTCTCTATTCTAACGGAGATTACTACGACCGGACTTATTATAAACTCGTTATTTATATCTAAAGATAATATTATTAATAATAACGCTAAATAGGGATATAACGATGCTCTAAATAACGATATTAATAACTTTAAAAGGGAGATTATAGTAATCTAAGGTTACGAGTTTATTAAAGCTCTATAAGAGGAGGAGTTAAATATAAAAGAAGACGATAGATACGAAACGGTAACTAACAATATCGACGACGATATTATCGCTTTCTCTTCTTACTATTATATTACTATAGTAAAAATAAATACGTCTACTCTACTAAACCCTACTAACTATTAATAAGCTATAAAGTTATACGATACTAAATAATAGAAGCTAGTAATTAAATAAGAAAAGGATATACATACTAAGAACGGTACCTTCAAAGTAGTTAGCAAAGTATCTATACTACCCAGAACTAAGGCTTTGCTTTCTCGATAGGTATAGGTACGTAAGATTAGGCCTAATGGAAGCATTACCAAGCATAAAGCACGACTTATAATAAGAGGAGACCTATAAAAAAAAAGAATCGACTATAACAAGATATATGCTACGGTTATAAAGGCAATAACCTACCGAATTCTAATTACTATTATAGCGATTTTAAGATAGACTGCGCATTCTATAGATATTATTATAGCCTTCTTTAATAGCAACCTTGCCGAAACTGTATACATAAGACCTCCTTAGGGCTAGAAGCTCCCTCAGGGGACTCTCTTCAGGATCTACAAGGCTCTTTATAGACTTAGATAAGCTCCACGAGTATAGTACGGTAAGCTCTTAATAACGCTAAAAGGCTGGGGGTTTGAGGTCTGCCCTTACGATAGCTACGTTTTTATTTATAATTCTCTAAAAGTTATCCTTAGAATCTAGGTCAATGACTATTTTATTATTAGCCTAGACGAGCGTTAAGTCCAGCTAGTCAAAGAAAAGCTAAACTTATCCTTCGAGATAAAGGACGAGGGACCTATAACCTACTACCTTAGACTATATATTGACCAAAGACCTAACGGTATTCTAGTTTATTAAAAAAAGTATGCGGAGAGGATTTTAAGACGCTTTGATCTACATAATTAGCATAGTAAAAAGATTCCTATATAACTAAGAATAGTACTAAAAAAATTAGAAAACTAAGTTAACGAGGCCCGGAGGACTAATTACTAGCGCAAGTCCAGATCTCTTAACTTCTTAATAAATCAGACACGACCAGACTTAGCCTTCTCAACCTACCTTACCGCCCGCTATAACTCCAACCTAAGTACGGGATACTCTTAAGTACTCGACTATATCTTCAGGTATATTAAGAAAATACTAAGACGAGGTCTATTCTATTAACGAGGATAGAAAGGTCTTACTAGTTTCTCTAATAATAACTATATAGGATATAAAGATACGGTAAGATCTATAACCAGGTAGATCTTTATACTAGGGGGAGTACTAATCTTATAAAGCTCGTAACAGTAAAAAATAGTTTCGATATCTACTACCAAGGCTAAATATATCGTAGTAGTAAAGGCTACGAAAGAGGCCGTCTAGATTAGGAACTTTATTAACTCTCTTAATATTAACAGACTTTATTACAAGAGCATACCTCTTTATATAGACAATAATACTACTAAGAAGCTTACTAAGAACCCTAAGTTCTATAACCACACGAAGTATATCGATATCTAACATTACTTTATACGCAAACGAGTTACTAAGATCAAGGATATTAATACTATCCGTATTAATATAAAATATAACCTTACTAATATACTCACTAAGCTACTTACTACCTAGAGGTTTAAAGAGCTCGTAATACTAATAAGTATAGAGGATGCTGCATAAGAGGAACAAGAGGACGCCAACAATAGCTAAAGGGATAATAAGGTACAGAGTCTTATATTAGGGGGAGACTTAAAAGGAGGTGCCCCAAGACATCTGCACCTTTTAGAAAGTTTAGGTATATAGGATACTAGAAGTATCTAGGTTACTAAAAGTAGCCCTTTATTAGTATAGTCTATATAAGGGACCTAAGAAGATCTATTATATTAAATAGATCTTCTCCTTCTTTATCCATGAGTCAATAGAGATACTATTGATCCTTTTCACCAAGTATTTTCCGGAATTAATGTTACAAGTTACTATTTACCTCTCGTTCTCATCAATTCCGTCGGTTTGGACAATAAACTAGCGAGGTTACTGGCGGCGTGTAACTCCGTCAGCTACTTCTTGTTCAGTTTGATTGGAATTCCCAACGTGGAGAGATGGGGAAGGCGAAAGATGATGATGTGTAAGTTGTGGAAATGTCGAATCCAGGCCCGATGAATACGCACAGGACAGCTGATTGTTGCAAACAGACGGTGCTTTTGGCCAATTCATGTGCTACGCCGTCATTACCATCTGTATTCGTTACAATGAAATGGCTGGCCTGGCACCAGAGACGCAGTCCCAGTGGGCAAAGGCTTCCATCGCCTTCTTCTTCTTGTACTATGTCTTCTTTGGCATTTGCTGGCAGGGTACTTCAAGTCCTTTCCCGATTCTTTGGGTCAATGTTTGCTAATTCGATATAGGTGTGCCTTGGCTGTACCCCACCGAGATCAACAGCTTGTCCATGCGTACCAAGGGAGCCGCTCTCGGCACCGCAACGAATTGGATTGTCAACTTCATGGTACGTCTCCCGCGATTCTCCTCCAATGCAAATAAAAGCACCCAGAGACCTAACCCACCAACAGGTCGTCGAGATCACACCACCAGGCATCTCTTCCCTCGGCTGGCAATTCTACATCATCTGGACAGTCTTCAACTTCTCCTTCATCCCCATCGTCTATCTCTTCTACCCCGAAACAGCAGACCGCTCCCTCGAGGATGTGGACCGTTTCTTCGCAGACAACCACGATATTTTCGTCTTCCGCGACAAGGACGCCACAAGCTCAAAGCGGCCGATGAAGTACATCGCGCAGGAAGAGGAGGCGATCACGAAGCGGAACAGTCGGGGCGGTGTGCCTGGTGCTGAGGAGGAGGATATGTTGAGGCGAAGAGGGGCTGTGGAGAAGATGAAGAAGGGGCGTGAGGATGAAGAGCTGGCGTTCGGAGAGCATAAGGAGAGAAGATAGGCGGGACCTCCTCTGTTTGTTGGTGGAGTGTACGATCTAGATGAGATATTTACGAGTTATGATGGTAGAAGTTTCATGATACATGATGGTTATTAAACATTGTTCTTCCACGATTGACCGATCGAGTTTGGGTTGCCATCTTCTGACATAACTGTCTAATGGCTGCCATCGCCAGGAGACCTCGATGGACTCTGGTCGTACACAAGAATAGACATGGAAAACGTCACCAACTTTGCGCAGTCTTCTTCTAAGATCCCGGGTGATTCCATTCTATGGATCTGTCTATGCTGATCTGATTCGGTCTTGACAAGGTCTCGGGGGGCACGTTGTCAATCTGTCAATTCGCGGACCTCATGATGCCCCCACTACCCCTCCCCGGCTTCGTCTTGCCTCTTTGATCCTCTCTGCTTTGTCTCTTCACCCTTCCATTTCGCTCACTCTGATACTCCTTCTGTATCGGTCCTTGGCTTTCTTGTCGATAGAGGCTTTCTTGTCGATAGAATCAAATCCGGTCATCTACCTCACGGAATAGACAGTCAGCAACGGAGAGAGATTCAATAGATAGCACTCACACCAGGAACCTTATACTTGCCCTCATCTCAAGCATCAAAAGGCGTAGCACGCGCCGCAGCTCTCAGCCATCCCGCGTAGGCAACAGGCTTCTCCCGGCTTCTTCTGACAATGGAAGCCGAAAAGGTTCCTCCGTGAACGCCGGGAGAGGGGAGTTGACTAGGGGCAGAAGAGGAATCTTGGCTGATGATCATCGCGGGGAACACGAGCATGATGAGGTGGACGTGGTCGGTGATAGCGGCGTGGTTGATTCGGAGGCTGAGACAGGTGTCTGCGATATGCTTCAGCCATTTCTGGGTGGTGGGCTCGAGGCGAGAGACGTCGGGGCCGACGATGGAGGTACCCTCGTCGTGGTGGTCCTCGTTCTTGGTCTTGGTCTTCTCCTCCACCTTGCGCAAGTCGCTGACAAGGGCGTCAAAGGTACCAAAGGCCCTCACCTCGATCATGGCGAACCGACGACGACGACGGGTACTGAGTGGAAAGCTCCGAGGCAGGATCTCGGCTGGATCGTGGAGGGCCACGAGAGAGTACACGGCTCTCTTCAATTCCCATAACCCCGTATCCTGCCAACTGTGTTTGACCACAGACGGGATGGGCTGCGTGGGATGGCGGCGGAGGAGATGGAACACGAAAGGGTGAGCGGGATCAAAGAGCTGATCGCACACGTCGAAGGCGGTGGCACCCCAGCGCAAGTCGTTTCTGACTCCCACCAGTTGTGGGTCTTTGAGGGGCTCCAGGTGGGCGTCGGTTTGGAAGCATTCCTGTACCAGATTAATGTAGAGCATGGGGTCGACGAAGGTAACGTGGGTGAAGTCGCTCATTTGCAGACTGGTCGCGGTCTCTGGAGGCGGTAAGGGAGGATCGGCGGGCTCACCGTAGGGGGGGAACCAGGCGGCGAGGTCATCGTCGAGGTCGAAGAGTAACGTCTTGGCTGATAGCGGCATCTCGGCGGGCAGCGGAAGTATTCTGAGCTCTTGATGCAGCTGGAGATGATGTTGGCGACATGTAGAAGGCGTAAAGGCTGGCTAAATTAGCGAATGAAGAAGGTGAGGCAATCCGTTCCAGCTTGGAAAGTGAGAGACGGCTTAAGAAAAGGGAGGAATCCAGAGCTTTCTGGGTTTGTGGTGCAATGATTCGAATAATTCAGTAAGAAATAATTCAGTGAGTGCCAGGTCTAGATTTGATAAATATGGTGGGAAGGTGCGACGGGGGGGGAGGGGGGGGGCGGTGACTCTGTACTCACCCACACTCGGTGCATGGCCATTCAGAGTCCTTAACTGATAGTCTGCCACTTATATCACAGGAATAACTGTTTCGGAAGGAGACAGCCTCAGCTCCGACGTCGATTTGGATGTCAATATCAAAGAACGTCGCATCCCGATGGCTCAATACAGACTTGGAGTCATTGCTGATTTGTTGTTGGCATGAACCTCATCGGCTTCTTAATTTGGTACCTTGAAAGACATCTCCTTGTTTAACGGCAGTATCCCTTCCTGAAACTGCTTCAGCTTCTTTCACGACATGGAAACTGCGGACAACAATGTAGTATAGCTCGGGCATATCTCGCTCATGCCACACGAAATGGGGAGCGTCTTGCAGGACGCTTGACACACACTGCTGTCAAATTCCCGTGGAATCCGGGTTAAACACACTGAAAGCACTGTGTTCTTGACTCTGCCTCTATCATTACAACTGAGGACAACATAAGAAACAACTGGGAACAGTTCAAACTTGGTCCCTCCTCCACGTATACCATTAACATTAGTTCCTAAGTGTCGTTCATAAGCCGGAAATCCCTCCTTGTTTCCGGGAGAATCATCTTTCCATCCTCCCTTCGAGGTTTATTTCTTTCGTCCTCTCATCTGACATTAACCCTCCAGAGATATTAGTTTCAATGTCCCACATTCCAGCCCAGTATCGTTTCATCCGTCTATCCTACATGGCCAATCCAAGATTGCTGAATTGCGTCTGATAGGACATCGTCCTTTTTATAAGATGCAAGTATCCGAGCTTGCCTCGCTTTCTCCTCTCATCGCATCCAGATTTCTATGAACATTTTGGATGAATTATTTGGGCATTCAACTAATATATCAAAGTCTGAAATCCATCTTGACACCGACGATGTTTCCTCCCGGCGCTTAGTCCGGCACAAGTTTTGAGCAAGTTCTTCTTCTGCAACTGAAACTTATCCTTGGAGATTGCAGAGGTCGCATAGGTAGTAACACAGGTAACAAAGGTGCCTCATTCCCTAGCATAGGGGGTTCCTTTCCGGGCAAACACCACCTTTGTTCTGATTTCCTTTCTAAGCCTCGAAGTACAAGCCGCGAATTCTAGACACTTGTTAGGGTGTCTTTTAGAGGATTTGAATATCCTATAGGCATCTTCATCCTTTGGGGTTTTGTCACTTTTCCTGTTAGTTGGTCAGGTAAATCCAAACATCGTGGACTCAGGTTTTCGGCGCTATTTTGCCTGAGACAGGTGAGCTGTCCTGGTCGGTTTTTCCTAGCCATAACTTGCTGCGAAAGTACTTCTATGTTCCTCCTTGTGTCAATGTCAAGGTAGTTTTCCTTCACCTTTTCAAGATCCTTCTCAATGTGATCCCGACTTTTGTTTCATCTTTCCATCGCAGAGGCCTTAGGTCTTTCTCTTCATGCCCGTATCAAGGCAACTTTATAAACCTTGAGGTGCCTCATTTCATTCGTTTATACTTTTGCGGGTACCCAGGGAAGTTCGAACTCATGCGCCGCCGAAAATCACTCTGCCCTCTCTCATCGACTCTTTCCCCTCCACTTTCGCACCGTCGAAACGTGTTTTTCCCTACACAAAATCCCTTTCATTCCTCACCGTTTCATCTTCTCGCATCTTGAGAAACCTACACTCTCTCCCCGCCAGGCCTGATCAAACCTCATCATGTCAGACTCTGGCATGCCGGAAGCAAGTGGGGAGGATGAGCGCCAGCGACAAATTCACCTCTGGAAAGAGTTCGGGCGTTATAAGCCACGAGAAGTCTTGGCGCTCTGTCTCAGAAGCTCTGGTATACACTACGGTCTCCCAGAGTACGGATCAGAAAGGCCCGAGTCCAATGAGTGGCTCCTCCCCGACTTCGACCCCACAGTTGAGCAGCCGGGTCACGAAGTGCAGGTCGAGGTCATCAGATGCTTGAACGGTGACATCGAGGGTAGTGCACTTATCCTCCTTTGCAGGATCACTAAGACATCATCCATCAGCCGCGACACTCATCATAGTCTTACCCTCGGGCTCAAGGTCGTCCTCAAAATCTTCGACCCAACCTTCCTCCTTCTAGATCAGCTCTCCTACTTCTTCGGTCTCACACCCAGCGAAGTTTCCAATCAACTATATAGTCGGGAAGCTAATGCCTGTAAGTACTTCTACGAGCAAAAGATCACGGGTGATCCTCATATGGTACCGCAGTACTACGGCAGCTGGGCGCTCAAGTTCGACGCTAGCGATTCACCTGAACCTGGCAGATCCTCTTCACCCAGAACCCTCCAATGGAGATGTGTAGGCGCGATTCTCATCGAGTGCATTGCGGACCGCTCGCTTGAGAAGATGTGTGAACGAGACCACAGCGGAGCCTTGATTGCCGATAAGGCTCCCCTTCCCTACATCGATCACGCAAGCAGTACGTCGAAAGTTCTGTCTCTGAACGACTCTGCATCGCGGCTCAAAGTCTTGAAGAAGGTTATACACGGCGGTGTTTGCTTCGAGCATATTGGCCCCGTCATCAAGGGTCTCGATCCCCATGACATCGTCCTCACTTTCCTCCAGAACACCCGAGACCGACAGACCCCAGAAAGCATCCGCCCTGTCCTTCTCGACTACATCTTCTGTGTTGTGTGGTCTCAGTCCCATGAAAGCACCCACGGACGGCTCGACGAGTTAGACGAAGAAGCACCGCCGATCCCCCGTAGATATGTGATGAACAAGTACCCGATGCAACGACTTCCAACTCCTCCGAATCCGACGTGGTTCTACAATGCTAACCAGCTGCAGGAGTTTAGAGGCTGGTTCCCAACCGAGTGGACGGAGAAGGTGCCAGGGGACTACGAGGTCTGGACCGCGAGCGAATTTGGAGATCCCACGCAGGAGGGAAGCTATTCGACTGAAGACATGCTTACGGAGAAAATGCACGAAGCATGGAAGAAGGGTCAAGAGCAATACGATCGGGAGAAGCCTATGCTCATCGAACAGGGAAAATACGACCTGATCATCGAGGATAGTGACGTCCATCCAACTCCGAAGGAGAAGCGTCTAGCCAAAGCCGAGGCCGATCACAAGTTTATAGTCGAATCTTCTAGAAAGGAGAGGGAGTTTCTGCGGCGGATCGGCCATCCAATTTTAGCTGAACTTGAGGCCGAATGTAAGGATCAGCCACCTTCAGCTGAACTTGAGGCCGCTTGTGAGGATCAGCCACTACCTGAGACTGGATCAGAGGATGAGCCAACTCCAGGACCTGACGATCATCCAAAATGGAAGTCGCCGCAAGAGATCTAAGCTTGATTCGAGTTCGCCAGACAGTATTCGAGGTCATTTGAAGAATACTCGAGTTGGCAAAGAAGGCGAGGAAGACACCGATGACGACGCCGATGACGACGAGGAAGACGCCGATGATAATGAGGGGGACACCGTTGTTGGCGAGTACACCGATCACGGCGGTGATTCCAAATACGGTCCTTGATGTGTATGTCGTGGGGGGTTTTCCGTCTTTGCAGGCGCAAAAGATCAATGCGTGGCATTCTTGATCGTGGAAGATAGTCTGGCCAAATTGACCGCATGATTATCATGTATTGGGCCTTCGCACTACTGGCCCTGCAAGAATCGGGCAAACCAGAGCGTACGACCTCTAAAAAGGTTAAGTAGTTTTCAATTGCTTCTTCTATTACTTCCACGTCGTAGTGGAAGGAGAGTTATCAATCAAAAGTTTTAGTATGCCAGTATCTCCTACCTTTGACCCCGTGATTAACTGACTGCATTCGACGTCGACCCCAGTCTCACGCCCAACTTCTCAGAATCATCTTGACATTCAATGAGAATGATCGCCATTGCCTAAGTACTAATTCAGTCCTGGGTCTGATGCTTGGAATGTCAGTAGACCTCAATCAGACCAGCCCATCCAAAATAGACCCTAGAACCCAGAGCTCCCCAAGCATCACTTCCTCGTTCCTCACGCCCTCCCAACAACACCCAACAACTCATCGACAACGACTCCCCTGAAAGCCCGATCCAGTCCGCAACTGCCACTCTTACCAAACAAACTCTTTTCTTCGTCCTCATCCTCGTTCTCGCCGCCCCCTCCTCTTCCTTCTGCTCCACCACCTACATCCATGGCTGAGAACGCGACAGCCAACTGTCGCGGATCCAACGCCGCCCGCACGGCAGCCGTATACCTCCCACCCATGACCGTATTCAACGTCCCAAGATGCTCTGCCGCAGAGACAGCACCAACGCCGACACCAGAACCAGAACCGCCCGAAGATGAGGCCGTAGACGAAGACGAAGACGAAGTCGCAGACGCAGACGCAACCTCCGTAATGGGCCGCCCCAGCCCAATCTCCAACAACAACACCCCCAACGCAAATATATCCCTCCTCTTACCCTCCTCCAGCGCCTCTCCTCCATCACCACGATCCTCACCGCCACCACGAACCCGACACCGCCTCACCTCCCCCTCCTCGAACCCAGCCCCGACAAGCAACGGCACCGACACTTTCGCCTCATACTCCCCGCCCCTGACCCCAAACCACACATTCTCAGCACGCACGGCGCCATGCACCCGATCAACAGCATGAAGCTCGCTCACCGCCCTCGCAAGCTGTCCCGCAAACCGGATCTTATCCGAGAGGATCCTCGCCGCCGCCTCCCGCCGCCCGCGCGTGAAGTGACCCGTCGGCGAGCCGAGGTGCTCCGACAGTCTGTGGATCTCCGCGCTGCGGCAGCCGCGCAGCGGGGAGGCGTCGTAGAAGAATTCCAGCCGCTGATCCGCGTCCTGCTCCCTGTCTTGATTCCGGTTCTGAGTAAGGACCCGGAAGCCCGTGCAGCGGAGGAGGTACGGCGACCGCGCGGCGTGTAAGGTAGCGAGCTTGAGCGTTTTGCGGCATATATCCGGGTCATCCCGCGGCATGGCCCTTGTCTCGACAATGGTATTCGCGTCGCGGAACCGCAGGCACGAGGCCGTGACAGACACGCCGTCGACTCCGTCAGCGCCAGGGGTATGACACATATCATCACTCGCGAGGAGCAAGCTTGCGATCAAGGGGGCATCCCCTCTCTGGATTCGAATCTGCCAGATATCGTGCTCGAGACTCGGGTCCCGCCCCACGGCGATATCGCGCAGCTGCACGGCGCGCGTGTCCCGGCTGAAGAGGTCTTGGTTGAGCACGCGCTTGATGGCGAGCACGACGTCGGCGCGGATCTCGTCGTTGAGAGCTTTCACCTGCCTGTGGGTTTCGAGGAGGAGTTTCGGGTACTGTGGGCTTGCGAGGGATGTCTCTGCCGGCCCCGCCGTCACCGGGCTCTGTTGAAAGAGGCGGAGGGTCTCATTGGCTCGTCTAAAGGAATATCTGCAGATGTTGAGGTCCACCGGCGCGAGGCCGCGGAATGTGGTTGATGATGGCTCGAGGTGGCAGATTTGGTCGTTGTAGATAAGTCTATATAGGGTGGTTGTGCGGTATAGTTCGGACTGGAGCTGGTTCATCTGTCTTCGCGTCTGTAAGTGGATCGTCTTGGTAGCGTTAGCCAAGTCGACTAGTTGACGGGCAGTCTCCTCGGCTCTGAAGACCACTTCCCCCAGGCCATTGGTGCTGTCGTTGCTATTGCTATTCGTCATGTCTGCGTCGATATATCGAGTCTTACTCAACTCGTGGACGAGCACATCAACGACGCAGCAGTGGGTTGTTATACACAACCTGGAACCATGTTGGAGGGTATCCCGACACAACGGTTCACTCTCCCGGTTCCGGGGGGTGTTCCCACAGTTGTCGAACCCGGCAGCACGAACGTTACCTCGGAAAACATACGCAGCACACCGGCAAAATTGCGGTACAGTAACTGAATCGGGTTTCAAGAATCAGATCCTGCCCGACTGGCGGCACACGTAGATCTCTGCGGGACACCGAGTCGTGTATCATGCCATTGTGGCAGACACTCAGCTTCCAACGACTCGTCTTTTGGTCGTTTTGCCATCCAACAAAGACCCCTCCCCCTCCTTCTTTTCCATTTCAGCCTTGCTAGGTTCCTCAACGGAGAGGGGCCCGCCAGGGTATTCAGGAACGAAGCCAGGACCATGACATCACCTCCGAGAGAATGCATATCATCGGCCTCGAAGGCCGAAATGCTGGGTCCGACGCAGTGGCTCATGTACCATACGTCAAGGAGACTGAGGGGGTTCGGGAACTAGACATGTTGTTGCGGGCCAATTATTCAAGCGCTTAGCAGCCAAGTCACAAGCCAAACGACCCGGCAATGTTGCCAGCGTGGTGTCAGCAACCCTATTCCAACCACCATGTGGGCTGGCTCGATTCATTGTCGAACAGAGACCCTGACCCGAGCAATATTGGACGTTGGTTATGGGTACGGAGTAGGTACGAAGTACGGGTATGCAAGCTGAAAGTGAGTCGGAAAAAGAAACGTGTCCAGCTTCCTATGAAGGACGGTGAAGGGCCCCTTGGTACCTTTCGCGTGGGACTGATGCGCCACCTGGCGTATCTTAGCTGCCCGTATCGGCCAAGTTCCGCATTGTCAATTCCCATCTTGCCCTCATGGCCATATGGTTTTAGTCCCAGACGGTCGCGGCGGTGTGTGAGGGAGACAGAGGGAGTAGAACAAATAAAAGACAAAAAGCCATTTCCACGTAAGCGATGGAAGGCCAAGGGTTTCATGGCATTAGGGCAGGTCGGCGAGCTTACTCGTCTTCGGCGGCCACGCCGATTCGGGGAGCCTAGTAGTAGTGGCCTCAAGTCTGATCCGTTGATAGGACCTCTTAACGCATTCCCATATGCCCGCATATGCAGCCGGCCCTTTCGGGCATGTAGTCCATCGAGGTAGGAGTCCGACGTGCTGTTGATATCGTCGCTGGCGGGGTCAGTTTTTGCTGCCTGAGCAGCTTGCCACTTCAAACAGAGCGATTCGGCATCCCAAGATTCCCCGAGAGACGCCCTTGCCGAAGATGTCGTCGGCGTTGGGATTTGGTACCCGTGCAAGGGGGGTTCCGCTCCGTACACGGCCCGGCCACCAACTGTCATATCAGCCAAGGTTGTATTCCATAGTCGAGCTGCTTAGTAATAAGATGAAATCCCATGAACAGAGGCCAGGCCAAGTCTCCTCGCTCGAAATCAGGGTTCAATCAAGACCTCGACTCTGGTTCGGGAGCTTGCGTGGGGGTGCCTGGGCGAATACGTCGCACACAGCTCGAATGACACAATGGCGCAGATGTCTCGGGATTTCCGTCGAGGATCCATACTGGCGGTACGCTGGTCAAGCTAGCTATCAACCCGTCTTTTGGTCACGTTACTACGCGGGGAATCGCGGAATGCTACCGCGGGGATCCATTTGCTGTTCCGTGTAGAGTATACTCTTCAGCCAAAGCACATACGGCACAACGACCATAACGCATAATTCGAGTCAGAACGCGGTTTGCTTTCTTTCTCTTGCAATCTTTTGGGCCGTGAAATATTGGCCTTGTTGTATATCGAATTAGAAAAAGGAAGTGTCTAGGAACCAGATCTGAGGAGCGTGACGTGTCTGATGCATGACATGACATGACAGGGTGGGTAGTCCGAAGCGCTCTGCGCCGTCTCCTCTTGCCTCCGCGACTGTTCCTGGATCGTGGCCGCAGCTGGTACGTCAGTTTGGAACCATGCTACAACTTTACCTCGTCCCTCCCATGGACCCCTTAATGTACCCCACTTTGCTCGGCAGTTGCGATTCTAGGTCTAGGAAGAGACGGCCTCCTTGACGTCCTCCTTGACATCCTTGGCCAAGTCACCAACACTCTTCTGAGATTGCTGCCACATGAGGATACGGGAGCACTGGACGACACCGACGACACCGAGGAAGAAGTTGACAGCAGCAAGACTGGACAGGTTAGTTGACACGTTCCCTTTGTGAGACCCTTCATGACATACAGGTAGTTCTTGGGCTTAATGATCAAGCACCAACGGGTCCAGATGATACCAGTGGCCGTCAGGGCACCGTTCTGGGTGAGAGACAGCTTCTCGGCGGGACGGGCAAAGTCAGCAACACCGGCAAGAACGAGAGCCCACTGTGTATTGCGTTGCCAGTCAGCATTCGTTCCATGGAGGCATTGTCAATCCTCTCGGGTATTTCTTCGTCCGGTCTATATCGACCTCCGACATCGCGACCGGACATCTGCAAGGGAGATACCCGGAGGTACCTTCAGCTACCAGGACTTCATACCTTCATAACGGGGGCCCTGGGACCATCGGAGTCAGCGGACATGTCAAAAGAATACCATGCGAAGCCTTTGTATCGCATGTCGGGGACAGTCTACTCACCAGAAGTGCACCGTCTTGATTCCGATGGGGCTGTCCCACATGCGCTTGAACCAGCTAACCTGGGCATCGGCGGACGCAGTCGAGCTCTGCCATCTCTTGGAGCTCTCGCGGAACTGGGCGCGGAACTGGGAGGTGCGGAAAGCGTTGCGGATCTGGGCACCGGCAAAGACCTGCTGGCGGAAGGCAGGGCGCGCGGCCTTGAAGAAGTTGTTGGCGGGGGCCATTGTGACGAACTGTCAAAGCTATAGCTTTTCTTTTCGTGTGTATATGTCGTCGGAAACTCGGGTTCGGAGGATCGATTGAGAAGGGATCTCAATTCACGCGGAGGCAGAGGTGGTTTGGAGCGGAGAGGGTTTTCCTTTCGATAGACGCACGGGAGGGATGGAGGGGAGAGGTTGAGGCGAGGTTGAGAGACGCAGATGCGTTGAGGTTTGGGACGTCCGAAGATGAGCGGGCAGCTTTTTTTGGCCCGGGAGCACGAGCGAGCGCATACGGTGCACTAAGAGGTAAGGCGCACGGCAGCTCTCAGCGAGCAAACAGCGTCCGTCAACCGGAGATAAGCGGGGACAACCCGTCGAGGGAAAAAAAGTTGACTGCGGGAGCACTGACCAGGTCGACCTCACCTTCCAATTTCCATTTGAACCTTAGCACCTTACGTAATACTCGCCTGTCTGTAGCTGCGTACCTTGAAAAACGGCCCCTAGATCGGGGGTGTTGAGTTGTGCATATGCATAAGTCCACAGCTCCAGGAGTCCAACCAATCAGTAATACCCAATTAGACAAGTTATGCTAATCCTGAGTTCCCGACCGCCTTATGCAAAATTCCCTGGCCCACCTCGAACCGTGAGCACCTCGTTAACTTCAATCCTCGCCAGTCCGTCCACCAGCAAAGAGGCTCCTCCAATCGATCCGAATCCCGCCAATTGACCCAACCGCCGCCCGTCCGCACCTCCTTCGCGCAGCCCCAGCCACGATGTCGAGCAAGTACGCATTCACAAAGGCCCTCAAGGAGGTGCGCTTCCTTTTCTGCCAGACGGGCGAGCACAGCGCCGCGACCCGGTACGTTTCCTCGACTTCCCTACACACGCTCAGCGCATGTACACCCCAACCTCGAAACCTCCCAACGACGACGACACCAACATCTCGCATCACGTCGATCCCCCGCTAACCCCTCATCGCAATAGCAACTTCGTCGCAAGAGCCTACCCCACGATGAAGAAGAACAACCCCCAGACTCCCATCCTCATCCGCGAGGCCGCCGGCACACTACCCAAGATCTACGCGAGATACGGTCAGAACTACTTCCCAATGATACAGAATGAATACCGAATGCTGATTAGGTACTCTTCCTCAAACAGAATTCGGCGTTGAAAAGAGCCAGTCGCTGGAAGGTGAGAGTCACCCTCCTCCCTCCTTCAATCTCTCGAGGACGCTCAGTAGCTAACATGCTCCGCAAAAGGCCTGTCGGACAAGCAGATCGAGGACACAGTTACGACCCTGGTGAAGAACGGCGCATAAACGTATAAACCCGGGCGGGGACAATTGAACGAATAGACTCAAACAAGGACCTTTTGTACCATCACCATGTTGTTGAGAATGACGAGCCGAAAGTTGTATTGAAACTGAACTCAGCGAGCTGCCGATGAATGAAACTAGGCGCCATGGTAACAGTTCGGGGTTATCTGTGTTTGCAAAGTACCATTTCTACGACGATCCCATATGCGGTCTGCTGGATAGTGTCCACGTCCCCCGGGATGTTCACTGTGCCCTTGATCAGACGAGGCTCTGGGAGAAGACAAGTTCACTTCAGGTCACCTATGACGGGGCTCACAACCACCCAAGTAAGCATTCAAGCAATAAACGATCAGATAGAGAGTCTTCCGAGCAATGTTCATTCTATTTCTTCGCAACTACTAAGCCACAAGCGCGAGCTATGGGTATCACTCAAACACAAATCCTTCTCAAGGAACGAATTCAAATCCTCCCCATCACCTGCTTCTGAGATACCTCCCCAACAGGCTCTCCAATCTACAGAAAAGCTCTTAGTCAACCCTGTCCTGTCACATATGCTTCCGTCTTTCCGTATTTGTTCGTATCGCGCCCAAATCATTTCCCCCCAAACATCGAACATCCTTGTCTAATGCTTGCCACTGCCCTCCTGAGGGAGCGCGCCCGAGGATGTCTTGTCCTTGGTCTTGTTCTCACTGCTCATGCTGCTGGTAGGAGTGGTGGTGCTGCTCTTTGTAGCAGTTGATGTTGCACGCGCTTTGCCCCAGACGCTGGTCGCAGGTAGGCTGGAAGCAGGCAAGGGAGCAGGCGGCAGGGACGGGAAGTCGTCTTTACTTGCAACAGAAAGCTTTCTGTTGTGCGTCCCAGGGGCATGTTGCGGTTGCTGGACGTGCTTATTTTGCTTCTTAGGCGAAGGGATGTTCTTCTGCGGTTCTTGCTTACCCTGTTGATGCTGCCCGTGCTGTTCGCGATCGCTGCTAAGCTGTTGCTGCTTTTTCTTGCTAGCGCCCTTCTTCGCACGCTGTCTTTGACCGTTGCCACTGCTAGCATTTGATGGCTGTGGGACGGGCGTACCACCTTCAGCGGGGTGGTCCTGCTTTGCCTTCGCCATGCTCTCGGGTGCCGAATTTTGCGTGCCTTCATCTTGGACTGGCACTTCACCAGTTGTAGAACTCACTCCATTGTCGACGCCATCTCCAGCACCATGTCCCTGACACTGTTCAGCTTGAGCTTTGGGAGGCGTTGGTCCTGGAGTGAGAGTTCGGGATGTGACCGATGAACTGCGAGAAAAGTTGCGTTGATGCTGAGTGGTCTTCACTGGGATCGGTACCAATGGAATTGGCGCCAGCTTCACCCTATGAAAAGCAGGGCGCGGTACAGGCGACACAAACTCCTTTGCCTTTGGATTGAGTTGCATGGTTGACTTTGCCGTCGCTTCGCTCTCAACCACGGACGTTTCTGGTGAAAACTTCGGTTCAGGCGTCCTGGCTGACGATGGAGTTGCTGGGGTCGATAAGACCTTGGGCGAGCTGTTGCCAGAGCAGCTTTCCTGGGCTGTGGTGAAGCTCATCTGTGAAGTACTCGCAGCAGATGGAAGACCGCCGTCGACGACATGGGCCTCCTTTAGGATGGTGGCTGCTCCAGAACTAGAACCTTCTCGTACAGCAATGTTCAGCTGAGCCGGCTGCTTGTTGCGATTCTTCGGCATTCGAAGTGAGCCGCCAGCGTTGGCTCGAAAGCTTTTGTTAGGCGGCTCCGGGAGACTTGACTTTCCTGGAGACGCTTCTGTTGCAACGATATCCCTGGCCTTCGTGATGATGTC
Source organism: Colletotrichum tamarilloi (assembly GCF_030869305.1). Taxonomy (NCBI): domain Eukaryota; kingdom Fungi; phylum Ascomycota; class Sordariomycetes; order Glomerellales; family Glomerellaceae; genus Colletotrichum; species Colletotrichum tamarilloi. The sequence goes on along the minus strand of NW_026849400.1, from coordinate 672,319 downwards.
GGCCGTCTCTGATGCACCAGTCTGGGTTTCCGCCGGGATATGAAGAGTTTTATCATCGGCGGCCACAGTCGAGGCGTCGCCAATGGGCAGAGACTCATCTTGACTTCCTGATGTCGGCTTCTTCTTCTTTTTCTTGTTTCTCTTGGTCTTCTTCTTTGAAGCATCGTCGGCCATAGCGGTGATTGGAACCCCTGAGATTAAGCCCGCATCGATCAAGCTGTCGAGTGCATGTCCAGAATTCAAGCGAAGGCTATCGCTAGGCCCATCTTCGTCAGGAAACGAAGTCTTGAGGAACGAAGAGCTACTTCTTCCTGGCATGTGAGGCACCACGTCGAAGACCTCGACACTGCTGGTATCTCTGTGAGAAAAAACCTTCCTGTACTTTCCCTTGCCATACGTGGGACTCTGCGCAAGAGGCTCAGGGGCTATGACTCCTTCTTCCGGGACAGGCGAGACGTGAGGTATAACCTTCGCAGATTCTTCAGATGGTCCCTGGTCACGAAGAGCGCCGAATTTGTGTTCCTTCTCACTGGGAGAGGCAGGGGGGCTTTTCTTGAACGGAGAGGCTACCGATTCACTGTCGTCCGGAGTAAAGACAGCCTTGCCAGAAGAGTCAGATTCTCCCTGTACCTCAGTGTCCATCGAAGTCTTCGTCAGCTTTTGAGGTGTCGCCGGTAAGTTGACGACAATGACTTTGCATGGACTGTTGGAAATCCGAGGGCTGTCATGCTTGGTTGTCTTTTCTTCATCGGGAATAACCTCCTCGGAAGGCGGCTTCGATTGCGACTCGGCTTCACTTGACTGTTGCAAGGCTAGATCACCAGTCGCATCGGCTTGTGTCGGCTTGACGCCTTCGGGCAGTTCGGTTTTACCCTGCAGCAGAGTAACTTGGTCTGCGGTGGGCAGTGGAACAGTTGAATCAGGTACCGCTTCGGACTGAGAACCATGTACTGCTTTGCCCTGCGATTTTGGTGGACGAGGAATCATATACTGCTCCAAGGAGACTGGTTGAGATCGAGAGTCCATACGAGCAGATAGGGACTGACTCTGAGTGAATGGAGCCTGGTTGCTAGCCCGAGGTTGCTGAGACCCTTCGTACGACTTCGGGATTCTATGCTGTTCATTCGCGTCCCTGCTGGCCTTGGAATACATCAAGCTTCCATAGCGCGTATGGTGAATAGGTCGCGTCTGGAGCATACAGTGAAGCTCTGGGCACTCAATATCCTTTGCGCTTGCAATCTCAGTGATGCGAGAACCATCTTCGAATCTGAATGAGAGCACCTGATATCAGTAGAATTTCTAGCCTGGATGAATGTTGCCACTTACCTGACAAAGAAGTTGGGGTAATCTTTCTGGTCCTTGAGAGCCAATCTGTTGACTTTCTCAACCTCTCCCCACCGAGACATCACAGCATGGACCTTTTCAGACAGGTCATCTCTAATTAGATGAGAGGTGAGCTGAACGAAGACAGATCGTTCACGAGCCTCGCAAGAAGGACACTCGCAAGGCGCATAGGCCCATTTGTTATCGCCAAGCTTTTCATGTTGATTTGTGCAAGTGAAAGTTTGTCTAGACGCGGAAGAACGGGATAATGCACGGGCGCGATTCTCCTTGGTTGGAGAACGACGGAAAACGGGCCCATGAATCGAGTCATCTGCATTGTGGACCTTCTCCCATCCTTTGAAATCGCCACGGTGGCGCTGCTGCTGATGAGATGAGCCGTTCGAGTTAGGCGCTGCTCGCGGGTTGAATCTTGTCTCAAATCGCGGATGGCCCATTTGCGAACCGCGGTCGCCTGCTTGGCCAAAGTGAGGGTCTGTTGATGCATTCCGCTTGTCGTTGCGTCTCTGGAAGGAAACCGGCTCAGGTGCCACACCAGGAAAAGCAGCAGATTGAGCACGCTGTGCGCCGCCCACGGAAACACAGCCCGGTATTTGCGCCGAATGCCCAGCTTTGTTGAAGCGGTTGTCATTAGGTCTTTGAGGAGACGGAAGGACCTGCGAGGATGGGCCGTAACGGCGATTTCCAGGACCAGCAGGAGGTTCCATGGGTCCGTGAGGAGGCCCATGAGGAAGTCCACGAGAGGGTCCATGAGAGGGAGCATGAAGGGGGCTAACGGGTCCAAGATAGGGCTGAGGCATACCATGTGGACCTGTAGTGAAAGGCGTGTTGAATGGATGACCATCAGGTCTAATAGCATGAGGGTAAAAGGTGGATCCTCCCGGACCTGCATTTTCGCCTCTGGATATCGAAGTTTGATTCGTTTGCGCAACGTTGGGAAGCAAACGACCAGGCAGCTGACGAGAATCATCGTTACCATGGCCATGACTTGCCGAAAAGGTCTGCCGGTTGTCCGCTGGGGTACCCTCGGGGTAGCTGACGCGATTCACAGCCGTGGCAACATCGTGATGGAGATGGTCGATTGAATTTTGCCTAGATGTACCGCTCACGATCAATGGCTTCGGAGGCGAGGCTTTGGCAGCCGGGCTCGTTTGAGACAGTGGGGAGTCGGGGTTGCCCTTCGTCAGGTTTGGGGCGGTTGATGCTGGGGCAAGTCCACTAGGAGTATCTTGAACGGGTTGACCCGCTGACAAGGTTAGGTCAGGCGCTTTCAACAGGTAACAGAGTCAACTCACCAAGCCAATGTTGCAGTGTGCCTCCTTCCCACTGGTACCCGAGGCTATTTTGCGGGTACAAGGCTGGTTGAGCCCATGGCTTGCCTAGAAGCTGATCATGTCGAAACTTCAGAGCATTGCGGACAAGTTCCATGCTGACAGGAGGCAATCCCTGGAGGTCAACGCGATCCTCTGAGCTCAGCAGATTGAGAACGTCGCCCTGGAATTCTTTGAAGTCTAGCAGCTTCTTCTTGTTCTCGCTCTTTGCAGCCCATTCGTCGCACCAGTGACCAACTTCTGCAACGATTTCTTGATGGAGGTTGCGAACGAGACATTGATTTTCGTGGTAGAGATGAAGCATCAGATTCCAAAGGTTCATCGCGCCTTGGAAGTAGATGTCATAGCAGTCGAAATAATCATACAAGTCTTCCCAGAACTCCAGCTGCGGCATGGACTTCATGTGACTCCAATGCTTCTTGCGGATGGCATTGGCCCTCTCCTGGAGCTCTTCAGCGCTCCATAAATCAATCTGGCGTACTGGGAGGACGTGGCTGAGACCGCGAGTGGGAAACTCGCCATTGTTGGTGCTAAAAATAGCCTTGACCTCCTTCGTCGGCTGGTTGTAGAAGGCGATCGGAAGATTGTCTTCGATGTAAAGTCTAGGCGTCTCTGCCTCCTTGGTACCGACCATCTTGTAGCCGTCGGGAATTCCGTTGGGGTAGTAATGAGAGGAGGGCTTGGTAGGCATAGAGTTTGCCATCGTAGCGCGACTATCGTGATCGTTGTTCCTGGGGAAGCGCTGATCTTGGAAGGAGCCAGGTCCTCCATGGATGTTAGAAGCCATACTGCAAAGCTGCGTATATCCAACGTCGTTTGGCAACGGGATGATAGGCTTGCGGTGATGGGCTCGGAGGCAATGGAGGTAGAGAAAATGAGAATATTTCTGGTGGCGATTTTGGAGTAGGAGAGGGATTGATTTGGTGGTGGGAAGGGAGAAGAGACGATGAAATGGGTGGTGTTGTTGTTTTTGGGACGAAGAGAGAGGGAGAAGGTCAAGACTCACAAGGCAAATGAAAAAAAAAGAAGCAGGAGAGAGGTTGGAAGGAAGGAGGCAGGTCCCAGAGATGTTTGTTGGGAAGGAATCATGGGTGGGTGCACCTGCCTGTAGATGAGAGCAGCAGTAGCATCAACCAGAAGAACGAAATATTCAGGCGTTCACAGAGTGACACCTCTTAGATCGGTGAAGTGGAGGAAGCAGGACTCAGGCAGCAACATAGTTCCCGGCAGCTACATTTTTAGTAAGTACACCAGATACGGCTCTCACATGGTAATCGCGTGAGCTTCCTGGGTCTTCCTTTTGTTGCGACGACTCCTACTTGATGTGTAGACACAATTTGCTGTATAGGTGGGTAGCCGGGATCTTCTTCCCCTCCTTTCACAGGAACTTGATATGAAAAGAGCCAGTGTTCTCTTCTTTCAGCCGTCTGGCATCTTTCCCAAGGTCATCATGCCCCTCATTGTAATGTCCATAGAGACAAACAAGTCTTACTCATTTGTTCCTGATAACGAATAAATGTAGTTGATGCAGCACACTTCCATTGAGGATCAGTAATAAGATGGGATATCGTTGGTCCTGGAGAATTGAGGTAGCAGTGCTTGCATATGAGGTAAGGCTTTGCTCATCAGCGTGAACGAGCACTATTGCAGGAACATAGTACTCATTGGAACTCAACTTGGATCCTCGTCCGACAGCTATCAACAGATTGACGGCAGCCTACAGCAATAGCTACGAGCTAAATTTGGGCTTGATGGAAGCAATGGACGATATTTTACACGGCATAGAAGAGAGAAGAGTATATTCATCATTCAACTACTAATGTACCATTGGGGGAATGAGAACGCAGGTATCTGGACAACAAGGACAAAGGAGCTGCTTTGAAACATCTGAAGAGAGCGTTCTTCTTTCAGCTCTTCTCATTGCTCAAGGCGTTAATCATCTTGAGAATCTCAGATTCACTCTCACCAGAGACAGCCTTGCCGTTGTTCCAATCCACAGTCTGTATGTCTCAGTCAGCCAGGTTTGTTCTCAAAGTACAGGTTTGAAGAGGACCACGAGCTCTGGGGAGGAAACACATACCACGGGTCTTTGAAAAACCTCGGCGTTCTGCTGGAACTTCTTCAGGGCATCCTGCTCAGTGGAAGCACCCTTGATGATTGATGGGATCTTGCTCTTTCCGACGTATTCCAGGATGGTCTTAACCTGGTCGGCTGTTGGGGGGTCTTCGGTGATGTTGAGCTCAAAGTCGGCGCGGGACGTCTTGGGGCTCGTTTGGACGCTGTGGTCGCTGGCCTGGTCCTCAGTCGCGCCGGCGGCGGCGTTGGCCGACACCTGCTTGAGGAGGTTGACAACCCTCACAGAGGCGGGGGAGCTCGCCTTGTGGAAGACAGTGACGATGTCGAGGGTCTTGCGCTACAGTGTGTGTCAGTGGTCAATTGATCTGTATCGGGTACAATTGAGCAGCCTTACGAATCCGAACATTGTGGCAGGTCGTTGGGGAGCTATTTTGGTGGTGTGTTTGTCTTGCGTGAGCTCTGCTTCGTGCAGCGTGATGCGATGAAGTCGGTAGTGGAGCTCTGGAGCTCCGGAGCTATCAGGTTTACGTCATTTAGCCGGGCGGCTTAGTTTTAGACGCCAATGCCGGATTAGCGCACTGACGGGGCCTGCCGCGCTTGACCCCTGGCCCCATGCACCTGGGACTGGCCACAGGAGGCACAGCGATGGAGCATCACGTCTTGGGACCCCTCACTCTGTCATTTGGATGGGCCTGGAGCCTCTTGGGCATCGATTTGGCTTTTTTCGTAACGGAATAGATCAGGGGCGCGGCTCCGATGGGTCCTCTGCTATGTCATGTTGCCTTCCCACAGCAATAGGGCAATTGATCTCACTACCTATCTAGATTTACAGGATATGCAGCACGCGATCAGGGTGCCGCACAGTGCAAAGCTCGAAAGTGACTGGTCGGTCGTCAGGGAAGGTACTGGCGGGGTAAGATTTCAATGCACCAGGCAGATTCACCTTCAACGCTCCTATTTACAGATGAGAGGCTTGCCGAAAGAATCAACAGCTGAAGAAGAAAAGGTGCCTAGGTCAATATCGATCTTGGACCTTCGCGCTCATTCGTTATCGACCGTGGAGCAGGGGTAGCCAGACTTGAGGCAGGCGATGGGCTGAACTCAAGCTCACTCAGCTTCAGCATCAAAGACAGGGCTGAAAATTGGCAACGAAGATGCGCCGTAAAGTCAGAGCCGCCAACTACTCTCCGTCCCAAGTGCATCGCCGATTTTCCATGTGGCATGAGCAGATCTGTCATGGCTTTTTTGCGGAGAATGACAATTGCATGACGTAGGAGGGAGTTTTGCCCGTCTAAGCTGAGAATCGGCGCTGGAGACGTCATGACGTAGATGTACCGGAGGGGGGTCGCTGCGCAAGTGCAGCTAAGACAGCTTCCTTCCCATTCATATAGAAAGCTCGCCTGCTGTACACAAGCCTTCTTTGCTCCCTTCTCAATCCAAGCATCAATCACTCTCATCAAACAACACACCGTCCTTGCTCTTTAGCAGTAAACATACCTTCAAATCCCACCTCACTAACCAAACAACCATCATCATGTCTGGAAACTCAAACGTTGGCAACAGCGCCGTTTACGAGGCTGGCGATCAGAGAAACGCTAAGGAGGAGACCAACAACGCCGAGCGTTTCCACGAGGGCAAGGAACACTCTCACTTGGCGACAGACTCCAGTAAGTTGCCCGTACAGCGGCCGAGATTTTGCATTTGTTAATAGTCAATCAGAGGATGAGCGTTCCATCGCCAACAGACTCGCTGCTGAGGAGAAGAAGAACAAGGAAGGTGATGAGGAAGAGTCCCTCGAGACCCGCCTTGGCAAGGAGGACGCCACACTCCCCGTAAGTAGCATTCCTGAGCCCTCCGCGCATGAAAGAATCAGTGCTAATTGGCAATCAGGCCAAGCTGCACGGTAACAAGCCTTCCAGGGGCGCCGAGATCGATAAGCAGCTCCAGGAGGAGGACGAGCTCCGCCTGAAGCAAAAGGCTGGAAAATAGACATGGGAAGCACAAATATGATTTTCGGTCCGGCGTTGGCAGGGTAGCACCAGCATACATGAGTTCATAGGATGAATATCAAAAGTCATGAGGCAAAACACTTTTCCAGTGATGTTTACACGGTGGTTGCGAGGCAGTCTGAAAGATCGTGCTCACGCAATTAATCATGAAGAACGGGCAACACACTAGGATTCAAGAACGTAGACGTTTACATATCATATTTTTTCTTTACTATTAAGTCGTCTATACTGGTGGTCATACCTGAATGTTGAATTAGTCAAACATATCCAGACAAAGATTCAGAGAACAGAGAGGTGTTGTTGGGTTTGGAGGTCAGAATATGTAAGAATTGAATATCATATATTCAGACGATATAGCCACTCCGGCGAAAGAGAGCCACCGAAAGAAATCAATCGCAAATTTTTCTCATCATTCCAATAGGGGGTGTTTCGGGCGATGTGAACGTACCTTGTGTTCTGTTGCAGCTTCTTAGACAGATGCCAAATTCTGAGCACCTCGAAGCTGATGAAGAGTAAGATCAACAAAACAAAGGGAGAGCTCAGCAAGCTGCACCTTTATGCGAATGGGAAAAAAAAGTTCTGTCGTCGGTGGGGCCTGCGCGGTGAGTGGTCACTGACCGCCCCAGCTAAGCGGTTTTGGGAAGAGAGGAACTCGGCTCGGTTAATCAGCAAATCCGTCTCACTGCGGCTTTCTGACTTGCCCTAAGTCGCACCATCCTCCCAGGGAAAAAAAAAAGAAGTGTGCCGAAGTGACTTCGAACTCCATCCACCACTAACCACCAGCAGCACATCTTCGACGTCTGGTAAGTTGACGCGCCCCTCCAAGACAAGCAAGACGCAACACCACGAAATCCGCAACCCCGATTCTAACTTCGCGATCCAACTTCAGACCGACCAGCAAAATGGGTGACGCTACCATCGAGGGTTCTAAGTGGCGACTGGTCGAGGTCGGCCGTGTCGTCCTCATCCAGGGCAACGGCCCCTACGCCGGCCGCCTTGCGACTATCGTCGAGATTATCGACCACAAGCGCGTACGTTACGACAGCACCTCCTCTCTCCCCCGATACGATTCGAATGGTTTTTTTGAAATTGGGCGCACGAGCGCGCGCTCCGTGGACGATATAGGAAACCTGGAAGACTAACATGATACCAAATTGCAGGCTCTGGTCGATGGCCCCTCCTCAGACGCCAAGCTCGCCGTCCCCCGCCAGCCCGTCTCTCTCTCCAACGTTCTCCTCTCCTCGCTCGTCGTCGCCGACCTGCCCCGTGGCGCCCGTACCGGCACCGTCAAGAAGTTCTGGGAGAAGTCCGAGATCGACCAGAAGTGGAAGGAGACCAACTGGTTCAAGCGCAGCACTCAGATCGAGCGGAGAAAGAACCTCAGCGACTTCGACCGCTTCAAGGTTCTCCGCCTCAAGAAGCAGCGCCGTTTCGAAGAGCGCAAGGCTCTGGTCAAGGTCAAGGCCTCGGCGTAATGGACTCACGATTAGGATGTCTATGGGGTTGACTTTGAAGACTACGGGGCTGGTTTAGAGCGTGACAGCATGGGATCCGGTTTGGTCTGCATCACCGCAGCATTGGGTTGCTGCACATCTCTTTTGCTCCGTAACTGGAAGGGCTGTATGTCACATTCATCATCAATCATATGATGACCGGCGTCAAATACGGAAATTCAGAGACAAAAATGAATTCATGGCACAATCAGAAAAATAGATTGGTTGGCTCGTGACGGGGACACGGAGTAAAGACTTTTTTTTTCGGTTTTCCTTTTGACACTGTAAATCTTCATGACGAGCCTATTCTTGACGTGAATGCCATGGCCAGGAGTCGGTTCTCGAAATGCAGTTTTAGATCTTCCGGTTAAGTCCAGATTTCGTAGTGAGCCCATGTACGGCCAGGCTCTGCCTCAGCCTTGTAGAAATGACGGGCAGAATGTCATCCATTTCCTTGAGGCGGCGGCCGTGGCTCAAAATGCCCGGCGTGCACCGCGTCCCATCCGGGGGACCTGAACTGGGGGGAGCCACTCAGGTCGGGAGCGTTGGCAGACTCGCAGGCGGTTGTCTTCTGCTTACCTAATCCACTTTAACACAGTAGGTGCTGCTAACCCTAGAATTTCTCTGCGATCTTTCCTACAAACCACAAAGCCACCGAACATAATCCCCCACGCCGAGTTAACGATCCCTCGTTCTAGTCTTTGGTAAGTGTTGCTGTCCCTCTGTCGGATTTTTGACGCCATTGCCCGATCAACGAACCCGCGACTGCACCGACGAATTTTTGTGCGAAAAGTTGGCATTTTCCCCTTCCCACAGACACCCAAATCCGAGCTCGCCAAATCAGCTCTGCGCGCGATCCTAGCTCCCACCACCACCACCACACCAGAAGCACCCCGCAGCTAACAATTTTTTTCTTCCCTCGGTTCAGCAGTCGACAAAATGGCCAACCCCCGCGTTGAAGAGCTTCCCGATGACGAGACCAAGAAGGTCTCCGTCGAGGAGCACGAGGACGAGAGCTCCGACTCCGAGATTGAGGGCGAGGATGCCGAGGGCCTTCCCTCCGGCTCCACCGCCGTCATCCACTCCCGCAACGAGAAGAAGGCCCGCAAGGCTCTCGAGAAGCTGCACCTGACCAGAGTGCAGGGCATCACCCGCGTCACTCTCCGCCGCCCCAAGAACGTGAGTTGCCTGGCATGATATGATGTGGCTGTTGTCGGTGGTGGTGGTGGTGGTGGCACGCACGGCGCAATGCGGGGGGGCATATTGAACAAGGCTGACCCACGTCCCAGATCCTCTTCGTCATCAACAGCCCCGAGGTCTACAAGTCCCCCAACAGCAACACCTATATGTAAGTAGCATACTGCACCATGGGTCATGCGATGTGTGGAAACTGACACGTGCACTCAAGCGTCTTCGGTGAGGCCAAGATTGAGGACCTCAACGCCACTGCTCAGCAGGCCGCCGCCCAGCAGCTCGCCGCTGCTGGTGGTGAGCACGACCACGCCGGCCACGACCACTCCAGCCACGGCAAGGCCGTCGAGGCTGACGCCGAGGCCAAGAAGGACGAGGAGGAGGACGATGGTGAGGAGGTTGACGCTGAGGGCATTGAGGACAAGGACATTGAGCTCGTCATGACCCAGGCCAACGTTAGCCGGAAGAAGGCCATCAAGGCCCTGAAGGAGAACGACAACGATATCGTTAACTCTATTATGGCATTGAGTATTTAGCGGCGGCCCCGGTCAAAGGTAGTTTCTCAAAATCTCGATACAGCAAAAAGGACGGAACGGGTTGGCATGTACAATTCCCAGGGAGTTGACTCCGAAAAGTCTCTTTCGCAATGAGAGGTCATGATAATCGGCGCTTTCTTGCACTCTGGATATCGCGCTGATGACATACGTGATGCGTGATTGGCTATTGTGACATCGTGGGCTGACTCCTGCTCGTAATACCTGCCTTTGTAGCCCAGCCTCGTCTGGTTGAATTTACAGCTACCCCTCGATCTGGCGGGAATTGGCTCAGACCGAATTCGCAAAGCCGGGAGCTTTGCCCCACCATTGAACCGTTCGTTCCCGTGCGGCCAACCACACCCCAGTACATTCGGCCGGATGAGTATCACGTGATTATCCGCGTGACACAGTTCATCCCGGCTCTTTCTCTGCTCTCCGGTCGGCAAAGTCAATCATCAACCTCACGACGACGCAACTCCCTCTCCACTCCCCCGAACCCTCAACAAATCCTCCAAAATGGCCGCAGTACGTGTATCCCATCGAAGTCCGCTCGTCTCTCGTCGCCGATTGATGCAATTGCCGCCCATGTCGCCAATTGGGTCGCGCATCCGCGCATCCGCTCCCTTGAAGCTGGGCCACCTGAGCTAATTTCTCTCCTTGTCCTGCAATAGCGAAGCGCAGCTCTCAAGCTCGACTGGGCCAAGGTCACCACCTCCCTCGGCCTCAAGGGCCAGACCGCCGCCTCCCTCCAGGCTTTCAAGCAGCGCAACGAGAACGCCCGCCGCAGGGTCCAGCAGCTGTCGGAGCTCCCCACGACCGTCGACTTCGCTCAGTACCGCTCCATCCTCAAGAACCAGGCCGTCGTCGATGAGATCGAGAAGCGCTTCTCCGCCTTCAAGCCCGCCACCTACGATGTCTCTCGCCAGATCAAGGCCATCGAGGCCTTTGAGGTCGAGGCCGTCAAGAACGCCGAGGCCACCAAGCAGAAGGTCGACCTCGAGCTCAAGGACCTCGAGAAGACCCTGACCAACATCGAGTCCGCTCGCCCCTTCGAGGACCTCACTGTCGTACGTACCGCCGGAATACGTGGAGGACGCGGATGGCCGGATGCTTATTATGACTACAGGACGATGTCGCCGCCGCCGAGCCCTCAATCGATGAGAAGACCTCCCAGCTCGTCTCCAAGGGCCGCTGGACCGTTCCGGGATACAAGGTACGTTCAAAGCACGACCCCGATATGATTCGGCATACTAATACCCCCTACAGGAGAAGTTCGGCGATCTTTCCGTGCTATAGACGTGTTCGTTCTTCGATTCCCTTTGTGTACTCTAGCATTGTAGATAGGCGATCGGTCCAAGGGGAGGGAATCAACCCAACGGACATTAATATCGACCTGCTGTACCAAGCGCCTTGCCCATCCTATGATGTACTCGTTCATTCTGAGCCGCCAGCTCTGCAGAGTCGGTTTGAAGGATACTGGTGTTCGGTTGAATTTTTCCGGTTCGGAGTTTGTCTCCTCGGCGCTAACCGCAGTGGTGGCCGTTCACCGAGCCGCCAAGCCCAACAGCGTGACCGTTCGCACAGCTCATCCAGCAATATGCTATGAATTCGGTCACTTCATAAGCACGCGGTGAGTACCGAGATTTTGACATATCCTGGTTTGGTTCTCGGGGCTGAGCTCACACTCGACCTGCCCGGCTCCCCGGAACTACGGCCGGATAAACGGGATCTCGTCGCGACAACAACAGCCCGGAAGCCCCGACTTCCCCACTATCGGACCTTGAGTCTAACCTCATCTCACAAAGCATCTCAACACCAAAGCCGCGTACAAATGTAGTGACCTTCGCTCTTGAGCCTCTCGTTATCGAATTGTTACATTTGATCGCTTCAATTCTTCTGTCCTTATTTAATCACATACATCTCACTCACTCAACATGACCTCCTTAGACCGTCTCATCCTCAAAGAGGCACCTCTCTTAGATCCTACTTGGCTAGCGTTCGAGGAAGAAGTCAAAGCCAAAGGCCCAAAGAAGACATACTCATCATCCCTCGACCGCCAGCCTGTCTACGCGGAAGAATGCAGACAGCTCAACGCCCGAATGCTCGCCCCCGGCGCACCATACCACCACCTATCGAGCATCACACTACAGCCACTCACGACCCCCTCGAGTCTAGACCAGTTCGCCATCCCGATCCTCCGTTTCTCCGACGACACCGACGACACCGACAACAACAACACCGGCGACGAGATCGTCGTGATTTACTACCACGGCGGCGGGCTCTACGTCGGCGAGGCAGACAGCGAAGAGCTATCATGCAGACGCATCGCCAAGGACCTGGAGGGCGCGACGGTGTACTCGGTAGGATACAGACTCATGCCCTCGTCCCCGGCCTCAACCTGCGTCTCCGATTCTCTCGACGCCTGCCACCACATCCGCGCCCTCCACCCGTCCCCCGCAACCAAGCTCATCATCGTCGGCTCCTCCAGCGGCGGTCAGCTCGCCGCCGCCGTCTCGCAAGCCGCGCCCCGCGGATCCCTCCACGGCGTCCTCTTACGCTGTCCAGTCACCAGCGACGGCGGGAGCTCTCTGGACTATGTGCCTCCCTCCTTGCGACACGCGTATACCTCCTCCACCTCGCCGTCCTTCGTCACGAGTCTGTTGGGCGTCTTCTCGCGCGCTGTCCCGCGCGACGGGCTGGAGAGGATGCCGCTTGAGGCCGGTGCGGAGACGCTGGCTGCGCTGCCGAGGACGTGGGTGCAGGTTTGTAGTAATGATACGCTGTACTCTGACGGTGTTTGTTATGCGATGGCGCTTGCGGGGGCGGGTGTCGAGGTGAGGGTTGAGGTTGTGAGGGGGTGGCCTCATACGTTTTGGTTGAAGGCGCCTTGGTTGGCGAGAGCTGTCGAGGCGGAGGAGGAGATGGTTTGTGGGTTGAGGTGGGTTCTTGGGGGGTGAGGACGGAGGGAAGGTTTCGGGTACTCCCACTGTCTCGATAGACTATCTTTTTTAGATTTTCTTCCTCCTTTCTAACTTTCCCTCCTGCAAAGTTCATTCCTCTACGTATATAAGAAGGACTTTGATATAAGAGGGTAGTAATGATGATATGAGTAGTGAAAGGGGTATTCGTCAAGATGAATAGTAGGAAATCGATTTTGTCACCCACTTGGCAGTGGGCTGCTTCATGAAATCGGTAAAGGATCAACCAAATGATGCTAAGATCCATCTGACAGGTGGCCTCGTCTACATTAATATAATAATCTATCCAATAATCTCGCTTGAGATAATTCCAGTGGTTGTAAGGACGCCTTGTTGAGCCTGGCTCTTGGGTGTTGGCACTCACTGCACCATGAAAGGCCCAAGTGACGACCCCATAGCTTCAGATGGTCTGGGAATCGCAAGGTACCTGCCGTATTTAGGGGCTATATTGAAGGCAGGTATCGATTATTCTTTAGGAGGCCCTTCTTTGAGAATATTACAATCACATGACCAGCTTTTTTCTAAGTAGCGAAAAATAACATCTTGAGGCTTCACTCACCGCCCACACACGTGCAACTATTCACATCCCACTCTTTTATTCCCTCTTTTAGCAGTCGATCTCTCCTTCCTTCTACTTCCTTCTGCACCTTCCTTGTGAGTACATTTATCTCACTGCCTGGGTGACGCGCCAGATTTATTCCGTCTGTCGGTCGACTTATTTGTTCCCTTCTTCTCTCCTCCACCCACCACTTCCACTTCTTCACCCACACAACAACCCATCTGCGAGAATACCTCACTTCTCGGATCCCAGACAATCAAAATCACCAACTATCCCCTTGAATCAATCAAACCACCCAATACCGACATTCACAATGGCTGGTGAAAACGGTGACGCGCGCCGCAAGGGAGGCGAGTACTCGACCAACCCCAACACTCAGCGCACTCGAACCTACCTCGCCAACCAGACTCCTGAGCAGAGAGCCCTCAAGTCCAAGGTCTTCTCTGAGTACCGTGCCTTCCGCACCACCTGCATCAAGCGCGCCAGCATGTCCGACTACATCTACGAGCGCGACCGTGATGCCAAGGTCAAGATGCTGTCTGACGCCCTCAACAAGCTTGTTGCGAACCGGTAAGCAGTGCTGTTTATTATCTCATCACCTCACCTTCTGTCAATTTTGCCGTTTCCTTTATTTTTAATTCCTGTCGTTTCTACTTACTGCTCTTGTTCTTTATTTTCTCATGCGGCTTTATGAGTGAAACCACATCCTCTTGTTGTCTATATTTCCTCTCATATCTATTCACCACTCCAGTTCTTGAGCTTCTATCAGCCGTAGCTCTCTCACGGTCTACAGTTTTCCTCATTTTTGCTGATCACTCTTATCCTCCATGTTCTCATGCGGCTTCACGTGTGAAACCGCATCCCTGGGGAAGGAATACAAACTAATGATATACAATAGCACTGCACGTAACATTGAGTACATGGGCCAGTCTGTCAAGCGCTTTGCCGAGCGCTACCATGACAAGGCGTTCCTTCGGAGCGTCGAGGAGGCCAATGCCTCGACTGCCCCTGCTCAGAAGAGCACCACTGGCTTGGCCAACCTTGGCCAGGAGGACTCTGAGGAGGACACCGCCAACAATGTTGGCACTGCTGCCGCTGACATCTCGGAGGAGTTGGCCACCATCAGCCAGCTTCTCGACATGCAGGCCAGAGCCAGCATGGAGACCTACAACAGCCTGACTGACATCATGCACGGCCTCGGCTTCTAAGGAAGCACTACACGCATGTACACTGGGCACACTCGACACTCTTTTGGTTGGACTGTCTTCTCTTCTTGGCGGGTCTTCTTGGGCTTTCTGTTTTTTTCGGGTTCCGGCTTGGGATAGACGAGGGGTTTAGGAAGGAGTGCTGGATTGAGAAAACCCGGTGGACTACATAGGACGGCTTGGAATCGCGACACCAGACGGATTTTGAGGAAATGCGAATAAAAGACACGTTCGCCTGATGAATAACTTTGACACGAGACCAAGTGATGCATGTGAGATGTGATAATGGGGATGCAAGCCTTTTACCGGAGGATTGAGCTCGGCGATGGAACACAACGATCTACGACACGTCTACTTTGTTAACCTTCACTTTCGCTTTAGGTTAGGATTACGTGGTCCACGCGACACGAGTGAGACCTCTATTTTACACCGAAGGCGAGTATCTTGGGGCAGATAATTGTGACACACCGGACACAGGCCTGATTCTATCACGAGTGTCTGGTAGGTACGATGGGCCAAATGGCGACAAGTGCAGAAATGATGGTCGTCGATGAGGGGACGCGACGGGAAGTGAAGGATGACTTGAGTTTCCCGCCGAGCCTCAATATATGCATGCGCGAGGAACCTTGTGTTATGGTTCTTGACCCAAGTTACCAGACAGCAGCGGGATCGAGGCGGGAGATCTCCTTGTGCAACCCGGTTCTCCCCAACGACCACCGACGCATGCGGCGGAGCTTTCTAAAGCTGGCGGAGTGGATGGTGATTTGATGGCATGGCTACTCGGAACGCCTGGATAAGGTAACTTACATATACAACTGTATCACTGGACATGTCTCAAGTAACAGAAGGGTCAGGTCGAGATGATGGCGTGCTACCTCGTCGTCAGATGGGAGATGTCAGATTAAAGTCAAGCACGGTCGGAGCACCGATTGAGGTTGTGTTAGTGTTGCAGCGCCCCGGGTGGAACGCGATCCACAAACGCCGAAGCGGGCCCCAGAGGGCTACACTACAGGTCCGTGACGACCCCACCTTACAGATGGGTGTGGTGGGGTCCGGTGGACCCGGCGGAGACTGGGCGACTCACGAAAATGCAAAATTGCCTTTTGATGTCTGGTTTCTCATCAGAATACATCCGCAATCCCCAACATGATTCTGCCCTGGCCTCGCAACACGTATCCACAACAGACTCGATAGAGCGAATCGCGCCGATGGTTTAGTGGTAAAATTCTCCGTTGCCATCCAGCAGCGTCGGGGAGCCGGGGGTTCGATTCCCCCTCGGCGCATCAATGGGCGAGCCTGTCTTTTTGCAGGTTGGTGGTATGCGTCCAACTTTGTGAGTATGATGTGGGCCGCTTTCGCGGCTTCCTTGGCATCACAAAGCGAGAAGTAGGAGAGTTCTCTGGATGCTGCTAGGTGAAGTAAATTAAACGCGCTCTACCTACCTTATTCGGGGGCCGATCAATATATTCACATTAGCATGACCATACTTCACATTCTGCAGACCAAAGAAAGGATACTTGCTTCCTGTTGCTTCGCGTTCATACACGCTGCTGTTCCTACGCCCGCTTTCCGTATTCCAGGTGCTCACGCGCAGATATCCTTGTTGGCCTATAGCGCGAAGATGGAAGACGACCAAAAGCAAGTAAGGAGAAGATTTGGAAGAAGGCCATGGGCCACAAGCCAGCGTCACATGCAAGCCGGTTCACTGAGCTTCGAAAGAAGAGAACGATCAACGTAACTCGATTTGTTTCTGTTTGGCGTTTGTACTGAAGGTAATGAGAGGAGATGATATCGATGCAGCGGAGAGCCATCTGCACCACCTCTGTAGCCACCCGGATGGCATCTCGCAGCTTGGTATGTATGCGGGAAACCCAAACATTACAATTGAAAGCGGCCGGCGAACATTTGCCCGTTGAATCTCTTTTACTGAGTTTTTCTTCATAGACTCTTCGCGAGGACATGATAGAACCAGTGAGAATAGAGGACTTGAGCGTCACCTGCAGCTTATACCACCTTCCAAGCACAATTTTGCGTCCATGTTCACAGGCATCTCCACCAAATTATGTCCGGTCAGGTTTATCTATCTTCGTTCAGCAGCTCTCCTTCTCTTGCCTTCTCCCCTCCTCTCTTTTCACCCTTTCCCACAACAACACCCCGAACGGCAATCCTTCCTCCAACGTCCACCCCAGTCCGGCAGCAACCATCACTTCTGCCCCGTAACTCTCCCACCATCTTGTTCGCACAAGTTGAATTGGCAGATTCTTTCTCTGTCACTCAGTTGGCGACTTGGCCGGCCATTCGGCCTTCTCTCCCTTTCACTATTCCACACCTTGTGACCACCGTCTACTGTCGAAGCGATTTACACTTGCCCTTGGCATTATTCTCGCTCTACCCATCATGAATGAGTTGGCCATCCGTAACGCAGCCGCCAGAAGATATGCGCACGCAGAGAAGCTCGACCTAGTCCCCCATGACCCATCGGAGCCATTTGGCTCGGGGAAGTTCCCGCCCTTCCAAGACGACTACCAACCGCGCTCGCTCCAGCCCACAGCGGAGGAGCTCAAGCCGAAGAAGCCTCAGCTCAAGATCGTGGAGCCGCTGCGAGCCGGCAGACACGTCGGCTCTCAAATTCTGCTCTGCAAGGTCGTTCAAGCACCTACGGACCGCAACGACGTCAAGAAGCATGCACCCTTTCCGAGTTTCCCCAGACAGAGCAAGGTAAGGCGACCAGACAACTTCGTCGTCGCAAAGGTATTCGACCCCCGGCTCTATCCCATGCGCGGCGGACTCGACCTGGCCAACGAACCCCCCTTTGACGATGCCACCGTCGCGTACAGCGAGCTCTGCCGCGAGGCCGCGGTGTACCAGTTCCTCTACGAGAAAGGAAAGTCCGGACACCCTCACATGACTGCTCAATACTATGGCTGCTGGGTCACCAACCGCAAGGCCTTGAACAGCGATTCGTCCCCGGACGCCTGGGTCGGCCTCATTCTCATCGAGTACATTGAAGGCCTTTCGATTGAGGCCATGTGCACTCGCGACCGTAACACCGGATACCTCCAGCCGCCGCTAGGCAGGGATGTTTCGCTTCATAGCGATCACAAAGCGGAGGGCAGGGGCCAGGCCAAGATGCTGCCGCTGGATCGCCAAGTATGCTTGGACGCCATCAAGAGCCTCCTCGGTCAGATCGTTGTGTGCATGCATCTGGGCGTGTCCGTCCCCGACATCTTTCCTCGCAACGTCTTCCTCACTCTCCGCAACAACGGCCTTGATCTCCCGACGCCCAGAGTCGTCATGTTGGACCACCTGTTCTCCTATGTCTGGGAGCACACCGAAGCTGGCAAGGCAGGGGTACCAGCCTACTTTGCCCATATGAAATTGCCCCCCCACCCATGGAAACAATTCGGTATACGCGGTAAGATGCGTCAATTCCTCGGTTGGATCCCTGAGGAATGGGATGATGGCACAGCATGGCCAGAGACAACGACCACCCAGGGGGCTGCTGCCACCACCGCAAAGTCCTTTGACGACTGGCTCGTGGACTGCTTCGGTCCTTTGCAAGACAGCAACCCAGATTATACCGTATATCCAGAGGAGGTCTCTGACAGTGACGAGGAAGAAAAAGAAGAAGTCGGGGAAGAAGATGATAAAATTGACGTCTCGGACGAGGGAGAACCTCAACTAGACGTGGAGACCGTGACCGAGGTAAGTCCCGTTGAACCCTTCACCCCCCCACCCCCTTCCCACCAAAAATGCGCCTCCCAAGTTTTTCATTTGCTAACTTTTTCTCTTCAGATTGATCAAGAGCAGGCTTATGCGGAGATGCTAAGACGTCGAAGAGAACGGGAGGATGTACGTGCCCGGGATGCCTCGATCCCGCAACGCCCACGCCCGCGCCAGGCCCGCACCACCCAGGACATCTCCCCCGGCTCACCCACGCGCAAGGCCGCAGCGGAAGAAGGAGAAGGAGGGGAGCAAGAATCCTCAACGACGTCAACCAGCTCCACGTCCCAGATCGCCAACAGCCCCTCTCACCAGTATCTTGGCGGGCTCATTGTTCGGGAAGCCACCGGCTCGGGCTCGGGTAGCGACGACGAGCAGCAGCAGCAACCGCCGCAGTCCTAATGCCCCAGAGCGGGAGGTGAGAATCAGGCTCGACTCTCTCTCTCTCTCCCCCTCCCTCTGTCTCTCCCTCTCTCTCTCTCTCTCTCTCACTCACTCACTTGCGAGTCGTGATCGATTTCGGCTGATGGGATATCGGCGTACCTTGGCGAGGTGGTGAAGACGGCTAGCTTACCAGACTTCTGTTGGATTTAAAAAGGGAGGAGGAGCGGAATAGGGTTTGGACAGTCCGTTTTCGCTTCTTCTCGCAGTGCTTGGTTTTCTTTTTCGCTTCTTCCACGGTAGATCTACACCGTCTATCATTCTTTCCCAAAGAAAGGGTGGAAAAGACAAGTCAGTTATGCTCTTCCATCCATTCTTCCAAACGCGGTCTTCTCCGTGCGGTGCCTCGTGACTGTTCCCACTTAATTCATTGCGTACCGCTCGCCTGAATGTGAGAATTGGGATGTAGGATACTGTGTCGGACAGGGAGGAGGTCGAGCGTTTGAGTGTCATTAAACTTTCAAAAACCTCAGGACAATGGTTTCATCTAGATTCGATTGATTTCTTCCTTCTGGATCTTGTTCTAGTTCATATAAACTCTAAAGGTATCATGAGAACAAATGTTGTCATAAAAAGGGGCCATGCAGAAAGCCCCGGTTTCAAAGTGGAAGGGGGAAAATGCAAAAGTCGTCAAAATCCAATCCATCCAATAAATGCATACCCGGGCCTCATTCCCACGTAAAATATGCTACCCGACTCGTTGGGAGACCTCATCCAGTGGTGGATAAAACTTGTAAGATGCTGTGATGCAAATGCAAATGTAGATCCCCTAAACTCCAACTCCATGCAGAAAAATACGAGGGAGAAAGAGGGAAAAAAAAAAAAGACAAAGGACAATGCTCCTCTAGAACTTCTCCATAAAGTTCTTCCTCACGGTCCACATACGCGCCCGCTTCCCGTAGATGAACATGGGAACCGTGGCAAACAGGAAAATGAGCTGAATGACGCCCAGCCAGATAAACACCATCTTGGGTCCGTCCGAGGTAAGCCAGTGCGTGACAAACAGACTAAACACGAGTCCGTGGAAGATGTTCTTGCTAAAGTTGAGCGTGACGAGCGCCTCGCCCGCGTACTGCCGGTAGCTGTCGACGCAAAAGGTAATGGACGTTGTGGACCCCAGCGTGCAGCCAAACGAGATGAGGCCGAAAAAGATGGTCGGCACGATCCAGTGGTCGCGCTCCTGCGCGGACCAGCCGAAGCCCATGAGGCCGATGACGGTGGTCACGAGCACCGGCGCCGCCATGACGAGGCGGAACTCTGGCTCGTAGAGGCCGCCGTTGCGGCGGGCCATGGCCTTGACGATGATGTCGCTCACTTTCCCCGCGACGGCGGTGCCGAGGATGCCTCCGACAAAGGGGGAGAGGTAGACGAGACCCGTCTGCAGGGCGTCAAAGTTGTACGACGCGCGGTTGCGGTAGATCAAGGCGACCGACTCGGAGACGACAATGAGCCAGCCGACGGAGAGGGAGTAGACCGCGGCGGACCACAGCACGGCGGGGTAGGCGAAGAGGACAAAGGGCCGGAGCATGACCTTGAACCAGCTGTCGTGGTTCAGGCGGCCGTTCCAGGGCTTGAGCTGCTCGGTGAAGGATTTCGCGGGCTGGTGGCGGAGGGTGTGGGTGTAGGCTAGGGCCTTGGGCGGCGAGTTGACGTCGGAAGCTTGCATCTTGAACTTTTCGCTTTCGACAGCTGGGGCGTTGTGGAAATAATCCGATCCGGAGGTGGGTGTGCCGGACGCGCCAGACGTCCGCGAGACGGGCACCGGGTTGGAAGAGTCCGGCGTCTCATCCTTGGCGTCCTTCACCTGCTTGTCGATGCCGTCATCCTTTTTCTCGTTTGGGTCCAGCGCAAATCCAACGTGAAGGTCCTTGTGCGGATGCGAAGCACCGTGTGGCGACTGTGGCGTAGGACTTGTGGGAGCTACAACGGCATCTTCATGAGCGTTATGGACCTGGGGAACGTGATGGCGTGATGAGAATCGGCGAGTAAAGCTCGGTCTGCGGGACGGCTTTCGTGACTTGGGGAGCGGTGTTCGGTCCCAGAAGGTCTCTGGCACGAACAAGAAAAGGAGTACGCCACAAAAGGCAACAATCATGGCAACAATCCTGTCGAAATATTAGCAATGCAGTCTTGTAATAGCCGAACGTGTTGGCTGCTTACCAGAAAGTCCAACGCCATCCAAGACCTTGGATGATGAGGGCACTGACGAGGGGGATGAGGTTCTTGCCGCCAAGCAGCAGGAGTGTATAGATGCCGATTCGGAACGCTCTCTCATGAAGGAAGAAAATTTCTGCAATGGTGGCGGAGGGAAGACACTCCACGGGACTGACTGCAATACCCTGAAAGATTCTAGCCAAGATGAGAGAGGTGAAGTTTGGTGACAGGGCTGCCCATACAGAGCTGAGGATGAAGATGATGGAGCTGAAGAGGTAGACGGGCCTCTTTCCGTACAGAATAGCCGTGGGAGAAAAGATGACGGAACCGAGACCCATGCCCATCATGTACAGACCAGTAGTTAGGGAGACTGTCTCGGTCTCAATGTGGTAGTCTTCGGCGACATTGGTGAAGCCAGCGGCAAGCAAGGGAGTCATGCCACCACCGACCATGCAGTAGAAACCAAGAGACAGAAGAGCGCAATCGCGCCGCCATGAAGGCCAGTTGAGAGGGTCATTTGCAGACTCTTCAGGCTGAGGGTTGAGGATGATTCCGTCCTTGGTCGTCTTTGCATCGGGCTCAGGTGGGGCCGCGTTGGCTGGAGATTGGCGGCCGGTCGGTGTGTCTACCGGCTCCGGGAAACCAGTGGGGATGGATGAGTGGGAAGTCCTTGCGGGCGCGTTGCGTAAGCCGAGTGGCTCGTTGCGATGCGCAGCGAGGAGAAGCACAGAACCTGCAGGGTGTCAACTTGGTGGCCTTGGTATGGGCCGGAAACCGGAAAGGGGGTTGGTTGATTGCTTACCAGGGACTTCAATCGTTTTGGCATCGTTGAGAACACCCATACTCCATTTCGGAATATTGGTATTCTCGTCATCTGTGGCTTCGGCACTGTCGGATTTAGTTTTGTTCCCAAAGATGCCACCGAAGCGACTCTTCCACGTGAGGACGCCCGCCATTTTGAAGCGTTCCACAGGATGTCTTCCCAGCCAGGTTTGGCGGGGCAGGGCCAAGGAACTCTGTTTGCTGTCGCTTTGGTCTACTACAACGGCAAGCTATGCGGATTTTGTTGTTGTTGGGTAAGGGAGAAAAACCAAAACAAAAATGGACGAGCAGAAGGATGAGGTGAAAGGAGGGTGTCGTTGGGCACGCGGGGTCGACAGAAAATTTGTCCTAAGATCGGTCGAGCATAAGGTAGTCTGTCTGGTTCGACCGTGCATCCAAAGAAGATGAGATAAGGTTGCAGATGTCCAAGAGCCGGATGAAGGAAGATGCCGAGGCAGTACGACTATGCGCTTTGGGAAGAAACACAAATTCTTCTGGAAAGCCCTGCGCCGGTGCGAGGCGATGTATGCGGAGACGGTGAAAAGCAACAAGTCTAGGAAGAGACCTTGGTTGGAGGAGGAGAAGAGGGAGAGGCGGAAGATATGGGGTAGAAAAGGTGTTGGCGCAACGAAGCTGTCGATGGAAATAGCGTTTGGATGTCAATAACGAGGCCAACCTCGATGGCAGATGATGGGCTGCGCGCACTGCGCAGTGGGAGAGAGGAGAAACTATCCAGGTCCGTGCAGAATAATGGCGTCAGACTGGTAACGCGCCGTTTGACTGTGATTAAGAGAGCGAGGGGGGGCTGCGTCTCACGTAGGGGCAGGCGACCATGAGATCAAGGATGAACCTCGAGCTTTATGTTGCCCTGGCGCGAAGAGGGACGCAATGTTATCGTGCCCTGGCAAAGCCGCAAGCCGCAAGTCTGGGGGAATGGAACATGGGATGGAAATGAGATATCGGCGCTTGGTTGTCAGGATTGGCCGGCCACCGAGTCAAGCACCGCGCACAGGAGGCAAGGAAGACGAGATGCAATTCATGCCCAGCAGCAGCAGCAGCAGAAACAGCATCAGCGGTATGGCAAGGTATCCGTAACAATATACCAATAGGACCGTATTCGTACACAGTCGTAGTAGCTTGCAGGCTCGCAGAATCAGCTGGTGGGGTTTTCTGTTTGTGGGTGCCAGGTGCGTCGCGTCGGGCGGGTTCCGTGGGGAATTTTTTGAGCAACTGGAGGGGTCGAGAGACTCGAGACGGCCCTTCATCCACTGGATAGACTCGACCCAACCTGGACAGATTGGCAGGTGACTCGACGTTGGCGGGTGCGTGCAAAGTGCGATGATGGATCAAGGATTCGAGGATGGAAACGACGTTGGCGGCGAGGGCGGCGGTGTCTCTGCTCAGTCCTGGCAGCCCGCAGCCTGCAGGTTGTAGGTATCCATACGGAGTACGTACTTCCACCTTTGTACATACATACTTGTAGTACTGGCACGGGGGCACCAGGCCATATGCAGCAGATGCGCCTGCGGGGGGCGCTTGGGAGGCACTTGGAGACTGGCGATAGCCTTGGTGAACAAAGGAGGTGAGGAAAAAGGGCCACATGTCCAACTCCAAATGCCGCCCACAGCCAATACGCGTCTGCAACAAAGCCAAGTAGTGCCCCGGATGGCAGGACCCCTAAAAGCGAGGCTAAAACCCCTTGCTCACAAGTCCGTGGGTGACTGGGTGGGTGACAGAGAGACTTCAGGTGCTGGTCGCATCTTCTCCACTTGGACCATGTGAATCAGCGGTCCAAGATGGTGGCGACTGGCGAGGGCGGTGACACCAGATCCATCAACAAGGGATATCCAATAATCCAGCTTTCATGATCCATTATGTACCTATCGCTGTGCGGGCAACGGGCGGCTCTACACAGTAACCTTGTCGACAGTGCGGATGGGCCTCAGCTTCATCTACTATGCAGAAAGTCACCGAAAGTTGAGAGTTTGTAAATGGGCAGGTAGCGTACGTACGCAGTAGAAGTTATGAATTGATGTCTTGGGGTCTCGGAGCAACCCGAGCAGTGCCAGACCACCACCACCACCATCATGGGCACCATCTACATGTTTTGCTCGTCTCTGCTGACCTCGGGCTCGGATGTACGCAGTAAGGGAGCTTTCTTGTTCCCCCCTCCAAAAAGTGAGACCGACCCCATGGTGAGATTTGTGATGGAGGGATGGGCTCGTGTGTTTTTCTGCGGCCTGCCCGTCGCATAGAGAAAGGTTGGGTAAAGGGCGCGTGTCTGATGTAGAGTCTCGTCGTTGTCTTGCGCCGCGATTAAAATGCGGCTGAGTGGTGGTTGACGGAAAACAAGACGAGGAGCAATTAATTGGGAACCTTCCTTCGCCAAGCATGAAGTACAGAATACGATGTACCTTCCTTACCTTGCGGTGTAAAGTACTCCGTACCTGGCAAGTCTGGGCAGAGTCAGAGTGCGAAGCTGAAAACAAAAAACAGCAGGCGCCATGTCTGGGCGCCCAGAACGGAATGCACCTGCACTTACCTTACCTTACCGCAATTGCCGTTGGTGTCCTCGACTCCTTCCCTGCCCGTGCCTGCCCTGTGCTTCGCTGAAGCCTGAGGTAGAGCCCTGCAGAATCTTGCTTATGTCATGCAGCCTCAACGTCATCGTGCCGCATGCGTGACAAGGTCTGACCCCATATATTCCTACACCGCCTTCCCCAATGGAGCCTACCGTGGTTTGAGCGTGACAGCGCCGTCTGCCAGGAAGGAAGGTGCACCTCCTGTTGATTTCGATTGCGACCGAACCTCCAGATGAACGTCGGAGTTTCCCGTCATTGACAACAACAGCTACCAGCCTTAAGTAATACTACCTACCTACCTAAAATCTCGACTAAGCTGTCCAGCTGCTCGGAAAACCGTTGACGCTACATAACCATCCATCCACTACCACCACCCTGTGCTATATCGAACCATTGGCTCCAAAGATATCTTTGTTAGCTTGCTCCATATCACAGGTACTCCCGCAACTGCCACCTGCAGCCCTCCACTCGTTCTTGTCCAAGAATTCTGTCGCATCTCAGCGGTGCGACTCGCATCACGACACATCACGGGATCATCTTCAACGACGTCAGTCGGCAGCACGCTGCATACATCCTTGGCATCTGAACAGACCAGACAAGATAATCGACATTCACCATACCATATCCTGCAGTAAAATCACCATGCAACTGCTAAGACATACCGCCCGCACCACTTTCCGGGGCTGCAACAGTAACCTCACCAATGGCGTCCGTATTCCGCCCCCCAAGCATTCCATCTCTGCCGCCGCTGCCCACTTCTCCACGTCTCGTACCAGCCCGGCCAAAAACCAGATCTACGCATCGTAAGTGGGCCACCGCAGATTCTCCAACCTCTCTGTCCAATCCTTGCCCTGGCCTCTCCTCTCGAAAGCACCCGTCCGCTAACCTCTGCTTCGGGTGCCAGTGTTCGCCGTCCTGACGACTTCCACACCTATCAACTCCTCTCTTCCTCTTCTCGCACACCACTGATAACACTGTGGACCACGTCTTGGTGCGGGACATGTCGAGTCGTTGCCCCTCTAATACAGTCCATCGTAGAGTCTGGTGTCGGTGAAGCAGAGGGCGGCGTTGGCTATTGCACCGTCGAATTCGACTCTCCCGACGTCATGAGCGGAGGACTAGGCATGACCTACATGATCACCTCTATCCCGACTCTGCTAAGCTTCGACAACCAAGAGGCCCAGATACAGACCAAGGTTCACGACGCCAAGAAGCTGACAGACCGCGCTTTCCTCGAAGAGTGGATCAGGTCTGAGGCTCGGCGGCACGGCCAGCGCGGAGGAGGCGGAGGATCCGGCGGCGTCTTTGGAGGATTGTTTGGTGGTTTCAAATGATCAAGACGGACGCTCGGCTGGGTCACCAATCGGGCATACTTCCAGCAAAACCATGTGTCTGGTGCATCTGGCAGCACGAGGCAGACAAGGGCACCGAACGTGATCAAAACGAAACGCTCATCATTCGGCTGGTCGTTGACTAATAATGCAATACACTCGATCCCCTCATCCCACCAAACTTCTCTCTCTCTCTTTCTCAAGGCGTGTAGAACACCTCCTCGACGGGCTTCCACCACGCCGGCTCGCCTGCTTCACTGCTCACCGCGCCGGGAACCAGAGACTCTTGCCAGCCGTCGGTCATGGCCCACCATTCGCGGACCTTGGGGTTCTCCTTCATCTTCTCCATGTCTCCGGCAAAGTCGTACCCGACGTACTTCATGGTCGCAAACAGAATACGTGAATCGGGCTCGTGCCAAATGCTGTCTGTTGAAAGTCAGCTTTGAAAAGTCACCCGACATCGGGATTCGCAGTCTGCCGTGTTGGGGCCGACACCGGCGGATGACCTACAGTCGACAATGTTGCACTCCTTGATCTGCTTGAGCACCTCGGGCCAGACGTTGGCGTGGACCTCCTTGTACTTGTCGATGAACTCGGGCTTGAGCTTCACAATCTGGGCAATGCGACGACCGGGGTTCTTCTGTCTGGAGGATACGGGCGCAGGAGCCTCCACCTCGGTTGGGCTACCGGGCGCGGGGGGGGAAGAACGCTTGTTGGACCACATGATGCTCGTTGGACGCGTTTGAAAGGTTCGTCGTCGATGGCGGAGGTGGTGAAGTTTTTGCTCGCAAAATGTGCTCGGCGGAGGGCTGACCCAAGTGTGTCCCGCGGACTCGGCCGTCGGCCTGGCGAAGCTGGAGCGTCTGCTTAGAGCCGATCGATCAGCGGGGGTGTGACCTTGGACTCGAGAGTCGACGGCCGGCGGAGAAAACGACGGAACTCGGCCAAGTCGGGGGAAGAATGTCGCGAGGCGGGGCGCGAGGGGTAAACAGAATGCGGGGATTTGGGGAGGGGGGCACCACGGCTACTCGTCCACACCAACAAACACTGCGTCGATACACAGCACTCACACGCACACACCCAAGTAATTCTGCAGCGCGGGGAGAACGGCTGGGCAAACAATCGCTACACACACATAAATGATGCACACCTATCTGTTGGAGAGCCGTTGTTGCGACTGTGATGCGTAAAGAGGCCGCTGAGCGACGTAAGAGGAGGGGATCACGGAGGGGGACACTCTCTTAAATACTGGCGCCGGCAGTGTCTTGGTCTGTTCCGCTTCATCCGTCGGCCAAATCTCGTCTATGGTGCGATGTCTGGTAGACAATGCGGCAATACGTCGTACGGTTGGGACGCGGATTAGTCAACTGCAGCAATCTGTTGGGCCGCAAATCGTGGAGATCGTGACATGTCCGGTTCGTCCGCGCGGGAGATGCATGGCAGGCCCGACAAGCTTCTTATACCTTCGTCAGCCCGACTCAAAGGTGTTCATTCCTCCTCCCCGGTCCAGCAAGCTTGCAGCAGTCGCAGCAGACCTTCAGTACCGGGGCCCCGCGTCAGGTGCTCCACGGTGCCGCACCGTCTGAAGTTGACGATGATCTGAGCGTCTCCGGGCGCGTCTCACTCACCTCACTCAACTTTGCGAGTCCTACATCTAGTCAGCCCTCCAACCTAGAATAAGTGTAGTTGCAAGCCGCAGGAGCAACGGCGGATGGGCTGTCAAGGTTTCCAAGTCTGGAACGGGATGCTCGAATTAACCCAGCCAGTAGAGTTCCTTCGAACTACCCCCATCCCTGACACCTCTCCGACCCCAGTCAACCCGGGTTTTCGGTCTCGACTCTAATGGAATCACAAACTCAACACCCACCCCCACGAAACCGCACGGGATTGCCTGTTCCAGCCTTGATGGGGGGTTTGTCTTCGTATCTCTGATTGCGGTCCGTATTCTGTGTGGTTATCCGCCCCTCACGGCTCTGGTTCCTAATTATCGGCAATATGCCGCGGGTAGCGTGCGTTACTTGCGTTGCTTCCGCCGTGACATGGTTTATTAATCTGGCCCGACGGCGCTGACCGAGAGAGGTGAAAGGTCAGAGGTGCGCTTGTCGCGTGCGCCGCTGGCCTCTGAGTGCGGAGCGGACGTCGGCTGTCTGCCCGCATCTAGCGGGGTTTTGATCGGCGAATCATGGCGTTCTGTTCTGCATGGGCCTGTAGACGATTCGAATGCTCCCGTGGTTGCATTGCATGCTCAGTATTCGCCGTGGCCTATTGTTGTGCTCCTTTACAGAATCTTTGGGAGTGCGAGTGGCCTGGAGGTGTCTTTTGCGAGTGAAAGGTAAGAAGTGTATACGATTCTCTTGAGATACCTCACCGAGTATTCTCAGACTTGAGTTTCCCATCACGTCACTTATGAAGCTACGTTATCTTGTGAGCATGCAACGCGGAGAAGATTGAAATGTTTCCATGTTTTTCTTTCTTCAATTTTGTTTTAGTCTTTCTTTCATCAAACTCATTACAGCTACGATGGCATCCTCCTACAGAAGTAGGGAACACGTACTGGTGCCAGCGTCTTTTGGATGAGATGAGGATAAGGTCTACGCTGTGGGGAGTATACCGCGAAGCTCGCGCTTCTATTTTCATTCTCCTTTCGAGTATGGGGCAGAGTATGGAAGGTAAGGTTTGTTGATTTGGAGCTGTCGTGGGCTTGGTGGGGTGAATAGTGTGAGGAGTGTTCCGCTAGAAGCTGACGTGGAAAACTAGGTGGCTTGCGTTATCTGTAGGTGCTTCTATTTGAACAGATCTTTTGTGACTTGGAGATGTACGTGGCCATCCCGGATATGGTGTCGTGATGATGTGTGAGAGGATGGGTGACACGATAGTTTGCCGCTCAATGCCTTTGCTCTAAAACTGCTATTCCTATTCACCACTACGTATTTCTCATTCGTCCCTCACAAGGTACGCTTTAAAAAGCATATAGTAATGACAACAGCTATAGTGGCTCTAAGAAGGCGGCTAGTGGTGTGTTGATCGGCAACCTATTTGATCACCCACTCGTCAGCTTATGGACGGCTATGAAAGTTGAGGGTACTTACGGCTTTTTACTACCCAAGACGCGTTATTGCAGATAGATGATTGAGATCATCGTACACGTAGCTCAACTCTCTGATCGTCTTACTAAGAGCATCGAGAGTACAGCTCGTCGTGGTCAAAGTCGATCATTCACTTGTTGCCTCTAAGTCAGTCTCATTCTTTTCTACGAAAAGAAAATCCGAATTGAATTGATGCTGGCATATGTCAGATTCCAGGTACCCGCCTTCTGTCACAAAGCTCAATGCTCGGCACATGTTTCTCTTCAAGCCTGGCGATTTCCGGAGCGAGGGATGGTGCGGGTAGATTGATCTTCAAGTCTCGCCTCCTATCGAGTAGAAGTCTAGCAAACATTCGAATTTTGGAAACCATAACGATAATCAGACCGAGACAAGAAATCGTCGAACGCGTTCTCAAAAGATGAAGACAGCAGTGAAGGCATCTTAGAGTAGACTATACCTTTCCTAATTTACAATGAGATGGGATATCGAATATAAGACTGTTTGTCCAGCATTTTAAAGGTTGAATTCCACCGGTAGTAAAGACGCAGCTGACCCTGACTAAGTGGATGAAGTACATTCACTGTTGCCCTCAAAATAAGCAAACTCAATAGTTTCCAAGAGCCTCCAATTTACCCAGAACCCACGATCGCAAAGACATCAGTGCCTAGAACTTCCCAGCCTCACAAGTCAACCCGCCGTCGGGGAACATCCTCATCTCGGCCGAACACGGACCCCCGGACCCAGAATCGGCCCCAATTCCTAGATTACACAACGCCAACTCCAGTCTCCAGCCCTAAACCTCACTCCACCCACTACAATCATAATCTCACTCCCAGCTGTAACCCGCATCTCAAATCACGAGTTCATCCTGTGAAGCGTCGATGGTTTAGTGGTAAAATTCTCCGTTGCCATCCTGCAGCGTCGGGGAGCCGGGGGTTCGATTCCCCCTCGACGCAATTCTTTTGTTTGTCGTGGTGATACATGCGCCTCGTCGAAGGAGATGAAATCGTGGGATGTGGATTTTCGGTTTTGGTGGCTTTTTTGGGGTGAGGTGTTGTGTGGTGCGGGGTGGGAGGGTGACCCACTTCACAAACACACGCGTTTGCAAAGTGGAAAGATTAGAATGACCAGGTGAAGGGATGATTAGTGATGTTAATGAGTGCATGAAGTGGTATGTTCTTGCTCAATGTACGTATGTAGGATCATATCATGGCAAGATTGTCGGTTGCGAAACCTACTTCGAGGCCTGTCCATGTTCTTGGGGAGTTGTCTTTTGAGGTTCAGAACTAAGTTGACAGACAGACTTGCGAAATTCGTTCAACATTATCAAACTGACGACTCGTTGCACCAACTCTGTCAACGAGAGAGCGAATTGCGGATGTGTTCTTAAGGCTAATTTGATGTAACAATATAGCTCCCGTGACACTATTCGTTCAGATACCAGGAGAAGTGACCCAGGCTGTGTGGGCATTCGCATACGCTCTGCCAGAACATGCTCTTGCCAAAAAGTTTACCGTTTTCACAATCAGCAAAATCTAATGTCCCTAGCAAGGCTCGAACTTGCGACCTTTGGATAACCCCCGGAGTGTTTCCCGGCGTCATATGTATTTGATATGAGACCAACGCTCTACCGACTGAGCCATAGAGACGATCTTGTGTACAGATGACCGCGGTGGGTGGTACCAAGAAGCGAGAGAGGGCATCGTGGGCGGGGCGGAAGGGGAGAAACGATAATTGTGGGAGGGGAACGGGGCCGTGGAGATGGGAGGGTCTTGGCCAGTCACGACTCGCGATCGTGATGGATGGAGAGGGAAACGGGATCTTTTGATTTCCTCAAAGTCGAACCAAGTGTGTGGACCGGTGGTGTTGTGTGTCCCAGAACGAAACTAGACTCGATCTCCCCTCGAGACCACTTCCCAGTCACCCACTTACACAGCAGTACACTCCCGCCCGCGCACCATCACGGCGCCTCAACCCTCAGCAACCTCTCAGCATTCCGGAACGCAATCATCTCAAGCTGCTCCCCCGTCACCATCCCACTATCTCTCAACTCCCTCATCCACGCGAGCCCGTTCTCATTCTTTTCAAACGGGTAATCGACGCTATACAAAATATGTTCCACGGGCGTGTTCCTCAACACGCACGCCAGCGGCGCCGCCGCGGACCCCACCGAACCGAGAGCTTTTCCACGCGCTCCATCATGAAGGGTAACATCTCTCCGAAATGCCCAATGATGATTTTCAGGGAAGGGTATTCGTCGAAGAGTCCCGCGGCGAAGAGCTTGAGCACGGCGAGTCCCGTTTCAGAGTGCCACCCGAACCCGCTGGATCCCATACTCCGCGCCGCGCCGGGGTCAAAATTCCCCTCGTACGCGGGCCGCTGGCTCTCGGAGGGGTAGGTAGGGTGTAAGTACACCGGCACGTCGAGCTCCGCCGCCGCTTTGAAGACGGGCCAGAAGCGTCTGTCATCGTAGTGTTGTCCGTCGACATGCGCGTCCACCAACGCGCCAACGAACCCCAGCTCCCGGACACAGCGCCGCAGTTCCGTCGCCGCGGCGTCCGGTTTGGCCATCGGTAGCACGGCGAACCCTGCGAAGCGGGTGGCGTTGGCGCGGACGGCGGCGGCGAGGTGGTCGTTTGCGAGGCGGCTTAGGTGCGGAGCGCGGGGGCCGAGGCCGGGCGCGTGGGATACGATTTGCAGGCCGATGCGGGTTTCATCCATGTTGGCGAGGCGGAGGGGCCCGACGTCTTGGAGGCGGGATGAGACCTCGGGGAGGTGTTTGAGTTGTTCTGAGTATATGTCGGAGAGTTCTGTGAAGAGGTCTTTTGCGACGAAGTGTTCTTCTAGGGTGATTAGTTTTGGGAGCGGGTCGGACATGTTTGCGGGTTGAGGTGAGTTCGTGTTACGACTTAAGAGGGCTTTCTATGTGATGATGTGAGAGGTTTGAGCTGTATGAGTTGAGGTTCAAAGAGGTGAGATTGACTCTTATGTCGTGTGTTCGAAGCCATGGTGGTGGTGGCGGACGCCTCGGCCGACGTCTCCCGAAGAAGTGTAACCCCGCATGCTGTATTCAGATGAATTCATGTGAGACATGCAGCTCGCGAATCTCGACCTAGCAAGTCGTCTTGCGATTTGATAATCAAGAGCTGTTGAAGGATGCCTCCGTCGCTACTGGCATCTTGATGTGTGGGATTTTACCTACGAGACTCATTGAAGGCCTAGCGTGTAGTGCGTCTTATTGTGGACGGCTCTGTGATTCTTTACACCTTCACTCATCAACCATCTTCTAACCACGCAACGACATCTCAAATTTTCCTTCCGAGACGAAATGCTTGAAAAATTATGAGACTGTACTGAAGCTGCACACTCACAGACGATATAATATTCTGTGACTACCTCCTGACGCTAATATGGTTCCTGTCGAATATAAACCAGCGAGTGAGGGGAAGTCATAGACAAACCAAAAGCCAAAACTATGTACATTCATGTAAGAGAGCGTACGGTAGGCTACTTATACTTAGATGCCGAAATGTAAAAATCATGCCAATGCAATACAAATTCATGATTGCTTTTTAAGCAGCAGAGTTTCAGCAGTTCATGTTCATATGCTCGACGCCGTCTCATTCCAAGGCGACTAAACTCACAATGAAGGTCAAGTACAGTAAAAGCCTTATAATTGATTCAAAACCTTCCAGTAAATACTAAGAGAAAAACACTCCTTCGTACTCATAGATTTCATCAAAGGTCCAGCATCATCTATACTCACAACAACGATGACGATGAAGTCCCAAGTCTGGAATCAAGCACTCAGAATCTCTCTACCAAAATACCCAGAAAGACGCACCATTTACCCATCGGCCTCGTACTTATACAGCCCATCCGAGGATCAATTATCACCCGAATGGCAATCACAAAACATGGCTGGCCTTGCCCACGGTGATAAACAGTACCTAACAGCCACCCTTCTTCATCCACGGAGCAGAGCCCCACTTCAACGCCCCGAACCCCAGGGCCAAGCCCGCGCGTGTCCCCGCCACGACGATCCGAACCCCCGCAGCTCCCCCAACCTCCCCCGGGAGCCCCTGAGTGTTAGTGCCTGGCACCCTGGGTGCGGCATGCGACTCCCACCGCCTCCAACCCCGCATTCCTGCCCCCCGCACCCGGAACGGTCACCGCCGCCTTACACCGACCTCACACGACCACAGCTGAAAGTAAGGCACCTCGCCGTACCCAAGCTCCGCGAGAGTCGCGCAACCTCATCTCACTTGTCTTACACATCACATCTCACTCACCCACTTACTCACACATCTCACTCACCAATACCTCATCTCATTCAACATAAGTCAACTCATCCCAATACCTCTGAACTCCAAAAAACAAAACAATGGACGACCCCTCGACCAAAACAACCAAAATCCTAACCCACCTCTCCAAAACCCTCTCCCTCTCCCCGCCCCAATCAACCCACCCGCCCGCAACCCTTACCGGTCTCCCGACATCACACACCGGCACAGCCTACCTCTTCCTCTCCGTCTCGGCACACCACCCCCGCCTCCAGATCCACTCCTACCCGGCCATCCACTGGGCCCGCGCCTACATCTCCAATATCCCGACCCCGTCCGCCCCGATATCTCTGCCGTCTAGTACACAAGAGACAGCACGAGACACGCCCTTCCTAGGCCTCCTCTCCGATGATCTAGCCGGCCCCTCCATCCGCGCCTGCGTGACGAAAGACCTCCTCCACGTCCGCAAGTTTCTCGCCATCCTCTCTCCCGTATTGGAATACATCATCTCCTCCAACGCAAACGCCAACTCCTCGTCCGCCTCAGCACCGACGACAAACTCCTCCACAGCAATGGACCTAGACGCCCCAGAACCGACAACAACGACAACACCACCCCTGCCAAGCTGTCTCCTCCACGGCCTCGCAGGGACACTCTACCTACTCCGCCTAATCCGCCACTGGGTCCCCTCCTCCGCGCCCCTCGTCTGCGGTGCGATAGTCCACGTGTCAGAGTACCTTCTCGGCCCACATCCCTGGACATGTCCCTCACGATTACCATCGTCGTCACAGCCACCTCATTCATCACCACCGCCGCCACCAGAAGACACCTACGGCACAACTCACGGCGACCTAGGCATAATAACCCAACTCGTTCTCACATCCCCTCCCCTCGCCGCCTCTCCGTCCCTGATATCCCGCCTCGCAGCCCTCCTAGACCTCCAGTCTCCCAACGGCGACTGGCCGGGACCATCACCCACCTCACCTTCACAACCTCCTCGAAGCGATGTACAACAATCCTTAGACGCACCGCCAACACCAGCACAACAAGAGCCCTCAGAAACAGCGGCGGCATCAGCATCACAACCACGATCCCGCGGCTTCGCCTCCGGCCCGCAAGGCCTCGTCATCTCCCTCCTTTCCCTACGCCCCTTCTTCCCTAGCCTCCACGATCGCATCGACGCCGCAGTTGACAAGGCCCGCGAGTTTCTCTGGGCTAGGGCGGTTGATCCTGAGGGACCGACTGAGGAGGTGAATCTGTTTTACGGGTCGTTGAGTACCGCGTTGTAAGTTGCTCTTTATTTTAATCTGTGTCATATGAATGTGAGAAGTGGACATGGGCCTTTCAGCCCCCTATTCTTTGATGGAGCAGACACGAGTGTCAGTGTGTGATATCATTCCATCATACCGTTGACATCTTCTTCAAACAACCTGCCCTCATAATCACGAGTCTTCCTCGCCTATCCACCCCTGTCTTTAACCTTCTCCTATATCTCGCAACCCTGACCCTATCATACACGTATCCAAGCCTCACCTCTAATCTTCCTCTCATCACACCCATGTCAAACACCACCCCAATCTCATCCACCTAACTAACATCTCCCAGAACCTTCCCAGAAGGCCCCAAAAGAGCCCACCTTCTAACTCAACAACCCCCCTCACCAAACCAACCCCTCTCCCCGCCCACATACACCAACACCACAACCACATCCCAAAACACATCAACACCATCCCCCTCCTCCTCCTCAACACCAACGACACCACCAACAGCAGGCTCCGTAACAACGGCACCCAACCCAGGCTCCGCATACCTCCACGCCGTCGCCGAGCGCGATATGCCCCGCATGATCTTCTACAACGACATCTGAACCTTTCATCCACTCGGCCTCTCCCACCATAACGGCAGATAGAGGGAGAGCATAATCTCACCTCTGGCTTAAACTGGTACAAGTACCCATCTGTACCAACCTTCTCACCCCGATTACAACATCATACCGTCCTGAAAATCTCTACTACCGATCTACTGCCACCCTCCCTTCCCCAAAGAAGTAATCCACATTGTTGCCTATGCTCTTCACCCGACAGGAATAGGAACGGTAGCGGGGGAGCTCATTCAACTACGAAGAGGCAAGCTCCTCGATACAACTCGCACAGAAACAGAAACAAGGCTTCAACCCGCGGACATGGCCAGGCGTACATAGGATATAAGATACCCCAAACATAAATTCCATCTTTCCTTAAAATAGCCTAGATACCACACACCATGATACCAATACTTCACTTCACTTCATTGTTTCTTCGCATGTAATACATCTGCTATACTCACCCATGATACCTCACTCATCACACCGTAGTCAGTCACCAGGTTACAAATTAAAGTGTCATAGTCAATGGAATTCATTATTCCAAGAACGCGTCCGCCCCCCGATCGCCAGTTGGGGACGAGACGACGGGTATATCGGCCACCTCACGCCACACCACAGCCACAGCCACTCTCTTCACTTCAGTCGTATATCCTTCAGGCCTGAAGGACCACAACCATCCGCAGAAAGCAAAAAACCTTACGTCCAGGACAACAATCGAAACGAGTGTAGTGAGGTCCCTCCCATTTCTCTCCCGGGCCATTTCGAGTCTTGGTTTCTTTCTTCACCTCTCGGCCATGCTGCCCCCAAAAAACAAAACCCTTTGCCAATGTGCCCAAGAGAAAGCCCTTCTCTCCCCTAAGAAACCCCTAATTACGCCATGTGTCCCGTTTCCCGTGGGACTAGTGCTTCCCAGTCCATGCCTGAAAGAAAAAGCAACCTCCAACGGTGCCAAACGTAAAAATCAGAAAAAACAAAATGCGAACATTGAGAGGTGATGCGACATCCTCAGTAGATGAGCGAACCGACTTCACCGGTTACGATCATCCTGCGACGATCGACTGGCGCGGGACGACGCTCCAAAGCTACCAGATAACATCCCCAACCATCCGTCGGGCCGGGTCTGGCGTCCCCTGGGCGCGGGCGAGAGGATTCCACCCTGCTCCACGTCCTCGTCTCTGTCTCGCGAACCGGACGCCTCAGCTTCCACCTCGTCGTCAGAGTCGTCGTGATACGGTTCATAGCGGGGGCTAGAGGGAGAGCCGCGTGCAAGAGAGCGGACAACGTCACCCTTGCAGATGGGGCATGTGCGGCGGCGCGTCGTCAGCCAAGGCGTGCTGGGAATGTCAGTACTATAAACATAAACAAAGAGGGGGGGGGGGTGGCATAGACTCACATGCACTCTGCGTGGAATTCGTGGCCACAGGGCAAGCTCATGACGCGGCTGACGCCTTCAACGTACTCCTCCAAACAAACCACGCATTCGACCTGTCTGCCCATGTACTTCTTCCACTCACTCGAGTAGCTGCCATTTGCCTTCTCGTGCTCTGTCCGCAGTGGCGACCTGGGCATTTGCAGTGCCGAGTTGACAGACAGCAAACTCTCCGACTCAGGGATGCCCGTCGTCGTTCTAGAACGAGGCCGTGGTCGGGAGGGCGTCTGCTGTAGCAAAGGCGTAGTGGGTGTTGGGCTCGTCGGTGACGGGATTCTTGGCGAGGGAACAGGTGACGCCGCGACGGTGTGATATGTGCGAACAGGCAAACGCTCGACGACCGACTTGGGTGCCCTCCAGCGTCTTCTACGAATGCGCGCGCGGAGGATCAGCAAGGCATAGACGACGCTCAGAGTGATCAGAGGGCTGATGACAAGCACCAGCAGAGTATCGAAGAAGGGGCTGGAGCTGCTTGAAGGCGTAATCGTAACCCAGAGACCATCGTGGCCAATAGGCTCGTTGCCGTTGTCGTTATCGCCATCGTCGGGAATGGGCTCCTCGGGGCGTGGGGGATCCTTAGGCTTGTCCTCCTTGGAGAAGTCGGCGCCATCGTCTTCTCCAAAAATCTTGGACATGATACCTCCGTGGGCTGTGGTCTCCTTTCCGGAGGTGGATCCCTCGGTCTCAACGGGCGGCAAATCGGGGTTGTACTCGCCGCTTCCGGGAGTGATGCTTCCGCCCTTGGGGCCGGTGACGTCCTTGCCACTTTTTGCGGTGCTGCCGGGCTTGCCGACCTGCTGCTCCTTGGCTGCGCCCTCGGTCTTGTCTTTGGAGCTGGGGGCATCCACCAAGTCGGGATCCCGCCAGTCCTGGACACCGATTTGGAACGTGTCTTCGCTCTTGCGAGCGTCGGGAACCTTGCCTTTGCCCCTCTTGGCGGCCTTGCCGAGACCGTCTCGGATGACCCTGTCCTTCTCCTCGCTCCAGTCGTCAACGAGCACCCAGTTATGGCGACCGCTGCTCGGGGGCTGGATGCTGTCGCCGGATCGTGAACTGCGGCCCCAGCTAAAAAGCCATCGGAACAGGCTGGTGCGGGGCTTGGCTGCCTTGTGCTCGGCCTTGGCCGGCTTTCCCTTTGCGGCAGCCTTGGCCTTGGGCGTTGCCGTGGCCTTGGGGGTCGGCATCGGCGTCGTCGCCGCAACCTTCGGTTTGTTCTTCCTGTTCTTCCGGCTCCCTGCGTCGGATTGCAGCACCTTGAGGGCCGGGCGGCCGTGCTCGTCGAGAGTGTCTTCGATGAAGCTGCCCGGTTGCGTCAGCGACGACAGCAAGTGCGCCGTGGTCCGGGTGGTGAAGACGGAGGGAATGGATACGTTGGAGGTATCGCCCCTCGCAAACATCTGGATCAAGGGACCCCCCTTTGTGTTATCGCCCACAATGAGGGCCATGGCACCACGTCGCTGCGCCCACTTGACCTTTTCCAAGAAACCGCAGCCACCGCGACTGAGCAGCACGATCTTCCCGGCGATCTCCGCAGCCTCTTGTATCGATTGGATATCGGCATGGGTCGACTCGGTGGACAGGGCGCTATCGTGGTTGGGCTGGGGCTTCCGGGCGAGGCCTTGGTGGAGGTAGTCGTCGGTGCCGTCGTCGGCTGGGCGAATCTTGGACCTGAGGCGGGTGACGGGGACACCCACGGCGTCGGGCACGGCGTCCTTGTCGGTCTTGTCGCGCTTGTGGTGACCAGGCTTGCCGGCAGCAGCAGCAGCCTTGTTGGAGGACTTGGACATGCCCTTGGTGGCAGTCTTGAGGACGGCGTTGGCCTTGCCATCGTCCCAACCGGGGATGTCACTGCATCCCAACTCACCCTCGTCCTCGCCCTCCTGGAGATTATCGTCGGCGAAACCACTGCCGATCCATAGCTGACCGCTCAAGCCTTTATTGGGCAGGTTGGGGCCAAATGCAGCAGGGCGAGCGACAAAGGAAGTGCTGTTGTCATCGGTCAGACTGATGGCGGCATTCGGCTGGAAAATGGAAAAGGGCGCTGTGAAGGAGAAGAAACTGGTGAATCGTGATCGCGGTACGGCGACTGGGGCGGCGATGACGGGAGAGGAGGAGGAAGCGGAGGAAGAACGAGCCAGTGAGGAAATGGACCGGCAGAAGAGGAAGAGCGAAGCGGCGAAGAAGAGAACGAGAATGGCTATTCTAGGAGTACGCATGGTTGGATATCGTATCGGGTCGTTACTGAGTGAAAGGCAAAAAGAAAGGGGCCAGAGGTCGAGGCTCTGCGTCGTGTGTATGGTATCTAGAAGTGGCGGAGGGTTCGGCGCACGGCGCGGCAGCCGAGGGGGTAATCGAGTCTGGCGATAGTGGCGCCAGAAAGAGTTGTCGACGTTGGATAGGGTGAAGAGGTATCGACCGGCAGCCGGCAGTGGCTCAGCGGCAAACTGCACAGGGGACCAGCATGCGCAAAGTCATTCGGTGACAGAAGGCAAGGAGAGGTCGTCTGTCTGGCTGCTATCGGTGGAAATGTCAAAATGTATGACGAGGCTGAAGTTGAGGTAGAGCAAAGTAGTGGCGAGGAGGGGAGGTGGATGGCACGACAGTTGGTAGGTATCCGTAGGGTCCGTAGGGCCTTTAGTTGGAGGGGTGAAGGTGTTGGGCAGCAGCCTTTCCCACACAAGGACGCACTCTGCGGGTCTCTCTTTGGTGTGCCGGCGGGAAGCGTCGGGTCAAGAGACGAGAGAAATGGGACTGGTATTTCGGTGGTCGGGAAACAACAGGAGAAAGAAAGTTGAATGACGAGGTGCCGATCAGGTTATTCAGGTTCGGGACCGCAGCAAGGTAAGGTAACCTGGTGTAGAGTGGGAGAAGTCAATTTGAGTGTGGGCGGCACGGCGGGTTGGGTGTGCACGCAGCGCAGAGCAGAGCAGCAGACGCCATGCAGAGACACCGTCGGATGAGGTAAGGTAAGGTAAGGTAGAGTAAGTAAGTAGAGGTGTGGGATGGAACGACTAGAGCAATGGAAGAGAAAAGGACGGATAGACACTCCAAAGGTTTGTGACTTGTGACTCGAGGAGAGAGAAACAATGGAGATGGAAGACTGAACCACAGTGACACACCAGGAGGGTCTGTCCCGTCCGCATTTGGTGGCGGGGCGCGGCGTTGCTGTTTAGGTGCCGGGGCCTCCCGTCTGTCTGTCGCTCACTCACTCCTGCTCTCGTGCAATTATCAATGACACACCTCACTCACTACACTAGAACTCACCATACCTCACTTACTCTGCAATGAGAAGGTACTTACCTCAGCCGACTGTCATTTGGCAATAACTGCACATGAAAGCGTGACCGCCAGCAGGAGTGATGGTCCCAAAATGGACTCATCCATGTACCATGGGCTCATGGAAATGGAGTCGTCGAGTCGGGGGGTTTGGGGGCCCCTGTTTGGCTGAGAGGTGAAATTCGGACGCACGGCGCATCGGGGCACACCTCACGCGCGTGCACTTTTCAGTTTGATGGCGTGGGCACGCGGGACTGGTCTGGTCAGGAGCCACACATGTAATTCACCTCACAATTGACTTTCACTTTCACTCTCGCTCTCACTCTCCCTCTCAACAAGGTAGCAGCAATATCACTCGCTAAGATCATCAAGTGAGTAGACAATCTACTCACTCATCTTTTCTAATCAGTCATGAAAAAAAGACCATAAATCATCAACACCGCCATCTACATGCCTCAAGTGTACCCGTATTAATCACCTTTTCTTTCTTCAGGTGATAGTCCATGGTCCACCGCAATCCACGGCTGTCAAAAGTACACCCCATCCCAGCCACGCTCGCCCGCAGGGTGTGGCAGGGTCGCAGGGGATGGGTCGCAGGGTCGGCCGGCTTTGGCGGCACACGCACAAAGTCTCACTCAAGCTTGGTATCTTGGTATCTTGGTATCCAACCATCGACCTATCGAGGGGTCCTGGGCCCGGCCCCAGAGGGAGCCAGAGGAAGCCAGAGGGAGGGTAGTTTGTCCTGGATGCTGCTTGTCGTCGCGTGCTCGTCGCTGCTGCACCATTGCTTCAGTAAACTCAACTTTCACGTTCCACCATCTCAACTTTCTCCCCTATTCTCCACATCCGATGCTTCAGGACGGACAGGCGACTCTCACAGGAAAGCACATGAGAGGTAGACCTTGACGCCCAGCCGCGCATGGCGAGATTGAACCACAATCGAAGGAGCTCTAACAATTCGCGATCGTCTCGCAAGCGCCAGAGCCGACTGAGCCCTCTCAGCGTTCAATTCCTTAAGCTGCCCCTACCCCTTTCCCGTTAAGTTTCCATAAGCGTCCAAACACCAACTGGAGCTCAACTTACACTCTCGCGTCGAATATGACAACCCGGGAAATGAGGGTGACGAGTTACCCGTATTCCCGTATGGCCCGCACATCGTACTCAAGGCAGCAGAGTCCAGAGGTCGCTTCGCTCGCCTCTTACACCGTTCCCGAGGGACGAGTGAACGACACCCTAGAAACCGGGCGCAGCAGCTTAGCTCTAAACGCGCGGTATCCCGTACAGGCCCTGCAGATACCGTTACCAAAACACGCACGCAAACAAAGAATCTCTCCATCAAGTCGGGGTTGCCAATGACTTCACAGGCCACTACGCACCAAGAAGGTACGGAGTACACTGACTGACCTGAATCCCCTCGTGACTAAACACCCAACTGAGACGAGGGGAAGCATCTAAACAGTAAACTGCAAAAAGGGGTGTGTGCGTTTGCAGCAGTCCCTTGCTTTTTCTGGATGCCAGAAACGCCCAGACTCGTCACGGCCTAGCGGTCCTGAAAGAAACCTAACCCAAATCTCAAAAGTCAAGACAGCGGCGGGGGGCCGACTCGGCGAGGTCATGATCGAGAAGTTGCAAGTGACTTACTTACTGCCGGAGATATCTCATACTGGTCAAGAGAGACAAGCAACAAAGGCAGAAGCGCTTCTTCTCATGCCCGAACGAGGAAACTCGACCTAATCCGGGCTTTGGGAAGTGAAAGAAAAGTAGACACAGACGTGAATTGATGAGGTAGTCATCATCAACAGCCTCCCGCCGAGTCCAAAGTGCTTGCATGAGCTATCCGTACCTCGTCCCACATATCCCCATCCGCCCTGCAAAGTCGAGCATGTCACCTTGCGGATACAGATCCTCTGCCCAAATTCCCAACCCTCACGTGAGCTTACCCAGCATCGTGAACCTCTTCCACCTAATCTCCATCCAGTCCTCACCCACAACGAACCGTGCGTCGTCCGTTGAGTTCATACCGCACGCGAATAACCTTACCTTTCTTTAGTCTACGTGTCTACCTGCCGTGCTACCTAAAGCTCTAAAGGTATCTGGGCCTCCAAGGTAGGTAGAGTAGCAGGCGAACAGACAATCACAGTGCGTCAAGGCGTCTCACCTCGCCAACCCTCCCAGTGTTTAT
Organism: Colletotrichum tamarilloi; assembly: GCF_030869305.1. Classification (NCBI taxonomy): domain Eukaryota; kingdom Fungi; phylum Ascomycota; class Sordariomycetes; order Glomerellales; family Glomerellaceae; genus Colletotrichum; species Colletotrichum tamarilloi. Next base: position 630,427 of record NW_026849400.1, on the reverse strand, counting down.
CCCGTTTTCAGTGACACGCAGGGTATTCCGCTCGATACCCTGAGTTCGAACCTCGAACCGTCGAGGGGGGGATGGTGGCACAGGGGAAAACTCAATTCAACCCTGGGCTCCTCTAAATCCTACCAGCCAACCTCACCGTGAAGGATTGAAGTGAGGCTTGAAGGCCAGGCTTGAGCCCTCGACCCAAACCAACCAACCAAAACAAAACAAACCATGCTCCCAACGTCGTATCGTCCACCCCCTTCACCAGACTTAGAAACGCGTTACAGATTTAAGCACCCATGCATCTCATCCCTCTCCATGTATGTACGGTACTGTACGGAGTGCGTACACTCTCCAATGCTCCATCTCACCCTCACTCGAAACCAACAGCGGTCCACCAGCTCCATGACGTCCGACACATCACCCACCGTCCGCCTTCCGCCCCCCGGCACATGCCCCCGGGGCTTCATTCCCGCCGTCCTCAATACCAACCCTCACCCGGCGACGAACACCCCGTGGCAGTGCCGTCCCGGCGGTGGCGCAGAACCTTTATTCAACTTTTCCCCATCCCACATTCCATTCCTCCTTCCACGCCGCTTTCATCCACTCAAGAAGTTCGGCATCCTTTCATTCCCCTGGTATCCGCATTCCTCTCCCTCTCTCTCGTACCTGAAAACTGCACGCGAGCGGAAACGCCACTCCCGTCATCTGTTCCTCTCACCATCACATTCCCCTTCTCTCATTCCCATACGGACGAACTACGTACAAAGAAAATCCCCGGTACCCGTATCCTGTATATGATGCATCCCACCTTTCTAACCCCTTCACCCCTCCTCGCCGAATCAAGTTAGCCTCCACTGACAAAATGGACCCCTTCTCGCCATTGATGATGGGGGTTCTCTTTCCCGAGCTTTTGTTTCACAGCCTTTCTCGGGCAGGGGTGTAATCAAGAACATCCCCCCACCTGCTTCCCTGGTGAATGGGAAGTGAAACGCTGTTTGCGAACATATCTTCCCCGTCGCTACAAATGACATTCCCCCCCTCTACGCCGTCTTCTCATGAGAAACCTCCTTCTCATCCGTATGGCAATTGAGACTCAGACAATGTCTCGTGGTTGATGTGCCTGTGAGGTTCTCGGATTGAGTGTCGAAACAAACGTCATCACTAAGAACCAGTGTCGTGGCTTCTACGACCTTCTACCCCTCCAGATGAGGCTGAGGCTAGGAAGTGAAGATAAATCTTACTTCGCATACTGTCATCCTGTTTCGAATGCCTCAATCACCTCATCCACGATCCCTGGTTTTGATGGTGCTTTCACTCGCAGATGGTCCAGATGAGGGCGTCAATTCTAGCCTCAGCCCATCTTGTGATGTGTGTCTCTCAATGTGCTTTTTTTCAATCGAATGTTGGGATATCCAAAACGATGCCGATTGTTTCTACATCTTTCTCAGTAAAGATGGGTCTGTACACGGCATCCAGAAGTTCCTCCTACAGCTACTCGCATGTAATTACTCCTCAAGTCACATCGCGCTCCCAAAATGAGACAATCCAGTTAAAATTCATCATCGATCATCAACGTACCAAAACTCCATCCAACTAATGCAAATGCTTCAAACGATACCCTGGGATGCATTTCAACAATGCAGACGCCTCCTGGCCATGACCCAAAGCCTGCTTCCTAAACGACGAACGCAATGCAACAAGAAAGCCAGGTCCACCGCCTCGCGCGTCAGGGACTCAATTGAACTCGGAAAACAACCCGCTCAACCCATCCTCCTTGCCGCGATCCCACTCGCGCTTCTCCCCGGCCTTGGCCCACCGCACATCCCGCTCGTCCTTCTGCTCGTCAGCCGTACCGCCCTCCCTCCACTTCTTCAGCATCACATCGGTGTACCCGGCCGCCCGCATCCGCTCCTCCTGGTTCTGCCGCCACTTCTGCCTGTCCCTGAATGCCTCCACGGCGTCATCCCAATTCTCTCCCGGGTGTTTGTCGTCGTCGGCCATCTCCACGTCCGTTTTGGGATTGTAGTCTGCTTCAAAGCGCTTGTCGATACCCGAGGCCCCCATGGCGGTGCCCCGGCCGCGCGAACGGACTTGCTGCGGTGGTTCCGGCCCAATGAATTCGTCCAACGGATCCGAGTCTGACGTTGTCGTCTGGGGCTCCTGCTCGTGCACCCGCCCTCCATCGCGGCGACGGCTACTGCCCTTGATCGAGAATCCTGACTGTGGCCTCTCCCGGCTCCGGTCTCTGCGTGACCGATGACTCTTCGACATTAGATCCTGTCCTTCTTCGTCTCGTCTCCTTTCCCTATCATTTCGCCGGGACTTTGACGCAGTCTCCCTATCCTCGATTGGCGACCGATGGCGGTGCCTCCTGTGCTTTTCGTCGGGTGAGCGTGACCTCCGCCGATCGCTCTTATGTCGTCGACGGTCGTCCCGCTCCGAATCCGATTCGTCCCTTCTACTCCGGCGGTGTTTCCTATCGCTCTCGCGTTCTGGAGATTCGCTCCTGCGTTCTTTGTGATGTGCCCTCCGCGGTGGCGAGCCTTCCTTTTTGTGCGACTTCTCTTTCGACGTTCCCGATCGACTGAGCCTGGCTATGTCCTTGCGGTCTCCTAAGATGGATAGGATATCTCCCATCTGTCTCTTTCGAATATCCTGTGGGCCTGCCTTTCTCCGCTTCTCCTTCTCCTCGGCATGTTCCAGATCCTTCAAGCGCGCGCGAGACTCTGCGGCCTCTTTGGCTAGGAGATTCTTGTTGTGCGTATTCGTATCCTTGATAATGTGGCGCAGGAAACGAGTGTTTGGTTTAGGCATATTTGCCGGTCTAAAGGGAGGATCCAATTAGATGGTGACGTGAGGGACCCGGGAGAGTCGTGGGACGTACTTCTTGTCTGCCCTGCCCGCGACTGCCTCTTTGGCGAGCAAATCGGCGACGTAGTCGTCCGTGATCATGTCGTGGCTTGACATTGTGAGGCTTTGGTACCCAAATCTTAGATCCAAAAGGTGATGAGATGACCACGCGCCTTCCGATCACTTTTGATCAGGCTGATGGCTGCGGCATCCGGCCGCTAAGGTAGCTGGGGTATGTGCCTCTTTTTGTCGCGAATAGAAGAGAAGCGCGGGGGTTCTAGAAGTGCCGGTCTCGGATCGATGAAAGAATTCGAAAGTGACAGCGACAGGGCTCTTCAATGAGGCTGTTGAATGAAGCGATAGAGAGGGACAGCGGGGGTTCGCTTAGTTGAGAGATGTCGTTGTCGCAAACTGCGGCGTTTGGAGGATTGATCGACGACAGCAGCAAAGGCTGCCAGAGTCACATCGACAAGGGACTTGGCGCGCAGTGGGACGAGCCTGCGCCATGCCTGCCGTTTTCCGCACGGCCAAGTAGCTTATCAGCAGATAATAGTGAGTCGGAGATGGCGATAAGATAAAGATGTGACCTTACCCAATCTAGACCCAAGTAAACAAACGTCACAAAGGTGAAGCGCCCACCTTACCATTAGTTACCTTAATGACAGACCTTGAACGCTTGAGGGCAAAGAATTAACAACCGCGACAGGATCTTCCCCGCCGACATCATCTCCGACGCGCCAACGACGAAACTTGAATCGACAGCGCGCCTACTGGGGCCAAGATATACGACAACAACACAGCTAATCGGCCTTCCAAACAATGGACGCGGGAAAGGCGGCCCAAGTGCTGCGCAAAATCGAAGACCTTAATGAGAACCATGAAATCTCAATCATCCGACTCAGCGAACCCATCTCCAGCGCCGTCGCGCAAGAATCACGACAACGGACGTCAGACGCATCCAACGCATCCCAAGATGCCGCGACACCAGCTAGCCTAGAGGCCGACCTCGAGCACTACAAGGAGCTCTTCGCCAAGCTGCGGTTCTCCTACGTCGAGCAAGTCACGAAAGAAAAGTTCATACGCGCCATCGTTGGCGATCCGCCCGTCATCGTCACGCCGCAGGAGAATCTGGAGCTGGAGAAGGCGAACCTCGAGGCTAAGGCGCAACTCAAGGCTCTCAAGGTGGAGGTCGCAGACATGGTGACGGAGCTGGAGAGGAAGGGCAAGGAGCTGGCGAAGCGGTACGACAACGTGTCGCTGGACACAACGAAGCTGAGGGAGCTGCCCGACAAAATTTCCGAGTTGGAGGAGCAGGTGGCGGAGCTCAAAGAGTCGCAAGCACCGGGACAGAGCCCGATGATGAACCTGCCTCTCGCGAGGACCCTCGAACTGGTGGACGAGAAGAAGAGGCAGCAGCAGCAGTTGGATCGCGAGCTGGAGCAGTTGCAGGCCAAGGTGCCGCGCAAGAGAAAGGAGTTGGAAAGGCTGCAGGCTGAGTTGATGCCCTTGGAGGCCAAGAGGCAGAACAGCACGGCAGCTGCCAAGGAGGCGCGAAGGCGGAAGGATAGAGCCGGTGGTGATGCAGACGACCTCGAGGAGCGGGGCCGCTGGTTGAGAGCCAGCGAGGCGGCGCTCAAGCAGATGTTGGATATCCAGGGCTGAGAGGGGGTTGGTACAACGGGCGGATGGCAAGACGGTGGACGACGTGATGATTTTGTATACCCGCACACAGCAGGCCCGGTCATGGGTTAGGAAACGGCGTTCCCAGGCGTTTGGAGATGACATGAATTCACGGACTCGCTTCTACTGATACACGGTTGCTCGATTTAATGGCGCCAAGTAATGCCATCACTTAATGGTGAAACTCGGCTGCATCTCTTGCCTGCCTCTCATCCTCATCGCTTCCCTGAGTGCCATTTGCCGTATTATATAGTCGCTGACACACGACACGAGAAGCATCCGCTGCAGTCTCAAAAAGACATAATAGCCTCAAATGGGGCTGTCCAGGGGTTTGTCACCAGCAAAAAAAAGGATGGATTGGCGGCTGGAAAACAAAACCCACCAAAATTTGAAGACAGGGATGCTGCGGCGGTGCACAGGCAGGTCGAGTCCCTTTGGCTGGCCGGGGAAGGTGTTGATTGGACGAAGATCGAACCCTCGGTCACGTGTAGTGCCATCCACGAATTTTCAGAGTGGCCGAATGGGTAGGCCCCACCAAGCCCAATCCTCTCGCTTAGGTCACGCACCACGAAATTTGACAATCGAGCGTCTTTCTCGATTGATTCCTCCGCGAACCAACTAACCGACCAGCAACCACCGAACACCATCGTCGACCACCGAATACCGCCAAGATGAGTACGTTTTAGCCGCCGCCGTCGTCGCCATCGTCTTCGCGACGAAAGGCTGACCATTTTACGCCGTTCCGATGGACTGACCGATGTTTTTTTTCTTGTATAGCGAAGGGTACCTCCTCGTTTGGTAAGAGACACAACAAGACGCACACCTTGTGCCGTCGTTGCGGTAAGTGGCATCTACATGGGAGAGAGTCGAGTTCTGGTCTACTAGGACGCGACTACTTCCAAAATTCGAGATTCGATGCGGATTCAAGAGACTGATCAATGTTCGTGTGTTTTCAGGTCGCCGATCGCTTCACATCCAGAAGCACACCTGCTCTTCCTGCGGTTACCCCTCGGCCAAGACCCGCAAGTGTACGTTTTATCCTCCCGAACGACGAACCCAATCCGAGTCCCCAGACATAATCAACATACCAATCCCCTGAGATGATCTCAATTCCACGCCACATCTTCTACGTCAACCCAAACCCAGCAACCACACAAGAACCATGAACCGAGAAAGATGAAGACGAGTTACTGACGTAGGATGCGATTTACAGACAACTGGTCCGAGAAGGCCAAGCGGAGAAAGACCGTCGGCACCGGCCGCATGCGCTACATGAAGGACGTCTCCCGCCGCTTCAAGAACGGCTTCCAGTCCGGTGTCCCCAAGGGTTCCGCCGGCCCCACCGCGCAGGAGTCGTGAGCGATGATTGGAATGTGATTCGGGTCGACATGGGGAGGTATCTGTGCAATCGAGGGCATTCGGGCGATGGGGGAATGAAAAATTGAGATCGAGGCGGGGGGCCAGGGAAGGCGTGGCAACGCCGCCGGAGTCTTGTCTTCTCGGGAAACGATATCACGAAAAGAAAACAACGGAAAAATCAGCTCCTTGCTTTCTTCTGCTTTCTTCCCTCCCCCTCTGTCTCTCTCACCCCTCCCCTCGTTTTTTGACTCGGAAGCAAAGCCAATATCAAAAAAAGAGTCAAAACAAAACCAAAGCATTTGGCCAAAAATCGAAACGGGTGTTTTTACGTCTTATGTTATCTCGCGCGCGGGCTCTTCAAGGGGATAAACTCACTTTTTTTACACAAGGGAAAAACGGATCCTGAGGGAAAAGAGAAATGACTTTGCTTGTCTTGTTCACTCACTGATCCCACGCGTAACTGGATAATGGTGAATGTTCGATTCATGGGGGATTTCAGAGACGAAACATCGTACTTTGGCGTGACAGATTGGATATCCCCTCATCGTGAGATAATTGCTTGCATTCGAGGGGTATGTCATATCCCGATTCCAAACCCCTAGCAACCCCTCCAAGCGCTCTTCGAAGGATGAACAGCCTGACCGCAACACGATGGGTGGTGACATTCAACTTCAACCCCTCCTACACTTCATCACTGTCCCCTCCCAAACACCTTGACGCTCCCATCCCCACCAACAAAGTACAACAGTTCCGTCTCCTCGACCGCCCTGTCCTCTTCGCCGCCCCCTCCAGCTGTGACCCTCAACACCCCGCTGACGTCGCTCGCGTTGCCTGTGTCAAGCAGCCTCAGACCAATTACCGTCTCTGCGGCATGCGCCAGCCCGATAACGAGACTCGCGTGCTCCTTCTCCAGCGTCGTGGTCTGCGCCGCGATGAGGGGCTCGTCTGCGGCAACGGTGATGATGGAGGCGTGTACTTTCTGGATGATGTGTCAGTGAAGGACCCTTACTTGATTTGATAATGATAAAAAAAAGGTGGGAAGGATATCTCATCGTTGATGCAAAATAACTTGCACACAAAAGTTGCAAACGATACCTTCAGGGAGAGAAGAAAACGAGCCAGAAACTAGGTTAGTAAGCGTACGTACTTCTTGCACACCAAGCAACATATCCCTCAACGCAAGACCCGTGAGATCCTCGCCAGACGCAGCGAGCAAAAGGTCCGGCTGGTCCACAATCAGAACCGTCTTCGCATCCGCCGCGGACACATCGGCTACCGCGCCGTCGAGCTCGCGCTGGACATCAGCCAGCCTTGCCCCGCGGATGCTCCTCCGACCCTTGGGTGTCGGCGGCGGCGGCGCCTGGTGAGGGGAGGAAAACAGCCCACTCAGCCCGTCCACGAAGACGAATTTGCCGCTTCTTCCCAGTCCTTCTAGATCGAGGCCCTGTGGTGCATGATTAGCATTTTTTTCCAATTACATTCCAATCGTGTTGGGTGCAGGCAAGAAAAACGAGTGGTGAAGTGAAAAAAATCATTGAAAATCTCATCGAATGGAGGGGTTGAAATTTCCAGTGAGGGGCATTTCACGTCAAGTAGCAAGCAAACATACCAATCTCCCAGCGCCTTCCTTCCAAAACGCAAAATCTCTCAGGAAGCTCACAAGAACGACGCGGACGTCCTCGCTCTGCGATGCAGAGGCGGCCCCTTCCTCGGCAGCGGCGTTGACTTTCCTGAGGTACGTGTACAGGTACCGCAGGACGAGCCAGTTGGTGCTGGCGCCGAGGACGCTGGTGAGGAGGATCTGAGCGTACTCGGACGGGAGGGCGAGGTAGCTCTCCAGCAGGTGCGGTATCCTCGTCGCCATTTTTTAATTTGTGTATGCTCTTATGTGTAAATGTTGTATGAGAGACGGATGCTTGGTTGTTATGTTCATGTAAGTGAGGGCCTCACTCAAAGTCAGTAGAGTCATTGTGCTATTTTCCGCTGCGTCTGGGTGTGGTGGGGCTCCTTTGGCAGTGTCGAGATTGGTTAGCACTGTGTTGGACTGGACCTCTTAGCAAAGCTGACTCTAAATGAAGGTCGTCCTGTCGCCGTCATGAGCCTCGCATTTTGATCAACTACATGTTGATTGGTGTTAGAGACATGTTCAATTCTATTTGTCTTGGTTCAAGATTGGTGCGCTCCAAATGAGTTTTCAGAATGCTCGGGAATCAATTTATAGAATCAAGCTTAGTCCATATGAAACTACTTTTCGAGCTCATCATTGTTCTATAGTTAGTCTTACGGAGGCTGTTTCATGAACACAAAAGGCACCTTCACCTTGGATGGGTAGGTACTAGGTGAGGTGTGCAGTACTATCTACCAGTGTATCATTCATCGAATCCTTGGTCATGACGTGTCAGTCCCTAAAACTAGGTAGCCAAAGTGAGTGAACACATCGCCAACATAGCAAAAGCAAAACATTCCGAAACCGAGAATCGAACTCGGGGCTATGCCTAACCACTCATTGAGATGAGAGGGCATCATGTTGGCCACTACACCATATCGGATTGGATAAAAGTTCCCTACGGCAAAGGAGAGTAAGAATGGTGGGCGACGTGACTGGTGGGATGCTAGGTGGATCTGGAAACACCTTTCGTGGACTTCGACGCCATCTGAAGCACATTGGAACAAAGTTCAATGTCGTGGAGGTTTTTAGATCCCAGTTCATTTTGCTGCTTATGGGTCATATACGTTCAGCATCAGGAAACCCAAGATGTGTCAATATTGTTTGTGAGGTTAGACGGTTGAAGCGGAAAAGCTCACCTACAAGGTTTCCCGAACAACTACAGAAACACATCAAAGCCGATGATTATCAGTGACCATGCCTTTTATACTTTATTATGAAAGGAAACACTTGGAATCACTCAATACCTTCCAAGGCAGTCTTTTCCATACGTGCAGCCCATCCCCTCAAGTAGAACGGGGAGCAATTCCAGCAGAGACTCTGGGTCCTAGGAGACTTGGAACTTCCCTTCACCGGATTGAAGAGTCTTCTCACTCCAGTTGATTACCAACGCACCTCGAAGCTTCAACAAGCAATGAGGGGCATTCACATATCAGATATACCTTGCTACATCACTGAAGTAAATCAAAGTGGAAAGGCAGGGCCTGTTCGCATTCGGTTGGATCTATACATACGCCACGAGGCTACGATTGGCAGAGTGACCCCTAAAGAGCGGAGCCCAACTGACCTCTGTCGTGCGTACCCTCGTTTCCAAGCAGGGAGGTTATAGTTTATCAAACACACTCTGAGATCATAGTTCGAACACAACATAACACTGATGAGTCTTCTGCCCTATCATAGTTTGCTCCAATACCTATAACTAGACGCTCCACCCGGAAGATAATTACTCATGAGACTCAGGATCAGAAGCACGAGCTTGACGGCTCAGCGCGTCGCGTTCTCTCTGGAAAGCCTCAGGCATCCTGACCTTGGCTTTCAACTGCGCCGCCGACATTGGGCGTCTCCGGGATCCTCTCAATGAGCTTGGCTGCACACTTGACTCTCTCTGAGGATCCTCGTCCTTGCCATGAATCCATGTGATTTCCTCTGACACTGCTTCCGCGCTAGATTTCAATGACATTCGGGGGCTCGGAGCCTCAGTGGATGAACTTGCGCGAGTGACCAACTCTTCCTAAGAGCCATCACCCTTGTGTTCCTGGCTGGCCTCCTCTGCTTCAGCTACTTCCGCATCTGCTTCCAGAGACACTGAGGGGCTCTGGGTCTCAGTCAACGAGCTTGGTTGCGCGACTGAATCTCCTCGAGGATCCTCGCCCTCGTGTCCTTGGCCGACTTTGTCCGCCTTCAATCCTTCCTTCCAGGCTGCCATCAAAGATTGTATGAAGGCAATGCCTGCGGTCTCTGTGTAAGTGATTCGTAGGGCGGCGGCCGACGAGCTCAGTCCTGTGATGGTATCTCTCTCCGCCGCTGTCTTCTCTGCGGCAGCCTTCTTCGCAGCTCTCCTCTCCTTCGCCTTCGACCTCCTCGCTCTCTTCTTCTCCTTCTCCATCTCTCTCTTCTTCTTGATTCTTGCCTTCTTTCTAGCGATTTCTCTCTCCCGCTTCAGCCATTCTCTTGAGTACAACAGATTGCAGGAGTACCTATCGGAGTCATGTTCTCCGAAGCGTTCAAGCAGCCAATTTTCGAAGTGCTCATCTCCTTTGCCATTTTCCCAATCGAGAGGCCACCAGCCACCAAAACTATGAAATCGGTCAAGATCGAAGCATTTGGTAGGATGCGGAGGGTGAGGAAACCGCGACCATCTGTCGACGGGATCCCTGAGTTTGAAATCGATCGAACAGATATCGTAGGAGATGAGACAGACTCTTTGCGTCTCAAGGAGGGTTGATTTGTTCCGCATGGAGATGAGTACGTTCTCTGGCTCAACGTAGTCATGCCAGACCCCTTTGTATATCTGTTTGATGGTTCCCTCGATAAGTTGAGCTAGAATGTCCAAGCGTTTCTCAAGGTCAAAATGAATCGAATCAGGGCCGTTCGGGACCAAGTAAGTTCGTTGTGTGGGGGGGATTAGGACGTCATCGTCGTCGTGGCGGCATATAGCTTGAATGCTGCTTCCCTCGATGTACTCCAGGAGTACAAGGCCAACATGTCGCGTCTTTCCCTCGCAGTCTGGAGAGTAGCTCGTAAGACAGGTCGTCCAACAGCCGTAGTACTGAGGGGCGAGATGCGGATAGCCAGTCAGGTCCTTCTCGTGCAGTTCCTTGTACGCGCCAGCCTCGCGACTCAGTCTCATGTCGGCTCTGGATGTATCTTTCCAAAAGGGCAGATCCTCGGGGAATGAAGTGCTATAGAACAAGGGGTCAAAGATCTTGGCGACTGCGAGTTCTTCCTTGTCGGGGAGAGGAAACTTGGGATCGCATCTGGGCATGTGAAGGATCTTGACCAAGACCACTTGGTTGCCGCGACCGTGACCGCCAGAAAGGACCCTTACAACCTCGATGCGCAAGCTGTTGTCTGGATTGTCGTGCTGGTCTGTATTGAGAAGATAAGGCTGGTTCTCGTCGTCGAAACACCGAGCCGTTTTGGACATTCCGGCCTCTCGCTCCGACAGGATACTCTTTTCTCTAAGACCCTCTGGAAATTTGTACATGTTATGACCATACGGGTCTGGCGGCGAGTGAGGAAACAGGGTAAGCTGCGTCGTTGCCTGATATTGCGCGATGGGCACACTGCGACTAGCGTCGGAAGAGGCCATGATGTGCGATGAACGACGCCTTGTGTAAATGTGCGTGCCTAGAGAAGTGATAATGTCAGCTGAGAATTTGAAGATGCTAGGTGGAGAATCAAGAGTGGCCTGCGAAGAGGATATGCAGAAAGTAAAGTGGGCGATTACCAGTTATTTACCTCATGCGACAGACACTGACTTTATAATGGCAAGTCCAAGCCGAGTCGGAGGGCGGTAGAGGGAGAAAGGTGCGACTCAGCGGATCAGAACAATGTTTATCAACGCTGAGTGATGACCTTGAAGGGTGGAAAATATGGGTGCTGGTTGGTGTCCTCGGAAGATGGAAGAAAAAAGAGGTGTATCGACTAGGAACCTTGGAAGGTGGAAGAAAAGTATGGCTGCTTGCCTGAAAAGCTTAAGTCGAGGGCGGTCGAGATTACCGGAGCTGGCTAAAGAGCACGTGATAAAGAAATCAGAATTCTCTGACCTTTCGACAGCTATGGAATATACCAAGGACGCATGATCAAAAGGTGAAGGTGAAGTCCATGACGGCGGCAGACGGATCTGTACAAACATTGACCTTTAAACACCTCGAGGCGAGGGCGTATCTTGATACTAAACAAACCACCCGGGCCTCTCTACCCCCCTTCCCCAAAGCCAGCAGAGACGGGAGAAGTACATTGCCCTATTGATAATCTTCATCAGCACGAATTCAGCCACAAGGGCGCTTCAGTCGATTATCAACTTAAAGTACTTCGCACTAGTCTTTCCCCAAGCGCTGATCACGAGACAGCCATGACGCCCCCGCTCATGGATATAGAAACGAGCGAAACCATCGCTCAAAAGCATAGCATATTCCGGCTTAGACCACCTTTCCCTTCGTAACCTGACCAACAGACCTCCCTCGGAACTTGAATACCAGACGGCTTTCCAGCTAAAAGCATGAACAATGCTCAACCGCTCCGTCCATCTCCCCTGAAATTATCCATCTATAATACTGTCAGCATACTTGGACCATGCCCATTGATAACGGAGTGGGATAATTTACCAATATGCTCGATTCCTCTCAAGAGGGTGCCCAGAAAGTTGGGGGCAAATCCCTCCGGCTTCTCGCTGATAGCGACTCGCATGACTCCCGGCGGAGCATCGAACCGAGCCATCACCGACGGGTCTCTAGAAAGTTCTGGGAACTCGAATAAGACCTGATAGTGGTCATTGCCAAAAAGGACAATGTCCAATTCTGTCACAGTCCTTCCCTGTGCGACACTTACAAAAGCAAACAGCAAGTTGGGAGTTCCTGTCCAAAGATACACCCCTTGGTAGACCACTCAAGCAGTCAAAAGATACAATAAAGTAGGAGATTCCATCGAAATAAACTTAATATTGAAACTACAAGCCCAACTACGTGTTCCATATGCTTTTCTTCTCAAATCTCCTGATGTGTGGTATCCTTAGTTCTCAGTTGCAGCAGCAGACCTAATAAGTAACGAGGGTATTAGAGTATGACTTCTACTTCAAAAATATTACGACAGACAAGGGGCGGTAAATAGGACGCTCAAAGAGTGGTAGAGGGTTGAGAAACAGTACCTGTCCGCCACGACCAGACTTGGAATTGCTGCAGCACTTTAGCGCGGAGCAGCTCTCGCCCTTGTCGCCGCCCTTGGAACACGTTCCCGCCTTTGCGCATTGGCGGGTCTCGAGGAGGGAGGGGAGGTTGACAGAGTCGAGATTGCTTGGGACGGCGACGGCGAGGGTAGCGAAGAGAGCCACGAGGACTGACGAGGCGCGCATCTTGGTTGTGGAAGGTGTCGTACGGGGTTTGTTTTGTTTATGGGTTTGTGAGTTTGATAGACTACGTTAGGATTGATGAAGACGGCGTGATTATGTAGTTTGATTATGTTGTGTAGAGGTGATGCTGGAAGTTGATAGCTGGGAGGATGAAATTCGAGGGATTCACGGCGAGTTATATATCACTCTGCCTCGATCCACCACCCACGCGTGGTTTGCGATCGACTCGCATCGTCTCATGGGAGGCACCCACGCACCCAACCCCGGACGGGTGAGAACGTTTGACAATTCTTAGGCGAGAACCGAATCCAGACTGCTGGGTGAACCAGTCCCGCTCGTTTGGGGCCCGTCTGGTCTGGTCTGATGTCGTGCTGGCTTACCGTCTGGGAGGGAAGCCCGGAGTACTGGGGTTGTCTGTATGCGTTGGATGGGATGTATTCAACAACGAGTCGGTAGATCACCATTCTACCCCTTGTTCGAGATGAACCGCGCATGAAGGAAGCTCGACCTGTTTGCAAGGCATCACGAGTGCCACGAGTCAATATTACCACCTTCTGAAGGGTACCTTGGAGAGGAGCTTCGCAAAGTCTCCGGGCGTTTTGGTATCTGGGTATCCTGCTCGTCTCATGAGGCAGGCGAGGCCCGTCCCAAGATTTAGGTGAAGTGAGTTGATTGACATGACTTGGCGCGCGCGTAGGTCTCGTTTCAAGGCATCCTAGAAGATCAGGGTTCGAGTCAAGATGCCGCGTGGTAGGCCTCGTTCCTGACGCATGGGAAACCAGACGCCTTGCACGCACGCCCAAAGAGAGGAGGAAAAACTTGTAATGAAGAAAACAGCAGGGGCTGGGATGGTAATTCTCTTATTTTAGTATCATTGAGTCGTCTGATAGTTGTGTTGCCTTTTTCCGACGGAGTTTTTCTTGTGACTGACTGGTCTGATGTTTTGGCATTTAGACTTTGAACGTCAAAACGTGTACGCTTCGTCAGCCTCCAGCTCTCACTTGCCTGTGTATTCTTGGTCCATCGTTCTGATCGGACAACGCTGTCGTAGGCATGCATATACCATCGTCTGCGAATCCGGATTTCGCGTGTACGGGGGAGATGGACCTGTTCGAGATCTTCCCACGGATACCTCGACCGCACTACGCCCTTGGCGAAGATCATAAAAAAAATGATGGATGTTCTTGATACTACATCGCACCCATTCTCGTCGGTTTAACAAAGAGACGCGGGATGAACGTAGATGCTGTCGATCAATGAGGGTGGCGTTCTCTCAGGCTCTCCCGTGGCCATTGCCGCATCAGGTAGTCGCTACTCACAAACGGCGCGTCTTACTGGTTCGATGAGAGTTCCGCGCGACAGGGGTCTGCTCACCCCCACCGAACGAGGAACGCCAACGATGGATTCAGAAAAAGACCATATCCACAGACTTTTCCGTCTGTGCCCATGTCTGACGGGGACACTAGAACATTGTTCCGATTCTGTATCCGTAGATCTCAAAGATGGGAGGATTCCCTAGAAACCACCGCCGGATGACTACGTGCCTCAGCTCTCTGACAAAGTCCGAAGGTCGCCTGGGGGAGGGAGACCCGCTATTTACGGCATTGCCCGTTTCTGGAATGAGTCTCTCGTCTCGGGTTGCCCTGCATCAGCCGGATTTACACCGCCGAGGGGGGGAGGCATACTTTGAGTTGAGATGGGATTAGATGGGTTGTGTTCATGCACGATCAGGGTATCTTCCCCCCCCTTCCCTCTATTTTTTCGTCCGGAGTCTCCCTTCTTCCGAGGCCTATCATCAGAGGCTCTCCTGCCTCAAGTCTACGTAACTTTGTAGTGTCGCAATGACTGCTTCGCTTGCGGTTGGCGTTCTTGATCTTGAGAAGAAACATGATCACAAGAGGAGAGCCTTCCGGTCATTGATTCAGGCTTGTTGCAGGCGAGGTAATGAAACCCCCTCAGTCGATAGCACGAGTTAAACAAATGCAAGTGAGCTCAAGTGACACCACAACATGGAGTGACTCGTCTAGATCAAGGTAGTGGAAATCGCCCTGTCATCTGTATCCTATGAACTTTCGATGGCACGCAACTCAATACCAGATAATTGAGCTTTGTACCCGGCCGAAAGACTTGCCCTGCTGACGTATACACGTGAGGAGCAAACTTTTTTCACATCTCGTCATTGGAGCTGAATCTGGTATATAAACTTCCATGTCTTGATATACAAAGCCATACGACAAAACATGATCCCTCCACCGTATACGCCGCGCCCAAGCAAAATGGTATTTTGGTTCTCATCGTCCGTTCCAAGCATCCTTCACATACTCAATTACACCTATTAAGGCCACCAACAAACAGAAGCTTTGCGATACAAGCTATCCCAGCTGTCTGTATCAGACAAAGACACACTCAAAAGTACCCGTGCTTTGGGATGGCAACAAAGATGGCGGTGAGGACACCGCCAACGAGAACGGCACAGAGCATTGCCTGAAGGAAGATGGTGTCCTGGATGGTGCGTAGAGCAGGCTCCTCAATCCACACCTCGCGGTCGAAGATCTTGCGGACAATGTTGCGCTTCTCATACTTGATGACCCAAGGCTCCGACTCGTAGCTGTTGTTAGATCCAAACGTGTCGAAGGAAGTCTTGCGGTCGTCATTCTCCTCGTCCACGAAGAGCTCCCAGGGACGAACATGACGATGGTGCATACCGTGGAGGACAACACACATGCCCTTGTAGGCTGCGACCAAGGTGGAAATGCCCAAAACCCATCCAATGGCAGCCAGTGCTCGCCATCCGCGGCCCGCACGGCTGAGAGTAATCAAGATGGCGACGATAAAGGCGATAGCAATGAGACCAACGCCGAGAGCCCGGGCGAAGAAGACGCGAGCGGGGTTACCGTTGCAGATGGACCAACGAATGAAGTTGGGGTGAGCTTGCTGGCGGAGAGAGTTCTCAATTACTTTGATGGCCAAGCGACAGGCCGTAGGATGGGTAGTGTACGCAAGGGCGTGAAGAGTGGCGTCACGTTCCTTGGCCGAGAGGTTGAGCTGTCGCGGCGCACCCTCCATAATGTACGTGGCGATAACACGATCAATCTCTTCACGGAATGGTTGTATGGTGACTAGATCCAGTCAGCAAATACCTTGAAGCCCTCGAGTCTGACAACTTACAAGGCTGCTTGGCACCCACGGCCGCGAATGCATCACTAGCCTGAGAGCGGTACGAATCGGCATTCGACACGCCTTGAGACCCCGTGTAGACTGAGCCTTCGTAGTCGTTTGGGGTGCGTGGAGGGGTGTGGAAAGGGTTGTTGGGATCTTGCACGATGCCGCTCGTGGCACCCTTCTTCTCGAAATCGGTTCCCTTGAATATCTCTTGGCCGGGCTTCTTGCGCATCTTCTGTGACTTTTCCTTGTTCATGCGTTGAAGCAGATCAGTCTCCATGGTTCCGGTCCACTCGGGAGCGAGAGACATGTCAGACGTCTTTGCTTCCCCAAAACGCTTCTGGAAGTCCCGGTGCCAGAGGAAGAATTGAAGGTTTTCCGCCGCATGCTCAATATAGATCAGGTAGTTCATGAAGTCACGCACGGTACAAGGCTATCAAGTCAATACTTTGGACAGTATCAAAGTCATGAGAGGCAACCTACAGGACATGTGCCACCGTTGATAATCTTGTCAAAAGTGAGCGACTCCGGGATGCCCTGCAGTTTTCCAGAATTGCCGGAGCGCAAGGATGAGGAGGTGTTGCTCTGCTTTTCATTGCCACTGTCAGATACATCTGAAGTGCTCCCGCGAGCTGAGCTGGTGTTGCTGACGTATACCGGTCGGCGGTAGGTGAGAGGTAGAAGACCCATAGTTGGATATTTGATAGAAGTGACACGAAATGTCGCAGTCTGGTTGGTAGTAGGTGGAGAAGCGAATGAAATAGGTGGTCTTAGGTTCTAGGGTGTAGGACAGTGAGTGTGAGTGAATGTCCAGAAACCTTTGATCGAAAGAGACCGCCTTTAACTTGTAGTATCCAGGTCCAGGAATGACGTTCCACGGGTAAGACCGGACAAAGTTGAGGGAAAGAGAGTAGTGTTGGGCTTAAGGTAGGGTTGGAACGAACTACAAGCTACTGCACAATGAAGAATAGTGCTCGCCTTGCGGGAGGGGTAGAAGGGGTTGGGAGTAGCGAAGAACACAACTAAGATGGGAGATGAAGGAACGGGGGAAACGGTCGAGGGCACAAGACGACTGATATAGCAGTGAGAGAAGAAAAGCAGGTGTAGGCGTAGGCGTGCCTGTGAACCCGTGCCCAGATATCTCGAGAGTTGAGGAAAGTCGAGGGCTGCTGGGGAGGGCCAGGACGATGGCCAGCCCCACACACATTTCGACGGAAAGACTACTTTATTTGGCCATGACTGGCTTCTGTTGACGGAGAGGGCTGAAGCTGGGCCCATCCAGAAAGCGCGAAATCGACCTGTAGCCGGGGTCCCTGTGGGACACTGGGACTTGGGATGGGTGAGGCGTCCAGACGTTTGTTGTTTCCTGGCGGAATGCGGACGGGTGGGAACGACATGGTGTGTAGGGATGTGCTTTCTTCTCGGACTTGCTTGGTGATGGTGATATTGAGGGCACGCTTGGCAGGCATGGAGGACGACGCAGAAGGAATAGCGCACCCGCGTGAGGGTGGAGACGATGTACCGTGCAGTACGGAGTAGGCATGTATCTTCATTTCTGAATTTCTGTATGCAGCATGAGATAGTAGAACATTGAGAGACATGGCCCTGGCCGTGGATGCATGTGGGTATGAAGGAGAAGAAGCAAGAACCGCGCTAGCAACCGCATCGTTGGTTTTCAAAGTTTACGCAGCGAGCCCTTGCTTACCTGGCACGCCTGGCGTTGTTGTGGCCATTGTTTTGGACAATACGAAGAATCACAGCGCTTTGCATTTGCGAGGCGAAGGCCCAAACGTCTCTGCTATGCTATGGTGACACGACAAACGAGGACTGAGTGAGCCAAAAGCAGTGCAACGACGTGACCAAGTGACCGGGCGCCTCAAGAACGCCCATTCTCCCATTGCAGACCTGCTTCGAAGCCATAAGTGACAAAGCTCCCGAAACAGCGAAATCACTGTCGATCTCTTGCAGCATCGTGGCGATTGGTGGAGTGGCCCGGCACTAGCATCGAGGCTTTCCTGAACGAGTAAGGAGCGTCTGTTCGGCTGAGACAGTTTACAGCTGGGCTTGTCTTCCCTGCTTGAGGAAAATGGACTCTGCAGAGTGCGGAATTGGCTGGTAATAGGTACGGATATCTTTTATGTGGGAGATTGCAGGAGATCGGCAAGAGGAGAGCGTGGAGAAGACACCCAAAGGCCTGGAAATTTTTCAAACCGGCGTGACAATGATTAGTGATGTCTTTGGAAGGTGAGTGAAACCCCTTAAATATTTATCGGGTGCTGCTTTCACCTCAAGTTGTTGCAGCAACAACCTGACATGACAATAGTCAGCATCAGAAGTTGGTTCGAGGTCAAGCGAGGCTCGCGCGAATCCTTAGGACTCGTTTGTCTCTTTTCTCCAGGGGACCGGGCCCGGGGCACAGAGGCGTAGGAGGCGGCCGTAAGGAGGTGGACCATGACGAGAGCAGGCGGCGCCTCCCACATCAAGCCTCCAGACTTGCCATCGTCGTCTGGTGGTGGACGGAGAAGAGCTCCGGGTCCGAGAGGCCGAGGCAGGACTCCCTTTGTTCTTCATGGCGCTGAGTTCATCAACGGATGAGGCGAAGGCTTCCGGGCTGAGGAGACTGTACCTAGTCCATCAGTCCCCAGCCCCAAAGCCCGTCAAGCCGGATCACGAAAGGTGCTGATAGGTAACGTAACGTGGTCCAAGTCGAGTTTGACTTTGGGTCTAGGTATGCCAGTCGCCTAACGGCGCTCAGGAGATATTGATCCGGCGTAGGGCAGGCTGTGAACAGACGGTGGAGCTACGACCCAAGCGCGGGATTGCTGAGAGAGGCGTGCCTGGCGTGCTTGATGGGAAGTATCCGTACGTAGGTATCCCCATCTGACCGGGGGGGGGGGGGAGAGAGAGAAGAAGAAGATGAGAAAAAGAAAGACAAAAATGCTGCCCAGGTGGAAGGGGGGAGAAAAAAAAGAGGCAAGGGGTTGGTGGTGGTGAAGGTACCTATTGCTCTGTACTACTGAGGTACTAAGGTAGGCCAGAAGGTACCTAAAGTACTGGCAGGGTCCCCTGAATCGACGGTCTGTGCGCGTTCCTTCCCCGAGATCGATTGACGATGTTTCCTTCCCTCTCTGTACCTATTCGTACCTTGTTCGCACCTGCCAAATGACTCTCAAGAAACGACTTCCATTTGCAAGGCAGGGAACCTTACCCGGAGAATTGAGTTTGAGCGTTCGATTCATGTACTATGTCCGTCTGAATTCCTTTTCTTCCCAAATTTCATCAGACGACTGCAACGACAGCTAACTCAAAGATCAGACGAGATTACTTACACGAATCCTCTCCACCAAGGTCGGCCACCTTCAACCAGCCCCAATCAGCATTTGCTTTTTGCCACATTATCATCTCATGCTGATACTCCCCTGCCTGGTCCTCATGCCAGGTATCTAGTCATAGTGTCAAGGCTCTCCTCAGCGAACCAGATCGGTCAGGCTAGAAGCAGTAACGAGGCGACTAGCCTCTTCAAACCATCCCTGCGAAGAATGTGAAGAAGAGTTTGAAGGGGCGCCCTGATCATGTCTTCTCGCTAATCGATAAATCTATCCCTGCTTACACCAACGGCCAATCAAACCACCACTCAACCACCACCTTATCCTAGCTCCTCACTTTCACCCACCGTCACCCACCAGCTAGACAAGTCCAGCCAGCCTGATAAAACCTCATATCCAGCCTGTCGCACCAAATCACCAAAAGCCGTAGTAGACTACCTCGACTTATTCGGTCTCGCTAGTGTCGCCGACCATGGTGACATGGTCCCCGTACCTAACCATCACCCCGAGGTCAGTCTTTGTGCGTCCATCCCCCCTCCCAGATTTGTGCCAACCGTTTTCCGAGCAGCGCCTTTTCTGTGTAGCGTCGATGAACCAGCTATCCGATCGAGCCAGCTTTCAGTAGCTCTACTTTGCGAATCGGCCGCCTGTAACATTGGCAAAGACCACATCTTACTCCAATCTCACCTTCGCACTGTCGCACTGCAGCAGCTGTCGATGCAGAGGACAAGATAGCATTCCATTCAGGTCACAAAGCTGAAAATACCCCTGGCGCAAATCATTGCAGTCATCTCGAAGCGACCCCCCTCCAGCGGGACGGACGGCCCAAAGAGTGGCCAGAACCCCTGTGCCGAGCCAAACGTCACACGTTACCCGATTGCGACGCTGCTTCCGGCCCGAGAGGAACAGATCGCCGGGCATGTTTCCAGCTGCGTCCTGTACAAGGTATTGGCTCGCCTATCGTGCCGCAAAATGACCATTGTGTGTATCTGTGACTGCTCTGAACGCGGCGTGATCATATGCAAGCTGATGGTTTTCGTCACAGCCCGTCGTCTCTGCTCTTCTTGTTTGGCTTCTGGCAAAGCTACATTTCTTGGTACCTATCCTCAAAAGCCTTGATTGGAACGATGACAGATTCGGGCAATCTCATATAACAACGCGGACCGTCGGCCGAGGTTGATGCTTTGCTAATTGCCATCATCTCGTCCTCTCGCAGGGGCCTCTCCCTTCCCCTAGCTCTCGCATCGTCTCTCTGGTCTCCATAACCGCCTCTTTGGATCGTGGCGTCAAGCTCCTGTCATGCGCTTGGCGACCTGGACCACACGACGCTAAGTCTTCCCTACGTCTTTCTACTCGAAACCAAGAAAATTCTCTAGCGTGGACCATGGCACAACTCACCTTCCTATCTTCGCTGGCAAGATGTGTTCCATGAGAGTCAGGAGCGTGCCGCCCATGTACTGGCCTAAGGATCTTGGCCTAGGTGTGTAGGTGCTTGGCTCCCAGGATCAGAGGGGGCAGTCACTCACACTTCCCGCCTCGTGGAGAACTCGCGAATTCCTCGTGGGCGGCTTGCTAGTCATATTTACGCCTGTTTTTGGTATTTCGAACATTGGCCTTCTATGGAATGTCTTGGCAAGATATGTGCCTGTCTCGTTCCTCATCCGATTGATAACATTTCCCCAAATCTCAAGACATGGCGGCGCATTTTCGACAGTGATTTTATACTAGATCAATTTATCCAACAGACGCACAGGTGTCAGCCGAGAGGATATCGGACTCATTACTTCGAGACAAAAACCCTGCCGCCAGGAACACGAGCCATCCTACGAATCGTTGGAAGTCGTGCCCTACTACCTAGTCTACAGGAAGGGTTCGGATCTTTGCAGTTCTGGCAATGTCTTGGCACAGAGGACAGATTTTACCAGTGCCTCTCAGAGATATCAACGGTATTCACATCAACGCCATCCCGGAACCACCTCTCTGTGTCTTCAATTTTGACATCGTTCCCGCTCATCTGTCTCTTGCGCATAAGCCCGTTCTCAGCAAAGGTCCAATCCTCGAGACCATACGTCCGCCACCATTGTCCCGACTCATCGTGCCACTCATACCAGAATTGGACGGCAATCTTGTTCCAATGGTCAGTGATCTCTCAACAGCGCAGCCACAGCTGCGGGGTCAACGGTGACTCTGGGGAGCTTACCTTGTCATCAGTGAAGGCGAACAACTCCTTGCGCAGTCGGTAGCCATTCTCCTTCTCCCACTTCTTGGTGAGCCATTGCTCAATCTCATCTCGACCCTGGAGAAAAGTGTCTCTGTTGCGCCAGATGGAGTCGGGCGTGTAAGCCATCTTCACTTTTGCGGGGTTTCTGCGGCGATGTCAGTGGGCGTCTGCTTCGGCTGCTGAGGGGCACGGACTTGGAGTTCCATCCATCCTGGGCCGCCTTCACCTTGATCCTCGCGGTTTCCTCGGTGAAGGGTGGGAACGGCGGTCTGGCTTCGTCTTGGCTGGTCATGATTCAAGCAATGCGATCTTTCCAAGTGATGATGCCTAAAGTCATGGAGCTATCGCCATGGCAAAGACAGCAGCTTTGAACATGTCAATCATGCTGGAAGGAGACACAAGCACCGGACGATGCAACCAATCACAGGCACAGGCTGCCGGGGGTTCGGCCTTTGTCAGCAGTCATCAGCGCCCTTGGCAAACACCGCGGGTTCTGCTCTTACGAAGCGACGTCAGATGAGGCGCAAAAATTTTGATTTTCAACCTTTCAGCTCTAGTTGAGATATTCCAATTTAGCTTGAGCATGATGAGTCTTTCAAACTTCAGATGGCTTGCGGAGTGAGCGCTACAGCAACAAGCAACGGCCGACGCCGGCGCAACTTCTGCCTCACCACACAGAGCCGCGCTGACTGCAGTTGCGGTCTGTCGTTGTGTGAACCAGGTACCGCAGGATTGACTTAACTGAGTCCAGGCAGCTGGTTCTTCAGACGATAAAAGTCAGGCAATTCTAGACAAGCACATGCTCGCCGACTTTGTACCATCTGCACGCCAATGACCACCAACATCCAGAAATGTCACGCCGCCCGGGTCTGGAGCACCCGGACCTCGCCATGATGACAAAAAGGCTCCCAGAGTCACAACGTCTTGGCACAGTAACTCCGAAGGACGTTGGTAGAAGGCCGACAGGCTGGATGCTCGGACGGCCGAGAGGGGCCCTTGTTCGCCTCCCCCCACCGGGGGGAGAGAGGCCGGGGATCGGAGCCCAAACGGACGCGGCATAAATTCCCGGTCTTGCGTCATGTCACTCTGTGGGCCGAAAAGGTGCGCATTTAGCTGGTGTTATCAGAGTTCAAGGTACATGTCATCTATTCGTACCTCCCCCATACGGATATTCTGTCTGTTGTCACTTTGAATGCTGTTGTTATCTACTCAGTACCTTACCTTGTACCTTGAGCAAGGGAAAAAAGATACTTTGCATCATGGCTTCCAAACGCGAAAGCGGGCAAACAAGAAAGACAACTCTCCAGAGTTCCGAGACAAATCAAACCGTAGAATGCCTCTTGTTAGTGCAACGGTAGGTCCCAGTGGACCGCACTTTTTTGCCCACTTGTATGCCCGTATTCGTCACAAAAAGACTACCTGTCGTGCCTGTGCCTGAGATGGTCGGCGGTGGTCCCAGGAAGGAGTGGCCGCCCCGCGGCTAAGGAGCGTAGTATCCGTATCTCAAATACAAATCATCACGAGCTCCACTTCCCTGGAAGCTCGCAGAATTGCGCCTGGGACCCTGACTCGGCGATCCCTCGATATCCCGCCCACCTACTAATTCGCCCTACCTTCCTTTCCTTTATCTGATCTTGTTTTCCCTTTCCTTCCATTCTTCAACCAAACACCCTACTACCAATCCACTCTCACATCTCCAACGCACTTCTCTCTTCACCAATTTCCTCAACCAACCCACACCAAATCATCAAAATGTCTGGTCTCAAGGTCGGCGAGCAGTTCCCCGAGGGCGTTGCCTTCCAGTACATCCCCCACCAGGAGGAGACTGCCGACTTCAAGGTCTGCGGTATCCCCATCAAGTACGACACCGCCAAGGGTAAGTCTCTCTCTATCAATCGAACCATCACAAGATCCTCTTGGCTAACTGCTCCCATCTCCCAACAGAGTTCAAGGACAAGAAGGTCGTCATCGTCTCCATCCCCGGTGCCTTCACTCCCACCTGCTCCGCCTCCCACCTGCCCGGCTACATTGAGCACAAGGACGAGCTCAAGGCCAAGGGCGTCGACCAGGTCATCTTCCTCGCCTACAACGACCCCTTTGTCATGTCCGGCTGGGGCAAGGCCAACAACATCAAGGACGACTTCATTGTGAGTTTTGCCCGTTTCTGTCTTGCTGTTTCTGTTGCATCTTTTTTCTTTTTCTTCTTCGACTTGTTTTCTCCAGCTAGCTCTAGCTGTGCTGTGCTGTTGCGTTGTGTTGTTTTACCCCTCCCCCTCTTTCCGTGGAGCTCACCCCTTCACCGACTCCGATAAACGCCGCCCGCCCCCCACCCCCACTCTGCCCCTCCTCAAGGGGGTGGGAAAAGAGTCTCAACATGATACCACGATACGCTCAAATCGCCTCACCCGCGAAGTTGCATTCGTGTCTTCTGTCTTCTCTCACCTTTCATCGCGCAATATCCCGGCCACCGTCACAAGCGTTGATGAACTAACCCGGTTTTCCCAGGTCTTCGCCTCCGACGCTAACGCCGCCTTCTCCACCTCCATCGGCTGGAACCACGGCGAGCGCACCGCCCGCTACGCCATCGTCATCGACCACGGCAAGGTCGTCTACGCCGAGAAGGAGACTGAGCTCCAGGGTCTCGAGGTCTCTGGCGCCGAGCCCGTTCTCAAGGCTCTGTAAAGAGTTGGTACCTTGTGCCACTTGAAGATTTAATGATTTTTGCGTTGGGCGGGTTCCTTTTTTTTACATGATGAGAAATGCCCAAGACATGGTCTCTTTTATAGACGAAAGAGGGGAAAGAAAGGGAAACCTTTTTCCGACGCGCGTTTAGAACAAAAGCTCATATTAGAATTTTGAACTTTCGTTAGACGAAGATTGGGGCGGTTTTCGGATCACGAAACCACTTTCTTCCGCTTATAGAATAGAGACAAAAACTGAATGGTTCATGAGACCTGGCCATGGTTCTGCCTAGCCTGAAATACTTGATCTGATGACTGGAACGTGAGCTGTTAGATGCTTCGGTAGAGCTAGTAGAGCAGACGGACTTCGTCTCGGTAGCGGGGCTCGGAGATGCGATATTGCCGCGAAGAGAGACGGACGGGGGGAAGGAACCACAGGAGGAGGGGATGGTTGTCTTTCCCCCGACGCAGGTCATGGTGTTGTTGGATACTTACACCGGGTAAGCTCTATTACGCAGATGTATGTTACATGTGCGGCTCGTTTCCATAATAGGCATGGTGCGGATAAACTTGGGGTATATTGACCCCAAAAGATGATGGATGTCCAGAGGTGTGTGTTTGATATGTTCTTGGAAAGAAAGGCTAGAGTATGATGTTTACTTGGAGTTTAACCAGCGGGCTTGATGTACTCGAGTGAGGACGAGGGTATGGATGTCTGTCGATGGCCGTCTTGTACAATGAGAGATGTGGTTTCTTTTCCCGCCTCATTTGCTGTTTTCTTCACGGCCTTTCGTGTGAAACGGTTTATCGAGCAGGGCGAGTTCTGGTGATGGCACGGCAAATTCTGAAAATACCCTCTCCCCCGCATGTCACTGCAAGATGGGAGAAGGGATTTCGAGCTTTGTGAACGTTTATCGTGTGGAGTAAGCTTCAGTCCTCATTCCGAGCGCGGGAAGCCGGGGGATCAAAGGAGTTCTACTGTCCCTCTACTTCCGTTGAGGGGAATACATGATGTGGCAGCCACTACGAAGCGCATTTTGTTTGATGCTTCTCCGGCTCGTAGCTTCGCTCCGGGAACAACGCAGGAAAGGGGACGGGAAGGGTTGAGCTCGTGGATGAGTCCCGGGATCTATTGCAGTACATCCGCCTCCAAGATCTCGGCGACTGTCTCCCTCGCATGTCAACCTCCAAGAATCACGTCACCATTCAAATGGTACAAAACACAACAAGACTAGTCACCAAAGTACGGGATTCGAGGATCAAAAACGTTGGTAAGAATCCCCCGTTGGGACAATTCCATGCAAATTCCGTGCTACCCGTGAGATTGTGTAGTTATAGAACCCCAAAGTCCCCGTTTCAAAGCACAATGAACCCTCGACTCCAATCAAGTTTTTTTTGAACCTGGTCGTATTGTGCCTTTCACCAATCGTTTGTTGTCAGAAGCGTTCGTTCCTTCTCGAAAAACGGTCTCCCCCTCACCAGCCGGAGGGTTGAAAGAAAAAAATCCTAACCCTCGGCCGGGATTGGTCGGTGGCCGTTTCTGTTCTTTGCTTCCCGCATGTCACACCAGCCTCACGCCGTCTCGACAGAGAAATGTTTTTACTCTTTTTTTATTTCATCATGTCAAGAGAAGAAAAACCCATCACGCAAACCCAAATTCTTTTCCCCAATCCTCAACGAGAGACTAGAAAAAAAAAGCTGTTTAACGGGTACGGGCCTGGACCTTGGGGGCGGCGCCCTTGGAGCCCTGCTTGGAGGCGATGGGGCCCTTCTTGCCACCGGCGGCGGCGGTCTTGGCCTTCTCGGCCTTCTTGGCGGCGGCGTCGGCGTTCTTCTTGTCCTTGGACTCCTTGATGGCGGCGGCGCGGGCGGCGGAGCGGGCCTCGGGGCGCATGGAGCGCTTCTCCTTGATCACATCGAGGGAGGCACCGACGATGGCACGCTGGGCCTTGACGGTGCGGCGGGTGCGCTTCTTGGCGACCTCCTGTTGTGGGGGTCAGTCATGTGCTTTCTACAAGGTCGAGGTTCGCGACGCGTGAAGGGGTTCGAGATATTACATCTCGAACGTGACCATGCGGCATCGTCGCGACGGTTTGGCACTCACCTCAGAGATACCCTTGCGGTGCTGGCGACGGTACAGGACGGTCCAGGCAATGCGGCGGGGGTTCTTGCGCTGGAGGAAGAGGGACTCGGACTTTCCGTTCTGGAAACGGAAGATCTTGGAGTCACCGCGGACGTAGAGCTTACCCTGTAGTCAGAGTCTCGTCAGCGTCTTGTTCCCATGCAGAGTGTTATGTCTTTGCCTCCTCCGTGAAGTCGTCTCCTTGCAATCATCTTTCCTTTTCCCGTCGATCAATCGTTGCCCCATGGCTTGCTCGTTCATCCAACTCGTTGCCCCTCATGTCCCATCTCTTCCATCTGGGGTTGAGCTCCCCGACTGCCCAGCCATGCTTTCAACAGGTTCCTTCGATCGACTGGGGGGAAAGATGATATCGGAGATATAGGGAAGGATGGGTGGCGTTGTCATCATCGTACCTTTCCAGGGTAGATTCTCTGTCCGGAGAACGTGTCGTCGTACGTGCGCATCTTGAATAATCAGTCAGAAAACAATTCCTCGAAAATTTTCGGAAGATCCTCCTGTAATCGACCCTCAATTCCTTCTCCTCGTCTGGCCCAGCGAAGTTGTTCGTGGAAAGCGGCTGTCTTTCGGAAATGGTGACGTTGCGGTTTTGTTGGGTAATCGCTAGGCCAGCAGTCGGAAGGAAAAAAATCGAGGGTCGACCGGACGAGGGGGTAATCTATTGAACGTACATTGGCGGTATTGAATGCGAACGTTGGCTGACTTGTCGATGAGGTCAAAGGGTTCGGGAAGGGGAGGGTAAGACCAGGCTGGCACTCTTCGCGAGATTCTACAATTTTCGACTCTGGTTCGGAAATTCGTCGTGGGAGGGTAGAATAGCCTAGTGGGCGTCAACCCTACGCGGACGGGACGAAAGAGTGGGTCGGCTTGGTGGTGTATGTGTCACGTGGAGATAGCCATTACCGATATTGAGGTGGTTGACTCGAACTGCGCCACATATTGGTAGAGTGCAGTGGATTTGTGGCTTGCCTGGTCCAGAAGCCCCACTCTCAACTTCAAGTCGAGATGTGCACCTACGACACAGGTTCTTGCTTGAGAGAAAATGTCGAACGGATACCGGTGATGAAAAGTTGGCTTAAGGTGACGAGACCGCTTATGAGAATATCACGGCCGCTGAAAATGCCAGCCGACCCCGATGAGATCGCAGATGTTGTCCTAGGGCGGTTCAAGAAGCTACCTACAAAACGCAAGCCCCAGGTTAGAGACAATGGCCTACATGAATGGGTTCCCCTGAGCGGCATTGTTGCCGAAAAAGATGGCGTCTTAACTTGTCTCTCACTCGCGTAAGTAAGATGGTCATGTGTATGTTATCGTGTGGATGATCTCGGGTCATACAACTTGTAGTTACTTCATGTGGCACATCATACTTCAGACTCTGGATCTCATATTTCTTAGTTCACGATATTCTATATGGACAATACTCCTCGTAGCTTCCACGATACGTAGCAATACCAGACATCATTATCTCATAAATGTCATCAATGACCACTTGACTAACACCTACCACAGAACGGGCATGAAGTGTCTCCCAGCCAGCAAACTCCCCCTGGCAAAAGGAAACGCCCTCCACGACTGGCATGCCGAAGTCCTCGCCATCCGCGCCTTCAACCGCTATCTCCTGGACGAATGCGACACCCACTCGCAGGGCAGCTCGCCCACCTCAGATATCATTACAAGACGCCCACCCTCCGCCATCTCCCCCTCCTCACCCCAACTCTTTGCAATCAGAGACGACGTCACCCTACACATGTACTGCTCCGAAGCCCCCTGCGGCGATGCAAGCATGGAACTCACCATGGCCGCCCAAGAAGATGCTTCACCCTGGGAACTGCCTCCGTCCTCAGCCTCTCCATCCGGCACGACTACTACGCCACCTCCCCAGACAACAACAGACACAACCCCCCTCCCAGGAAGAGCCTACTTCTCCCACCTAGGCATCGTCCGCCGCAAACCAGCCCGCGGCGACGCGCCGCCGACCACCTCGAAATCCTGCTCCGACAAGCTCGCGCTCAAACAGTGCACCTCCCTCCTCGCCTCGCTGGCATCCCTGCTGATCCACCCAGGCAACGCCTACATCTCGTCCGTTATCCTCCCGGAATCGGAGTACTCCGCTACAGGCTGCGAGCGCGCCTTCTCAGCAAGCGGACGGATGAAGGCCGTAGTGGATGAAGCGGCGCGTTGGAAGGGTGGACACCGGTTCTCGCCGTTCGAGGTGCGGACCACGTCTAGAGAATTTGAGTTCTCGAAACGGATGGTTAGGAGGAAGGCTGGGGCGGATAAGATTGCGGCGAGTAACCTCGCTGCTGCCTGGACACGCGGTGGTGGTGTTGATGAGGGGACGATGGGCGGCGTGCTGCAGGGGCGGAAGGCATTTGATGTCCGGGGCGCGAGCTTGGTTTCCAGGCGGAGGATGTGGGAGCTCGCGGCGGCGGTGGCGGAGCGGGTGGCCACGGAAGGTGGTGACGACGATGAGGTTGGGGGGTTGCTGCGGCGGGCGTTGGATGTTGATGCGTATGGCAAGGTCAAGGGCGGGGAGATGCTTGTTTATCGGAGGGAGGTCAAGGAGGCTGCGAGGAGGGTTGCGTTGGCGGGGTGGGTTGTCAATATTGGGGATGAGGACTTTGCGAGGTTGTAGGATGGAATTCGTCACGGTGGTATGGATGCTAAAAGACACGAGTGCGGCGCAATTGGAAAATCATTTTGTATCACTCTTAGCATCTTCATCGACTCACCATCTCATCACGCTGTGAGTCTAGATTGTTGACCTTGTCGAGACTACAATACTGCGCAGTTTGGACATGAACGGTGAGTCTTCAGCGTCTCCCAGGAGCCTGACTTCCTCTCACCGTCTCACGTCCACAACGACGCACACAATTTCAACCGCTGGGAAACAACTTGGGAGCGTCTTCGTATCGATCCATTTTTGCGTTGGAAGTCAAGTTTGTATCTCGTTAATTTTTCCCATTCCTTAAAACCCACACGCTCGTTCATAGATGATAGGCAATCCACGGAACCCAAGGACGGTTTCGATCAAAAAAAGTATCTCTCTTCTCCCTCGAACTCCCATGACAAAAAGTATAAAGGTAGTCGCAGAGGGGTGGCACCGTTTGGTTTGGGAGCTTTTTTTCATTTATTGATCTTTTTTCGGCAAATCTTTCATCTTCTGTTGTGAAGTATTTCGCCGCTTACTCGACCTTGCTCTCAAAGTTCTCACCCTCGACCAGGTCGGGGATGTCGTCCTCCTCGCCGTCCTTGCCCTCCTTCTGCATGTTCTGGTAGCTCTCGGCGAGCTTGCGGAGCGAGGCGAGGGAGTCGGGGCCGAGCTGGTTGAGGATGCCGGGGACGAGCTCGGTGAGCTCCTTGTCCTCACCGTTGCCGTAGATGGCGAAGGTGTTGGCGGGGACGGCAGCGTGGACTGGAAGAGTTTCATCTTTAGTATACGTCAAGGTACTTCTTCGTGCGATGAGAGAGGAATGGGAGGGTAGAAGAGCTATCCTCTGGTGGAGGAACAGAGGTGCATCGGAAAAGAGGACGTGAACGGTGATGGTGGTAGCTTGGTGGTCATTTACCCTTGGGAGCAGCAAAGTGGATGACGTTGCCGTCAGACTTGAACATGTTGACCTCCTCAATGGCCTGGATGGGCTGGACGTTGAGCTTCTTCAGGGCAGCCTGGAGCTTCTTGTCGTCGGCGGCGGAGCGCGCGGGCGCACGCTTCATCTTGCGGCGGGGAGTGCCCTTGCCGCTATCGTCGGGCGAAGCATCGATACGTTAGTCATCATTTCCTCTTTGTAAACATTCCGCGAATGAGCGGGTTCGAGAATTGTGTTTGTAGGCAATTTTGTCTTTTTTTCTGGATATTTCGCGGTGTTCTCGGTGAGGGAAAGGGTGTAGGGAAAAAATGAGGGGTCAATTTTCGGAGGTTCACACATACCCTGCGCATCGCGTATATTAGCTACCAATTTCAAAACCGACAGCATTACGACAGCATAGAGACAAAAGACATTGACGCAGACATACCGATACGCGCGGAGGCGCCGAGCTTCTTGAGGCGTTCCTGGACGTCCGACATGGTGGGCAGATTGGCTCGAAAATTGACGAGTTTGGGGAGGGAGAGGGACGGTTTGGCGTGGTGGTTTTGCGGGTGGGGGAAAGGGAAGCAAGCTGGTGCTGTGCGGTCGTCCTCAGGGCAATTAGCAAAAATGTGTGGTATGGAGGTGGGAAAAACCCGGGCGGGCAGCGGCCGGCCGACCCCCCTCAGGCGAGGACGGGAGCTACGACCACACGCATATTCCCACCCCGCCCTCTTTCCTTTCCCTTCCCGACCCGTGTGTGCAGCGCCCGAGGGAAGTAAATTTCACTGAGGTGGGCAAACTACTCACCGTGATTCGTCTATTGTTTGTCACACGTTGAATTATCTACCACAAGGCTGAAGCCGGCTCTGCCAACTTTGCATGATAAGGGTGATGCAATGATGGAGGTTTTGTGCGTGCCAAGAATTCCCTTCGCTTGCGGAAATAGTATTGTGCCGAGGTACGTTCCTTTTCTGGACCTCACCGAAAGTTCACCGAATGAGGTGGGGCCAGCTGAGTGATGAGCTTTTCGGCTTACCTCCTCGAGCGGTGTTGAACTAGGTTAATTCTCTGCGTCACTGACAATCAATGTCTCCTGGCACGATGCAGGCTATCATGTCTCCATCAACATGCCGATATCAACCCGGGCATCCCAAGAACGCAACACTACTGCCGCGTAGTCTGTCAATTTCATCCAAATATCTTTGAGCCCTCAAACGCCTGCAAGCAACCCTCAGAGGTCAGCATGGTATCTTTCGTTGTTATACAGCCAAACATGGCATAATCCCAGACCCTCCGAGACCACGTTGATATAGTACAGTCCGTCGCAGAGCGGCGGGATATCAGTCCAAGTCATCCGACATTCCCGACTCCTTGCGCATCGCCGCTTGCTGTGCCTTGAGATCTGCCTCTCTCCTCCTCTGTTCATTCACGCGTGCCTGCTTTTGTCTCTCAATATCTTCGTCTCGCACCGTCCAGACTGTTGACTGTGTTAGCTTCATGCTGAACCATAATTCCACGATATGACTGGCGTACTCGGCTTGTTCGACTTGGAGTATTCCTTCAGCTTCGTAACAAACTGGTCAAACTCCTCCTGCGTCTTTTCGCGGTTCGCAAGACTCCTGGCCTGTAGCTCGGGGTTGTATCTCTTGAAGAGCTCCTCTTCCGTCGGCGACACCCACATGGTGAAGGCCGGGCCGCCCACGCAAAAGATCCCACCACTGTGCCTATCTGTCAGTTCGCCATTCTCTGCAGACCTTGAAGAGTCTCAACGTACCCAAGCAGCATCTTTCCCCACAACTTCCAGTTCGTAGCCTTCTTTGTCGCCATGGTGATTGAGTTTGTGCGATGCGGTGCGATAGCAGGTGGGCTGTGACGATTTGGCGAAGCTCTGGCAATGGAGGCTTGAGTTTGGGGCTTTGCGACACAGAGGCAGCCCTCTCACAATCGATGACGAACCTGACGCGCTTGATTGGAGATCTACCAGCAGAGACCCAATTTGGAAGGCGGTGGGAAGCTGCCATCTCGTGCACCCTTAGGTAAGCTTGGACTCGATGACTTACGGTGGTCCATGCGCTCTCTTGAGATGGTGTGGCTAACGCTTCCCGTGGGACATCAGCTTTCATCCGCATATTCTTAGACTGGAAGTTCACGCACCAATGCGAACAAGACTCGGGCTCAAGTCCGTTCGAAAGTGTGGCGCCCTACACCATCAACTTCCCATGATCGTCAAAACCCACAGACCAGTTCTCATCTTCCCAGCACATCTCTGCAACCTCGTGGCGCAGGCGGAAGACCACATGTCCGAGGGGGCTGTGCTCACTGTCAACAAAACGTTTGTGGTTGGATGATGCCACAACCCATTTGGAGACAAGCAACGCTCCAAATCGACATGCAGGAACGCAAGAAAACGCTTCCCGTGCTCCCCTCCCCAATGACAGGACGAAATCGAGCACCAACCCTCGTGAGTTACGGCGGGATATCCCCCAGAAAGGGAGGCCACCTACGGTGCATCAGAAGCCCATGTGCCGGCCAAGCCTTCAGTAGTAACTGGCGACGACGGCGCAGCCGCCCTTCGATGTCAGTCACGATTTGTCTACTCTCTGTCGTGGTGGCGAAAAGACATCAAAAGGTCTCCGCCTCCAGGGGCATAGTGTCTTCCACGCGTCTGAGGGCTTCCTATGCATCGTGATTTGACCGTTGAGGATTCAAGCCATCAACCCCACCTCACATGGAAACGCCGGTCTTGGCCGCTCAGCCATTCCTTCGAGACGGGAAAGAAAACGCTTTACTCCGAACGGGACGGAAGCTGACGAAATGCCTAACCCACCTCACCGCATGCTTGGCCGCTTGGCCGTACGTTGACCGGCCCGAACGGCCTTCCTATTCGACCTTGGTCGTTTCCACACTAGATGTGGTAGAGAAGTGGAGGCGACGAAGGCGAACGTCGTAAAGCAATACGATAGGGTAGAGGCCTCCCGAGCGTGACCAGAGAGGCTGATATACCGTCGACGAATAGCAAGACTGTAGAGACTTCGTCACCAGGTCATCCGGTCATTGCTCTTGAGTTCTTGCAAAGCGATTTTCCCGCTACCTTAGATGATGCATTCCCAAGTAAGAAGGAATGCCGCAACGAAAAGTAGGGACTAGCTGCGCTGCCTCGGGGTGGTTGCATAAACAGGCATTGCTGTCACTGAATCCCACAACCGTTCACCGGCACCAGTTCAGTACGGTATACCAGCACCCGCGCTCCGGGCAACAGGACGGGAGTCGACGGGAAGCGAGAGAGATGAGACGAAATGTCGCGGACAGGCTCGGCGCACAGAGACTTTACGAACCTAATTGCCCCTCGTCTCGCCGAGGGTCCTGTCGGTGCACCAGAACACCAGACACACCGGAAAACGGGGTTCAACAGGACAGGAGCCTGGACTGTTTCCGCACCCTTGCTTTTTCGGTTCTCGATACTTGGGGATAGGGTTGTTCTCCTACTCTCCTGATAAATTGCTTCTTGTTTTGAGAAGAGGTGAGCAGGAGCCGAGTAACAGCCGGGCCCCTGATGCTCACGGCTGACTGCTGAAGGGTGATAATACTGGATCCCCATAAGGCAGACTCCATGGGAACAGCAGACTCAAAAGGGGCTTCAGGCCAATGAGGTTTGCCACTGGGGAGTTTCTGATACAGCGCTCTTGTCGTGTGTACCTCGAGAGAGAGAGACGCGGAGCTAAAATGCATTGCAGTAATGCTCATTCAACGGGTCTTAGGGGGTTTGTGATTGATCCCTGCTTCTTAATAAGGCACATTGTGCGGCCCGGGTCAGGCAGGCAGTCAAGTGAGAGCAGGCGACATGCCTGATCAGCGTCGTTTTTCTTAGGGCACAAGATTGCATCGCTTGCGGTGGCTGATAGGATAGGTTTCCGTACTGGAAAGATCAAAAAGGAAGAGGTTGTCAGATGAAGCTTTTTGGGGGTGTTGCCATAGAGGCACCTAATTGAGGTTGGAATGTCTCTGGTCCTATCTGCCTCGTGACGACGAAGACGGAAACGGCATGGTAGTTGCAAATCATTCGTTGAAGACAACTGTGACATTCCATTGATGGTTGCTGAACTGACGTCTTTTTTCTTTTCTATTCGCAAAGTGAATGAATGAGTGTGGAGGGGAAATGGGTTGTGGAATGCAAAGGCTGGGAAGCATGGAGTCAATGGACCCATCCACTCGGAGTACCTAACGGTAGGTACCTACGAATGGGCCCAGTCATGCCAGTGAGGTGCGGTACCTTACCGTGGCCATGACCTCAGTTCCACGCCGCGACGCTGGGAAGACCCTCGTTGCAGCGCTCGGATGAACCTTTCCTGTGAGGGCTTCGTGCTGCGGCTGTCCAGGGTAATGGTATACTTCGCTGAGGGCGAGAGGGTAGAAAAGCGAGAGATATGCAAATTGTCGTGGGGCCGGCGGCGCTTCAGGCATGGTTGCCCAACTGATCCGGGATATCCTCTCTCTCAAGCTGCAGTATGTAATCTATCCGGTCTGTAAGCTGATGGGCGGGTCACGGGAGGCCCCAGAGAAATAAGAGTATAAGACCCAGATGAAAAGATTAATGTTGTTGTGAATGTGACGAGCAGGCTGGCGCAAATTGAAGGCGGTGCTCCTGTTGGATCCCGCTTCATTCAATGCGCCTGAAGTTCTGAAGTACATACAGTACAGTACTGATAGGCTGTAGCCCCTTCCCCCCTCTGCAAAGTCACTCAAAGTTCTCCGTAAGAGTAACCTTAAGCTAGCAGCGGCAGTGCGAACGCTGCTTCCGTACCTTGCCTTAGTGAGGTACTTTATTACTTGCCTTAGTAGCGCAAGTACCGAAGTAGCGTCGTATTGAGTGGATGAGCTTCGTCTCTGGTATTGAAACCATCTTGACAGGCCAAAAGGTACGGATCCTGGTGACCATGAGGACAGTGATGACAGAAAACGACAATCATCGACGCCGTTCGATAGCTGTCGCTTCTACCATCCACAGACTACTTTGAGCAACGTGTTGATACCAGGGATAACGATTACAGAGCACGTCCGGGTGGCATATCATCACTTGTTCGGTACCTTAATGTGAGATCAGGAACCTTGGAGAAAGGTATGATAGGGAAGCAGGAGCGACATGGACAGACGGAAGGACACGGCCCCGACAGGCGCCTTCTCAAACACGCTGTCGTCATTTTGTCGCTGTTGCTCAGGGACCTTAATTTGTTCCTTTTTCTGCAACAAACAAGACGCAGACAGCAGTCCTGCATTGCCGTATCTTAGTTTGTATGTTGCCAACGCTGCTAAGACAATCCAACTCATTTCATGAGTTCAAGTAATGTAGGCAGGTAGACACCACGCAGTTGTATTCCACGGACTTGATTGTAATGTGAGGTGGTGCGAACGAGAGGTAGAAGAAAGGTACAAAAGGTACATGGCCATGGGAGCACTTGCCTTCCATGACAACCGCCGCAGGAACGCCCCGTAACCGGGGACCCTGGGAAAGCGAGACACCACCTCCCCGATGCTCCAATGCTTTCCACCCTCCACAATCCATCTCTCTGCGAAAAGGAAAGGTACCTTTTCGCCCCGTGCCTTACATGCGCGAATCGAGGTACCCGTTCCCCCCGGGCGCTCGTCCAACAACCCAATCCCGTCCACGCATCCTGCCCAGTCCAGTCAAAATCCTTCTTCCCCCAGTCTTCCGTCTTGTCTTAATTCATCTGCGCGTTGCACCGCATCCGACAGCGTCTCCTGAGGTGCTTTGCTCTTCTTCTCTTCCACCAGCAAATTCCCTCCCGTGTCCCAGTCCCAATCCACACACCCGTACGAATACCTACCGCACCGCACACACGTCGTTCCTTCGGTGTGTGGACTTGTGGACGCGTGCATGAGCTAGACCTCTTCCTCGCTCTCTATCTCTTACCCATACCCTTTACGAATATCCGTACCCTCCTCCCACTCAACGCCCTCTCCTTAAGCAACCTGAGTTGCTCAACCTTGAACGGCACGGCCATAATAATACACAAACTGCCCACACAAGAGAGAGCTCGGCCCAACCTCATCCACCCCTCCAACATCAACTTCTATTTGCATCCCCACTGCTGCACTCCGTCAACTGCCACCAATAGACGCCGTGTTCTGGAAACACCTGCGATCTCCCCTTAACGGCTGCTCTATTGAACCTACTACCCAGCATTGCCCAACGCGCGGCTCTACTTCATTTCTTATTCTCTCCTTTTCCCTTTTCCCTCTCTCTCTCTATCGGTTACTACTCCCCTTGAAATTCGGCTCACTCCGTCCTGCGCGCACCGAACCCCTCGAAATTGCAGTGGACTGTTCTCTCGTCCCGGATACCAACTCGAATCGTCCGCTCTCGCGCATAGCCTGGCCCGCCGAAACTGTCGATCAACATTGAGCCGAAACGTGCGGAATCCCAGCCTACAAGACCACAACAAACCCCCGCCAACCCTTGGCCTTCTCGTCAACGTCAGCTATGCGCCTGTTGTAGTCTGTCCAATTCCACAAAGCTGTGGAGCTACATCTAATTTTCTCCTTTACGGTAACCTTATGCGATCCCGGGCCGCTTAGGAGCTGTTACCGAAACCAACACTTTTCCGACCTCGAACCACCCATCTTTTTACTCCAACATACACCCCAAAAACACACTCGACCGAAACCCGCACATTGCGCCACTAAAATCGAAAAGTCCGCGACACGATTCCGACACGAGAAGTGGTGGCATAGCAGACGATGGCAGGATATCCGGGTCAGCGTCCTTATGGCGGTGGCCCTCCCGCGCCTCGTCCTGGACCCGGCCCCGGCCCAGCGCCCGCGCAGCGGGGTCCTCCTCAGCAGTATGACAACTACCAGCAGGACGGATATGGCTACGACTACTATGATGACGGCGGCTACGATCAAAACTATGGCGGTCAATACCAGGACCCAAACTACGGCAGAGGTCCGCCGCCGAATCAAGGCTACCCGCCGCAGGATTACTATGGTGGCGGCCCAGGGCCCAATGGCCCGCCAAGAGGAGGGCGACCGCCTCAAACGGGAAGAGGTGGTCCTATTGCACGTCCTCCGACCGCAGATGGCACTCGCGGCGGATACCCGCCTCGTGGCGGTGGCGGTCCCCCAGGCCGAGGAGGTTTCCCCATGGGCCGGGGTGGCCGTCCCGCTCCGTATGAGCGATCGGCCAATTCAGATCCAGCTGGTGAGTTGCATGCGTGCCATTCGTGCCCTTGTATACTAACCAGTCCTAGCAAACCGTCCTCGAGAACACGCGCCGATCAGTCCTCCTGGCGCCCAGGGATTCAGTGGTGGCGCTTTTCCGTCATTTCCAGGACAAGGCCGTAAGACGGACCTAGATGCTGAAAATGCGATTCTGAACAAGATGGCCGGAATCGACATCTCATCCCAACCTGTCCAGCAGCGGCCTCCTGGTGGACCTCCGAATGGCAGAGCGCCGCCACCCCGTGGCTACTCTGACCCGCGGCGTGGTCCTGAGCCAGGTTACGGACAAGACTTCCGAGGAGATAGCTACGGCCAGCAAGGCCCTCCGAGGGACGACTTCGGTCCGCCTTCTAGAAGCATGACCATGCCGATTAACGACCAAGCGCAAAGGCGCGGACCTCCGCCACGCCAGGACACATATGGTGGCCCAGGGGGACCGCCACGTGGTGGTGTTCCCCCTCGGCCTTCAACAGCGCAAGGAAATCGGCCCCCACCGCAGCGCATGTATCCCCCAAACCCGATGCCTCCGCCGCCGCAGCAACAGCAGCAGCAACTGCCTCCGCCTCAAAATGCAGGGTATGGGGGTCATGGAGAGTTCGGAGGCGATCAGGACGGATACCGAGATACTAGAGCGTCGTTCGGCGACGTCTACGACGCCTATTACCAACCTTCTCGCATGAGTATTCAAAGCGCCCACAGTCATGGGCATCACGATGCTCCCGACTACAATGGGGCACCATCGCATGCTCCTCGTGGTTCTTTCGAACAGCACATGCGCCCAGGCATTGCCGAACACACGCAGCCGGGCGCTAAGCGCGTTCCGGAGATGAGTCGGACCAAATCGCAGCCAGATCTCCGACAGTCGCAGCAGGCTGTGTTTGAGATGGCCGGCGACGCTCCTCCGATGCCGCCAATGGGCAACGGCTACCAGGACGTGTATAACCAACCCAACGGCTGGGACCAACCACAGAACCCGCAGATGGGGCGTCCTGGCTTGCCCCAAGGCCCTTCTCCTAATCGAGGCCCCGATTCTCTGCCATCTCATCCGGCCCCCGTCCGACCTGGCCACATGCCGAATTCCATGGTCAACATGAATGACAAGCCCGCGCCTGTTCGCAACTACGCCGGCGCTCCTGGCGTAAACGTGCCGACACCTCCTGCCGGTCCTGGCGGCGCACCTCCGCCTCAGCAGCAAATGCTCCCTCAGCAACCTAGCAAGGCTTCGCTTCAAGAAACAACACCCGTTACCCAGGAAGAGCTAGAGCGTCTACGCCAGGTTGTCAAGTCAACACCGAATGATCAAGAGACTGCCATGAGACTGGCGAAGCGACTGGTGGAGGCGGCCGATGTTCTGGCCCCGAATCTTGCCGATCCGAAGATGAAGACCCGTGCCCGGGAGAGATATCTTGCCGACGCAAACAAGATCCTCAAGAAGCTGTCGAGCGCGCAAAACTCTGAGGCAATGTTCTTCTATGCCGACTGCCTAGGCCGTGGCTTGTTTGGACTTGAGCCTGATAACAAGGAGGCTTTCACATTGTACCAGTCGGCTGCTAAGCTCGGACATGCGGCTGCGGCGTACAGGACGGCAGTCTGCTGTGAGATTGGCCACGAAGAAGGTGGCGGCACAAGAAAGGATCCCCTCAAGGCGATCCAATGGTATAAGAGAGCTGCCACGCTCGGCGATACGCCAGCCATGTACAAGGTTGGCATGATCTTGCTCAAGGGGCTTCTTGGCCAGCCAAAGAACCCTCGTGAAGCTGTAGGGTGGCTCAAGAGAGCTGCGGAAAGAGCTGACGCGGAGAATCCTCACGCATTGCATGAATTGGGTCTGCTCTACGAATCTGCAGCCCCCAATGATGCCATTATCAAGGACGAAGCTTATGCCTTCCAGTTGTTCCGAGAGGCGGCTGACCTCGGCTACAAATTTTCACAATATCGTCTCGGTTGCGCCTTCGAGTATGGTCTGATGGGCTGCCCCGTTGACCCCCGCCAGTCCATTATGTGGTACTCCCGCGCAGCTCAGCAAGGCGAGCACCAGTCTGAGCTGTCACTCAGTGGATGGTACCTTACTGGCACCGATAATGTCTTGCAGCAGAGCGATACCGAGGCTTACCTGTGGGCGCGCAAGGCTGCCACGGCCGGTCTGGCCAAGGCTGAGTACGCGATGGGTTACTTTACCGAGGTGGGCATTGGTGTGCCAGCCAACATGGAGGATGCAAAGCGATGGTACTGGAGAGCAGCTGGTAAGTTGCGATTGCTTGTGTGTTTGCGATGTATGCTGACCCATTTTACAGCCCAAGATTTCCCCAAGGCACGTGAACGGCTCGAAGACCTTAAGCGC
Organism: Colletotrichum tamarilloi; assembly: GCF_030869305.1. Classification (NCBI taxonomy): domain Eukaryota; kingdom Fungi; phylum Ascomycota; class Sordariomycetes; order Glomerellales; family Glomerellaceae; genus Colletotrichum; species Colletotrichum tamarilloi. The sequence goes on along the minus strand of NW_026849400.1, from coordinate 590,855 downwards.
GCCGGCAAGAACGGACCCCGGCAGCGCGAGCGTATTTCTCGCAGCAAGATCGGCAAGCAACAAGAGGGCGAGTGCTCCGTCATGTAGGCGGCAAGGCATGACCCAATACAACAACTTGATGTAACACGAGCGGTCCGGGCTGGGTTCCTGTGTCGACCGCAACGACGACCACGAACAGAGGATGAAGAGACGACGACGAGGTACAACTCTGTGTACTTGTACGGCATCAACCGACAACAGGATGTTTGATCTATACGGAACAGGAAAGAAAAGGCTCACGAAAGAAGGAAGAGAATAGGGGAAAGCCACAACAGGCGTTCTGGACAAATGGTAGTCTAATTTCCTCCATTGGATGGGAGGCTCCTTTGTTTGATAGGGAGGTCACTCATATTCTCCTTCTTCCCCATACAGGTCCATGGAATGAGAATGGCTCTGATGAGGGGCTGGATTTCAAGCGTTCATGTCAATATCTCATCTGAGGGCAGGTTGACATGGCTCATACAGCCAAATTTGGCGTTTAGCATATATAATTATCCATCAACGTCTTTTTTGATGCTCTATTGCTTTCTAACACTTGGTTTATTTCCTAACTTGAGGTTACTACAGGAAGCTTGAGACTTAATCAATGTTACCTTGCTTGCGTACGAGGTACTTGGCGAGTGAAATCAGTTCCCTCTTCCCTACCGATTTCCCCTAACAAAACTATTCGATTATAATGACATTAGATTTGCTTGATTCTCCATAGGCGATTTGCATCTCACTTCGGAGCCGTAGAAAAGGGGGGGAGGGTAGAGTGGCTGTAGCTGCGACTGCCAACAGGTGAGTCTCGTTCGGTTTCGGTCTCGGGTCGTGTTTGTGCAGTGAGGCTGAGGTTCTCGAAAACCCGGGGTTACGATGGTTTGTGTGGGACGATGAGGGTTCCTTGGCTGTATTACTTGCTAATTTTAGTTCGAGGTAGTCCGAGCGAGGCAGAATGGTCCTTTCTACTAAGGTCAAGTAGGTTGGTGGGTAAGATAGGCGGCGAGGAATGTTTCTTTGGCGGGGAGTTTCGTGCGGCCCGGGACGAATTTTGGGGGACGACAGTCCGGAGGTTGCGGCGCCGGGCCGGAGGACCTGTCGGCTTGGAGGATGCGGATGATTCCGGGGGGGGGGGGGGGGGGGGGGGTTGGGGGGGGGGGGGGGTGGGGGTGGGGGGGGGGGGGGGGGGGTGTGGGGGGGGGGGGGGGGGGGGGGGGGGGGGGGGGGGGGGGGGGGGGGGGGGGGGGGGGGGGGGGGGGGGGGGGGGGGGGGGGGGGGGGAGCATATGGTCTGGATGTGTAGGAGATTCGCATCCTGATAGTGGCACGAATAACCTTCCTTAGTAGGTCGCGATTTATTCGCTACGAATTTGATGTGTAAGCCTCACCGCGTATCCATGCATGAGCCGCCGTGTCCTACCTAGTAGGTACCCTCCCTATCTTACCTGAACTTCATGTACGAGATCCCGTCTTCTCTAGACGAGATTGATGAATCAGGGGAAGGAAGGAATGCCCTCGAGGTACCTGCCCCCCTTCCTTCCATCTGAATGTACGGGAAGGGTATATGGCCCCCCTCAATCCCATTCCTGTCACCAGCCAGCAGGCGCCTCCCTTTGGGAGGTCAGGTCAAAACTGGCTGGGTGGTGGAGTGGTTGAAGTCCACGAACAGCTTAATCGGTGAAGGCTTAGAGGTCCCGTGTTCGAGTCCCAGCATGTGCGCCAGAGATGTAGCCCCCGTTCGCCACCGGGGGGGTGAACTCTTTTGCCTTTTTGGATCTTGGTTTCGCGGTAGATGTACATCGTGGATACTGGTTAGGAATGCAAAGCTTTCCATGCAGTGCGATGTTGAATTTCTCCTCGTTCAATCTTGCTCCTTTCTACTATTGCTTCAGCCTTTCTCTCACGGCACCTCTTCCGCCTGAGTATCAACATCGAACGAGAGGTAACCTCTAGAGAGGATTAGTGGAGGAGCGGAAAAACCATGCGGGATTTTGAGTATTTGAATTATATAAGTGCAGATTCATTCGTCTTCCAAGTAAACTTCTAAATTTCTCGTGTCTCTCCAAGCTAAACTAGCAATATGAATATGCTCACCGTAGCAGCAACCAACAACGGCCCCCAACTCGAAGAAACCGAGCCAAATGCGCTGCTCGTCGCAACCTGAGTCGAATTCACCCTCATACAGTGAATATTCGGCCTCGCCAACTTGATATTCCACCGCTCCTCCCCAACCCACGTATTGAAAATCAGAATCTGCACGCGGTTCGAGGCATTCAGATACGCTTCCCTCGCATCCCCGCCATCAACCAACCCGCTCCCGAACCCCATAATCTCACTCCCACTTGCGACCGGCGACGTGCTCTCCCCCGTCGTTGGGGTGGAATTACTCGTTACGTTGGGGTTGAGGTTACTCGTCCTAGCTCCATAAATCACGGCACCATACCCGAACGTGGTATTACACTCCGGGATAGTCTTCCACGAGGGCATTCTTCCGTCGCAGCTATCTCGGGTGAGGGATTTATCGGAGGCGTGGAGGGCTTCGAGACATGCTTCGCCTAGGACGGGTTCGCAGTCCGTGCTGTTGCCATTCTCCTCGGTCCAGAGGTTGGTGACGTTGGGAGAGAACTCGACGTCTAGAGACGTTACGCAAAAGGGAGAATCAGAGCCGCGGAGACCGCTGGATGAAAGGTTTCCTCCGAGGGGCCAGGATAGGGAGTATGAGGTGGCGATGTAGTGCGGTTCGGTGATGTTTCGGCCTAGGTTTGCCTCTGTGGTGTTTTGGGTGAGGTGGGGAAGACTGAAGTCGGATATGTTTACGCCTGGTGGTGAGATGTAAGTCTACACAAGTACTTTTCAGTGTCGGGAAGAGGGAGTTAGAATCGTACGCCATGTCCATTCGTCTTGTCCGAGCAGCCGAGCGTTGCCTGAGAAGACCTCAAAGGGGCGGAACGATATTTGACGCGTGGCGTTGGGCTCTGCTATTGCCTGTTGGAGAATCTCGATGGATTGGTTATCGAAGACCGTGGGCGGTGAGGCTCCGAATGTTTGAGCGCGGTCGTTCCAATTGCTAAAGGGCGCAGAACCGCGTGAGAATAAAAGGCCTACGATGGGGAGTTTCATTCTGGACAGATGGTTTCTATTGATTATGATGAAGTTGAGATAGAGTACAAGAAAAGACCTGGAGATGTGTTGTAGCCCGTGGAATCATCATGTGCAATTTTGCCTTAATCTTTTATTTAGAGACCTAAAGATTTCGAGATCTAGATAGAGGAGGCTCTCGAGGAAACGTTTTTCGCCCCGGGCGGAGCAGATCTTGCCGATCTTGTCAGCCCTACGCCCGGTAGATATCTGGGGTATGCGATACCATTACGTGCGCCCAGACACTATGTGATACTTGAGATATCACTTCTAGTCGTGGTGTGAATTTACATGTATGGATGACTGGCCAGTCGTAGTGGGAGGGAAATGGCTGCTTGGCATTGGCAGACGTCAAAATGCTAAGACAGAGGCAACCTCCAGAGCCGAACGCCACACCGAATCGTTCGAACTGACAGTAATCCGATTGAGACCGCGTCCAGTCAGGCCCCAATTACCTTGACATAATATCTGAAAGGGTTTCCTCTGACGACCCTGACAGCCTAGACTGCAAGGCAAATCAATCAGCTGTGATCGAGGAGTGATATGAAGAGAACCTATACCCCCGAAAATGGGTGACGCGTGAACTTGCCGACGGCTCTCTTCTGATGATTGAGGGGGAAAATCTGTTCATGTACGTACGAGTACCATTCAGTTGTATCTAGCACCCAAGTGAAACGATGAGCAAGGAAATGGTCATTCGGGACATCGTCCATAAGGAGTCGAAAATGTAGTCAGTGTAGCATTAGCCTGCTGTGTCCAGACGCTGGCATTCATGAGTAGATATATAGAATTATTCATTGCAGCTTCAGTCCTTCAGTTACCAGTCTTTCTGGCCCTTCATTGGCGCCCGACTCACTCCTTCTGCCCGTATCCAATAAAAGACCTCAAATCGATGAGTGAAGACGATATGAGTCACGTCAAGGATACAAAGATTGCAACTCAATGCCAGATGCGACGCGGTGGAAGGATAAGAGAATCTATAGGTTGTAGGAAAGCTCAATGCCAGATCTGTAATCTTTCCACCGCGTAGATAGATGCCTTCCCGGGCCCAACTCTTCTTTGGCAAAGCCTACCACCAGAGCAGTCAGTATCAGTCCATTAGAGATCAAGACCTCAAATTAACTCATCGATAGATGACCTCACGACTCTGGTGATCCTGTTTCGAGTATGGATACTCATCTTCTTCGTCCCGTACCATTCGGAAGTTCCCCCCACGCAGGTTCAAATCTAGAACTCGACCGACCTCGGTACGGCCGGCGTGTCATCCGATAGTTCGCAACACAGGGTAGCAACCGGCAAGATGGCCCCCGGAGCCCGAAGGGGGGATCGTCCCGTGCCTTGCGTAAGGGTCAGGGCCAGGGCTAAAAGGGAGAAAGAGAACCTCTTTTTCGGGGAGGGAGTGGGTCACAGGGTTGGGCTGGAAATTGAAAAGTCCTTATCCATGAATCCCAGCCCAGCGAACTACGTGTAACGGTCGAATTCGTTTTGCTTTTCCGTATTGCCGGGGCAGATCTTGGTAAAATTCTCGCCGATTACGGTCGACGGATGGGCTGGTCATCGAAAACTACGGACGAACTATGTGATTCTGACGTGAACGACCCATTTCGATATCGATAATTCTCCGGCATCATCGGCCGGGTAAGAGGGAGTTGCAGAGCCGGATGGACATGAGTGAAGGGGCGACGAGCCGGGGAGAAGCGGGAACTTGGAAGTGAAGGGGTCAGAAAAGTTTAAAAGATTGGATGAGTCTTGGTATCTCGGAAGAAGCAACGAGAGGGCCTGTTTGTCGAGGGCAGGGCGAGACAAGTTAAGGCGCTGAAGGAAGGAAGAAAGAAAAGGGTATTATTCAGGCAAAAAGGTCGGAGATGGGTCGACCGTGATGAAGATGGCGGGTTGCAGGGAACGAGTCTCTCTCTTCTCGAGTTCTTTTGAAGAGATTGCGGAACGTCTCACTTGAAACTTTCCAATCTCAGACGTTTCGATTTATTCCTTGTCTCTTAACTCTCGCCTCTTTCCCTTTCTGCCTCTTGTCATTTCTGCATTCGGTATTCTGCATTCCAAAGGAAGGGGGGGAAAAGTGGGAAAGCATTTGATCCGCGGCTTCCACGAACCGGCGATGCCGCGATGCATGGCCGAGATTACGGATACTGGGTAGAGAGACATTTCCAGTTCGTGGTGTACAGAGTATTGTGCGCTGGCAGAATTCTGGGAATCATATCCTTCGAATCATCGTCACACGTGGTTGTTGCTTTTCTGGAAACTTTCTGGATGGGGAGGGGTTACACCCTCGACGGGGTTAGCAAGGCTGGGTTGCGTTTTCGTTGCTTATTCTTGCCAGACTAGGTACCAAACTAATACCGCTCACACGACCCTGTCACCTTCAACTCCTTTTCGGAGGCAGGCAGACACATTCTAAGATGCTAGGGACGTGGTGACTTGGATGTGCGTGGTGTAGGACTCGGCAGAACGTTCTTCGAGGAGAGGAAGAAAAACCTCATGCTCTGAGATCCACAACAGATAGAGAGAGGCCGCGCGCGTGAGAGAAAAGGTCTTTGGGTACAACGGCGGAGACAGAACGGTTCTATTGCATTGATGGAGGTCTTCCTGCCATCCGATGTTTCGTGGCCCTGTCTGTGTTGGATCACCTGTTCATCCCACAATGGCAAAGCCCCCCTGCACTGAGATGTCTTGTCTCCCTCTGTCATTGTCTCGAGTCTCAAGTCTCTCTTTGCCTTGCTGCCAGACCGGTGATAGACGCGCCCACATACAGACCACATGACGAGCATGCGGCACAGCAGCACATGGATTACACGAGACAGAAATGCACTGTGAGATATGCACGGGCGATCAACGACGCGAGGGTACGCACAACGGCGCGACGACAAGGCATTGGGGCATGCGACCTTATACTTCTTTCCCCCTCCACCTCGGACGTCCACAAAGTCGGCGTCGATTTGTGATCTCACAACCGAATGGGATTGAGACGGTGGGTGAGGATGGTGGCTGCTGACTTTCCATCGTTCGTCTGCGTGGGCTTTTATGCGGGATGCTTATGCTGCAGAAGGGGGAGTGGCAGAAATTTGACGGATCATCTAATGCAAGCCCATCCAGCCACATCACTGTGTACGATGCAGCGAGCCTCCGGTTTAAGAAATGTTACCGCCATCGAGATCGGTAGAATATCACATATGCCGCCGTACACGACTCGATGACTCCCCTCCACCACGGCTCGATTCCAGACGGAGGGAACAGCAACAGAGAGATCTCGCGATCTCACGATCGATATGGTCAAATGTCCGACCACGCTTTGTTCCAGTCGGCATCAAATTTCTCCGAGCCAATGAAGACGGAGGGTGACAGCACATCGCGGAGCCGAAGTGGACGGAGTATCCAGAAAGGAAGCCCAAGGGGGGGACGTGGTGGGCAGATGAAGATCCCAAGATCGTGGCATGCGAGCGCAAGGCCATCCGAAGGAGGGGGGGTCCCGAGGACAGCGGCGCCAACAAAACAACGCACAGATGTTGCGAAAATGATGTGTCTTTTTGGGGACAATGTTCATGATCCTTGCTGTTGAGCAGGGATATGTGCTCATGAAGGGATGGGTAGCAGGGGTGAGTGATGGTAGGACGGCGTTCCATATCCTTGAGATAATTGCTTTTTCTTGCATTTTTCTTTAACCAGAGTTTTTCTGCTTGTCTTTGGAGGGAAGAAGAATTGAGAGAGATTCGGTCTCGGATTTTGGGGGCCTGGTGTACTGGCTCAAGGTGACTGATACATGAAATCGGTTACGATGGCCTGAAGCAGTTCAAGATCATCTCTGGTTGATCGATCATGTCGCTATCCGAGACTCAAGCACCGGGGGTAACTAGGAGACTGTGACGTCTCTTGAGGCAAGGAGGCGGTTGGGCTGAGGCTCAACTAGAGGCGTTTAGAAGGCGTTCAGGGAGCCCAAATATTAAACATGGCGATTTCAGATCCAGATTCACCATGTATGGAAAAGGTTTGACAGGACGGAAGCTCCCGTTAGACGGCGTCCGATCTAAAGTGCTTGGTAGTCTACCAGGGCAGTAGGGGGAAATGAAGTGGAACGGGGGCGGCCAGATTTGATATCGAAAAGAAAGGAAACGAAAGGAAGCTATGAACGGGAGGACGGTAAGCTCCGGGATAGAAGCCATGTACCTATTTGACTTCTCTGATGACGTCCCGAGCAGTTTCGATCGAGTCAGTAATGGAATTTTGTTTTCGATAGTATCCGCTGGATCGATGCGCGGGTACGTCCGTAGATGAACGGCTTCTGACGTGGCTGGCTGGCGGGCAAACGTGAACCCAAAAAATGTCTCTATCCACGTGCCAACCTGCATCTGAAGATCGGCAATACACCATGTCATTGCCACGCACAGTTTTCAGTTGTGAATCAGACTGGGAGGCGAACCAGGAGGATATGAGGAACGACTGGGATGAAGGGTGCCGGGAGACGTTGAAGGCGTGGCACGCCAAGTCCTTGGTCGAACGAGAATCGCATGGTAGATACCGCGCGAGGGACCAAGAGGTTGGGCAGGACGTTGATGCAGTTCCGAATCGAGTGTTTGAAGCATGGTATGCCGTGATAGGTGGACGGCATAGTGACATACTGCTTGGAATCATTATTACTGAATCGGGATGATCAGATGGTGCCGTCAAGGATAAGAGATCTGGAGATCTGAGCGAAGTAATGTTTCCTTCTTTTACTGTCTCGTACAGCCGTACCTACTTTTGATGCGAGAGTTTTGGACCGTCAAAAGTCTATCATACTTACTCGTGTAGGCGCCACGATTCTGTGTTCGACGGCGCGCATACGTGGCTTACACTACCTACGTATTCGGGAGATGGATGGTGGTCAGGTTCAGAGATGGGGATCTGCCGCAGGGGAGAGACGAAAAGTACAGGGACATGGGGGAGAATCTGTTCGGGGAATGAGGGGTCCCCGGTTCCGCGGCCGGGATTCCACCCATGGCTTGTCTTGGCTCATCTTGAAGTCTCTTCGCCTCTTGTTACTTACATCCCTTGTCTCTCCCATGCGGGACATGTTACTGTAGAAACTCACGCCGTTCGAACTTGCGTTAGCCCGTGCTAACCCTGCTAGTATTCCGTACCTAGCCCTTTTAGGAGGTTAATTCTCGTGATTATTTAGCAACGCTATACTTAATATAAAAAGCGGTAAAGGGTTATTTTTTTATTTTCTACTCCTTCTTAATTACCTATTTACTACTACTTACTACTTACTACTTACTACTTACTATTACTTACTAACCGTACCTCTACCTACTACCTACTACCCCCATCCTTTTATAAATTATATTACTAAATCTACTACTAATTATACTATTAATTATACTTCTACTATAAACCTCATAATACCCTCATAACAGGCCCTTGCTAAAAAGAGCTCGAATATTATAAAAAAGCTAGAGCTAATTATACCTCTAGTAGCTAAGTACTACGGGCTAGCTCCTACCCCTATTAAAAACCGGAAATATATATTACGAAGTAGCCTAGTTAAGTACCGCTATTACTACTATACCTACTAAACTAAAATCGACCTTTTAATATTTATAAAATATTACTACGTAAAAAAGCTTAATAAAAAAGTAATTAACTTACCGAGGCTATACTAAGGTAAAACTAAACTCTTAAGAATCTATAAACGTCCTATATATTAAGAAGCTATAGATTAGTTTAAAATCCCTCAAAATACGGTTATTGCTTAATATTAAAACTATAATTCTATTATTAATTAATCCTCTAACTACGCTTACTACTTATAATAGCCTAAGCTTAAAATAGCTCTCTATACTTCTTTTTGCTAATAGTATAATAAAGAGAAGCTCGTTATTACTAATTAGTTTAAAAAAAACGCTAAGTAAATTTTTACTTAGTAAAATCTAAGTAGTAAATATATCTTTACTTTCTTTCTTAATTAGTTCTATAACTTCTAAAATTGTATAAGGATTACCTAACGTTAACTTACTAAATAAGTATTAAAACTACTTACAAAATATTATAAAGTTATTAATAACTTTTTTTCTTTTATCTAACGAGTTAACTAAATAGGCCTAGCTAAAATAAAGCGGTTAAACCTCGGAGATTTACTTAGGAATCTAACTTATTAATTTCCTAACTCGTAGATTCTTAACCTTAATAAAACCCCAATTCTATTTAAATACCTCGATAGCTATATGTATAATAATATTAAGGCTAAGACTATAGCTAGTAAGAGTAACCGTAATAGCTAGAGTAAGCGGTAGGTTATACTTATACTCTATATATTTATTAATAATATATAGCGGATTAAACTAAAGATTATTTTCTATAATAAGCCCGTAAAGGAAAGAGGTTAATTATAAAAAAAAGAGGGCTAATTATATACTAAAAGAGTAATAATTAAGTTTAACAAAATTACTTATAATAATAAGTACTTATTTAAATAATAAATTAAAAAAGAATTAATAGCGCTAACTAAGAGTAATAAATACCTTCTAATTATAAACGTTACTACTTTTTATAAAATAAATTCTATCCTTACGTAATTATGTTAATATAATATTACGCCCTACCTTATTTTACTAAGAACTACTTCCCTCCTCTAACCTCTTAATACTATAGTTAATAAGCCCTTTAAATAGTAGCTTTTAAAAATAACTAACGCTTACGTACTTAATAAAAAAAAAAAAGTAGTTAGTTAGCAAAAAGAGTTTAAATAAGAGACTAATATAAAAAAGATAATAATTACCTAAATAGTTACTATAATAGCTACGTAATTAGCTAATAAAAAAGGCCTAATAATTAACTAGGCCTTCTTATAGTATAGAATATCTATTTAGCCTAACGGTAGCTAGGTTAATAAAATCCGGATTAAAAACGTATTAGCCGAGGCTATTAATTATACTAAGTAAGAATTATATAATATAAAAACCTATATTAAATAAAAGACGCTATAAAAAGAGATCTTAAATTACGCTATTTAAAATAATAAACTAAAGTACATTTTTATAATAGAGGACGTCCGTAATAATATCAATAAGTAATATATCGACTTAATAATCTAACTACTTAGTAATTAGGTTATTAAAGGCTAGGGGCTACTTATATACGTTTTCTAATTAACCCTTTTACCTATTTTTACTAATTCAATATAAAAAGCCTAAATTCGTTAAGTTTACTAAAATAATTATTAAATTAAATTAATTATAAGTCTAGCCTCGATAGCAAGCTCTTATTAATCTAATTACCTAAAATATTAGCTTATACTAAAATTACGTAGTAGCCGTATTTACCCAAATTAGGCAGTATTACGGTTCTACTAAACCGCTAGTAGGGTTAGCACGGGCTAACGCAAGTTCGAACAGCGTAAGTTTCTATAGTACTCGGGGGTATAACCATTAGTATGCGAGCCCGGGGCGGGCGCGCGGGAAGACTGTATCGTGGGGGACCGTCATTTGGTTATAACTCTACAAACAAAAGTCTTGGATCTGACAAGAAAGGTGTGGATGGTACGGAGAGACGAGGGCTATAACGCGGGTGTTGACGATGTTTGCTCTCCCGGGTCCATGGACGGAGACACAGCTGAAAATAGTCGAAGCAGGACGGGTTGGACGTGTACACCTACATATCTATAACATCACCCACGTTTGCAATTACTCTACCTGCCTACCTAAGCTGATACTACGGCTACCTACTTGGTTATTGAAGCAAACATACCGACTCGTCTCGTTGCAGACCTTTCGCCCGTTCACCATGCAACTACCCCCAATCACCCGTTCAGTTCCCTCCCCCTGGTCCAACGACACCACCTTCCCGGAATCCCTCAAAGGTGAGAAATGATATCACAAACGATGATTAAAAACCTTGTAAGTCCCAAAGCCTCACGCACTAGCCGAGGGAATAAAGCACTTTCCACCCAAAGAAACGAATAAGCGAGCCCCTCGGTTCCAGCCCTGTTAACCGCTTCCCCCTTGTTTCTTGCCCACCACGCAGTCCGTCCATTATGATCCCATGGCAAGCGCCAATGCCATATCCTAAAAGGCCTTCACCGCAAGTGAACTTCCGTGCCCACATATTCAAGCGCAAGATGAAGCCCGTCGCCGCAACCCGCCGGGCCAATGCGGCTTCACGCAGCCCTCGCAGCCAGGACTCAGCACATCCGGCTCCTTGCCCTCGAACAACTCGGGCTTGTACACATACCACTCGCGGTACGACTTCCACTCCTCGAGAAACTCGACCCAGTACGCGAGCTGCTCGACGAGCCAGCTATCGCGGAGTCGGTCGCGGATCCACTCGGCCGTCTCCTCCTTTCTGCCGTTGCCGTTGCCTTGCTGCCCCACTCCCGCTCCCGCTCCCGAACGTCCCGTCGTCCAGGTCCGAAGAAGATCCGGCCGGACGTCGGCGACGCGCTCGGCCGTGTAATAGACAAACTCGGCCCGTTGGCCCCGCGCCGTGAAGTATGGGACGGAACCCCACTCCACGACGGCGCGCTGCTTGGTCAGCTCCACCACGCGCACCGTGCAGCAGGTGCATTTTGCCTGGTTGAGGAAGTCGCGGAGGACCGTCGAGGCCGAGGGCGTGCTGGTGCGCGGGTGGAGCTGCATAGTTGAGGTTGTAGCGCGATGATGGTGTTTCCTGTGGTTTTGGTGTGGCGGGTGAGTACCTGCGTCACGGGGACTTGGCGGGCGAGGCTGCGTTTGACATGTTAGTCTGTGTTGGTCCTGATTTGAAGCTTCCGGGTGGATAGTGTTGGGAGACGGAGAGTGTGTGAGTGTCAGTCCTGTTGTGTGGCCGATACCCGGGGTGGTGGGGTGAAGCGTGAAAAAGGCTAGACGAATAAAAAGTAAAGAGTGAAAAATGAAATAAATGGGAAAAAAAAGAGCTTACGAGGTTTAGCGATCGATCTGTCGTCATCTCAGCTGCGCGGATGTCTAGGATCTGTCGGCAAGTCGCAGTCTCTAGACCTGTTTGTTTTCTGTTTGTATCCACCCCGAGTTGCTTTCTTCGGCTTTCCTTCCTGGTGACCAAGGATCTCTTTGGATACCATCACCGACGGACCAACACGGCACGACTCGACACAAACGGGCTGTTCCGATGCTGATGCTGGCTGCGTACGTACCGGATACGTCCCAAACTTCTTTAAAATTGGCAAGGCTGGCTTGGGCTGCAGAGACGACAGAACGGGAATGGGGTGGAGAGTATGAGCTGAGCTGGAGCTTGTTGTCTTTGATCCTCAGGGCAAGGGAGAGAGAAAGGAACACAAGGCCCGGCCGCCCCTCCAAAAGGTCTCTTGGAGTATTTTTTTTGCCCGCAATAAGATGGATCAACAATTCATTTATAGCAAGGTTTTGCTTCTCCCTCATGTCCCTCCCGTTACCCCAGTTCTGGCTCTGCGTGCCTTGTCCCCCATCATGTCTTACTCTTCTCGGCAAGGCTCGAAGGTCTTATGCAGTTACTATGAGGTCCAGCCAGATATTCAGCCATATATGTCACTGGCAACACTAAGGTAGGTAAGTATGTGTGAGTGACATAGAGAAGGGTGGGTGTATGTGTGTCTGTAACAATCCGTCATAGTATCTCAGCATGAGCGTCATAAGGGGGGTGTGGTCCTTGAAGATTCTGCTCTGCTCTCATGGTTGCACAGAAAGAGGAAAAAAAGAACAGCGATACGTGCAAGGAGAAGCGAAATATGTATGGTATGGTGTCAGTTCGTGCTACCGTGTTGCTGCGAGCGTAGACTAGGTGGTGGGTGTCCCTCACTTCATGCTATCGCTTGCTACGGAATGCTTTCTTTTTCCGCCCCGTCTCTGTGGACACCCCATTTCGAGGAATGTTGACAACCCTGGTCTCCTCGCCGGGGTTGATTACCCGGGCGATCGTCCGCCCCAATCGCGCGGATACCCCATCTCGGGACGTCCGTCACATTTCACTTTTTCGTTTCCGCCGCATGACAGCGCCACCTTTGTGAGAAATCCTCTTCTCTTGGGGGGAACCGAGAGAGAAACATGGTGCCTGAAGCCCAAGTGTGCTAGTATCCGTACCTTACCTACACAGTAGTAGGTGTATCAAACAGCAAGCCTGGCGCAACCCCTCCCCTCCCCCTTCCCCTTCATCTCGCTGCCCAATCTTCGATACCACGCACGTCTCTCGGGGAAATGCCAGACAGGGATTCATGCAGAAGGTGAGATTTTACACTCCCGCCCGCAAACCGCCCATAGCTCTGGCTCATTGGCCTGAGGCTCCGTGCCCAGCGCGGCTCGTTACAGTGTTACTATCGAATCTTTTCCGAGTCCCTCCTTTGACAAAGATCAGAAAAGTACAGAATCCCTCTCCTATTCGCTGGGATTGCCGTCTTCCGAAGGTGGTAGCGCCGGGAGAGATGGACCAACAAGGCTGGTCGCAAGGAAACCATCAAAAAATGAGAAAAAAAAACCATTTGTGATCCCTCCGAGCTCGTGGATCGGATACTTGCTTTTTCTTTCCTTTTTCCAGTCCTTCCTTGCAACAAGGAAATCCGCTGGGCAGAATGGCACTTTGCCCATGCCCCGGTAGGTATTCGTACCTTGCTGACTCGAATCAACTCATTCCACCCGTGTCGTCGGTGACAACCAGGCGTAGTCTGGTCTTGAAAACACAACCTGGGGGCTGCCTGGCCACGGCCGAAAGAAAAAGATGCGGCAAACGGCACGAGGAGAGACAAACGGATCCTAGTCGTGCCAGCAGCTTTCCGCAAGGGCCCTTGGGGAGGGGGGCGAGAGCAATAAGTTACGACTGATTGCTTTTGGAGAAGTTGATGAGGAAGAAGAGAAAGAAGAAGCAGAGGGAAAATAAAGGCTAATTATCCTACTTTTTTCTTTCTTTTGGTTTGAGACAAGGGCAAAAAACATCCACCGTTTCCCTTGATAATTTGGCAGACTCTCATCATCGATACGCAACACAGACAAAATGGATGTGTACATGCGCAATTCCCCATCTTTTTCTTTCCGCAAAAGAAACGATTTCTCGAGGGCCAGGCCCGCGGGTTTGTGCCCATGCCTTCTCATCCAGCTCATACGCCCGCCAAGTGTTCCCAGATAGAGGGTGGGCAGAATATCGAAGGGGGGAGGGGGGTATGTGATCGAGGGATGGGAAGGGTAGGTATTAAGCGGCAACCTTTTTTCTGAGATCCTATACAATCTTTACCCTCGGACCTTTCCCCCTTAAGCCGTATCGATCCCGCTCCTGCAGCCACCTGAGCTTAAGATCTTACATATACCCGCTTGAACCATCACCTCGGGACGTCGTCTGACAGGCTGCTCTCGCTCACCGGTATCTGTCGGCCCTTGCAACTTGCCTTGACCGAGTTGTCATGCCAAGTCCCCTCTTTTCAGTCTAAATCAACCTCTCGCACGCTCACACGCACACGCACATACACTACCCTCGTGTAGGTTTCGACGTCTGTTGAAGAGCAAGACCGATGCTGACGAAGAAGATTCAGATAGCTTTTATAGCTACCGCCAACCTCACCCTCTCTGTTTCATCAACAACTCTTCACCCCCACCGCCACCCACCGCCCCGCGCCGCCCGTCATGTGCGAGTGGTACCGACGCAACTACGCCTGCGGGCACCACTTCACGGGCGCCTCAGAGTGGTGCTACCGGTACAGCCAGACGCAGAAGCGGTGTAAGGTGGTGGTCACGCAGGTCGACTACGACTCCTCTGTATGCAAGAGCTGTATGAAGAAGGGCGTCAAGACCGAGGTGCCCTGGGAGCACATGATTGACCGATCCAAATTCGATCCCAACCAGGAATGAGAGACATCCAACCACCAACACCACCATCATCACTATCAGCATCGTCTTCCGGTGTCGTTGGCAACGAACCGTGAAAGACGACCGAAACACTTGCACAACCTTTTCCTAATCATGTATTTGTTCGACCAAAACCGCCTACCGAAAGGCGAGAAAACTTATTTCCAGGGCGAGAGAGAGAGATGGATCCTCCCAAGGCGTACCGGTATCTACGAGGCGGTGATTGGGGTCGTGTGGCCAGGCACGTCTATGGCTTATTAGAGCATCTGGGAGCGGCGCACCTTATACCCATTTGATTTTATGATTGGAAAGAACTTGTTGGACTGTATGAAGTCCTTCGATGGCAGTTGCATTTGGAGTTTTGGAAGCGGGATCTTCAACAAAAAGAAAAGTGGTTTCTCAAACCCTCACCTTGGTTAGACTTTGTTTTACGCGTATAATGGTCGTTTGAACCGATCGCCTTAATGTTGGATAGGGTATTACCCGTCTTTCGAGATATCGTGATGCATCCTGCATGCTGCTTGATGAGCTTGCTGAGCGGCACGGCTATGCTAGCTTAAGGTATTGACTACCTGTGCAATGGATGCGGACCGACGAAGGCTTACTTGTCTCGAGGCAAGTTTCGATATCGACTTCGCGGTGTAGTGGTGTACTGAGTTGGGCATCGATCCTGCCGCGGGTCGCGGAATGCCAAGTCTCAGATCTTAGACATGAAGCAATCTGGAGGGGTTGGCAAGCTGTGGCAACTGGATCAGAACCTGAAGATCTGTCTAGCCTTTTTGACAAATGACGATCGAAGCAAGAGTTTCATGACCCATTTGCGTTCAGTAGTGAACAATGCAGGCATGGCATCCCATGTGCAGGTTGAGACTTGCCCAGCCTGAACACGAGGTCGTCAGGTAGCTATCGCATGGTAAAAGGAGGGGAAGAGGAGGTTTCGGAACTCCCAGTGGTTGTGAATTTCTCGATCTCGAACTGACACGGGCAATTCATTGGTAAGACAGACGGCCGCGATGATCCACGATCCGCGTTCCACACGGTACCGAAATCCTGAGACGCGCGCGTGCCTATGGCTCAGTCAGTGACGTTCAGACCGAGACAAGAGCTGACGCAAGGATAAGCCACTGAACAGCTGAGCTCTGAGGTTTTGGGGTGGTCTTGCGAGGCTAGAGTACCGGTAGCCGTGACAACGACTATCTACGGCGCCTGTTGGAATCGGAAGATGCCTTGGTGACCTCCGTACCGGTCCCGCATTTTCCGGAGGGATGCCGGAAGTCCACCGGCTTCTAAGGCCTTACATCGAAAAACAGCTTAGAACTGGGGGAAGTCGGCTAGTATGGCGTCAAGGGGCCGGCGATGTTCGGCGCTGTGGTCGTTGAGTGTCGGAAGATGCACGGGCTTAGATCGAGCGCCCGGGCATCATGGCAGTCACGCGCGGCGCGGCGCGGCGCCCCTTCCCTCCATGGTCCGGTGGACCCACTTTGAGATCCGATTACATAAAGAGCCGAGTACTCGTAAGGTACTTGACTATCAAAAGTTCTACCTCGCATCTCAGGTTAAGGTCATCTGATATCGTGGAAAAGGGTTCCTTGTAGTTCTTGATATCCATGGCAGATTTCCCCTTACTCAAACTAACATCCAGCCTCCTCGAGTCCTCGTAACTAAAGCAGAAGCTCAGAACCAAGACTCCAGAATCAAGAACGGTACGACTGACTCCCCACCACCTCGGGACCCCTCCACATCGGTAGCGCGGCGCCCACACCAAAAACCCAAGAAAGGAGCTCTGAATGGCCCATCGCCGCAGTCGGCCACTTGATCGCTGCGACTTTACTTTGACAACCCCCACACCGCGATCAAAAATATCCACTCTTTCTCAGACCATCAGCTAATCCCGTCAGAGGATTGGGATGTAGTGGTGCACCCAAGGCGGTGGTTACCCAATGCCAAACCACGCTGCTCCGGGCCTAGCCAGTCCCCTGTCTGACTATCTAATTCGCCAGTGCGAGAGGATTTTTTCTCTCTAATAATCGTCTACTTTTATTCGCGCGCAAATCTCGCTTGTCACTCACGCCACGCGCTTTGTATCATCGTCACCTCAACTTTCAACTTCTCTTTCTCTCTCACGACGTTTGACAGAGATTAGAATTCCATCACAAATTTTGCGCCGCAGCCTCATAATCTGCTTTTCACCGCATAAGATTCTAGATCGACAGTCGCCCTTAAGCTGCAACTATGGGTCAACCATCCTTCGCGGCGTCCAACGCCCTCATCTACGTCACCTATGGACTCTTCCTGTATGAACTCTGCGCAGCTTTTTCAATCTCAACACCCTTTATCGCTGCTGTTTTCCCTCCCTCCTAAAGAGCGTATCGTACTAACGTTTGCGCAGTATCACCGGTACTGCCATTGCGTGGAAGTTCCGCAATCAGTCCAAGGGAGAGTTCTTGTCTGGAAATAGAACTCAGACGGGTCAGGAACTCTTCCCCTTTGCATCATGAGAACGAGAGTGAGAGTATATGTGTTTAACGGAGCCAGACGAGGCTGAGTCTCTTATATCTGACCGCGTCTGCAACACTTGGCTCTCATTCCCTTGAGAAACAGTCAACAAGCTCGACTCTCATTCGGATTCCCCAATGTATAGCAAACTAACACGCACTCCCCGCAGCCTTCCCCTTGGCCCTCAACTTCATCGCCTCTGGTGAGTGAAGAAGACGCGGGTGGTCTAGCCACTGCGCTTCTTAACCCGATAGCAAAGCATCTTCGAGAAAGAAGAGCGGCAGAACGGCACGGAAAACAGCAAAGACTACGAGACTACTTTCCCACGAACCGCACAGCACAATGCAAGCCTACAACAGATGATATAGGATGATCGACTTCTCTATCCCCGATTCTTCTCATGAACAGAATCATCATGAGACGAATGACTACGGGCCAGGAATCCAATCGAATGACTGACAGGCAGGTTCGTAACCCAACAACAAAAAGATCAACAATTACTCCTCGACTTCCATTTCCCCCTACTCCCTTTTTTCTGATCTCATCTTCTGAATCGGCGGAGACAAGCCTACTAACCTTTCTGGCCACCCTGAGGCACATCTCGAATGTGGCCAGAATTATCTGTGGAAAACCCTCCCCCCTTCTGAAGATGTCATCAGGAAAAAGGGGGTGGGGGAGATGGAAACATCGGGGATGCGGCTCACTACGGGCGCGGATTTGAAGCAGTCGCCGCGCATCCACCTTCTTCCGTTCTCATCGTCTCTGGAAAGTCCTTCTCGGAGGTCTCTTTCTGAGACGACACAACAGAAGAGGAGATGCCGCGAAATGTGGAAATGAAGCTGAGATTGCACCGTAATTACTCGATCAAGTTAATGCTTGCGTGGGAAACGTGCTGCCGCTCCGAACATCTCTCCCCCCTCCCCTCCCTCTCTCCTTCTACCTTGCCCCGGCCTCGTGAAATACTGACAAACACACCTAAGCCCTCGGCTCCGGCATCCTCTTCTCCTACCCGGAACTCGCCACAATCACCGGCGTCCAGGGCGTCCTCGTCTACGCCCTCTCGTCCTCTCTCCCGCTCCTCATCTTCGCCGTCCTCGGCCCCGTCATCCGCCGCAAGACGCCCGAGGGTTTCGTCCTCACGGCCTGGACGAGGCAGCGCTACGGCACCGTCGCCATGTTGTATCTCAGCTTCATGACCCTCGTCACGCTGTTCCTGTACATGGTCGCCGAGCTGTCCGCCATCGGACAGGTCGTCAACGCCCTGACGAGTCTGGATGGCTTGCCCGTCATGATTGTGCAGTGCGTCATCACCACCATTTACACATGTAAGTTTCCCCCGCCGGTATTCTGGAGAAATAGAGAATATCAGACTAACGTCCGAATCATTAAGCCCTCGGTGGTTTCCGCATCTCCTTTGTGACGGACAACATCCAAGGCGCAATGGTAATCTGCCTCATCATCATCGTCGCAATCACAATGGGCGTCAAAACAGATATCGACACCTCCCTCATCGAAACCTCAGGCCTTCTCAAACCAACCCTCCTGGGCTGGCAACTCCTCTACATCCTCCCCATCTGCATCCTCACAAACGACTTCTTCCTCTCGGGCTTCTGGCTCCGCACCTTTGCCTCCAAAACAGACAAAGACCTCCGCGTGGGCGTCTCCATCGCCGTCGTCATCATCCTCTGCATCCTCACCATGGTCGGCGTAACCGGCCTCGTAGCAGCCTGGTCCGGCGCGCTCCCGCTAGACCAGATCGCAGACAGCGGCTCCATCGCCTTCTTCCTCCTCCTCCAACAACTCCCCGCCTGGGTCGTCGGCATCGTCCTCGTCATGGTCTGCACCCTCTCCACCGCGGCCTTTGACAGCCTGCAATCCGCAATGGTCTCCTCCGCCTCAAACGACCTCTTCCGCAACCGCCTCAACATCTGGTGGATCCGCGCCGGCGTCGTCCTCATCATCTTCCCCACCGTCGTCATCGCCCTGAAAGCCCCCTCTGTCCTGCAAATCTACCTCATCTCCGACCTCGTCTCCGCCTCCGTCATCCCCGTCCTCGTGTTCGGCTTGGTCGACCGCTTCTACTGGTGGCGCGGCTTCGAGGTCGTCGCCGGCGGGCTGGGCGGCATCCTCACCGTTTTCTTGTTCGGTCTCGTCTTTTACGACGGCGACGCGCAAAAGGCGGGTAACCTGCTCATCATCTCCGAGGGCCTGTACGCCAACGACTGGAGTGTGTTCGGCGCCTTCGTCGCTGCGCCCGTGGGCAGTTTCCTCTGGGGGTTCGGCGCGTTGGGGTGCCGGTTGGCGTTCCAGTACGTCTTGGCCAAGAAGAGCGGTCGCCGCTTCGACGCGCTCGATCGGCCTGTCGGGCCTGGGTTCACGCCCGAGGCTGACGGCGCCCCTCGCTATGTTGAGAGGGACGAGTATGAGGCCAACTCTGAGGTTGAGGTCATTAAGCCCGCTGGCAAGTTCTTCTAAGGGCCATGCCTCGATCTCAACGGTGAGCATGCTACTCAGAGTAAGCAAAGCATAAGCGATCAGAAGGTGTTTTCCTGAAGTACCATTTGATCCTTGCGTAGCAATTCGTATCAATACATGAAAAGTGGAATAAATACCCACGGAAGGGAAAATAACCCTAGCGAAGTAGGGAGAAGGGGGAGATTTTGATTCTTGTATTTGGTGGTCGGTCGGAGAGTCTTTTGCTCCTATGCAATCAGGCCCGTTCTATAGCCAGCCATTTAATCAGACACATATAATACACTCATTACATGTTTTTGTTTCACTCCTCATACACATGCCCGCCACAACCTCCTGTTGTCGTCCTCACCAGTGCGACCAAAAGATATCAGCCTCACAGCCGCTCCCCCCGTCTCTTGGCATAATCCTTCTGCTCCATATCCTTGATGCCCTTTTGCATCATTTCCCAGTCCTCCATCGTCGTGGCCTGCGTGTTGCCCCACGCGATCCACTTCTTGGGCGCCCACGTCTTGGGGTTGAACTGCCTGGTCATGACAAAGTACTCTGTCTGATTCTGCACCCGCAGCCCGCCCTTGACGGGCTTATTCGTCGACTTCTCAATCTTGTCCAGCTTCTGCGAGCTCGAGATGGCGACGACGACCTGCTGGATAACCGGCGCCTTGCCCAGCGGCGGCATCATCGCAATCTTGTGGCTCACGATGCGCGGTTTGCCGTCGTAGCGGAGCAGCTCCCACGTCAGCTTCTCCGTCGCCTTGCGGCGCGAGATGACGGCCGACAGGGTCTGGTAGAGGGCCGGGGTGCAGATCTCGCGGAGGGTGTCCTTGTCGCCGGCGGCCAGGGCCTCGCCCAGGCGGCGGTGGAGGGCCTTGGCCTCGGGGACGATCTTGGTGTAGCTGAGCTGGAAGCGCGGCTTGGTGGTCCAGTTCGGCATGGAGTGGACCTTTGCGCCGAAGACGGCGAAGAAGTCTAGCACGCGTTGCTTGAGGCGGGCGTAGTTGTATGCCCAGAGGGCCTTGGGGGACTTGTCGAGTTGGGAGAAGGGTACGGTGACAAAGGTTCCTGTTGTGAATGCCGTGTCAACGCGCTATTCTCTGTCTGTCTCTTTCCTGCTCCCTCCATGTATGAAGTGCGCCTACTAAATCACACCATCTCGATACTGAGAACGCACCTGGAAGCATAATATGTGCCATAGTCATGGACTTTTCGATCTCGCTGGCAGAATATCCGCCGTCGGCCTGCGAAGCTTTCTTGTTCTGGCGCGAACTCATCCGCATGTCCGCCGCAAATTTGCTTGCGTAGCCCCTCCTCGCCGACACGGCCACGACAGGCGACGCTGCTATCCTCTTGGCCGCGGGGAGAACTCTGGTGAAGGGCTGCTGGGGGCGCATGGCTGCGCTGCCGAGGCCGAGCAGCGGCCTCGCGAATCGGTACATGGCGCGTGACGGGTAGGTCAATCGGTCTCGATTCGTGATCGTAGGATTATGCCAGTTTCGAGGTCGTCGTCGTCGTCGTCGAGTGCGGGAGCGGGCGGACTCTGGGAATGGTCTGATTCCGAACGGGTCGTCCTGTCCTCTTACTGGGGAGCTCTATCACGAACACCTCTGCTGACCAAAAATTCCAATTGGAAAAATAGGTGGTCCAAGCTTTCGGGGGACATTTTTCTTGAGGGACCACAACTCGGTCGGAATCCTCCGCGGCAAGCGCTTCGGCCGTCGCATCTTTTGGAAACAGCGGAGTGCACGGCTCATGTTCTTGCCGCGATGGTCATCTGCGCCACACTGTGGCTTGGAGAGCTATGTTTCCCCCACTAGAGTTGAATTACACCAATGACAGCCTCGATAGTCATCAAGCCACGTCGAGTGGATAATTGCTTCCAAAAATGACGACGAAGGCAGGCACTGGCAGGGTTGTGGTATCCGTTCATGATGTGTCGGACTCCGCAATGAGGGAGAAGAGGGATTCGTACCTTACGCTACGAATACGTACCTTACCCACGGTCGGGCAGGACCCTGCTGTCATTGTCTCAATTCCGCATCCACAAGGGAAGCCCGACTAAAACGTGCCTGTACCTGCTCATGCTGCTCAGTGCCCAGTGCTCAGGGACGACGTAGCAATCAAGATAATGTGAGGTAGCGAACCTGGAAGGTGGGAGGATGGATGGATGCTTCACCTCTTTGGAATGCTCATTAATCAATCCAAACCTTTTTTCTTTTCTAATCTGGTCTACAACTCTGACCAATAGCTCACCTCCTGGACCAGCTGGATTCGGCCATTTTGGCATTATCTCACGCACACACACATTCCCGTAATTGACACTTGTCGACACAATTGCGGGCAGCGGCACGCGACCTACCTGCCTGGGCTTCCATTCCCCCTCCTCGTCCTCGTCTTCGTCCGTCCTCCGAATAACCCCCCAAAAAGGGTCCCTCATACTCGAGCTCCAATCCCTCCTTCACATCCCGGTCGCCTCCAACTCTCGGATGCTCTCCGTTCCTTGGAACATCCTGTCCCAAAAAACAAGACTAGAGGGAGGAAATCGACCGCACCCCCCAGAAACGAGCTGCAGGACCGCCCAATCCCAAGTGCTGGAGCACGACGCCGAGACACAACCTTGGAAGCACCAGTGTGCCGAGCTACCTTTCCGTCTGCCACTAAGTAGTTCTCGACTGGATCTTGCTTCTTCCAAACTTCCAGAAACCCGCTCCGCTCTGCTGCTACACTACGCTACTCGCCAACCTTACCTACCTTGGGGTTCAAGGTCCTAAAAGGCCTAGACGCCTACGGATACCGGACTCTTCGACCAACCGGCCATCTCACAATAGCTTCGAACCTAACCCTCCTTCTCGTCCATCACACGCTCTCTTCCTCTCTCCGTCTGGCACTTGCCTCCTTCGACAACTCTACTACCCCCATGCCGCCATCGTCGCCTCCGCCGCAGACAACCGCACCCGAATCCCCTCCATCAATGGCAGCGCAGTCCGCCGCAACACCACCGCCTCACAGAGCTTAGATGGCACCCCTCGCGCGCGCCGTCTCAAACCACCACCTCCAGCACCAACACCACCACACAAACGGCACCCCGATTCCCACCAACGGCGCTCCTCCAGACCCAAACGCAGACGACACCACCTCCGGCCACCCACCGCCCTACAACCCGGACCTCGTCTCCTCCTCCCTCCTCGAACCCCGCATCGCCGTCGTTCTCAATGTCCCCAAGCCATGGCGACCATGGCTCTTCGCCTGCCGCCTTCTCTCTATCGGCCCGGCCATCTTCTGGGCCCTGCAGCCCGCTCTGACCCTCCTCGTTCAGATCATTCCCGTCGCCGTACCGGGGGGAAAGAAAGCTGTTGATGCTGCCGCTGCGGCGGCCTCTGGAGTCGGGGTTGGCGGTGTCGTCAGCGGCGGGTTCGCGGGTAGCACGTGTCCCCCGCCCAATTGGCCCCCCGGACACTCCGAGATACCCTTCCCATGGACTGAAATGTCCCTGGGACTCATGTGGGTATGTGGAAGCATTGCTCTTCTCTGGGGGAGCACACAAGGGCGCCTGCGCTGGATTGTGCCGTTGGATGAACCCCCGAAAGATGAATCAAAAGCTGACATGAATATCGTGTTAGTGCGGAGCTTCAGCGTACCTCTCCTTCTTCTTCATAGACTGCCTGATGTCACGATGGTAAGTGGTTGAAGCGCACCTTTCTTCTCCACATGCTGTGTTCCGTATATGAAGAGGCTCATCTAACAACGACTAGGCTCATCAACTACACCCCACAAGCGACAATCATCCGCCTCCTTACAATCAACTCCACCAACGCCTTCCTCACCGAACGAATCCTCACATTTTCAGGCGGCTTCGAGGACCCAAGACTTCTTCTCCCCGGCTGGGTCACCATAGCTACGGTCAGTCAAACGCTTTCCTGTTCCACAGCAGCTTTCTACACTAGGGCCGCTCCCGAAAGCATTAGTTAAACAACCGTTAACATCTTGCCCTGCGTGCGTAAACCAGACCCTTACGATAGCATACCACATCACCCAACGAAGCATAAACATTCAAAAGGAAACCTCCACCTCGATCAACATCTTTTCCATCGCCAGCTTCATCAGCATGATATCCCTCCTCGCCCACCTCCACTACAACGGCTCAGACTATCCCGAAAAACCGTTCGAGTCCCTCGCCAGGTTCATCCTGCAGCAGTTTGAGCGTGTGACCGGCGAGGCCATCTTGCCTTCCTATTCACCTTCGCATAGCGAACTATAGGCGCCATGTCACGAATCTAAATTTTCAGAGCATTGTTCCATCTATTTGATATGTTTTGGTGAATGCAGGGGGGACACGAACTATGTGTCATGGCGGATGGACCCCCACGATGGAAAGTATTTAGGGGCGGGAAGCACGAGAAAGAGGAAAAAACGCGACCTTGTTGAAAGCAACGGGTGCTGGAATGTGCCTTGAGAAACATAGATACCCCAAATTCACAGCTATGCTGCATATAAAGTGGTTTCCTCATGCAATAAGACAAGTTGCTGGCACGTTGTTACTGTCCACAATGTATGGTTCAAACTTCCGTGTAGATGAAGGGTCAACTTTCGTCTGCTGGGTGCCAAATCGCAAAGTGGTTTCCAGGCAGTGGAAACATCCTTGACTAGGGATTGCCTCAAAAAGTGACATGATCCAAGGCATTCGACGAATTTATCAACGGCCAAAAGGCTCCAAAACAACAGCACACATCACAAAAATGGCAAGAGAGAATTGGGACAAGTTTATCATTTTCAAGACTAAATCTCTGGACCACCCAAACCATCAATGAAAGTACGGTGGGCCCTTGTGAGATGCTCGACATCTAACTGTCTCATCATGCGTCGAAGCTGACGCAAGTCGCCCTCAACCTCCACCGATAACCTCTTCTGTCGGTGGGAGGTATACCGTCCTACTACGTCACATCGGGTGCCGACACTGAGCGGCGTCGAAAGGCGGAGAGGCTGCTATGCCTCGTGGCTCTTCTCAGACCCGGACGTCAGCCGTAGCCGCTGTGGCCAAGGCTGGTAGGAACGGTGGCGACTTGCGGCGTGCTTAGAAACCGTGGACCTTGATGGTCTTGGAATCCAATCCGAGTCCCTCCTTGGTGTTGATAAGGAACTCTTGCACAACCTTGCGCTGGTCACCCTGGAGCTGGATGACCTCGCCCATCTCGCTGTCAGCTACGATGGTGCCATTGCAAGCTAGAAGGGGTCATGTTAGCAGGCCGCCCATGTCATATTGGGGTTGAAGCGGGGTAATCCGTACCAAATTGCTTCTTGATGACCTTGAGAATTTTCTTCTGGTCGAATTTCTTCGGGAGACCCTGAACGGTGGTCAAAGTCTTTCGTCCATTGCGCTCTGCAAGTCATGGGTTAGTCACTGTATGTTGATTGGTTGCCTTGAGTCGACGCGCGTGGGACCGCTCTGTCGGGACGTGCGGCATTTGTGTCTCTCGACAGCAGGGCTTGGAGGTTCGCGACGTACGTTGGATCCGAATATGGATATAATTTTGAGACTGTTTGGTCTCGCCGGTGTCTTCGTCGGCTTCGGCGAAGGGGTCTGAAGCGCGACAATGGTCAGCATCCTGGTAGGCAAGTTGGTGGCGGTCAGGGGGGAGAGGGGGCAACGCAATGTGTTCCAATCTCTAGGCGACAGCGAGCCAGAAGACTTGAAGGAACACGGCGGTGATGATCGTGGATCGAGGGAAGACGACTGTGGTGGCGACATACCGTAGGACTTGAGATTTTCAATTGACATAAACTCGTCTGTTCGGGGGTGACCTTGGGAAACGGGTTGGGTGACGATTGTCGGGGGTTTAGCGACGGACGGCGTGAGAGCGGTCTCGCTGTAGTAATGTTCGAGTAGTTGGGTTGTTGACACGAGAATGCGGTTGTTCGCAGTTGATCTAGCGGTTATCTGATGTCGTTGATGTTTGTACTGGGTCGATGATGATGAGGTGGTGGGAGACGGACGAAAGAGGGATCGCTGGGCTGGGTGGTTATATACGTCGGAAGATTTATGGGGGGTGGACGGGGTCTGCAGATCAGTGACTGATGTTAGGGTGGGCAGGCGGGCAGCCCGCAAAATTGGTAACTTGGGACGGAAGGAATGACGGACTCGGGTTCGGGCGGGCACTGAACAGAGTTACAAAGAGCGATGCAGTCAGGTACCTATCTCAACTCCTCTGCCTGTATTAGGTAGCGATGGGCGGATAAGGTACCTGATTTGGCTGGGTCTCAGGCCCTCCTGCCCTGGTGCGAGTAAACCGGGGGACTTGGAAGGTGCAGGTGGGCACGAGGGGCAACTATTGCACAGGGCAGGCACAGGCCACTGGCCGTTTCCCGTGCCTGCTCTGGCTGAACCAGTGGGAAACGGAATCGCGTGAGCCGCTGACTGCGCCCGATAAGGTACCTTGACTTGGGAGAGATAAGGCAATGGAACTTCTGATCACCCGCATGTTCTTCTGCCTTACCTATGGTAGTTTCCGAAAGGCATTGCCCCTCTGTACTTCGCACAGTTCAACGTGTGTTACTCACCCTTCGCCCATCATCCCAAAGTCAGCCCTCGCAGTGAGCACGTTGTTTGTGACAAACCCGTCCGAGTCCTGCCCTGCACAAGATGACGACTATGGATATGGATACCTCATTGCAGAGGTTTGGTTGGTGGTCACACTTGGCACAGAAGCAACAGTCACACCAACACCAGCACGGCCCACACCTAGTTGTGGCTGGACTCATCGACTCGCGCGCCGCCGCCGCGACCCCATGATTGTCCCTGGCTATTTGCGGTTTAGTCGGCGGGATGCCCAAACAATCTATGGATGCCATCTGCAGCTCGTATCTCGGCACCTTGCGCTACCCGGCTCCCAGGTACAGCCACCGTGAGGCCTCTGCCAGCTCTCTGCCAGGACGTCGGCGCCACCGGAGCTTCCTCGATACATCATACAGCTGCAAGAGGTCTCTCGTCGGCAGCCACTACATACCTCCAACGATCACGTACTTTCAAGGACTGAGACATGGGCAATCATCTGATAGGGGACCCCCCTGGAAAAGCGCCAGCCCAAGAGAGAGGCACAATGTTGTTTGTTTCGTCTGCAAGACAAATCCTGACTCCCTGCGTCTGCGGCATCTGCATCAACGCCAACTCGGCCGGCTTCCAGACCTTGCGCCTTGACCAGTCCCGACTCTACAATGACCATCTGCTGCCAGCCGGCCTTGCCGCTTTCAGCGCCCAGCCCTACAACTATCAAGTCTCCGGATGCGGCTCCACGATGCGTCACTGAGAGCTGACTAGCATGTCCCTGTCCTCCGTCACAATCCAACAATCCCAGAGCCTTTCAGACCATGGTCGAGCAAAAGCAGGATCGTGGTCAAGGCGCTTAAGCCACTCGATCGTAAACTCACGAAATGGAAATTAAAGACTTCAAATGTTCATTACAATTCCACATTCATCAGTCAAGCTCTGGCACCGGCAAATGGTCGACAAGCTTGAGATGTGTCAGACCCAGCTTTCCCAATGCTTCGATAGCATTCTGGTCCCGCAGCTCCTGCGTCTCCTTCTCCGAGACCAACACAAAGTCCTGTTTCAGCAACCATCCGCCCTCCTTGACGTTATACTCCTCTGCCGTCGCCTTGTCCACCTTATCGAGGTCGACAACAAGACTCTTCTTAACACCAAACACCGCATCCGATTTCTCATATGGATCTCCCCGGATATAGAGTGCGCTAGTTGATTGCGTCAGCCAGATCCATGATCCATCTCACCCAACCCTGGCCATCCGCATCGGAACGGAACGGACGGCGGGTTCTTGAAAGAGCTAGCTCTTACAATGGAGCAATAGATAAGGGCGGAAAAACCTACGTGATCAAGTGGTCCCAGCCTTCCTTTTGGAACATGAAGTGCAGATGCGCTGGCCGCCAGCAATGACGCCCCAGGAGAGAAAGCAACTTTCCAACCGGCCCATCGTGGGGAATTGGATAGCTCACGGGCTTGATTCCCTGGAAGAAGAAGCGACCCTCCTTATCCGAGATCATGACACAGCGCTCGCTTGCTTCTGTCCTCCCTTCGTGCTGCACGTCGTAGTGACCACTGCTGTCCGTCTCCCAGATGTCAATCTTGACTCCGGAGATGGGGTTACCTTGTCGGTCCTTGATGGTGCACACAACCAGCAGCGGTTCGCCCTCAGGATCTCCCGACATATTCGCTCCGTTCTCTAGAGTCGGCGCATCGTGTGTGTGGAATGGCCCCAAGACGGAGCCTTCGGTGGAGTCGGATGGCTTGGGGTGGTTAATGCTGTCGACGAGTAGGGAGAGGCCTAGGATATCGGAGAGGAGAATGAACTCCTAGTCGGGCGGTCAGCGTCGTTCGTCAGGAGTCCTGAAGCCATCCGCTATATTCACGACGGGTGCACCGCGCGCCGACTTACATGCCGCACGTCGCTGCTAATCTGTCCGCAGCCGACAAGGAAATTCAGCGCCGCCATCCATTCGTCAGTGCTCAACCGCGTCTCCCGCGCAAAGTCGTGCAGATGGGTGACGAGCCGTTCCATGAGGTACTTGAGTCGTGCATTGTCGCTCTGCGAGTTGATGCGAACAGTGTTGGGTGTGATGTTGTCGATCGTGAGATCCAGGAGCTCTGGTGTGTTTTGAGCCATTGTTGCTTGCTAATTGTGTGTGATCTAGATGCAGGCAGCGACAAGGGTCCGATTTGCTTCTCAAATGTCCAGTCGAGATAGTAACGGCTTTCTCTTTGCTCGCCTCGTCTATCTTTAATATCAAGGACCCCGGATTTATCTGGCAGAGGTGGTACTCTTCGGAGGGAGGGGCACTCTTTATGTAATGCTCTGTAATCGCTGATTTCCGAGTGGGCTACCTAGCTGTACCATGCAGTACAGATGGTCTGAATTTCGAGTGTTGGTCGACGGGTGATACCTTAGCCGCGTCGCGGCAAATCCGCCGCACCTTGGACGTAGTCGGACACTTCAGAACACAACGGATTTACGGAACAAGTCTCTAAGTCCTAGGATTAACTGCTTGGAAAGAGGTATGTCAGCACATTGTCATTTGATAGTTCCCCAAGACTCGAAGATACGGTAATTCTCCCCCTCTACCCCTCCTCCTCCACCACATCCCTAGCTAGGTACCTACCTGGGTGATAATCCCCTCCGGCACTCAGTCTGAGTCTCTGACTTCATAGAGGAGAGGGCGTTCTGCGGGGTACTAGCGCTGCCCCGCCCCCACAACCTGTCGCGGGAGACTCTGAAGTCGGTGGAGGGCTTGGAGGGGTAGTGCAGACGGGGTCCGAGCGTCACCCCCGGGTCCTGGCTCGGGACTTGCGATGGGCGGGCGGATTGTGTAAGCGGCCTTCTTCGGCACTCGGTCCCGGCCGGGATGTCCGGGGGATCATAACGACGAGAGGGTTTAGAAGTGGTACATCTAGATTAGGAAATATGTTGTGTTCTGCCGTTACCTTTGGGTGATCAGAGGCTGTACACTTTGGTATGGAGCTTTGGTCCCCGTGTGTTTTGCGTGAGGATGTTTGCTACTACCCAAGGTAAGTATGCAAGGTAACGACGGCGAAGTATCATGAGGTCACATGGCGACGAGTATGTTTCATGCTGGAGAGATGGCTGTTAAACAATCAGAGCATTGATCTTCGTGCTTCGTTGAAACTCGGAACGATGGGTAGCAAAAGTGAGAAGAGACACTCGAGATTTGGCGGGTAAGGTAACTTGCGCATCATCAAAGTGTGCTATATCGTTGAGCCTCTTCTGAACTGAAATATCAGTACAACATTAAGATACAGCTGCCACTCTCCCTTTAGTTCTCTTCTCATCGGTTACTGGTAGTGGGCTTTCCTTCCGGTACCATGGCACCTTGATTAGCAGGCCCGGGTCAGGTTATCACTGCTCGATTCCGAGCCCCGTGCCGCGCGGGGCCCACTTTCTCCGACTGAGCCCTCGGCGCCGGCAGCGACGTAAGATTCTCCGGAGCGAAGAGCCACCTCTGACACAATTTCGTGTAGACGCGAACTAACAAAACCATTGTTGAAGCTACCACGGGTCACAAGAACCCCCCCCCCCCCCCCTCCCCCCCACTGGAGGTATGCGGTGTGCCCTATCAACGACGCGACAATACGACACAATGCAACTCGAAAGATTGGATAAACAAAACTCTGAAAAACCTAAACCCGAGTCATGCCATTCACAAACCAACGCAGTATCCAGAAGAAGAGGGATAAACGGAGCGTAATTCCAGCAAATATGAACGCGTAGGTATTATAACTTGCTCTGTGCACAGCAAAGATAACTCCGCGGATAAAGCGGCTTTGAGAATCTGAATCCAGCAACTTGACAAATGTCCTCCGTCATTTCCCAACCCCCTTCCCGGACGGCCGACGAATCAATCTCGGCACTTGCTGGTCCCTGCATGATCATCACAACTCAAAGTTCACGACCGTGCCCGAGCTTTTGCCTTTTTTTCCTTCAGGACACTCTTTTGAAGCGATGTCATGTTCTTTCGCACTCTACCTTACACTAGTCTCCGTGATAAGGTATTCATAAGGTAGTCTGCATAGGAAGTTTCCTCATAGCCGCCGGCGTTGAACAAGGTAGATTCGATCCCGTCTTGGTACCCTGCCATGCCCGGGGAGGTGCGGCATGTATGATGTGCCTGATTGCCCAAAAAGAGGGGGCCGTCCCTACTTCTTTCACCCGTTTACGCGTTTACGGAAGGCCGGGACTGAAATTGGGATTGGGATTGCTCTACAAGGCAATTACGGACAAGAAAATTGTAATCATAAGGTGTGCCGAGGGTCGATGTTGCGCGCAAGTGCCATCGGATTAAGCTCCGACCTGACTCCTCTTCCCCTTTCCCCTTTCCTTGCCCTCCTTGCGCAGGAGTGAGTCCTCGGGGCCCTCTTCCCCGTACCCTCACCATCCCTGGAACGACCGTTATCCACCTTTTGCTTTTCCCGAACCCAAACCGGGGTCGGCTTTCTCAATCTACCAACCTACAAACATTTACATCGACAAAACGACCGAGGAGAACTCCAGAGCGAAGAGATATGGCTGCCGCTGGGCAACCTCTGGTGCGTTTTTTTGACGAGAGCTCATACTGCGAGGTTTTGGTTTAACTAATTGATTGTGTTTCTAGGAGCCCGATACCTTTGATTCGGACTCGGCAATCTCGGAGGTATGAGTGTTTTGTTCTGCCCAGCTTGCGTTCTTCCCCCCCACCCACTTTGTACCTTTCTCATGTCTAGTTACGTGGCGGCGTTTCACGTCACATCCCGCGCAGCTAGAGCTCCAAAGATGCCACCGGAAACGCAACGAGAGCCTGGCTCTCATAATGTTTCCCAGATAGCATCAGCCATAGACTAACGATATCATGTGCTGCAGCTTCGGAATGGCAGTACCGACTCGCCTACCCCGAGTATGTTGACGGTGCTGGAGGAGAATGGCAGGACATATCACGCAATGAGTTCCGGGAGTGAGCAGTGCCTTGTGAACCACCTCTCCGATGCTGGGGCCTTGACTGACGATATAAAAACAGAATACCCGTTCCCCAACGATATTGTCGAGCAGGAGCGCCTAGGTTTGCATCTCTCCTCTTTCTTTCGGTGTGCGGATTTGGAAAGGAACCCTGAAGCTCATATTTGTATCATCTCAAACCAGATTTCCAACACCTCATGTGGACAGTGACGCTGGGCGACAAGCTATGCCTATGTCCTAAGGACTCACAAAAGGCAAAGCGCGTGCTGGACGCCGGTACGGGCACCGGGATCTGGGCGATGGATTACGGTGAGATATACTGAGTCCTGCCTCACCTTGCTTTGGGGTTGTGAGATTGACGATGTTGAAATTGCAGCGGACGCACACCCGGAAGCCAAGGCAAGCCGATGAGATCCTCTCCATCCCGACCGACGACTACTAAGACGGTCTTCAATCTAGGTCATTGGTGTAGATCTGAGCAACATCCAGCCAAAATGGTAGGCTCATCAAGTGGGAAAAAATCTCATTGTCGTGCTCACTGACGTCGGGATGGCAGGACACCTCCGAACTTAACATGGGAGCTGGACGACCTAGAGCAGAATTGGACATGGTCTCAGCCGTTCGACTTCATCTTTGTCCGCATGCTAGCAGGGAGTCTCAAAAACTACCAAGACTTTATCAACCAAGCCTTCGAGTGTGTCTCAAACTTCTCTCTCTCACTCTTACCCTCACACTCATACCCGTCCATCTCATTCTATGCACACTTATCCCTAGCGGCCACTCAAATACTCACCTTCTTAACCACCCAGAAACCTTGAACCAGGCGGCTACCTCGAAATGCAAGACCTCTCCCTTCCCTACCGCTGCGACGACGCATCCCTAACGCCAGACTCCCCAATCCACAAACTCTCCGACCTTTTCCTCAGAGGCGGCCGTGTAACAGGCCGCAACATGGACGCGGCGCCCACCTACGCCACCCTCATGCGCACCGCGGGCTTCGTCGACGTTGAAGAACAACAATTCAAGTGGCCCGTCAACGCGTGGCCGCGCGACCCGCACTTCAAGACGTTGGGCGCGTACACGCACTGTAACCTCGACCACGGGCTCGAAGGGTTGACGTTGGGGCTCGCGACGAGGAATTTGGGGTGGAGTAAGGAGGAGACGCTGCTTTTTTGCGCGACAGTGAGGAAGAGTTTGAGGAGCCATAAGGTGCATGCTTATGTTCCTTTGTGAGTTCGGTTCCTCTTGATGATCGAGATTAGAGAGACTATGTGCTGACTTGCCTGGTACAGATACGTTGTGTACGGGCGGAAGCCGACGGTGGCGGAGACGAGTGGATCTAATCCACCGGAGGGTATACATTAGCCGTTCATATTCCTCTAGTTAGGGACATTATTGGGCGTAGGGAAATCATGATAGACTACCGGGCTGGCGGTTTACTAGGGGGTTCCATTTCGCATATGGATCATGGTGTTTTGGCGTATTGCAATGAGGGAGCATGGTTCATCAACGGCCGGCGAAGGACAGAGAAGCGTTTCATCACGGGAAGAACCTGGGTTATCTTTATGGTTTATCAGGACAGCCATTCCAATTTTTCTTCCATTCACTCTAGCTAGGAAATAACTCCAGGCACGCCATCTGTCGGGTTGCGGTACAAAAGAGACTCTTGGTATGGGTACGTGTGCGCTGGTCCTGACGCAGTTCAATGGATATCAGGATAGAAGCAAACAGGCATTCGTCTTCGTCGTGAGACTTAAGCACCCGGATTCCTTGCCCGAGCACGAGATGCGAGTTGATCCATGTGTTTCTTCCACCGAGCCTACCAGACCCCGTCTCTCCCCTGGACCACTGGCCCATCGGGAGACCCTGCATCATCGTCAATAGGCTCAGTTCCGCTGTGGTGTCGGAAAATGGGACCAAGTCCTCCCCAGGGGTACGCCGGGCTCGAAGGGAGAGGCATGTTAGAGATGGTTGTGGTAGGCGTGCCGGCTACGGAGAAGCTGGTATCTGAGAAAGCGCCGCTGTCTCTGCTGGGATTGCTCAAGCGGCTTGTCGTTGATGTGATGAATGTCGTGGCTGGGTCTACAGATGTCCAGGTTCCTGCGATGTTGTTAGATTGACTAAATTAGGTCGGGAGGTTCTGACTTACGATTTGTTCTAGCTGAAGACGTCCACGAACCTGTGAACCCTGCCGTCGACGCTATCGTGATATTCTGCCATCTGGAACTGCAGGAAGATCTGGATGGGTACGCGGTGTACGCTGTGTTGTTTGAAGAGGATGGTGGGTAGACCACGGTTGGATCAGCCTTCGCCGTAGCGGAATTGATGAGAATGCTTGTGGTGACGACCTGAGTTACGGTGCCGTTTGTTACAGTGACAGTGTTGCAAGCCGAAGAAGCTCCAGATGGAAGGCTGGCAGAGTTGGTCAAAGCTGGGCCCGCCGACTCGGTAAGAGAGGGTCCAGAAGATGGCGCGGTGCCGGAAGAAACTCGAGAACTAGATGAGTTGAAAGGCGACAGTGTAGGTACAGGTAATATAGACACAGAAGAGAAGACGGATCCTGACATAGTCCAGGTGAAATGAGACGTTGAGATTGCTCCAGAGATGGTGGTTGAGTTGCTAAAGGGGGGTAGCGAGGAGGGATGACCAATAGTAACGGGTGGAGATCCCGTTGAGAAGGCCGTGCCATTTGCATTTGTGACCGTTGTCGTGTTTCGTGGAGTAGGCAAAGGAGCAGTGCCGGATTGCGTTGTTGGTATACTAGTGGTTGACAACATGTTTGACGCAGTTGAGTTGGGCCACTGACTCCAAGTTGAACTTGGATCTGTCGGAGCACTGAATGGACCACCTGTGCCTCTCCAAGTGACACTGAATCCCGTGCCGGCCGAGGTGCCCGTTGCGCCTGGAGTTGTCGTACCGTTGAAGGTTGGGAAAGGAGGCAGGGGAACGATTGAGAGTGTCTGCGTAGTGCTGCCGTTTGCTCCGGTAGCGGTCAGAGTAGTGACAGGGAGTCCTGATGCTGTGGCAGGGATCCAAGTTGGCCTTGGAATAGCAGTGGCGTTTCCTGTTGTCGGGAATGGCGGCAAATTGACGGTAGACGAAGTACTATTGGATGTTTCTGAGGGCTCGGAGGTTTGAAATAACGTCCCTGAAGCCCATGTGCCACTTCCTGTAGGCCCGGATAACTTGGTGGAGTTGGTTGTGGGAAAAGGTGGTCGTTCACTTCCGATGGATGTGTAAGTGATGGCAACGGTTCCTGAGTACACCGTAGAAGGCGGCATACCAGAGCTGTTGATCGCAGTGGGCCAGGGGATCTGGGTTGAATTGAATGTGGGAAAGAGGGCTGATGCTGCTGAAGACGTCAAACTGCTTGTGGCGTTGGCTGTAGACGTCTGCAGGAGCGTCCCATTTGAGGACGAAGTCAGGCTGGGAGTCATCCCGGTTGGCCACAAAGTGATTGTGCTGCCTCCACTCACGGTAATGACTGAGGCCGTGAGGCCCCCGCTAGATGTCGAGTTGATCCAAGGAAACGATGCCGAGGCCGAGGCAGTAGTGTTTGATATACTAGTTGCCGACGGGGTGATGGCAGGGATTGAAACGGTGCCAGTGAGTGATGCCTGGGTGGAGTTGAACACTGGCCATGGAGGTAAAGTGGCCGAAGCCCCTATCGAAGTCTTATTGGAGGTTGCTGGATCCCCGGAATGGCTCGTTGCCATCCAAGTGGCGTTAGCACTCGCGGCCCATGTGGAATTTGGTAGTTGAGGAGGGGTGGCGAGCGTAGCTGTTATGCTTGTGGCATTGCCGATCGATGTGATGACTACTGTTCCCGCCGTGGAGCCTCTTGTCAGAGTCATGATCGTACTCGAGTTCCATGGAGCAGTAAAACCTGTCCCGTTCGCGGAGATCGTAATTCGAGCACCTGACACTCGACTGCTCGCACTTCCAGTCGGCAGTGTTAGAGTAGTCGTGTTCGACGCGGGATATGGCCCTGTTGCCCTGGAGCTATTGGCAGCCGAAGGAAATGTACCCGTGCCAGATGGCGCAGGCGGTGGACTTTCTTCACTAATAGAGGCAAGCGTACCGCTTGGCCATATTGTCGAGTTTGCCGGAAACCAAGGCGCGGCAGTGACAGCAATGCTTGTTCGGACGATGGATCCTGTTCCCGAGATGACGAGAGTTGAAGTAGGCAGAATCACTGTAACGACGGGGTGTGAGGTCCAGTTTCCGGTCGGGCTACTTGAAATGGTTCGGTTTACATGGCCATCGACCGTCGAGGAGTTGACTGGTAGAGCTCCCGAGACTCGAGAGCTTATTAAGACGCTGGTAGAGATGCCCGTACCAAGTGTGGTCTGAATGCCTGTGACCGGAGCACCTGATTGTGTGCTATTCCATCCGACAGTGGCCTGTAGAGTATGCGAGAGAGTTGTCAACCGAACGGTTCCGTTGGCGCTGAGAGTGACGACAGAAGGGACTACTATGAAGGAACTTGCGGACACCGAGAAGTCAACGGAAGAAGTTCTCAATGAGGACGAGTTGGGTGAGTAAGTTTGGGAGCTGGTCACCGAGGTGGGGAAACCAGTTGAATTCCAGAGCGTAGGCCACGGACTTTCCACAGGTTGGGTCAACGTAGAAGCTTGTTCCGAAGAGACGAAGAGAGATGTTATCGACGTGGATGTGTTGAAAGAGGCTGAAAATGGACCACCGGTGCCAGTCTGTATCTTGGATGATGAATTGAATGCAGAGAATGGCGGCGTGGGCGTGGAAGTGGCCGATGCTGAACCAGTCGAGGATACGGCCGTGCCGTTATTGACTTCGGACGCGGAGGCAAAGGTGCCAGATATGGTCTCCGAAGAAGCTGTCTGGTTGGCGCTCAGTGACGTTGCAAAAATGGATGACGTTGCGGTTCTGGTCGAAGTGTTGGCTGGCGGCCAAAGAGTCGACTCTGTTAAAAGTGATGATGATACACTTGAAGCGATGGAGCTGGATGAATTCAATGTCACAATGGTGCTAGCCACCTTTGAAGATGCAGTACTTGAAGTACTATCAGAACTAGGGGGGTACGTGACGGCATTGGACAGAGTGATGGTAGCTCCAGCAGAGACAGTTAAGCTCAGAGTAACAGAGTCAGAGACGCCATATGTGCTGGAGTCGCTGGCGACCGAGCCGACTTCAGTTGAAGATACTACGCAGGTCAGTCTGAGAGCAGTATCCGAAATACATAATCGACTGACCATGAGCACTATTAGCAGAGGATATCACGGTCGACGGCGGCTGGTCACCGTAAGAGGTGGGAGAGGGAGGCGGCGGATAGGTGTATCCATAGTCGTAGCTGGTGAATGCATCGGGATCATGAGGGCTCCTCGCGTGATGTTCAACTTTGAGGGCAGCGGCGTGAGACTCGACTTTGTCCCGCTGCTTGAGTTCATCGGCATTGGCGGAAGCTGTCACGCCTGTAGCAAAGAATGGCAGACCGACTACCGTCACAAAGACGACAGTGAGATGTAAGGCTCGCATATTCGGAGTTTCTTCTGAAGCGGCCTCAGTACAAAGTTCGTAGCACACAATATGGTTGACGATCGTACCTGGCGAGCCACTGATGCTAGAAGTATTCAAACAAACGAAAGTCGGGGATACTAGTAGGAGTGAACGAGTGAAAGCCGGCTCACTCGTATTCGAGTGACTGGGGATGGGCACAGGAGAAGAAACGAAGAAGGGGGAAAGGGCGAGAGAGAAGGGAAGGGGGGAAGACCGAGGTGGGAAAACGGGAGAAGGAACTTTGTATATGTAAGTATCTGAAGAAGGGGACGACACAATTATAGCAGGAAAGAGCCCACGACCTGCCTAATGAAAGGAAGGTGTGATGCCGGGAAGGTAATACCACCAAATGGCTTACACATGCTCCTCCTTCCTTTCAATTTCACTGCAACTTCCATATCATTCGGGAATGCCTCATCTTGCAAGATACCTTCTGATTACTACAGGGCTCGAATGCTCCCACTTCATTCAGTCTTGCCATGAGCCGGAATCAGTTGCTGAAGCGGGCCGAAGAGAGGCAGCCGGAATATCATTGAGTTCTGTGGCCTAGTTTGGTGGGGAGCTGTGGAAGATACAACCTTCCCTATATTGGAATTCTTCTTTAGCACAATGTCAGAAGATTGCGAAGAATAAAGCAGCTTGTACTCGAGGCTAACCAGGTGGTCACAAGAGAAAGATACCCAACTGCTATGCGACCCCCGAGCCGAGCTCGACACAACACACAGGTACTAGCTGGCAGTATAATGATCAGCTCGCGGTCATCAACCACATTGAGGCCATACATCCGTATTGGTGAAACGAGAAGAGGGATGGACTTCACGTTCGGTACTCTGTCTGCGGCATCCATCTGGTACTGAAAGTCGATGCTGATGGAGAGTTGCTGCATCACCATTCTCGCCCCTGCGAATCTGAATCAGTTCCTGATCAGGATATCACCGAAGAGCACGCATCGTGACATCCACTCGCAAGTCATCAAGCACAGCGTGGTATGGTGGCAGTCACAGACACGGGACGTTATCCCGAGGTGGTTGCACTCACCAAGGAACACCTACTAGTGCCCTACCAGAAAGCCACTGGTCGGCGAGACTCGAGCGGCCTCTCCGGCAGAACCGATAAGTTTGCACCGAGTCTTGTCCCACTTTGACCATCCCCTAGTGCGGGACACGATTGCAACCAGTTGTAGTTGCAAAAGCCAATCTTTGACAGTGCGTGTCATGCAGCTACCCGTGTACCTTGAAACAAGATTACCTGTTCCTGAAGCAAGTAGTACGCCATAATGGAAGGCTCGGCGCGGGGGCTCGCGATGTCTTGTCCTACTCGTTTTGTTTATGTTAGGCCCAGGTGA
The DNA here is from genome assembly GCF_030869305.1 of Colletotrichum tamarilloi. NCBI lineage: Eukaryota > Fungi > Ascomycota > Sordariomycetes > Glomerellales > Glomerellaceae > Colletotrichum > Colletotrichum tamarilloi. The sequence continues at coordinate 552,535 of NW_026849400.1, read as the reverse complement.
GTCTCGCTTGATTAGTGGCATGGACTGCCTCGCCGGAACACCTGTCAATGTGCCGTATCAGGTGGCGAACGTCTCGATTTGAAGAGCGATCGTCTAGCTGGTCGTCGGCGAAAAATGACAAAGCCGGTGCTGCAGTGTCTGAAACACGTTGCGGCAGACGAAATCAGGGCAAGACTTGAAGAGTGATACATCAAGGATATCGTGATGCGCAGAGTTGTGATTCGTAAATTAATTATTACGGTAAAAGTTCCTTCTTCTCATGTTCGTCGGGGCCAAAACACACTGCTCCGTCGACTGTTACCAGAATTACGCTTCGCCGACTTTGCTTAGCGTGTCGAACAACGCCGTCTCGCCAAGAGTTACGAGTGCTCTTCAGCTGAAAGCTTCGGCTCTTGTCGCACTAGATCCGCCACTGCTGTCAAGATGCTGTGGCACGGGGATCCGGTCAAAAGAGGGGTCGGTATCTCCTAGTGCCAAGCCGATCCCGCCGTAAAAGTCAAAGGTATGACTCCAAGATGCAGTCGTCCGTCGTTTACTCGGCCTTTTGTGCCGTCTCTCGAAGCGTGGGTGCGGTGCTATCCGTCATGGAAGTATCTTTGGCCTCGATATCGGCGGCCCAAAGAGCAGCGCCGACTATAGATAAGCGTCAGTAGTTACTCAAGGCGAAAGTCCAATCCTTGCCAAACATACCTGCGTTTGTGAATGTGAAGAGAACGCTCGCGAAAGGGATCATCTCAAGGGCGGTTGCAACTAGGCCGAAGCTGTGACAGAAGTCAGTCAAATGCACACAATACATGTGCGGGTGGATCCCAAACGTACGCAGTGTAAGGCCCGGCGTGCCTTTTCAGCCAGTCGGCTCTTCTGGAAGACGACCAGTTCTTGAGTTGAAAGTACTGGGTTGGATTGTCAGTACGATATCCGGGATATGGAAAGGAAGAAACATACACGGCCGTGGACGGCTTGACCTCTACTGCGAGCTGCAGAAACGTTAGCTGTGAAATACACGGAAGCGGCCGGCAAGACTCACCCTGCAGAGAGATAAAGATGACGGTTCCCACGACAGGAATGAAGTTCAGGGGCAGGTAGATGAGGTATCTGATGAGTGCCTTGGGGCTGTATTTCTCAAAGGGACTCTTGAGAACCTTGCCCAGCTTCTGCATGGGGTCAGATCCGGGCCTGAGCTGTCTGCCTTCCCTCACAATTCCGTCCTCGTCTCTGAGAAGAAGAGTGCCGTCAAAGGTGTCCAGAATCGCGTCCTGGAGCAGGAATGATCGCGAGAGGAAGTTGATGATTGCCGAACTCTCGTTCAGAATCAAAAGAACGGTGGTGAAGACGGCTAGCGGGCCGTTCACAAAAACGAGGAGAGCAAGTTGTGGCACGTAGGTGAAGACGAACATGCCAGTGACGACACCGGCAGATAGGAGCAGGTAGGATCCGATGCGTGACAGGAGGGGCTTCCACAGTGTTCGGTGGGTTGCGAAGTAGATGATGCCCTTGATGGGGTACAGGTAGGCCTTGCTCTTGGCAGCATCGGCGACCAAACCTCTCGCCTTGTCGTAGTCCTCTTGCCTGTCATACGTATGTTAGACTGGGGCGCGAGCACGCGAGATGGTGGACAATACGAACAGGACTTCCTGGGCCTTGGTTTGCACAGAGTCGACCATCCTGTTCCTTCCGCCGGAGCTGGAAGCCTGGCCTTGGGAAACAGTTCGTTCGTCAGACATGATGGAATAGCTTTCGTCGGGGTGTCGTCTGAAGTTGCAGAGAAGGCTTTCGTAAAGTAAGTTGGTGCTGGTCGACGGAACGACGTAAAGATGGGGAAGCTGGGAGAGAGTGTTTGCGACGTGGCTTGGCCAAGGCACAGCTCTGGCGTATTTATTTAGCCCGAGGATCGTGATCTGACTCCTGCGTGCCTGCCAAAGACAAGCTACATTACCTATGGCAGCTGAGGTACGTAGAGCTAGCTCCCTCGCTTTGGTTCGGTGATGGCTGTATGACGTAGTGCTGTGGCGGGAGCTTGACTTCCCTGTGGCTACATGTGATGTGGCTGAATTACGGACCAAACCCTCCGTGGGGAATCCTTGGCAGCAGCAGCGCAAGGCACGACACGACATGGAGCAGATCAATTCTCTTTAGCATTGGTCTAGACATTCATCTGGTTCCCAGCACTGGTTCACAACTTCACAGCGAACCGCACCTCTGCGGCTGTTGATGCAATATACACAGGTGCAGATTGCAAGTCCTTTGGTCTTAGCTGCGCTCGATGCTTGCTAACGACAGGGGTCTTGTTGGTGCATAATTAAAGTACCGCCAACCAAAGCCAATTCCATCCTCACATATTCACTTTGACAGCTCCAATCAATTTAATAACCACGGACCGCTCGAAAGATTCTATTAACGCCAAACCTCAAAACATGGTCTAGCCTCCTTCACTACTATCAAGTTGCTTCTGGTCCTTCCCTTCTTGCAAGATCAATGACGAGAATTGGAGGCTCGGCCCGATCCCGACGAACCCCTGCCCTCAAGCGTGGAGCTGGCCGGCATGTTGGCGAGAGCCAGGTCTCCTAGCCGGCGGAAGGCGTCCTCCCGGGCATCGTGAGCGTTGTCAACAGCCTTGAAAGCGTCAGAGATACCGTGCCGAGCATCGCCCTGACGAGCGTCACGGTGCAGCTCATCAACCACGAGCCGAAGAAATTGGTCAGAAGGCCCGATTGCTTGCGGGTCCCGTGCCGCAATCCAGACTTCTCTTCCCAGGCGGCGCGAGGCTTCTGCCTTTTCCTCGTCGATTCTTTTGATATCAACCAATACCTTCGAGACCCTTAGGCCAGCTGTGTTGGAGGAACGGCCGCTCCGACTCGGTCCTGCAAAGCTCGGGGCGCACCGAATCTCGCCCATCACTTCATCGTCAGACGCCGTGTTGTAGGCCATTGGAGTGTCCTCATCCGAAGCCGCTGATTGATGATCGTCTTGCAGTTGTGTGTTGTGGTAAGCCCTGGTCACTCTTTCAACATGTCGATATAGGTCTTTGATGGCTTTCCGGTCCTGGCATGTCATTATCAGCAAATGTTTCGGAAGACAACCCAACTTTCTGCATTGAACTTACCCCGGCGAACTTCTCGCTCTCGCCATCAACCTGTTCTGCCAAAATGATTTGCCTGGTCTTCTCAATGATCTCCAGAGTTTGGGGCCACTGCTCCTTCTGAATCTAGATGGAATTCAGCATCCCACAGCCTCCACCAAGAAACAAACTCCTACCATGAGACAGCGTTTGTCCTTATCCTCGGCACATCTGGCGCATTTCATAACTAGAACGATGAAACGTAAGTAAGAAAATCGTGAATGAGAAAGGTACTTAACGCCACTCACGGTTTCTTTTACAATAGTAGTTCGCGACCGGCTTTTGCTTTCTGGGATAGACGCCAGTGTAGAAACCGAGGCATCGTAGGCACCAGCGGTTGTCCTCCTTCAATGAATTGGCTGAGGCTTCGGATCGGGGAACCATCTTTCTGAAGCCAATGCCAACTTTCGACTGATCTTGCTATTGTACTTGGTACAGAGACAAGCAGCTCTAGGGGCCTGGAAGGAGACGGGCTTGATATATGCCTCTGAGAAGTGTACCTAAAAAGTTGAGGTCTCAAGACCGGCGCTTCTGAAATGCTTAGGTGCTTCTAGCTGAGGTCAGTATGTCTAAAAGAGACGCTTGTGAGGGCAGGCGGCTGGCCGTCTTCACCCTTTCAACGCCAAGACCTGAAAGGGGTCTTTGAGAAATGGTCTAAGGATGCTTTCAAGCTGCGTCAGATGTCTGACAAGGAAGACGGGATGAAGGTAGCTGGCTTCTCGGCTTCATTCGCGGCTGACCCTTGTCTCAGGTACATCAACTGAGCTCCAAGAAAAACGCACTTTTACAAGATCTACAGCAAATAATGAGGCATTTTCACAGTTCGCTTATATGCTTTGTCTGGCTTCCATGAGACCAATGAATCAGAATCTGGTTGTAGTATTATGCACATCATAAAACATGATGCTATTAAGAATTCCGGACTCTTCAACGCTTTTAAGCGACCCTGGTTACCGTCAACGTCCAACAACGGCGATCTTTGACAAACTACGCCGCTTGTGCCTCAGCGATGATCACATCAGCGGCCTTCTCACTCGCCATGTAGATACCGAGAACGATATAGAACCCGGGAATCTTGGGGAAGATGGAGGCATCGACCACGCGCAATCCGTCGACCCCACGAACCTTGAAGTTGGAATCCAGGACAGCCAGCGGGTCGTCGCCGGCTCCAATAGGCGCAGTGCAGCTAGCATGATGACCCCAGGCCTCATCCTTGGCAAATTGCTTAAGGTCAGCCTCGGACGAGATCTCCTTGGGCGGCCAGATGCGCTCGAACGAGCCATCAAGCGGGATCAGGTTCTCAAACGCCTCAATGCCGTACTGCATTCCCTCGTACACAGCCTGAAGATCTTCCTCGCCTCCGATGCCCTCGAAAAGGCTGTGGAAGGTGATGTTGGGCGTGTCACGCGGGTTGGTGCTCGTCAGGTTGACTACGCCGGCGTTGTTACGGCTGTGGCCCTTGAGGGTAAGCCAGGTCCAGACGCTGAGGTCGGCGAGGGCGTGCTCGGCATAATTGGGGAAGTAACCGTTAAAGTAGGCCGGTACACCACCGAGGAAGAGGTCCGGATTGCCATTCTCCGCGACGGAAGAGTGCTTGAAGTACCCGAAAGCAATGCCGTTGGTCGTGTAGCCGCCCTTTAGGCCGCCGATGCCCGACTGCCACTGAGAGAAGCAGGGGTCCTCGCCGTTGTGCGTGCCGTTCATGTCGAGGAAGGTGCACTTCTCGAGGAGGGAGAAGTCGGTGGGCGCCTTGCCCACGATGCCGACTTCGTACCGGTCCTGCATGTTGCCGCCGACACCAGGGAGGTCTTTGACCACAGGGATATCAAAGGATTCAAGTTCGGAGGCAGGGCCGATACCACTAAGCTTGAGCAGCTGAGGGGTGTTGAAGGTTCCCGCGGACACGATGACTTCCTTGCTAGCGAACACACGTCCGGGGACGCCGCCGTCCTCCTTGGTGGCTCTGGGATCGGCACGGTACAGGCTCTTGCCGACGAGGTACTCAACGCCAGTTGCCTTGGGCTTCTCGCCCGTCGTGTCAAAGTTGACCTTGGTAACGAGCGTGTTGAGAGCCACATCCAACTTGTACTTCTTGGATCCGTCCTCGTTGGTCGCGGTGACAACGTCGAATATGAAGTCACGAGGGGATGAACGAGTGAAGGAAGGGTCCTTCATGGAGAGGGGAATCTGGTAGATCTTCTCTCCATTGTCACGGTCGAGTGAGTCGTTGTTGACGTCGACGGCCAAGATCTCGAGGAGGCCGGTGACGGTGTTGATCACCTTGCCGAGAAGTGACTTGCCCATCGTGGTGGCAGCAGCGAGAACCAGAGACAGCACCTTTTGGTCTTGAACGATGAGAATCGGCGGAGTAGTTTGAGTCTCTAGCCATCCGTCGTAGCCGTGCACGGAGCTGTCGAGGCCGCCGGGGAGATAGTGACACTTTTCGAGCTTCTTGTAGTACTCTCGCATCTTGGAAGCCTTCGGAAGCCATTATTGTCAGCATTTTCCAGCCATCGCCGAGGAAGTCGGTAATTACTCACCTCCCACGAGCTGTCACCAGTGATGGCCGCAATGTTGTCCCAATCACTATCCTGAGGCAGAATGGTGACAAGAGCATTGTGCTTTTGAGATTGTCAGCTAATGGAACACTAGCCTACGTCGAGACGACTTACCTGTGAGCAACCACCGAGGGCGCCGACACGAGGATACAAGATTCCCAACTGCTCAGACCCCTCTGGCGGGTTGAGACCAACATAGATCTCTCCATCCGGCTTTCGATACGACATCTTGCTGTCCCTCTTGGCCTGCTCCGGATCAGAGTAGTGGTTGACGAAGAAATCCCACGCGATCGGCTGATGTTGAGAAGCCAGAACGTGCAGAGCCGGAACCTGGACGGCCGGGTCTTCGCCTCGATCCTCACCGGCGTCGATGAGCAGGACACTGAAGCCGGCCATGGCCAGGCGGGCAGCGAGGGGAGCACCGCCAGGCCCGGAGCCGACTACGACGTAGTCATACGTCGATTTGTCTGTAGGTCCCGTGGCATTGAGGGTCGGACCAAGGGGTTGATCGAAGCTGGTTTGTGTAAGCCGATGATTCGCACGATAAGCGTGTAGGTATTGACTAAGACTAAGTGTGAGAACTTACGCCGCATGGGCAGCCGCGAAAAGCGCCGCAACAGAGAAAAGGAACTTCATGGTAACATCCAATGAAGGTGACTGAAACGCAACCGAAAGCAAAAACACGACGAATGAGTGACTGGCTGGCGAGTTTGTTGAGATGCAAAGGAATGACTGCTGCCAAATGGCTAAGAGTTGGTGGAACCAAGACAGGCGAAGCGACTCAAAAAGTCAGAACCTCAAACGTTAAGTATGGGTTCATGAGAACGCTCCTTTTCGGACTCATTTCGAACGTATCTCCACTGATTGGCGATGCTGATGTGACGAGAGGCATCATCTCCCGTGAAGCCGGCACGCTCATGAAGGGGGCACGAGAAGTGAGACATGGGGAAAAGATGCTTTGATCTGCCAGTTTCCTTTCCTAACTTGAGGTTGCATTGGCGTCGACAACTCTCTGGCATGCCTGTCGAGGATTCAACCAGGGTCGTAGACGAAATGAGAGAAAAACATGGGCCCTGTCAAAACGTCAAAACACCACCCCCGGATCCTGCTCCGCCATTGGGGAAAATTGCTGCCCACACCAATGAAGCTCTACTTGTACGACAAGCAACTGTCCAACAGAACAAGCATGGCAGAACCTTGCTGAGCGAGCACAATCCGACGTGGACACATCCACAGCCAGGGGTCACGAATCGAGAAACGATAGCCCTACACTTGGCCCCATTGTCCGAACGCTCTTGGACGACGGGTATGGAGATTCTAGAGGGGCCCATTGCTTCGATGCCACTACGATTCACGCAACGAACGACAGACGGGAGACAGACTGGAGACAGAACAGACAGATCAGGCGCGCAAGCACTTACCGCCTCCTTGTTGTCGGGTTGGCCCTGGTCTGAAGAACCGTTGATCTCACTCTTACTGCCGTTGCAGTGCATATACAGAATACCAGGAATAACGAAAAGCATGTTAGCGATCCCCTGCGGTTCATTGGCCACTCGCGAACCCCTCCTCTTCCTCCATTCGTGATAATTTAACCGCTTTGGGACTGAGCTCAACGGTTTGGACGTCGACAGGCGGGTGATGGAGAGATGAAGAGATTTGGCTTTTACGTAGCCAAGTTAGCTCAACTGCCGCCGCTAAGAAATCGGGCCACTCTTTTCGGAAAGTTCACTCGTAAGTTTGCTGGTCAAGGACTCTAGCGAACCGTTTTGACCGGCATCTGCATCCGACGCAGGCCACATCCAAGTCTCCTCAGTTTTTCACGGAATTTTCCTTCTCAACTACACCAGGGGTTCGACGACGATCCAAAGCAAGATCGTCGGCTACAAGGCAACGCAGAAATGACTCGCCCACTTCAGAGCGACTCCAGAATGAAGAAATCCAGGGACAGCATCCTAGAGAGAGACGAACCCGAGAGCCAAGGATCACGGCAGATGCCGCCATCTATGTGATGAACTTGACAGGCGGAGGAAGGATGGCACGCAAGTCACGATATGAGGTTAAAAGTAACACCCCCTTCTTCTTCTTCTCTAAATCCGGTCTAGGGAACTCCGTCTCTCTCGGTTACGATTTACATACTTGAAAAGGAAACCCGGAATCCCGCTCGTGCTTCTCTTCCCCATCCTTTCTTGCTCTCTCGTACGACATCCCCCCTTCACAATATCGGTCGCCATGAAGCTTTCAGGCATGCTGGCGGCCACGGCCGCAGCCCTCGCGGCCTTCTCTTCAACGGCCCAAGCCGCGACTTCAGCTGCGGAAGCGTTGGCCATGGCTCAGAAGCTATACCCGGAATGCGCAGTAAGTATTGAATAGTGAGCGGATCTCCCGCGCTTAGCGTCAAGACGGTGGCAAGTTTTTTGGCTGATCAGTGCGGCATCCCCATCTTTTCCCGACTACAGCTCGTCTGTCTCACCAAGCTTGTCCCGACGTCGGGTTGCCAGCTTACGGACACTGCGTGTCTTTGCACCAACGAGGAACTCAATGCCAACCTCTCTGTCTGCGTGTTGCAGGGATGCAACTATGAGGATGCCCTCAGTAAGTGCCTTTGCCTTGCTTTAGCTTTGAGACCGTTCAAGGCATATTCTCAGCATTACAAATGGGAGGATTTGACTGGCTCGTGTTGATGCTGCGCTAGAAACTAAGAATGGCTCGGCGACCATGTGCGGCCTACCTGTTCGAGATGATACTATGAAGCCCCCTCTCGTAGCGGGTGTAGGATTTGGTATAGCCCTCATCATTTACATACTCCGTATGTGTTCTGCTCTGCCTGGATGCAACAGAGAACTCAGCTGGGATGACTGGACCATCACCGCTTGCGTTCTTCTCACGATCCCGCCAACTGTCTTTGCCTTCACACGTAGGTGTTCCTCCATGAACACGTATCCCGTGTAATTTGAGACTGACTGATCTAGTTTCTGCAAATGGATTGGGAAAGGACATTTGGACTCTGCCCCTCCAGAACGTTGAGAACGTGCTGTTTGTAAGTGACCAAATCCACTCACACCTCGTCTCAACCAAGAACAACGACTAACACCAACGCCCCTCACCAACAGTTCTACTTCCTCGGAGAGCTCTTCTATTTCCTCGCACAGGCAATGAACAAAGTCTCTATCCTCCTCTTTCTCCACCGCATCTTCCAGCACAACAGCCTCGGCAAGGCCATCTGGGTCACCATCGGCCTCACCCTGGCCTACGCCGCCGCCTTCTTCTTCGCCACGCTCTTCCAATGCTGGCCCATCAACCACGCCTGGCTGCAGCTCGAGTCAGATCACCTGGGCCGCTGCAACAACATCCACCTCCAGGGATGGTTGAGCGCGGCTTTCAACATCGTGCTGGATATCGTCATCCTGGCGCTCCCCTTGCACCAGCTTTACCAGCTGCAGATGCCTTTGAAAAAGAAGCTCATGGTAATGGTTGTGTTCTCCATGGGCATCTTGTAAGTCCCCTGAGACACCCCTCTACTGTCATCCCACTATCTCAACAAAGGGACAAGACTAACTGGTCTCCCACAGCGTCACTCTCGCCAGCGTAATCCGCCTCCGCACCCTCGTCGTCTTCGCAAACTCGACCAACATCACGTACGACTACGTCGACGCGGCTTACTGGAGCACAATCGAGCTCTACGCAGGCATCATCACGGCCTCCCTCCCTGCCGTCTACAAGTTCCTCTCTAGCGCCTTGTCCCAGAACGCCGCCTGGTCGGCTGTCAAGTCCAAGCTGTCTGGCGCATCGTCGGGCTCGAGGGGTACCGACAACTCGCACTCGGCGGTGGCGACTGGGTCCAGTGGTTTGAATCGACGGCTTACGCCGAAGAGGTCTGAGGCTGAGTTTGTGCTTTTGACGGATGTTGAAAGTGGCAAGAGTCAGAGGTGGGACTAGGTAGTGGACAGTTTGGAGATAACATAATCTTGCAGTAATGCACTGTACATAACATCATCAATTTCTCCTCTTACACGCGATATGTGCACCTACCTCACCGAGTACCTCACACCAGCAAGATAGTTTATACATCCTTTCTCAACAAGGTACAACTGGATGGAACTGTTGGAGAAGATCAAGCAAGTATAAAACCACTTCCAGAGTGTCCTGGACTCTCATGTTCACCAGAATTGCCAGATTGGGGGATCTGGATACCCAGTCGGTACCAAGCCGCGGTGGTCTTGTCGTTCGGCGAGCGGACAAAGTGATGGCTGCGAGGATCTCACGACCCATAAGAGGGTATCTCTGTCTCTTCAAGTGAATAATACGCAATACTGCTCATCAGTGAAGGCAGACGTCTTCTGCGTATTCGCTCGTGAAAGAGCGAAAGATAGAGGACAGTCAAGATGAAAAGGAAATCTCTTACTACAACTCATGTCTGCCTCGGTCCTTGATGATCGCCATTCTCTGAAAGACAATGTGCTGGACTCAAGCGCACCGACCAAAAAAGGGCCCCCGGAACTACAAGGAGCTCTGGGAACACGGAGTATTGTCTGCAGAAAGACTGAGACTCTTGGGATCACCTCCTGTCGGTTTTTATTGGAACCTGGGCCATACAGAAACGCCAAGATTGCAATTCCGATATGCGCTCATCCCATCGAAGCGCACGACAGATCACCGACGAAGGAGAAGACTAGACGCTGATGGTAATATTACCTTTTCCACCATTGACCCAGACGGATTTCTGCCCCGAAAGCACCAAATATCCCCGAGTCGACGCCGGTGTGTCCCATTCAACGACAGCCGTTCCTTCATCCCCAACGGTAAACTTTGCAGAAAACTTGCCCAAGCTCGTCGTGAACCCAGCCTCGGCTTCCAGGAGCTCGCTCAGCACAGGCTTGAGCTGCCACTCGCTTCCGCCGGGCTTGGTGACCCTCAGTCCGACAAGATACTCCGTCATAGTCGAAGTTGGACCACTGCTCCACCCATGAGCATGCGAGATATAAGACGGATCGTTCCGGTACCCGCGATCTCCTCGATAGCCCCATGTTCCATCGATGAGATACCCCTCCACGACGGTAGACTGCGTGCCGTTGGGGTTGTTCAGGTACCAGCCCCACGCGTCTCGGATAAGCTGTAAGGCCCGATCGGGGCGTCCCGTTCGGAAGTGCGTGGCGATCTCGATGCTGGAGATGAATGGCGACACGTTGTTTTTGAGTTCGGGGCAGTGAGGACCGATCGGGGTCCAGTTTGATTCGAGGTAGTCGGACACCTTTTGCGCTTCGGCGCTATCTGCGGAGACGACACCAAAGGCGACTGCCATGCTGTTCGCGTCTTGTGGATACAGCGACGTGTTGTCGGGACTTTCCTTGAACGCCCCCTTGATTTCATCCCATAGCTCAGTCATGATGGACGCTTGCAGCTTGCTCGCGGCGCTTGTCCAGTCTTTCTGGTAGCTGCTCGCGTTCGTGAGGGTAGGAGACCAAGAGGTGATGTCGGCGCCGGTGCGCAGGGCTCGATACACTCTGGTCGTAGAGTTAGTGTTTCCCTTGGCCGAGAAGAACATTCACCTACAGCATGCTTGCTGAGCTGCGCTCAGTGGAGTATGTCCATCGGCCCCAGTCCGCGGCGCCAGTCACGTTCATGATTCCCTTGTCTGAGACTTTGCTTCTACTGAGGTTGATTGCTTTGAGGTACTTGGGCCAGATGGAAGTCATGAAGTCCGTGTCGCCGGTGTACAAGAAGTAGTTGTAAGTGCCAACCAGTGTCCACAGATGGTATGCTATGCTTGCACCGTCAGCTTGACTTCTTGTCACCCTAAACTTGTCTCGACTTACTGTCGCTATCCTTCGAGAGATATGGTGGACCGGCTTTTGGCAAAGTACCGTCGGCAGACTAACGAGCGACACGTTGAGTAAATGTCAATTTCATCATCTTTGGGGCAACTTACCTGGTAGTTGTAGATCGCCAAGAGGGCATTCTTCGTGCTCTCCATATCGCCGGTGCTCACAAATGCAGAAGGCACCGCAGTCCCCATATCCCCAATCCAGACCCAGCGATCACGCTTCGCTCCATCCAGAAGGACGGTCTCCCCGGGCCCAATGTAAGCGTCATTCTGCCAGCTCGTGCGTCCACTTGTCCCAGACACGCGACCAGTCTTGCCCGGCACGGAGTTCGTCTGGATGGTATACGCCCCGCTGTACCAGATCCTGTTGAGGAGCTCGTCGCTGGAGTGGAAGTATCCCTGATAGGCTCTAAGATCGGACCATGTCGGCTGGAAGCTCATCTCCAGACTGATATTGCGAATCTCCAGCGAGACGGCGGACGATGAGTCGAATGGCGTGAGAAATAAGGTCAGATACCGGAAGCCGCCGCGTAGCTTCGGATCGGGCATGATGTAGGTTCCCGCTGCGTCCGAGGTGATGTTGTATGCGAGAGCGCCGTCTTGTCCGGTACCACCATTCGAGTTGTCTGACTTGCGACCAATGTAGTTTTTCGCCTCTGTGAAAGCGAGGCCGAGAGTGGCGTTGGTGAACTGGGAGAGCTTGTAGTCGATGGTCACGATGCCACCTACTTCGACGCCAAAGTCGAAGACCAGGCCGTCGATTTGGCTGGAAAGATTGACCGGTGCGGTAAAATTGGAGATTGCAGCTCCAGATGGTGAGGATAAGATGTACTTTGGTGTGACGTTACGAGAAGTGGGAGCATAGTTGTACTGGTCCCAAACTCCTGGGAACGAAGCAGAGCTTGGTCCATTGCAGGTCGTGTTTCGCCAGCATTCAGCAGAACAGTAATTTGCAAGGAGAGTTGTTGCCGCAAAGGCTCGAATAGACGGTTGTGATATCAACATGCTGGAACTGGGTTTGCCGTTGTGGCTGCAATGGTGCAGAAGGAAGTGGTGCGACCTGGTTAAGTTCCGATGACACGAGGCATATCAAGCGCCTTAGACTTTATGCCGAGGCGGCTGTGGGTGATCATGTTCACGAGACAAGAAGCTTTGGTGGAATATCTTGACTACCTCCTTTGCGCTTCGACAGCTGAGCTTCGGCTGTCGTCACATTTACTTGCGCGGAGTCAACCTCAATTGAGTCCATCTTCGGTGTAGATTGCCGCGGATGACGCCAATCACAGCAGTTACAACCCAGGCACCGATGCAGAAGCGGGAATACCCACGCATACCCCGGTCTAGCACTTTACCAGATTGAGGACAGAACTTCATGTCGGTCGTGGGGTTCCCCAACTTCTGCCTGTGTACCCCGCAATGCCTCTCCATACGAATTTGTACGGATACATCAAAGGGATGTGGGTTTGTTTCCTTTGGGCCGATGATGCTGATTTGCGTTGAACGTCCATCGCGATCAAACATGGGTCTGCTAAGGTGGGATGTAACCTCCATGCTCCCGCCCGGATAGCTCCAGGTGGACGACCGGACTCTGCTTTTTCTTCTTTCGGGACGAAATGATCCGAAGATACGATGGATGTCTTCTGATAGTATGAATTCCTATCCAGCGACAGAGGTTCTGTGACGCCCTCGGAGATGCTGAGATCTTGTCTTGTAGACTAAAGGCGGACCGATATCGATATCTGGCTTTGGGATTTCAGACGGATCAAGCCTCATCGTTGTCCTTTATCGTCGAAGATCAACATTGTAGCACGAATCTGAGTCGCATCAGAAAGTTCAGGACAGATGATGCATCGTCGGTGCAGAAACTCGCTGTCTAGAGGCGGGATGTTACGGCTCGTGGACCGAGACGGAAGAGAGAGACGGTAACTTGATTAAGACCCATCTATCGGTTTTTCGTCGCCATTAAGTGAACTGCTCTAGATCCATGGTGGCTGAAGGTATTCCTCAACGACGAACCTAGGACCCCTTGCCTCTACCCCCAATCCCACCTGAGTACTCGATGTAGAGGTAGAAGCGAAGATGCTGGGTTAGTGAGGGGACATGATGAGCCCGAAAATGTCGTCCAAGGCTTCGTGGTCCGAGTCTCAACCGGTGGATTCTAGACAAAAGGGTGCTCCGAGGACCCGAATCTCCAACGAACCGTCCTTCCAGGTATTGGTGAGGGCCTGAATGGCCAAGTTAGGAAGAACTTCCTATCGTAATGAACTGCCTTACTTCATAGTTAATGACTTGGCCTTGCTCTTCCTAGTCATGAAAGTCGGTCGCATCGAACAAGCAGCTTGAAATCTTTTCAACTATTTTGGCGAAATCACCTCATGACAACTCCCTCAGCTTCAACATCCACCGACACAGTCACCCAGTAAGCCAGCTACAACTTACACAAGCCCAGCAACACAATATGGATCGTCTCAGACGACTGCTCGTTCATCATAACCACCGTCTCTTCCAACGTTTTCGAACGGAAACAACAAAGTCGTCCTCTGCAGACAACGCTTCACCGATCCAGTCCCTCCCAAACGAGATCCTGTACCAGATACTCAGTTCCCTCCCGCTACACGACGAATTCGCTCTCTCTCACACCTGCAAAGGCCTTCGTATCCTCACGCACAGAGACTGGACCCTCGCCCTTATCTCACTCCCTCGCAACCACAAACTCGCCTTCTGGACGGGCCTCGCTTACACCAAGCCGAACCACTGGGTATGCAGCCCCTGCTGCTGTCTTCACAGGATTTGTACGCAAGATATCCCCGGAGCCAAGAGCCACAACCCCTTTCCCTGCCAGCAAAACTCTCGCCACATTTTTAATCCGAAGAACTACAATCTCCGGCATGCGCACGTACAGCTCGCTCTTAAATTGGCTCGTATGAGTGATAGCGGGGCAATAGACAAGAACCAGCAACGACTCCTTGAGGACATTATGGCGCCATTCACATCGCGAGTAGACGTACCTGCAAACCTCATCTCCACCACGAGCCGGTACGCCTTCACACCCAAGATTATCGAGGGCAGGTTCCTAATTCACATGGAGCACGAGGTCCGCGATAACCTCGAGGCCGGTTTGCTTCGGATGACCTGCTCCAGGCGCGTCTGTCCGCATCTGATGATCTTACTGGAGCCCAATGGACAGGTTATGTTCGACGACGACGGTGTGAACATCAACCAGTGGTTGGGCTGGGGCCACCCCCGGTATGTCAGTAGATACATGGCGTCCTCGGATGTCATGGACGGCATCCGCGTTGCGGTGGACGGGCATGGGTACGAGCCGATTGGCCACTGCAACCGTTGCGCGATGGATTACACAATCATTGCGTCGCACGGTGTTGTGACACTTCACTCGTGGCATGATTTGGGGGCGTATGGGTCACCTGAAAGTAACGAGTGGATGGTGCATATTCAGACGGCGGAGAATGACTCTTCTAGGGGACCGACTGTATATCATGAGCTTGGTAGTGTGCAGCAGATGTACTTGGAAGGCTGATGGACACCTTGCATTATTTCGAGGTTGCCTAGTGAGACAGCTCAGCCTCTTTTGAAATGAGGTTAGTCTAGAATACTCAAGTAGCTGCTCTGGTAAAAGTATTACAACTCATGTCCTTGACCCTCAAAGGAAAGCAGCCAGCTTCTTGAATACAGTGCTATAGACTGAAATGCAGATCCCATCTATTATCACAACGTCGTTCGTGCGCCATGCGTCCAAGCAAGTAAGGGTGCCCAGCTGACTACTGCCAATGCTGACAGCTCAAGGATTCCGGCGGCAGAGGTCTATGTCTACATATAAGCAAAGTCTACTCCCAAACGATTCTCTAATTAAGCTCTCAAAGCCACGTCACAGCTTCTCCTGTCTCTTCTTCCGCTTCTCTATCCCAACAAAATACGCTTCCGCCTTGGCAAGAACCGTACCAAGCTCGTCGGTGATCTCCGCCTCGACCAAGAACTTCCTAGGCCCGTCCATCCGCTTCAAGACCGTCGTGCAAGCCACCGTCGACATGGTCGGCACCGGCTGTATGTACGTGATGTTCAAGTTCTGTGTGACCTGCGGCAGCATCGGCATGAACCCCAGCAACTTGTTGATGAAACCGATCGCACCCATGCACTCGTCGAATATGGCCGCGACAGCACCGCCGTGGCACCACTCCTTCTTGAGCGTGCTCAGCCCATGGCCGAGAGTCAGGAAGCAGCGGACCTTGGTCATGTACAATTCGTCGAGGGGCCGGCTATCAGGAGGGTTTCCGTCGGCGCCCGGTGGTGGCGAGGGCATGTGGAAGCAGCCGATGAAGAAGGGCACCGTGGCCGCGCTGAAGAGTGTGGAGCCCCAGAATTCAAAGATGCGATTATCTGGGTCGAATTCGCGGCTGACGAGGGGTCTGGCGATGATGCCTGGTTCCGAGAGCACTTTGGCGCACCACGGTATCCCTTGGAAGTGCGCGATCTGATCATCCCATGGTTCCGGCATGGCGAGGGAGTGAATGGTCTGCTCAGACGAAGATCAAACTGAGCGAGTCAAATTTGGAGCTATTTCGTGGTGCAATGGTGAAGATCACTTATCCTTCCGTAGCTACTACCCCGGAACATGATGTCTGGTAGGGTCAGGACAGTTCCTAAATAGGACAGCTCTCGCACCTAAAGAGAATCAGTGGAATTGACGGAGATTAAAGCAGGTGCAGCTGTCCGGAGTGTCGCGATAAGGTGAGTGGTAGTCTGATTAGTGAACTTCAAGAAAGTTCTCGAAGGCCCATCAAAAGGCTAGGTTCAAAAAAACTTAGATAGATACTGCAGTCAATTTCTAGTTTCTGAATCGTCAGAAAATCAAAGGAAATATATGCCGGCAGACTCAATTTGTAGCATGTGGTGGCATGACCTTGGCATGAAGCTCAGTATCACTAATCAAGAACAGCATGTCAACAGGACCCCGAGCCGTGGCCGGAGTTTCTGATTGCCGTCACTGTAGATATACGAGCTTTCGACGTGAGTTATCCACTCAAAGTGTTATCTTATCTTAGATTGACACTACGTTTGCTGCTCTTGGATCCTCCGGAGTTGCGACATCTGGGACGCCAAGGTCGCCATCCGCTAGTCTTTAGATGTGAAAACTAATGGCGAAGCTGGCTTGTACAAGATTGCTTCCTCAACTTACACTATAGTTCTCGGCAGCCTGCAGGGTCTTAAATGCCTCAGGAAACCGAGATTTGGTGGTACACTCAAACGGAACCGGGCGTCTGGCATCCAAAGTCAGCGACAGCAACAAACTGGTAAGAGTACAGGGGTATCTCACACAACGACACCGTCATCGACACATCCATCAACATCTATAGGGACATTCAACCCATCGTATCCCACCTTCGGCTCAATCTTCATCGCCCAAAGCACCGTCGCGATAGTGATGAAGAGATCCTCATTCGCAATCTGGCGCCCGACGCACAACCGGCGGCCAAACCCAAACGTGACGTGGCCCTGTTCTTTCGTCTCCGCTGCCAGCGGCTTGAGCTGCCCAGTCTTGGGATCGAGGAACCGAGCTGGGTTGAAGTGATGGGCGTCCGGGCCGTACGTGTGCGGATCGCGGTTCATGGCCCAGACGTTGGGGATGAGCAACGAGCCTTTTGGTATAAAGCAGCCTTCATACCATATGTCCTGTGAGAAAGAGTCAGGTTACTGAGAGATTGTAGACGCAAGGCTGTGACTTACCTCGGAGCTCTGATGTGGAAGACCTATTGGATCGACTGGTCGCCACCGAAGTGACTCCTTGACCTGGACAAGTTCAATCGTGAGCGATGTCGTTTCACGCGACAGAGAGGAGTCTCTGAAAATCCGACAACTCACCATGGCTTGAATGTAAGGTAGCTTTCCGTAGTGATCGGCAAAGTTCGGCATCGCCTCGCGTCCCACGACGCGATCCAGCTCCTCCTGGGCGAGCTGCTGCACCTCGGGGTAGACGACCATAGCCAACATCCACCACTCGAGCACGCCCGTGATCGACTTTGCCCCGGCACTGGAGATATTTTGTCAGAAAATTGATCACATCAAAGAGGGTCGGTATACCTCGTAGACGGACTTACATGACGCTCGCCGCGAGCCAGTTGATTTCCGTGTCGGATAAGTTGCACCGGCTCTGGTCCTTGATGAAGCTTTTGACGAGACAGTTGCCGCCATTGACACCTCTCTGCAAATGTTTTCAGCACACAGAACTTCCAAAAAGACAATAGGGGTCACCCATGCAATACTCACAAGTCTGGCCTCCTCGAACCAACTTCCAAAGATAGCAGAGTCCGCCGCAAACGAATCCTCCACCCGCCTCTTCCAAGGCGCGAATCTAGACAGAAAACATCAGCATCCTCATCACCGCCGTAGTGACTACACTGTCCAATCTGCCAAATAAACATACTTAGATGGTACATGTCTCAACCAAGGGAAGACCTGACTCAAATGCGCACCAGGCAGCGCAGCCTTGGTCAACCGCGCGACAAAGTCCTCAAGCCAAACCAGCTTCAAATCGCTGGCCGACGCGAGGGAAGGCGTGCCGTATACCAGATTCATGTTCGCCGAGGATACCGCGCGGTGCAGGTGCGACAGCCAGTCCTGCGGGTCCTTGAGCATGTCCGCCGCCAGGAGTGTAGCCTCCTTTTGCTGGACGAGGCGGATGTCTGGGAAGGAGATGCTGCGGAGCGCTGTGTGGGAGGCCTTGCGCATGCGCAGCCACCTGGAAGTTCGTAGTGAGCTTTTCTGCTCTGCTTCCTTTGTAGATGTATGAATGTAAGGGGGCATACATTGCGTTCTGGCTCTGGAAAGGCACGAAGCAGGACCCCGTCATCATGTCTATGATGACGTTACCGGGCCGGTCTGCTGTGACGGCAGCGCGACGATCCAAGATGTCGAACGAGGTCTTGAGGTCGTTGAGGACGACTACATCGCTTCCGGCAGCGGTGAAGTGCATGATGGTGCCTGATTTGGCTCGTGTTAGTCGGTTAGCCAGTGGAGGGAACCGCGGGACGAGCATACCATACGTCTTCATCCAGCCGCCAAAAGTCAGCCACGGATCTTTGAGGACGTCGAGGGCGTTTCCGAGGAGGGGCAGCCCTCTCAGGCCTGGCGGAAGACGCCGTCTCGGGCTTCGAGCGTATGTAAAGACGAGAAGGAAGACCGAGACCACGGCGAGAGCCGTGATGGACCTGTAAGTCCACAAGAGACGTAAGAGAGCATCGGCGAACTGCATTCTGGCGGTCATGAATTCTTTTCAGCGAG
Source organism: Colletotrichum tamarilloi (assembly GCF_030869305.1). Classification (NCBI taxonomy): domain Eukaryota; kingdom Fungi; phylum Ascomycota; class Sordariomycetes; order Glomerellales; family Glomerellaceae; genus Colletotrichum; species Colletotrichum tamarilloi. Next base: position 533,742 of record NW_026849400.1, on the reverse strand, counting down.
GTGAGCTATCACTGATGGCGAGCCATTGTTCCCCTCTTATGTAGCATAGGTGCTTTCTCTTGATAGATCTCATATACGGCCAACAAGCCAACATAGGGTCAGGCTCCGCCGGACTTGCCGGCTTTCTCAACATCACCGTGACCAACGCCCTAGCCCGGTAGCCGTTCCAACAGAGCAAACGGTCCAGCGTAGAAAGTGTTCAGCTTTCATAGCCTCTAGAATGTCTCGCCACTTGCATCCAATAGAGTCCTTAGATTCAAGAGTCGAAACATTGGTCGACGATGCGCTGCAATACAGGCGGAACAATTGGCCTGTTGAAAGAACGACCCCCCCCCCCCCCGGGCAGGGAGGCTCAAGGGCTAGATTCTCTGCTTTCCCAATGCGATTCTTGCCCCCTTTCTCAGCTCGGGCTCATCATGGGCCGGAGATATGCGCCGGACTTGGGAGCTTCTGAACTGAAGAATTCAGGGTTTTCGATATAAGGCTACGGCAGAGGCGTTGCCAAAGGTACATTAGTACCTAGTTAGTCCCGGGTTTGTGAGTTGTTTGCTCCCTGCGCCTATGTGTCTCTTATTGCGTGTGAGACCTGGCTGGATCACTTAGGTCCCAGCCAGCCTGCTTTTCCCCGTTGCGAAAGGTACGTTGTGGCTTGAATGCAGGGATGAAGCAACTCTCTCCCAGACCGGTTGAACCAACAGCGGAGCTAACGATAGCCTGATCCGGGACCCGTTGATCTGGCCAGGTTGTAGTTCTCTACCAGAAATCGACTCCAGCAAACACATCTAAAGCCATTGAACCAATGGCGTGGTACAATTCGGAGGGGCTGAAGATATGGAGGGCTAAATACTCAGGTGTGGGCAGCCTCAGTAATTGACTGTGTCCAATCCTGTTGCGTTCCGCGGTTCCCAACGCTTGTTGGTCGCTACCCGCGAGCTAGGTATGCGAATGTTTGTCAAACAATGCACTTCAAAGAAGCTAGCGTCTTCGTTAGACACCACCTTTTTGTGTTGGAGCCTCCCTATTGGAAATGAGGGATTTGAGACATGGCCGCGAGGAGCTACTTCACACGGAATTAGAGCCCTGGGTGCCCGGGCCGCCAAACCACGAGCCGCCATCCCATGATCCGCCTGGTGCCTCCGGCTTCCGGATCGGCAGCGCCTCCACTTCCCAATCGGAGCGGAACCCAGCGCGGTCATGTCAAGCCCGGGCCGAAGGAGCCCTGCCCCATCAAGCTCTGCGGATCAAGGTCCGCCGCACTCCGGTAACGTGTGTATGTCGGCGGAAAAACCAATCAAATTCTCTGGTCCACGTCGGCGCGACGCCGTGTCGGCCTCAAAAGGGAAACGTATCCAAACCGTATCTTCAACGTAAGTTTCCTCTATTATGGAGGAAATACCATTGTCAGGCACAAACGGAACGTTGAAAAAGACTGAAAGAACCAAAACGTCACTCGCAAACCCAAAAGGCTACACCCAAGACTGTCGTTCCCGCTTTACTGAAGAACTCAAATTTCGCCCTACCTCACCCTCTCTCGGCACACTCAACCTTTTCATCGTCAAGAGAGGGCGTGGACATGTTACCAAGAAGGAAGTAAAGGCGAAAAACAAGGGAGAACTTAAGTAGAAAGCAAAAAAGAAAAAAAAAAAAAAAAAAAAAAAAAAAAAAAAAAAAAAAAAAAAAAAAAAAAAAAAAAAAAAAAAAAAAAAAAAAAAAAAAAAAAAAAAAAAAAAAAAAAAAAAACAGAACGAGAAAAGGAGAACGGCCAAGATGTCAGTTCACGTCGGGTCGTCCCCGAGACTCAGACGGGGCGGCACTTGTCCAAACCTTTGCCCTCATCTCGGGACGTTGCGATGCTTTTGCTTCAAAGGATGAGGCGAAACTTCTGACATTAGCCATTTTGCCAACTTTTGCGTTCTACTCGCAGACGCCGCGATGCAAGTAAACTCGGGACGACAGCAGCCACGGCCCTCGGCACCGACCGAAAGAACAAAAAAGTGATGACTTCTCTACGGTGCGTAAGTCAAGTTCTGTGTTTCCCGACGGAGAAAACACGGACTTTTGACCTTGAGCGGCTCGCCGAGAAGGGGTACCTGAGGTAGATAAGTGGACTCGCGATTCAGTTGCAAGGTTCTGGTACCTGCATCATCACGAGCGAATATGATAAGGTAAGGTAAAGTAGGCATGAGAATCCGCGCAACCATAAGGTAAAGGTCGATAGTAGAGGGCAAAAGACAAAGGGCAAACAACCCGAAACCATGTTGCGGAAAAGTGCGTAAAAAAAAACATGATCCCGTTGCTAGACGAACTCCGACATACAGAATCTTTCATCTGTTGGAACCTTAGATACGGTGATTTGGAGGGTGGAGTTGACCTTCTCATCGTTGCACTTGCTCATTCAGTGGCACACTTGCGAAAACCGACGATAAATCAACTCGAAACCAACACGCTGAAAGCCAAAAGGGAGATGGGGGAAAACGGGTAAAACGGCCTCGCAGCAACGGACGGGAATAGGGAAGAACAAAAAAGCCAAAAAAAACAAAAAGCGAAATTAAGCCTCAAGTCAAGTACAACTCTCAGAGTTCAAGTAAAAGAGTCATGAGAATAAACCTTCCGACGCAAGCCCAATCAAGACCACCTTGCGCGCGCGTATGTGTGTGTGTGTGTGTGAGAGAGAAATCCCAATCGCCGAAAACAAAGAAAAGACCTCAAGATTAAGCTCCCCAAAGGCAGAAATAAACATCAATCAATCTCTCTTCTCGCCCGCCCCCCTTCCGAAACGTTAAAACGAAATCTCCTAATTAATATACCTCCACTAATCCGTACCCTACCTTAGCTGCTAAGGCCCATTGCCCCCTCCCACGAGACCTCAAACACCCCCTCCCCAGAACCCTCCTGGCACCACACGAAAAGTGCCATCCCAACCCATGACACATGCCCCAATCCACAAACCATAGGTACCCAGATTCTAGCCTCGACTCGTGACATCACAAGCCCGGACCTTAAGCCTCAAGCCCTGAATTCGTAAATATAAGTCCGTCTGTTAAGGCTGTTCTACGGTACCGCAAGCCCCCCCCTCTGTCGCAAGATCCCTTCCATCCGTCCCAACTCCGGCACTACAAGAAGAGAAGAATGGACAACGTGAAACACGTCTCAACTCTTCTTTACCCTATTTTCCTCCCCTCTCCCATGGGCCATACCCCCTCTCAGACCTGCCAAGTCGAACGCCAGTCTCCAACCCACACACACGTATCCCACTCAACGGCACGCGACGCTGGAGAGTCCAGCTTAGTCATGTTCAAATCCCTCCCATCAGGCCTACTGAAAGACACCCCCAAAACAAGCGGACCAGGCACCCTAGACACCAACCCCAGCGCATAACACGGCCCCCCGGCCGAGACATGTGCCCCCCCCATCATCGCGACACGCAGATCAGACGCCGCAGCTCGGACCGCAGCTCGGCACCGCAGCTTTCACTGTACAGGTTCATCAACATCAGAGAGAAGGGACGTTCGGCGCAGTGTTGCCGGTATACCTCCTGCCACCCCGACTTTTACTAAGATGGGGTGACATCGTGACTTGTCATCTGTTAGTGGATCGCGGAACTCCTAGACAAGATATCACGACATGTCAAATCAGTAAGAACCAAAGAACCAAGCAAAAGTAATCCAAAAAAACTGTGTGCACTCTCTACTGGAATTGTGTCTTCCATTTCTTTCCAAGCCATGCTGCGTATCCTGTCAACGGAAAAACAACTCCCTCTAAATGTACAGAAAGGTCGGATCGTAAGATTTTGTGTCATGGTGATGAGGTGATGAGATGTGTGTGAGGGTTGTCGGGGAGAGGGGGACATTAGAACAATAATATAGAGGGGGAGGGGTTTGCCAGTGTTGTCGTTGATGATGTGTGAGTGTGTGGTATCGAAGCACGGGGAGCGCTGGTTTTCATCAAACAAAAGAAAAAACCATCCACGCCAACCTGCTCATCTAATAACCTCCTGCCAGTTCGTGTAGAATATAACAACCCCAAGAAATTAAAAACAGAGAAACACCAGAACACTTTTTGGCGACCCGGGTGAACCCAAAAGCATGGAGACTTGTCGTTGTATGTGATGTAAAAGGCCCGTGTTGTCCGTATCAGCGCGCGCGTGCATATCCCAATAATCCCTCGGTTGTTTGTCGTCCTTGTCGTCGAAAGGCATTCCGATTATGAGAGCTCCTGGATGCAGGTCTGAACCTGGGCATCACAGTCGGCCGTGGTGACCCCGTTCAACTTTCCACCGTTGAAAGCATTGAAACAGGCATTCCGTTGAACATCGCAAGCACGCTGCGCCGCATTGGCCTTGGAAACGAACGAGTTGCCATTGACGGAGAATGGTCGGCTGCTATCGCCAGAGTCCGAGACCGCCGGGGCCGCGATTCCGCCGATAGCGTTCGACGTCGCGCCTCCCTTGCCAGATCCAGAAGAAGTGTTACCGTTGCCGTTCTGTCCGGATCCATTGCTGTTGGCCTTGCCATTGTTGGAGGCACCTCCGCCCTGGGTGGGCGTTGGCGTCGCTGCCGCCGGGTCTACCGAAGGAGTCGCCGTCGCGTTCTCCGAATTACTGGCGGCGTCCCCGTCCTGGCCGGAGTTGTTAGCATTGGGAGCTCCCTGTGTGTTTCCGGTCTGGGGTTGTGCTGTGGCCTGTCCAGGGGGTGCGCTTCCAGGGAATTGAGGAAATTGGCCGGGGAATTGGCCTGGGAACTGTGTGTTTGGAAATCCTTGAGGGGGGTTCTGAGGTGTTGCTTGAGCATTACCTTGACCAGCGCCTCGTCCAGCACCGCCGCGACCGGCACCTCCTGCAGCACCGCCTGCAGCAGCGCCGGCGCCTTGTCTGCCTCCGGCTTGCTTACCTCCACGGGCAGCTCCGCCCTGGTTGTTGTCTTGTATCCGTTAGTACATCAACGAAACATTGCAGTATCACTGGTCGACTTACTCTGCTGGCCTCCGTTGGCAGCGTTGCCGCCGTTGGCAGCGTTGCCGCCGTTTCCACCAACGGTGAACTTGTTGCAGTCATCCTGGGCACCACGCTGAGCGACGGGCATCAGAACGGGCTGATGGTTGGAGGCACTAGACATGGTGCAGACGCGGTAGTTTCCGGCGGGGAGACCTCCAGTGACGGTGGCCTTCAGGTTACCATTGCCATCGCCGGCATCGTTGATGCCCTTGAAGAAGACAAACTTGGAAGCATCCAGGGGAGTGTTGGGCGTCAAGGAGTTACCCATATCCTGAACAGTGACGTGAACGTGGCCGATAATGGTACCGCCGCCGCTAAGATCCTGGGGAGCCGAGTAGTAGGTAGACTGAGCGTCAGTGAAGGAACCGGCTTGCAGGTTGTTAACCTTGAGCTCGACATCAAAGTCCTGGTTGGCCTGGATGTTGCCGTTGTGAGGGGGATTGTTGATGACGGTAGACACCATCTTGGTCTGGGCGGGGATCTTGCCCATGGGGATACCGTTGCAGGAACCGCCAGTCTTCTGCTCACCATCGGTGAGGGTAGAACCGGAGCAAATGTTGATGAAGTTGGCATTGTCGCTGCAAGGCAGTAGGTTAGCGCGTTTCGGGGGTTGCCTGTGCCGTGTATGTGTCAATACTCACGTCTTCGAGTTGGCCTGTTGGGCGTTGGGCTGTCCGGCCTGCTGCGAACCCTTTTGCACCGCGTTCGTTTGCAAACACAGAGCTCCGTTACCAGCGTTGGCATTTCCACCCTGGTTTGCGTTTCCACCTTGGTTTCCGCCTTGTCCACCACGGTTACCACCACGTTGTTGACGCTTGGCGAGGGCGGCGCTCAAAGGCGAGGCATCGAGGAAGGCGACGGAGGCCTCGGCGACGACGGCCATGCCCGCGAGGGCAGTGATGAGCTTTTGAATCTGCATCTTGTCTCTTTCTTGTTGATCGTTGGGGATAAATCCGAGGGAGTTGTCGACCGAGTCGCTATCAATAAAATACTAGATTGTCGTTCGAAAGGGGTTGGTTCCAGACCGAGGAGCGAACAAGAGTAGAGTACGAAAGGAACGGTCACAGACACCTGAATACGTAGCACAAGCTGAAAAGAAATGAATGAATGAATGTGAAGACACACTCCCAGCGTGAGGCAACAGGATGAATGGAAATAAAAGTAAAGGGTGGAAGGCGAAAAGAATGATCGAGACTGAGCGCTGCTGGGGATTAAGAAGGGAGAGGCCGAGACAAATATGCGATCAGTGCCAAGCTTTCAAGTCTTATATGCACAGGGCTGTGGTTGCAGGCTGGTGCCGGTTCGACCAAGGGGTCGTATGAACGGAGACAGGCTCCATGACGGCTTGGGGGGGAGGAATCGTCTCCACGAGTCCAAAACGCGGCGCAGGGGAGATGGGAGAGGAGGAGAAGAAGGAGGAGACAAGGGCTGACAGGAGCCCGTCTGCAGACTACCTAGTACCTAGCCATACACCATACTACTGAGTATACCTTACGGATAGTACACGGCTCAAACTGTTGGCCGGGGGTGTGAGTACATGGATGCTGCTTAGCATCTGATCCCCGTGCGGGCAATTGGCAGGCCCGCAGTGGGTGACGAACCAGGGGGTGGGAAAAGGTGATGAGGGTCTGTCGGCTCTCTATGAGAAGGTGTCCGTCGAGGGAGGAGAGAGAGAGAGAGAGAGAGAGCGACAAAGAGACTGGGTAGGTAGCATCTGTCTGATGAGATGGTATGCGACAACTAGTTGACAAGGGCAGACGCCTCCAGGCTCCGAGAAAGTAGGGATGATGGATCGGGGGGTTGAGTGAAGAGACGGGAGAATAGAGATCTGAGCTTTGGCAGGGGTGGTCGAGTTTAGCTGCATGGATGGGACGGGAACGGCGACAAAGATGTTGGTCAGAGGCGTAGTGTATTGAAGAGTCTCCGTAGTGTAAGGAACGGACTACTACGTAGTGTACGGAGTAGACGGATAGAAAAAAAGAGAGACAAGCTACAGATGAGCAGGGGATGTCGTTGTCCCAGACTGGGAGAGGGTGGGCACCCTTGACGGACAGTTCCCGACTTCTTCAGGATGGCAGGTAACGAAGTTGAGTCGAACAGGGCGGCTCGGGTAACGTCAGTGTGGTGTCTCTAGTCCCTGTGGCAGGTATCTACCACTCTACCACACAAGTATTGGTAGGGGTTCAAGATGCGAGGCAAAGAAAAAAAGGTTGTTGGCACCAGATGTGGACGACAGTAAGAGACTACGCTACGCAGTAAGGTAAGGGTAAGTAAGGTATGGCAAGGGTAAGGATAAGGTAGTTGGAAGGAACCCCCCTCGTCCGGTGGTGGCTTGTGCCGTCGCGAGGTCTGGGAAGGTCTGATGCGGCTCCTGTCGTCGCAGAATGGGGTCATGGAGTCCCCACTTGGCCCCGGCGCGGCTTAGCGAGCCAATGGCGGGGCCTGCTGTCCGGCACATCAGGCAAATGGCGTTTCGCCCGAGGCGTCGATGAAGCGAAACGAGACACTGGACGACATTTTCGTGTCCTTGCCGTCTCTTAAGCGCGGCACTTTACGGAGTGCCTCGTCGCCGTACTCGACCAACGTATTGTCACCGTCCAAGATACCGACCGCACGAAGGTGAGTTTGTGAGGCGCCTTCTCTCCACAACCACCCGCAAATGCTCTATTGCTGGCTATCTGAGCGAAGCCTCCTCCGTCCTAATTTCCCTGGAGCACTGGCAAAACTGGCAGTTCGCTCCTCGATGCCTGCACTGTCGCACGTCAAGTTGCACTCATCAGCTGGCAGGTTTATAACCGTTAGGCCAACGTCCGTCAGGACAAGCATCTATCCATCCGTATTTCCCACGGACCGTTGATACTTAGGCACGTAGTGGACCGATATGTGAGAGCCGCACCCTGTCGAGACAAATGGCACACCGAACTGCGGATGCGTATGCAATTGATTTTGGCTCTTGAGCCATGAGTCGTCATGGGTTTAGCTCCTCATGCTAAGCCTTTGAGGATCGGCCATGATTTGCCTCCGGACGCTGGCTTTCCTGAGAGGCCTGGCACGCCTGTATTAACGCCAAGACTGGCCACGCAGAGGCAAAGCTGGTGCTGTTTGCTGACAGCGCACACACATCATCATGTTCGTGATGGGGTTCTCTTGATTGACGTTACCGCTTGAAGATCCCCCGAGCCGTGCTGTGTTTCTTTTCCACGGTGCTTCTGCGGGTACCAGCGACACGACAACGGTCTCAAGCTTGGCCGGGAGAAAGCGGCAATGTGGATGATTGGCAACGGACCGTTTAGACGGGTGAGACATGCCGTGCTAGTGCGACCGCTGGCCAGCTACAACAGAACATTAACATTGTCAGTCGACCATCGGTTCTGGCGGTTCTACCCATCGATCAGTTCGTGTCTGCAATTGCGCATGAGAATGGAAGCGCCCGTCTAGTTCCGGTGAGCGAAATGCAACGCATCAACTCCACTGCATTTCGTTCCACTTCAAAGCTTGCCCTTATGGATTCCGTCCCGCAGATAAGGGTGGGATAGTGTATCGTGTGCCTCGTCTGCATCGCGAGCGAATGCCTCGTATCATGTATGTACTTGGCCAGAAGTGCACGGAGGCTTTTCGTCGGAAGGGCGGCGGAGCCCATCCAAAAACCTAGTTGACTTTTCTGCCGTTTTGTAGAATGTGGAAGCAAACGCGAAGCACCTCGCATACGGAGTACCTAGGATATGTACGTTGGCGTTGCTGGTCGGAATGTGGAGTTGGCGAAGCGAGCGGAAAACCAAGGTCAGCAGCGGGCGCGCAATAATGATGGCATCAAACATCCAATAAACTTAATCTGTTATTCGGCAAGTTCGGATGACGGCAAGGCCCCCTGGGATGACCAGTCACGGTACCGTCGATTGTCGGTTTGAGAAAAGAGGGCGAGCAGCAAAGGGGTTTCCAGGGTGAGTGGGCGAGGGAAAGGGGAAAAAGAAAGAAAAAACTTGAACTTGTCGGTGTGGTCCACCGTACCTTACTGCGGTTGGAGCTTCGGGGATGATCTTCCTCCCGTCAAACGTTGAGTGCCAAGGAAACCCATGAAGTTGCCGAAGGAGCTGTCGAGCAATATTCGTACTTGATGGATGGGGTAATGCAAGAAAATGGAAGGTGCGCAAAGGAATCGAGAAAGACACTACTACCTGCCTACCTACGGAACTGTGGGATTGGAAGGTGCGCCATCTCCTTTCCACTGGTGCCTCACCTTCCATTCCAAGATCAAAACGGAGGCACGTACCTACCTAGGTACGTAACTTGACTTATCTACATGTATCGTTCCGGACACTTCCAATTGCAACTGGAAGGGAAGCGTGGTGAAGTGAGAGGAGGGCACCTTCCACGTCCCAGCAGGAGTGCCAAGCGCCGTTTACACTCGGTACCTGCAGCGGCCCAAGACCCGTGGAGATCCACGACTCCACTTGGGTCGCCAAAACGGGAAAGGTTGATTATCTCATCCCCTCTTACCACGTTTAAGGTTGTCCTTAGCATCCCGCCCGCCAGAAACCCGCCCCACCACCGTAGCCCTGGAAGAATTGCAGGGGGAAGGGGTGTCCCTTGTCAAAGGTGTTGCTTCATCTCGAACCTCGAGTCTTTTCCCCCTCCCCCTTCTTCTCTCCCATGTCATTGTCCACCGAATCCTTGGATATCTGCCACCCCAACCGTCAACGACGACACCAACCAACCTCCCACCACCACCTTGCACCGAGTTCACCCCTTCCCCCCTTGCCACCTCGCTCGTTGGATAACCGGCCAGTCCTGCATCAGCCATCCGAGCAAAAGGTTAATCTGATCTTCCTCATGGCCAACCCTAGTGCACGAGATGCTTATCCATGAGATGACGGTTTCGATTTTCATCTCGTCTACTATTTTCTGCTGTCAACCCAAGTGCTTGAGTCGAGAACTTTCCTTTCTGGGCTGCCAATTGTCGGACATTTTGCAAACGATGCTGAGTTTAATGCTATTGATCGTCCACACCTAAAGTTGCCCTACAACGTTTTGCTCACTGCACTGACAGATCCGCCATTGTCACCGTTGGAAACATATGCTCGGTCTTGATCCCGCCATTCAAACTTCTACTTTTACTTACGGATTCCACTGATACCACATCGTGTGGATGACTGTGCCGGATCTTTTGATGGGTACGGACTGTCTTCTCGCCGATTGACACTCGAATGCGGCACCCACGGCCCACGGCACCACATGACGATGCCTTCGCGGCCTCGCCCTGCGCCTGGAAACGAACGGCACGGCTCTACGGCTTGATGCTTGAAGCTGCATCGCAAAAGATCACCTGGCGAAACCTCGAATTTCCATAGGCGCACCCGAATGACCGGCACCACGGCCGACGCCTCCCCCATATTCGTCTCATCCCTTCCGAGATCCCGTAAACGAGCAGATTGTTTCCCCCCTGATATGCCATCCAATTCCAACATCAATTAAAGGGCTTGTCATCAATCTTCCCTCATCTGGATCCGAGCCACCGGGGTTGCTTGCGGTGGACTCGTGGAGTGAGAGTGTTAGTGTGTGCAGCGCCCCTGTCGCGAACCTCCACTCGCGCCAAGGAGGCGCACCATCCTGCGACACGAGGCTGAGTTTGAAGCCTGTGCCAAAAGTCCAATGGTGAAACAGGTTCACCTCGACTTCCGTCCATTTGTCACTTGAGCCAACGACGCAACCTCGTCTTCATCTTCAACTCGCAGGCATCCTCCTCGGATCCGGCATGCAGACCTGCCTTTCATCCCAGCTCGGGAAGACGAGTTGAAACCCGTCGACTGTCACAGAGGCAAACGCCTTGCGCTATCTATCGTCGCTCATTGCCTGCACTACGGTAACCACGCTCGCCCACGGCCCCAGTCACCCAGCTCGGTTGAACCGTCATCGCAAACTTGAGATGCAGAACCCGTGCCAATCCCGTTGTGTCCACTGACATGCACACAGGATGCGCTTCCTCCGGCATCCAATCTCCTTGGATGAATTGCTCGCCGGGCTGCTCTCGGACCCCCGGCAAGGGCTGTCATCGAACTTCACTTGTCAGACGTCACCTATCATCCCAATTGCTGTCCTTTGCCGTCACGGCTAGACCTCCAACCCGTTCTTAGCCTGATTCCAAATTCTCCACCGCGAGAAGGGAAATGCGTTCAAGTCACGCCACTTTCTCGTTGCCAGGTAATGTTTGCCGACTACGCCTCTGGGAAACAGCTCTTCCATGTGAATCAAACTGGGCCGCCTCAGCCATTGCAGGCACACTCTTTGCTGACGAAGGCCCGGCCAAGAATGTGTCGCGACCAGTGTGATCAACATTATTCCGAGTCTCTTACCCAAGGCAACTTGACAAGTCTGTGAGCTGCTGCATGGCAGCTGTCACGATCTTTAGCACTACTACGGCAGATGAGCCCAAGGTGAGCCTCGTCTCGTCATTGATCATGTCATTACACTAGCTTGGCATCCAGAGATGTTTGCGACTAGGCTCTAAGTCACGAAATCAAATACACACAGAGGACCCCGGCAGGGCCAAGCTTTCACTGCATCAAAACACATTTTGCTGTGTGATAAACGAGGGTCTTGTACAGAAAGTCGCGCGCGGAGCAAACAGCGCAACATGCTTGGCGTCTCATCTCATAATCTTACAAGTCTTCCATGACAGGTTCGGCCGTCTTCGCCAGGTCTTGGTATGCCGCGGCGATGAGGTCCAGCCAAGCAGCCATTCTCACACCCGCGCGGGCGACCTGAAGCTCAATCACAGGTGCCGCCTTTTGGAAGTACTCGCCGCTAAGTTCTTGGCCGACAATAGCTCGCGGCCCCTCTGGGAATACTAATACAAGAGTCAGTTTTGACGTCGCCCTTCCGGTTTGTGGGGGGTCGCCGATGGCTCGGGATTCAACATACCATGGGTGCACACGAAAGCGTTTCCCTCTCTCGCCCACTCTAGGCCGGTAGCGTTGACGTTGTTGAAGTCCAGACTCTTCAGCCACTCTGCCTTTTGCGCAGCAAACTTTCCAGTCTTGACCTCGTCAGCAAGCTCATCCGCCCATTTCTTCGCGTTGTCGTAGGGCCTCCGACGAGAGCCTCCTATCAGCTTTTCGGCAATGGAGCTGTCCCAGACGTGGTGCAGGTTGTAATCGGAACCCTGCCACTTAACGTGGATGCCGTTGCCTCCCCGGGCCACATCTTCGTTGTGGAGAGGCTGGTGCATGTCGCCGATGAAGTGCACGACGAACCTCGCCGCCTGGTTGCGTTCCCACCCGCTCAGCTTGGGATCCAGAGACCGGGCGGTGTAGTTTGCGAGTGCCGTCACGACGCAGCCTTGGTCTTTGCAATCCCGCTCGAGGTCGACGCCGCAATAGTCGGGCGGACTATCTTTGGCGTCGATAAAGTGGAAGGGCCCGGTGAAGTGTCCCCAGCGCGTGTACCGGATCGTATCGGCCCAAGTGGCGACGCCGGCAAGGTAGTGCTCGGAATCATTACGCAGCAGGTCCTGGAAGAAGACTTCGGTTGTGTTGGCGACAAAGTGGCTGGCTAGATACGCAGTCGCAATGTGACCCAGACCTGGTAAGTCAAGTCGGTCAGCGAGGCAACTCGAGACACTTTGCAGCTCAGGGCCATTTTGAAGCTATCGTGGATGCAGGGAATTTATGACATACTTCCCCATGCAGCAACCCCGTGCAGCGATGCACCGAGCAGTGCGACAGTGCCCGAAAGCCTCATGATGGCTTGCGATTCTTATTGGTGAGTTGGTATGCACTGAGGTGCGATTAGGCTTCACTGTTTTAGGACTATAATTTGAGTCCGTCAATTTGACTGAATGACGACAAGCTAGACAGGAAACAGGACGGACGCGCGGTTATATGGGAGCTTGACGCGTGGTCGGGTCGCCGGTCTTGAGGACGGGAGCGATGCACGCCAGCTCACGTTACCTTCCAACTTAACGTCAACACGGATGACTGGCGCTGAGCGGGCCGCTGGTGTAGGCGCCCGGCAGAGGTGAGTTGGCCGAGGAACGCCTGCGCCGGGGTGCTCGTCCGTGACCATCCACACCCGGTGCCGCCTCAGCCACGGAGGGCGAATCATGGCGGTGCACGGGGGGAACCACGTGAAACACCACTTGGGAGGGGAATGCTGACGATCGGCGGATGTCCGGTGACTACTGGAATGCGGAATTTCAGCCTATCTGATCGTTCGGTGTGCCTCTGCTCCTGTGATTGGAGGCAGATGGTTAGACTTTGGGTGACGCCTCTCGCTGCATGCATTCGGGCATGTTATCTGGGCCATGCGAACGGTTCATCTCGATATTGGTGCAGATGCAAATGCGCAGAAGCGTCTTGGAAGAATTACATAAGCCCATGTTGTCAGCGACAGTGACAGCTTCAGCAGGTTGAGATGACCAAATCAGGACTCTTCATTGGCGCAACTCTCTCAGCTCGACCATTTTCTCCGTCATTGGGCCCCTCCGAAAATAGGACCTTTGCGGCGGTCAACCCGCTCTGCCCGCCAAATTCTTTCCAAGTTTTCCTGGAGGGACCCTTGCTGGATGCTCAACCCGCCCCCACTAATTGCTCTCTTCGTCAGCCCGCACTCCACGACGCCAAGGTCGTTCTTGGTCTTTTGGTTATGTCATGCGGCGGCAGGGGTCTCTTATCGGTTGCGGTAAGCGATAAGGAATGCGATAACGGGGGAAAAGCAGAATGCTGAAATCGGATTGGACGAAATGTGGGCGCTATCAGTCCCCTCTACCCGTGCCGCACCAACAATGTCTTGTCTGCGTGACTCTCCATCGAAGAAAACCATCCCACTTGACCCCATTCCTAAGCCCACCTGACCGAGGAACGGCACAAGAGAGAAGAGCTTCCCCCAAAACCTATCTGTCGCTGCGGCTCTTCTTACCCGTTCTTTTCACCTTTCTTTCACGTTTGTTATCGTGAGCTTCACCAAGGTCGCATATCGAAAATACACATACAATGGCTTCCGTCGCGGTTACGGCCTTTGCCGCTTTATCGTCCACGCCGAAAGTCGAAGAGGCCCTGTCGGGAATCTTTGGCAGCATTAGCTTGACCGCGTGGATATGTCTTCTCGTACGTCCCTTTCTCTGTTCGCGAAGGTCACGCGACCTCGGATCACGACTCTTCTTGCCTGCTTTTTCTGTCCAAGTAGACTGACCATCCTTATCTACACAAAATAGCTTCCCCAGCTTCTCACAAACTACAAGTCGCAAAGCGCTGATGGCTTGTCCATGGGCTTCTTGATCATCTGGTTGATTGGCGACGTGACGAATCTCATGGGTACGCAGAAAACATGACCTTCCCAGCTCCTCACTCTTTTTTCCTGGTGCTTTTGCCAATGTTCCATGTTATCTGCGCCTCGCGAGTTTCTCCCACACCGCTACCCTTCTCCAAGAAAAAATATGCGTCTCTTGTCATACCGAAAATTTCTCCAACCACCAACGCCGACACTCCTAACGCCATGAAAAAAATTTAAACTTTTGGCGCGTGCTCCCACTAACAACCACCCCTCCAGGCGCTCTCTTCACCCACCTCGCTCCGACGGCCGTCGCCCTCGCAAGCTACTTCTGCTTCGCCGACCTCGTCCTAATCTCCCAATGCGTCTACTACAACACCAAGAACGCCCGCCGCGCATCCTCCCGCCGCCGCTCCTCCGCGCCCGTCACCGCCACCGGCGCGAACCCGACCGAAGCACGGGAAGATGAACCCCTCCTCTCAAACTCAGCACAGCGCCGCCGTAGCTCGTCCGCGGCGGCCGGTCTCCCCGGCTCGCAGCGCCGTCACGCCCACCACGAGGAGAGCTCGCTCGACCCCCTGCGCAAGATGGTCACCGGCGAGGACGAGACACCCGACAGCAACCCCTGGCTCCACAACACCCTGAGCATCCTCGCGGTATACCTCGTCGGCGCGGCGGGCTGGTTCCTCTCCTACAAGGCCGGCGCGTGGGACGCCCCCGACAGCGACACCGGTGCGGGCGCGGGTTCCCCCGCCGCGGCGGACGGCACCTGGGAGAAGATTGGTCTTGCGCTGGGCTACTTTAGCGCCGTGTGCTACCTCTGCGCGCGCATCCCGCAGATTATCAAGAATTACAGGGAAAAGTCTTGCGAGGGGCTCGCGCTGCTGTTTTTCTTGTTGTCGCTTACGGGGAACCTGACGTACGGCGCGAGTCTTGTTGCATTTAAGCAGGATCGGGCGTATTTGCTCAACGCGCTGCCGTGGTTGTTGGGGTCGTTGGGCACGATGGTGGAGGATTTTGTGATTTTTGGGCAGTTTCACATGTATGCGACTAAGAGGGAGGGGAAGAGGGATGATGAGGCGTAAGTGAGTGGTTTGGGTTGCTTGGTGTGTTGAATGCATGGTGATGGGGTTGTGCTCTTCGCTCCGTTGTGAAGGGGATGCGCGTTGGGGATTTGCATGCTCACGGGTGCGGACTAGACGCATTTGAGGTGATGGTGTCAGGGTGACGCTGCATTGAGAGGAAGTGCGGACTGTATCACTACGGTTCTTTTGCGTTTCCCTTTTGGGGAGCATCTTGTGTTCGACATGGCGTTTACAGAGGTCTGCGGATTACAATGGGGTTAATTGCATGGTTATGAGGTTTTCTGTTTTCAACCCACTTGTTTACCATCATGATGGCACATATTATGATAGCTTTTTTGGCCTTTCCTACCTATAGTTCTGAATATTTCAAGAAATTTTACACCTTCGTTGTTATGGTAATATCCCGTGACGGTCGTTGATGCGCTAGTGTCATGTTAGAGGTAGGGTACTTGAAGCCGATGATACCCGACTTCAGTACCTCGCTCCAAGACTACGGATAGAGTGGCTCTGGAGGCTGGTGTTGGAAAAGAGTGAACGTGACTTGCATCCCACGTAAAGAGCTCCTTTCCCCGGTGACGAAATTTGTACGTAAAAGTATAAGTCGCACCCGGGATAAATGGGTTACGTAAGGAGGACAGAGGAGCGGGGGAGGTGAAGGTATGGATGAATGGGTTGAGGCTCTGCTTTGATGAGAGGTACGCGACGCGACTGCCTACGACGGTCATCCCTGGAGTGCCGGAGTCGCCGACGGTGGTGGACGGTGCTCGGGGACGGAGGGTTCCCGCTTACGCGGTACACTGCACGGCGTGAAGCGAGATCCGGGCCGGGAGGCTAGACTTAGGCTGGAACGGAGGTAAGTTTGACAGATGTTGGGGATGGTGTCTGTGGCTGAGCTTGAAGGGGTTAATGTAGCGTAATTGTGGACTTGTGATTGATTCCGCGCGTGATCGTAGTCAAGAAAAGTATTCAACACTGAGTTTGTGATGTCGACAATGGTGTAGAGAGATACTGCAGAGATAGCAGTAGGCGTTAATATGCTGTTGAGACCTTATGGCATGACGGGGCATCTCTATTGAATATTCTTGTTGGAGATGAAGCTCTGATGACGGATCTTTGACATTACATTGAAATTCCTCGAGGGTTTGTCACCCCTTTAGCTTCCGAGAGAAAGGCACTTGAGTATGCAGGGAATTTGGGGCATCGAAATGAAATACATTGTGAGCGTATCTACTAATAGCCAAACACCGACCTCCATCTCGTTTCGAAAGGTCTTTCTCAGCCGCTTGGTCAATTTGCTTTATAGGTACGCAATACATTGATACGACCGCATATAAATTACGAGCGGGCTCCGTTCTACGAGACCAACGGCGCCAAAGCTTATATCGCACCACGACAGTCGGCTGAATGGCTCGCACTGGTCGTCCCGCTGCGAGATGGTGCTTGAACGAATTTCTGGCGGCTGAGAATCGATCTGCCCGCACCGGGACGCCGAACGCCGGACACCGGATCTCCCTCCCGATCACTGACCGTCCTCTAAGCATAAGCTACGAATATACCCCCAGAGACGAAAGGGTTCGAAAGACACTATTTGTTTGGAGACATCATGTCGGGGGCATGAGATGGTCTTCGTTGGTTATGATAGGACGCTCCCCTCAATTGACAGCCTTGAGGACGCCTTCAGTGACCTTATCCTTGTGGATCAAGAATGCACGTTGCTGAATTAGAAAGTCCTCTTATGATAGCTCTCCTATCCATTTATACTTATTCATACCTCATGCTGAAGCTGGCCCGGCAGGCTTCCTAGCGTAGATGGAATGGCTGCCACCATTAGTCAAGGAACTGAAAGCACGAAGCGAGTTGAAAAGCTTACACCGGGAAGTACGCATGAATGCTCCGATCGCTAAACTCCTTGCGCACCTGCATCATGAGAATCAGGACCTCCTCCCTAGACCAATTCAGGGCCCTGGTAAAAGGTGCCATGCAGAAGCCCTCCCAGCCGGCAACCAGATTCTCGTGGGTCCAGATCCCAAGCTCCTTATGACGGGCATCTCGCGGCCAAGGGTTCGTCGGCCACTTGAATCTCTGTACAGTCACATCCTCGAAGCCGACTTTTGTCAGAGTCTCTTGGAGTGCTTGCGCGGTGTGGTAAGGGCGACCGAAGATGTTGGCAGCCTGTTCTAGCATGCGGACCGACTTGATGACTGCGGACGTCGATTGGAGGGTGCCGTCGTCGGACAGAGGGCAAGGATCGATTTCGTTCAGCTCGAGGTATCCCCCGGGGCTAAGGTGTCTGGATGTCGTTCCTTAGCTTCCGCCCGCTGCTGTGGATGAGCAGCGATGGAAAACTTACTCGAAGCACTTGCGGATGAAATCTTCCCAGCTCTTGACCGACGAGGTCATGACGCGACTGTGGATGTAATCAAACGGCCGAGAAAACGTCCAAGTGTCCTCGACGTCGTCAATCTCGAAGCGGACATTGGGAGGGGTGCTACTTGCGATCAGCTACTTGCCCTACGAGAAAGAAGACGTGGGAATTGCACTAATCGGGCCATGTGGCAGACAGATCGACTCCGAGAACCTGAGATGAGAGTGAGGAAGATGTCAGACCATGAAAATTCCCGCTGCAGTCGAGCTTACCTCAGCCTCGGGATGCTCGTCGCCAAAGTCGACTGCCCAAATGCCCGTGCCTGTGCCGATATCAAGGACGCGACGGACCCCAGAGTCAGCGGCATTCGGCGGGGCTGTTCCGAGTTTGTTGTCAAAGGTCATGAGAAAGAGATTGTGTGACAGGTCTGCGGGGTCGCCTGGGTTAGTCCCAGAAGGCGATGGTTGAGTTGCGCTTCGTACCAAGTCTATCAAGCTCCCGTTCATCATTGGGAAGTGCATATTCTACTTGTGTGAGCCGGAGATACAACCTCAAGTTTAGTGCGATGCGGAACTCACTGCCGTCTTTGTACTTGTGATACGTGCGTCCGTTCTCTATGCGGTAGTCGAGAATCGAGCTGCTCACGCTCGTACTGGAGGATGCGATGCTCTGAAAAGTCGTCATCCATTTGCTCCTCATAATCGGGCTTGATCTTGAAGCTGAACCTACGGGTCCAATTGTTGAGGCGCCCTCGTCGTTCATCTGAGCTCATGGTCAACAACCGCTCTCAGAAAAGATTCAATGTCTTGGAAAGACCTCATCTGGAATAATAGCGTCGATAGTATCATCGCCATTATTTGGGGGCGAGTTCGGCGACGACTTCGGAGAGGATTTGGGTGGAGAAGGTGCCATCTTCGTCGCGTCCTAAGTGAGGAAGCGTAATGTGGGGTGAAACGAAGAGACAATGCGTCAAGTTTTCTCATTTTACTTCCTCATTGTATTTATATCTGTGAAGATTCTTCTATCACATTTTACCCCTCTCTTGGCGCGTGATGGTTATGCATGTGGTCGGCATGCAAGTCCTGTTGGTACGATTCCCGCATGAGCATCTCCATATCCGGTAAACCGACATGGGACAACCAACAGATGTTGAGATGGTCAGTCGCCGCAACCTGTATCATTACTTATTTCTATCTGAAGAGACTAATTCAACCAATACCAAAGGCGGAGGAAAGCCGCAAGGTTTGTGAGAGATTGCGGGTTCGATCCGTTTGTCGATCCGAATGGTTGGACTCAATTTGCTCTAAGCGCTCGCTGCACTTCTTCAGTGGATCTGCGAGAATATTGACTCGAGCGAATCGTCTCAAGAGCAGATTCATATACTTATTGGAAGATAAACGATGGTATATTATACGGCATTGAGGGGGTAACGAGTGGCATGTAGCTCTCAGAGACACCTGACCACGGCCCGTCCAGAAACCTCTCCTTTCTCTAGCTGGGTCATGATCTCGGGAACATGTGAGAAGGAGAATAGGTCTATGGAAGCCCGGATCGTTCCCTTCTCAGCTGCCTGGAGCAGCTCCGTCATTTGATCTTCTGTCCCGACCATGGCACCCTTGATTGTCAGAGCTAGTGCGAAGGTGTTAGCTTTCGTCTTCACTGAGAGCTTGCGGTGCAGAGCTAGAGAACATACCTTTCAGGGCACACTGAGCAACTGAGATGGGCAACTCGAAATCATTTCGAGGTAGCCCAACGCAAATGATTGTCCCCATCGACCTCAAGAGCTTTGGCGCGATTCGATAGGCGTCCTCTGAACCGGGAACAACGATGATAGCATGAGCTCCCTCCCCGGTCAAACTCATGATTGACTTTTCCACGTCCTCAGTTGCATAGTCAATGAACGCATCCGCTCTACTCTCCAGGTACTTCCGTTTCTCATCTCCCGTGTCTACCGCGATGACACGGAACCCCTTGAGCTTAGACGCGATTTGCACTCCAAGATGACCGAGCCCTCCTCCGGCGCCTTGGATTACCACCCAGTCGCCTCGAGATAAGTCATTGTCCAGCATCGAAAGCGCGCCCATCATCGTGAGGCCCGCACAAAGCAATGGTCCTGCCTCCTCGTCGTTCAAGCCCTCCGGTATCAAGGTCAAGTATCTCGAGTCCGCGACGACGTATCGCTGAAGGGTCCCAGGACGGTGCTTGCCGGTATTCAGCTGCTTAGAGCAGTTATTGGGGAATCCGCGCGCGCATACGGAACATTCTCCGCAGGCGCTATAGAACCACTTGACTCCAACCTTCTTCTTCAGGAGTAACTCTGAGACGTTGTCTCCCAATTTCACGACTCTGCCGATACCTTCATGGCCCAGGATGGGATCGTAAGCACCCCAACCACGGAGCGCTCGGACTTCTGACCCGCTGCAAAGATGGCCATGGTGTTAGCGATGTTGGGACCAGTGATGAAGGTAGCCATCTGTCAACTTACCATAATCCAGTGAAGTCAAGTTGGACGAGAACTTCAAACGGCCCGGGGGTTCCGACTGGGACATCTTCCCGGACAACGACCTTTGCATCCGGGCCGGGGTTCTCAAACAGAACTGCTCGTTGCAGGGTAGGAATATCGGAGCTCATCTTGCTTGAAAGGTAACGTCGCAGTGAGATGTTTGGAAAGTGACTCTAGAATGTGTCAAGTGGACATTGGGGTGGTCACTGGGGGGTTAGATTCCACGGAGTTTGTTACCTCGGGAATAGTGGGGTGTACCCCGCGCCGGGAACACACACGGCAGTCATGAAAACGGGAATAGTGGATCACATCACGGACCATGAGCGGCGCCGGTTCATCGGTAGATCATTACGTTTAAACTCAATTGACTTCATACAGTTGACTTTTAATTATGGAAACTACCCAGTATGCGACCTTTTTCGCTCCATCACTCCTTTCTCTACCAAAACAAATCCATCAGCCACACTCATTCCTATTCTCAACACACTGCCTACATACCTGGACGCGAGTAGATGTAAAAGCTTAACAAGTCCAGACGTAAGTGCACTTGGTGCCAGCAGGGACGCAGCCCGTCTTTCCTGCGTTGCCGTCGCCAGAGAAATGTCCGTTCTGGTTACCGCAGACCAGTGTAGGGCTGGTGTACTGGTCGTCGATCTCGCACGTGAGGTCGTTGGAGCAGGTGCCGGAAAGGTTCCAGGTCTCTGCGAGGGCCAAAGGCACCAGGAGAGCGATGATGGTGAAGAACTGCATCTTTTGTGCTGGTGCAAAAGTAAAGGGCCGGAACTTTTCGAGATATTGAAACGAAGTGCTGAGATTGGGAATGATGGTGTAAGTAGTTGACAGGTTAAAGGCTTCCTTGCAACTTATAAATCTCCTATTGTTCTCCTTTTTTCTTTCTTCGCCCATTTTACTCAACATGAATCTCAATTGCTAAGCGGCCTTCGAGACAGCGTTACGGAGGGAACCATTGCTGGGAACATCAGGAGCCTGACTCGTCCAGGTAGATCATCATTTACGTTGTAAGCGAGAGGTTCTAAGAAGTGAGGGCCATCAAGCGGGTTTACGTCTGTCAAGTGCTGACTCGCTGGTTCTTTGACGGACATCAGCCGCAGGGAGGTACGCGTGCCGTGGGATCCACCTCATCGTCAAGCATTCTGCTGGGTATGTATCACCATGGAAGCGACTGGGAATATGACCTCTCCACAATGATCAAAAATCAGATAATCTTTTTTTAAGGGGATTACTGTACCAGCCGAAACAACGGCCGTGAAATGCGACGTAGTCGGAAGTTCCCAACGATTTCGGATTGTCGGATAGAGGTTTGGATAAGACCCAGAAACTCGAGCGTTCAATAATCGCTGTTTTTACATGACAGTTGCTTGCTTGATTACCATCGTATTTAGTACGACAAATCCGCCATACGATCGGAATCAGGAATGCTTGTATAGCCTTGACTCGCTTTCGACCCATCTTCCCGGTGGGAGACTTCCCTTATTGCCGCATTCCCGTATAGAAGACGAGGCGTGGGCATAATTTAATTAAACACACGTCCCTGGAGGACAAAAAAGAAACAGAAAATCCCCCCGCTCCTAGTCGCCAGCAATGGTCAATGATGCGTTGATTGAGGCACTGGAAGTTTCCTCAATGGAAGGCACAGTGGATCACCTACCTACCTCTTTTCCTATCTCCCCGTGTCCAATCGGGGACTCTTGCAATACGATAACTTATGTCATCTTGTCCCGCGTGTGCTGCACAAAGTGGCCCAAATGTAGCAACGATTGCACAGGTAGACTCGTCACAGAGTCTCTGTGGCCTGTTTTCCATGCAGAACTCACAGACCCAAGTCTGTTCTTACAGAGTCATGAAGCAAGTACTCGTTGTGGGTCAAGTTCGGAAACCCCCCACATCCGGCATGCCGAGTCGCGGACGGCCGAAGTGGGAGGGAGCAAGCCGGTAGTCCGAAAGTCATAGAGAGTAAGCTCCTTTTCCGAAGTAAGTAAAAGAATGAAAAAAAAAAAGTTCAACTCAGTAGGCTACATGTCGTGATGCTCATGCTAGGAATCGAACTCGTAGCCTCTCGTCGAGTAGGACGTGGCCGTATTTGATTGTTTACCTTGAACTACTCCAACACCCAGCCAGTTTGACCTGACCTATCGATCTAGACAGAAGCCTGCTGGTTGGTGACAGGAACGGAATTGAGAGGGGCTATATATGTGTCTCCTGTATATTCAGGTGGAAGGTATGTCTAGATATCTCCCTATTAGGTCATAGGATATTCCTCTGAGTATTCGGTAATGAAGCTTGGAGTACCCCGTTGACGGCGAGGCATCAACCTTTGGGGCTCTCAAGTAGGCCAAAAGTACATTCGGAAATATGTCTACTAATAATGGGCACTTCGCCCGATGGAATGTTCCAATATGACACGTTGCTTGGAAAAAACGATGACCAGAAAATTAAGGCGACCGGCATTTCTATTGTTCATTCGCTTAAGAGCCAACACCTAGAGTAAGTTGCGAAGCTTAGTCTAGTTATTTGGTTCAGGATCTCAAGAGGTTGTTGTGTTTACTCTCGAGTCCATGGCATGACAACCGCCAGAATGGAGGTCTATGCCCGCGCTAGTTCACTGATCTCTCACACTCGAGATCCAAAGGCATTAACAGTCCTACCACCCATACTAATACACGCTCCTCTCTTCCACGAATTATTCTCATGATCAGCATACCACGGACCACGGAGCTCCTGGCCCGCGATACATCCCTTGGTAGAGTAAAAGTACGCCTTCTGGTTATAACCCCCATAGACCTCGACCCGGACGGACTTGGGGGCAAAGTCGGTGGTAGCGCAGGTGTTGTCGTAGATGTTGCGTCTCTGCGAGGCGCCTCCGCAGTTCTCGCCTTTATACAGGGTGAGAACATAGCCGGACGTGGTGGAGGCGAATCCGAGGCCGACGATGAGCATAGATGAGAGCTGCATTCTCGTTGATATTATCGTCGTCGTTGTTGAGGTGGCTATAGTTGGTCTAGAACAACGAAAAGAACAAACATTTAATGCACTGGGCTTATGTCGTATTGAATCGCTAACTTACTAACTTGATGTTTGAGAGAAGGATTTCGTGAGAATATGAGAGAAGAGTTGTTTGATATTGTGATAGCCCCTCAAGCGGGATCATACCTCTGTCTTTATACACAAGAATGTGAACTCACAACATAGTCCTAAGAGGATCAACGCCAGCGGGGTTTACTACTACATCGAGTTACTATCTGGTATATTAACGGCCATCGTACACGATTTCCAAATCTGCGACACTTTTTTGCCCGGGATGCGTGGGACTGGACATGCCACGAGATCTCCAAGCCTTCTGGATCGTCGAAGACTGTGTACACTATTACCTTGGATTTCCGAATAGGGCTAATATTACTTGGCATCTGACATATGCTTACATCAATGCTGTGTCTTCCTTCGTTATACTGAGACCTAGACATGGAGCATGATACTGAGACAAAGAGGAAAGTATGCACGTGCTCACTGGCCCAAAGAGAAAAGTCGATAGCCTGCCGATCCAGACCTTTTCCATCATACAGTACGTCTTGTTATGGTCCTTCCTTTGCGACGTTTGGAAAGATGAAGTTGGAAGACATGAAGTTACTCTGAACAACCTTGCAGAGTTCATTTCAGAAGTACTAAATCCATATGTATTCTCAACTGTGTATGGATGGAAACTCTTTGCTAAAACTACCTAGTTTCAAGACTGTCTCAAAACGCTCGACCGGAAGCGCACTTTGGTAGTAGATCAATGATGTCGATTCGGTACATGGAGTTGATATTGTACCCCCATGCGAAACAGTGCATGCAGAAGAATCATCTTGCGCTGCCCGCTCTTGTACCACTGCCACGCGTTGATCTTGACCCGTCTGTTGAACAGTCTGTTCGATTGGTTGCCTTTGAGACTAGAGCTTGAGCAGCAGACAAGATGCACCTGGTTCTCTGCCGTGCCACCTTAGTAGCTATTGAGTATCGTTCTGGGGACTCACCGAGATGAGCTGTTGCGTGACCTACCCTAGTGTACCTAGCCGCAAATATTCGCAAAGGCAAGTATAATAGGGATTACTTGTTTGAAAGATGGTGCAGAAGTAGCTTAAAGGGCCATGAAGAGCCCTTTGATCCGAAGGTAACGAAAAAGAACAGCCTTGGAATTGTAAATCCTGCGTGAAGAAAGGGCAGGTTGTTAAGAGACCCAGATCCAAAAAGGGAGATCTTGATAGAGAAAGATATTGTGAAGAATAGACGCTGTAAAGTGGAAATAATCCATCTTGAGAGTGGATAGACAATCGACAAGAAGGCCGCAAGGGACTATCAAGGTCTTGCAAACAACGGACAGCATATGGTCTATTTCCAATTAGCTTCCAGCAAAATTGGTTTCCCATCTGCCTTGTCACAATCCTGCACCCTCAACCGCGGAGCTGTCGGGACGTACTCTGACAAAGACTTCTCTCAGTAACTAAAATTGGACATAGACTTCTACAGCATCACGAGTGAATTCGACACAGAGTCTGAGGCAATTGGTTGTGACATCTGATGATTCCTACAACAACCTGAAGAAGGGCCATCTTGACTTCACACGTGAAAACATGCTACTACCACATGAAGCTGTCGTGGACATCGACACCGTTGGGTTCACGTCCTTTGGCAAGGAGTAGAAGCGTCTAGGCGTCTATCATAAAATGAAGTTGGCCGAGTAGACGGCGTTACATCAACTCGCAAAATGTCGGTTCAGGTTCTATGATAGTGCGTCGATATGGAAACATCGCTACTGGTTGAGTGAACATTGCCATTTACGAAGGGTAGCGCAACAGACCTTAGCCTACTGGACAAAAGGTTGCCAACTTGTGTTGTGCTGCGATCTAGCGATGAGCACGGTACTTGAGGATCCTTGTTTCAACATGCATCAGTAGGACGCCCGTCCGTAAAAGCTCCCCTGACTCACGATGGCCATTTTGCTTGATGGAAAACATCTAGGTGGAAGAGAGAAGGAGGGGCTGATGAGGAAGAGAGGAAATGGAAGAGAGAAGAAACCCCGCTCCCCTTGAACATCGTCCACCAAGGCTGTTGCGACACAACTTGGAAGCCATAAATGATAGGGCGTATCCTGTCAGCCATAAGGTCTCACAGGGCCGCGGCATAAATATTTCCACATTGGTGGCTTCGGCGCAGCAATTCTGTGGCAGGCTAACCAGTAGCAGCTGAACATTCCACCGCGAGAAGCTAGCCAGGTTGGTGCTCTTGCGAGACAACCTGGCTCCAGCCGTTGAGATGAGCCGAGTGGCGTATTTGCAATCAACTGGGGTTACAATGGGCTTTGACGTCAGGTCCAACCATCTTCTAGAAATGCTTCAGCCGTTGCATTTCTCGTCATCGAACTTTCACCACAACGTCGTAGTAGACGGATTCCCTGGCACAATTCTCTGCGTAGGGTTGGAGGATATGAAGCTGCGGAGGCTTTGGGGCAGAGATTTACAATTGCGAGACGGGTATCCTGCCCTAAGACTGCTGCGGCTGAGAGCGGGAGAAAAAAAAAATGCCAAGTCGAGGTGTCCGAGAAGGCGAATTTGGTTACACAAAAAGGACCCGAAACCAAATTGGATGACAGTAGAAGGCTTGTGACGGGTTGCGCGCGGTATGACATTGTCATATTAAGGTTAAACAACATATCCGTCAGCCAGGAGTGCAGGGGTCGGTCTGGTTGTAGATCTTGGATAGACTTTGAGGTCTACCCGTACTTGAGTGAATCATTTCAAGGGGCCATGCCAGCCGTAGGAAAGGCAGTGACAAGGTAGCCAGGTGATAACAGACTGGCCTCAATCGTGTAATCAGCCAGCAAATTTGCTCAAAGATGGACACGAGCGACAGAACGGCGCGGAGTTACCGCAAAGAAGCCTGGAAGGTGCATTAAGGTGCGGGAGGAGAGCGGATGAGGCTGTTGTAGTCTGCCTGGCGGTCTCACTAGATTTCAGCTAGCAAAAAGAACGTAACCACAACCTCGAAGGATCTGGAAAGCTATCCGCCAACTCGTTCGTATTTGGCAGCTCTGCCTCAGGGCTGAGAGCTAGTGCGAAGAAACTGACTGGGGCATGGTGCCCGAGACTCCCGTTTAGGCGTACAGTGCCAGGTTCTGTCGTAGGGTCGGAACGGGTCCGCGCGAGTGAAAGAAGCATGATTTCGTGAAGATGGGGAAGCCGAAGGCCCGAAAACCCCCTGGGCCGAGCGATGTCCGCTTTGGCTTTGCGGTGCCGAATCAATTTCGCGAGCTAGGCGAGCCATGCTGGGGCTAGGAAAATCGGAATTTTTGGTTTCTCCACTGCGGATTCCATTCCAAGGGAGATCTGCGCCCCTGCAGCTTCAAAGATCAGGCTCTGGGTACACTGAGACTGAGAGTCACGAGGTGCCACGGAGAAGGAAGGGCAGGACTATTGGAAATTCAATCAAAATCGGGTGCCAAGACCTGTGCACGGCGTTGTGGTAACAATAGCGTGGGCAGAGCCTGTGGCCTCGTCCGGTTTTCCTCTGGGTTTTGAGCGTCATCGACTGGCTTACCGGCGGAAACCGCCTACGCTAGCGAGAAACAGCGCGGTGGCTTGAGGGGCGGATGGAGGCTTGCCCGAGTCACGACAGCAGGCTGGCTTCAAGTCCTTGTATCGACGTCGATCGCCTCATTCCTTTATTGTCCGGTTAAATCCCGACCGAGGCTGCAGCTCCTTGAGGTCAGGAGGTGTGCTACTGCAAGCCAACAGAGGCCGTTTGCTTCGATGCCACGACAGCCAAGACTGATGAACAGCAGCCGAGCATCGAATACTGTTGGTGTCAAAGACAATTGTGCATGTGCCTATGGCAGACTAGCGACTGGAAAACCGGCCGAGACGGATAGCGGCGTGGCCGCATAGCTGCCATGGCCTTTGTGCAGTTTCGAGAAAAGAGATGCCAAGGGAACCTTTCGAGTTTACGAATACATAGATATTCGTCCGGATATGTTGGCGAGGGATCGCGGGAAGAGAGATGAGGTGACGGCGCGGACGGGCCCCTGGAGGGCCTGTGTGCATTAGGGTACCTAAGAAGAAGAACCTTGGTGTTAGCCTGATGCGCGCGACAGCGACCATTCTTGGCTTTGGCTTGAAATATCGTTGAAAGATGGTTTACTCAAGTTTCTGAACAAAGAGGGTCGAGGGCGATCGTTGGTAAAGAGAGGGTGTACGGATGTCGTCGTAATCCTCCCGCCACGACGTCCAGTCAGGAAGAGGCTGGGCGTGCTGATGGTGGACCAGCCACACGTGTCTCGAAGAAAGCGATGCAGTGGTGACAGCCGAGAGATGCCAAACACCAATCGAGGGTTCGCAAGAGGAACTCTTTGACGAGGGCCAGTATTGCTCTGACACGCTGAGCATGCCGACAGCCCAGGCAGAGAGACAAGACAGCGACGGGGATGGGGCCAAGGTTTGTGCTGTGCATTGGATGTCAGTCATCCATCCACCGGGAGCTTGGATGTGGTCGTGCCGAAAGCCGGCGCCTTCCTGGAGGGGGCTGTGCACGGCCGTTGCTTCCGTTGCCACGTCTGGGCTGCTTGCTGGCGCCAGTTTCTGGTGGGAAGTGGCGCCTGGATCCTTTGCTGGTGTCTTGCGGTAAGAATTAGGTACCTGTCATGGTCAGTATTTCGAGAGCAAGTGGTGAAGTGAAGACGAGTACCTTGGTCATACCTTAATTATGTGAGTGCCGGTGCAGGTAGAACAGAGAGGACGAACCTGCCTCAATAGAGTGCACACAATGCTGGCGATATCCCGGTCGTCGGTCATTGCTTTCGCGGGGGATGATGCATGCGCTGCCCAAAAAAGGCTGTCGCTTCCTTCCCCTTCCCATTGTGTGGTCAACAGTTAATTGTTGCCAAACCCTTGGGATTTCCAATCCTGGGAAGGTGAGAAGGAGCGATATTCAGGGACTGGGCTTGCTGCTTCAACCCATCATCTGGATGTTTGGGCCAATTGGAAATTGTATTGAAAGCAGGTCCCCGCAGTTCTCCAGGAACCAACGAATGAAATCTTTGTGTGGCTGGCAGTTGCCTGGTGTGTAAGCATGGCAATGCCTGCTGAGTCTGTTGGCGGTCTCAGCAGAGTTCGGCTGAGCTCAGCCTCAAGAGAGCTCCTTCCCGCACCAGCTTTGGACGGAGTTAAAGGTA
Source organism: Colletotrichum tamarilloi (assembly GCF_030869305.1). NCBI lineage: Eukaryota > Fungi > Ascomycota > Sordariomycetes > Glomerellales > Glomerellaceae > Colletotrichum > Colletotrichum tamarilloi. Next base: position 505,311 of record NW_026849400.1, on the reverse strand, counting down.
CTCTTTTGCAGGCCCCACCACCAAAAAGTACATTACTTGGTCAGCAATGACGGCACTACGCCCACACAGTGCAGTGCAGTGCCACTCTCCCGCGCCTTCCTTGCCAAATTCAGTGAGGTCACCAACGCACCTGCAGTCACTACTGCCCCCGGTCGATTGCCTTCCAGCTGTGCCTTTTTCCCTGGGAGCGGTCTCTCGGTGATGCAGGCGCCTAGACAAACACAGCTCGCGTATCCATACCGGTACTCCTCCACGCCTTCCTTGGCCTCTCCTTTCCCAATCCACGCTACGAGTCTGGGCAACCAATCTGCCAAGGCAGCACCCTCAGTCCTTAAAAGCATTGCCATCCCACTTCTTTTTCTTTGGCCTCCCCCCAGTCGCCGTCGTCGTCTCCCCAGTCACCAGCATTTCGTGTTTTTGGCATCTCTATCGAATTCGGTTCTCGTGGCTTGGAATCCTGCATTTGCGAATCTGCATCTACAAACTCTCGCCGGCATTTCTTAGACAACGAACGTTCACAACGTCACATCGCTAGACGTACACCACCCCGACGACATCGATCCGGAACCCCCAAAACCGAGTAGGACCCGAATATCGCAATGGTTGCTCGTAGCCTGACTCTTGCCGCCCTCGCGGCAAGCGCATCCGCTCTATCGGCTCGTCGCGACGATACACAGTCCTCTGGTGGTGTCGGTGCCATTTCTTTGCCTGTCTACCAAGACGTCAGACTGCACCCTCTGGACAAGCTGCGCAGAAGACAGGTCTCAGATACAGACGCCCCAGTTCTCAACGTGACGACGACTACCTATTTGATTGAGCGTGAGTATTCTCCTAGGCGCTTGAAATCCAATCACATTTACTAATCATTGTTCTCAGTGAACATTGGTACGCCCGGCCAAGACACAAAGGTTGCCATTGACACTGGTTCCTCCGAACTCTGGGTCAACCCCAACTGCGCCAACGCTGGCAGCAGCGCACAGACACAATCCTGCAGAGCCAATGGCCAGTACGACCCTCAAGACTCTTCGACTTCGTCTGTTTATCGCCAGACAGGTCGCATTAAGTATGGAAAGGGGGAGGTCGTTCTGCAGTATGTCAGCGATAACATCACGCTTCCCGGCAGCGGTATGTGCTACCTCGCCCTGGCGCCCGATCAACCCACTAATCACAATTTACAGACATTGCACTGCGAGACACAATTTTTGGCTATGCCACTGATAGTGTTGACCTTAACAGAGGTATCCTCGGCCTGAGCTTCGGCGAGGCGACCAACAACACTGGGTACCCGACCGTGCTTGACGAGATGAAGGCCCAGAACATCGTTGAGTCTCTCACCATTGGTATCGCGCTCGGAACCAAGGACGAGAAGACGGGTAGCGGTCTCATTTCCTTCGGCGGTGTCGACACGAAGAAATTCAGTGGCACCCTGCACTCGGCGCCCATCCTTGGGCCTCAGAACAACGAGAACCTGTGGAGGTGAGTAATTACTCTTCTGTTCTTTACGACAATGGCTAATTGAATATCTTAGGTACTGGGTTCAGCTGGATTCTGTGGGCCTGAGCAAGTCGGGAAGCAGCTCCAAGACTTACGCCAACTCCCAATTCCCCGTCTTCTTCGACACTGGCGCCACCCTGAGCTATCTTCCTTCAGCCATCGTCGACTCACTCGGATCTGATCTGGGAGGCCAGCTTGACTCATCCGTCAACATGTATGTGGTACCTTGCAGCACCACAGGCACTATCGACTTCAAGTTTGGCGACTACTCCATGAAGGTACCCATTCAGGAGTTCATCTGGAACGTGGGCAACAACCAGTGTGTCCTCGGAGCTGATAAGGCAACCGACGGCTCGTATCTGCTTGGTGACTCGTTCCTCCGTTCGACTTACGTCGTTTTCGACCAGGAGACACCCGCCCTCCACTTTGCCCCCTACAACAACTGCGGTTCGAACCTTCAGAAGATTCCCCTGGGCGCGAATGCGGCGGCAAAGTTCACTGGCGAGTGCTCTACCTCCACTGCCCCTAGTGGTAGCAACCCGACTGGTACCGGCAACGCTGCTGGCCGCTCAACATCCACCAACCTCTGGCTTGCAGCTGGTGCTTTGGTCGGCGTACAAACTTTCATGTCCTTCCTTTAAATCCGCATACATAATTGAACGGCTGAATATCACTGCATGAATCGGGAGTTGGGGCAGGATCAAGATGGTCGCCACGTTGGCGAATAGATGACGACGAATCGAGCCTCCTGTACATGGCGGATCGCTTTATACCCTCTTTCCCTGGCCATGGGACTACATAGTTTCTGTTATTGATTAATGAACAACTGAAACCCACAGGGGTTTCTAGATTATCTCACGACACTTGTGTTTTTCAGTTGAATCGTGATGTGACGTGACGAATAGCTGCGACTTCTTTTAGTAACTGGACGGTCGGACTTATTTCTGTGTGAGAGGTACTGTGGATGACAGCAAATAATGATAAAATATGGGCGAAAATCCCTTTCTGGTTCAGCTTAAATCGCATTCGCGATAATTGTCTAGACAGGGGAAGAAAGAAGGCAACAGCACTGTCCGTTGAGAACGCGATTGAAGCAACTCTTATTCCAAGCAATTATATCCGAGATCGAGCTATCGATCGGGGTGCGCAAACCCCAACATGGTTAGGATTAACAATAATGATCGCAAAGCTGCCAAGATCTGATAGAAATATGACAGTTTGAGAAAGCATAAATGATCAGTGCATTCTTGGGAGCTGCTGGTTCGTCCCGAGTTGTGAGGGAGGTGCGGGGTGTCAAGGTTGGACCCTGTCTGCATCTCGTTCTTGCCCAATCTGGACATGCAGCACATGGCAGGATGCCTCCTTCCCAAACTGGTGATGAATACCCTCACTTCCTGCCTTTGGAGAATCACCATTGATGAGAGTTGAATGTAGACGCGTGTGGATCTCTGACTCCCTCTTTTTCTTGGACCTTCATCCTCTTCGCCGACTGATCAAACCATTCTTTTCCTGCATCGCCCTTTGTCACCTACCTACTCACATCTCTACCCTGTTCCTGTTCCTTTACTCTTGCGAGACTTTTGTCGCAGCTACACCTTTTGCCGCCTCAGATATCTTACCTAGGCACGGGCAAGCACCAACAGATCGACCGTCGAAATGCGCTCCACCTCAGTCCTCGCCGCCTTGCTGGCCTCTGCCCCTGGCCTGGTCCTCGCATCCGGACATCTGGGCTTCGCTCTCGGTTCGAAGCAGCCGGGCGGGCAGTGCAAGTACCAGGCAGACTACGAAGCGGACTTCAGGGCCATCCGAGATGCTTCGGGAAGCAGCATCGTCCGCATCTATGCTGCTGACCAGTGCAACACTGCCCAGTACATTCTTCCCGCAGCCAAGAAGGAAGAATTCCAGGTGATTCTGGGCATTTGGTAGACCAACCTCGTCCGGCGATATACTTCACTTTACCCCAAATCGAGTGAAGCTTATTGGGAAAGTGCTCCCGCTGACTCGGACAGGCCCGATACCGAAGAGTCGTACGCCGCCGACAAGGCCGCAATTCTGAAGCACACACCCGGCTACGAGGACCAAGTCTACGCCATCACTGTCGGATCCGAGTCCATGTACCGCGGCAACTTCACCGGCACCGAGCTGGCGGACAAGATCAAGGACATGAAGAAGGCGGCCCCGCTCTTCAAGATCGGTACCGCGGACAGCTGGAACAAGTACCAAGACGGCACGGCCGATGCCGTCATCAAGGAGGCCGACATTCTTCTGACCAACGCCTTTTCCTACTGGCAGGGTCAGACGCGCGACAACGCCACTGCTTGCTTCTTCGACTCCATCATGCAGGCGTTTGGACGCATCCAGAGCGTCAGTGGATCGCTCACCAAGCCTGAGCTGTGGGTTGGGGAGACGGGTACGTCGAACTGCTTCACTCATCACTCTGATCTTGGTGGTTGCCTCTTCGGTGATATTCATCACCTATGTCATACATTCTGAGCAGTGATCGCCATACCGAATGGTTCTACACGGTCATCGTGAACGAGTTGCTGACAAGATCGACTGAAATTAGGTTGGCCCAGTGAAGGTGCAAAGTATCAGCAGGCGATCCCGGGACAAGACAACGCTCAGGCTTTCTACGACTCTGGTGTCTGCGGTATGGTCAACTGGGGCTTCAACGTGTTCTTCTTCGAGGCCTTTGACGAGCCCTGGAAGCCACATGCCATTGGTGAAGATGGCAGTGAGGCACCTGAGACTCACTGGGGCGGAATGAAGGCCGATCGTGCCCCCAAGTACCCCCTCAGATGTTGAACGACGGCGGCTACCAATTCAAATTGATCACACACGATTGGGAGGAATGTTTAGTGTCGGACAGAGGAGGGCATTTCAGATGGCATGGGCGGCGTTTGTTTCGTTGACGAGAGACTGACAGGAAACCATGATACCCTAAGAAACGGAATTCAATATTTACACTTTGCTTCCTCATCTGGTAGCCGATGAAATGAATCCCAAAGAAGTGTGACAAGCGAATGAAAGTCCTCGATCGGTAGGGCCTGTTTCTATTTTCTGCGCATCTGACGCGTGGGCAAAGTGGTTGGTGTGGGTGTCGAAGACTCGACTTGTCTCGGGACCGAGGGGGAGGGAACAGCGTCAGGCCCAGGTATCCAGGTCGACGGCCAGGTACGCGCGCGCGCAGAGCGGTAGTACGCAACTACGTAGGCACGTAAGCCAAGCTCTCGGTGGGCAAAGAACGAGGTCAAGGTAACTTATTCTCCGTGCCCGTCTGTGTGGGTGCTCGAGGGTACGATGTCATAGGTCATAGGTCCCACAGGTGAATGGTTAAGTTTGGGGGGGATTTTGAGTTGCGACATTAAGGTTTTTGCGGCTCACGTATAGGGCATGGTACCGCCCAGTGCCGCAATACCTTAAGAGTAGGGTAAGGTATTTCGTGGGCTTTGAGGTGTGGAAGGTTACAACGGTTGCCGCTGGCTGGGGTGGAGTTTGGGGGCAGAGCGAGAGACAAAGAGTGACCGGATTGGGGGATCTGGAACACGGCCAAGTCGGGACGAAACCGAGGCACGGGCGGGGGATTGGGGGAATTGGTCTCGGGTTTTGCTGGACAAGGTAGGCGTCTGAAGTCTGAGGTGGTTTCGCGTATCAGAATTTGCGGCTTGGGAGTTTTAGCATTTCAGGCACGCGGAAGTCTAAGACGTCTATGCCGTTGGGACCTGGCGGGGGTGGATGGACGACGTGCGTTTGTCGCGGTGAGAGGGGGGGGAAAGATGGTTGTAGCAGCCGCTGCGTGAGGCGTTGCGCCACTTGGAATGGTGTTGGTGTTTGATGGGCGCCATGGCTTGTCTGGCGTGAGTATCATCAGCGTTCGCTTAGATTCATTGGTGGGGGTTGGAGCTTTCGGTTAGTGACAGTCTCAGGCAGTTAGTCGCATCATCAACGAAGGGGGGAACGGGGGGTGATGTCCAATATTTTTGAAATTCTTTTGTAAGTTGGGAAAAGGGTGATCTAGTATATGGTAAAAAATTGGAGGGGGAATAAGAAGAGAAATTTGGTGAAGAAGATGCCAAGACTGCGCTGGTGATGCTGTGCTGCCGGCGCTTCCACCCCGCGGAGGTCCGTAGGGGAAGCGCAACGGCGAGACAGGCAAAAACAAGCAGACGCAATGTCTTGGATGCCGACATTAGTTTTGGGGGTGACCATAATCCTCCTCTGCAAGGTCCACTGACGACGTCCTCCCATGTTTCTGCCACTTCCGTCTCGCTCTCACTCGCTCATGTCGTCAGTCATCGTCGTTTTGATGAAAATGCCCAAATAATATTCCGCCTGAAATAACAACCGCTAATGCTGATGAATGCTTTGTTGTGAACCGGTCACATATGTAATAAGTCGTAAATGGTACAGACGACGGGCCCGATGGCGTCGTGGTCCTCTCCGTCGTGAAAATTGGCCGTAGAGAAAGGAGAGGCGAGGCCGGGAGTGAGGCGGTTCATCAGAATCGTCGGAGCAATGGATGCTCACACGTCCGCCCGGGTTGGCTTCTGCAGTGAGGCATCAAGTTGCGTGGTGGTTGACTTGCTCCCGACGAGCTCCGGCCTGTCTCTTTCCCGCCGTTTCCTCTCATCGCTCATGATGATACGTTTGACGCTTTGCATAGTAAAGCCAGGCTCACGTTCTCAAAGGACTGTAGTATCATGTTAGTCATGGCTCCAGTGAAGACCAGTCGAGAATGAAGACTTACGCGCAACCTTGAGGCGTCACAACACCAAAGAAGCAGTCGCCCGAGACCTTTTGTGCTGCGGGCACGACCTGATTTTGACGGACGGGAGTGATAACCACGCCTGCGGTGGCGAGTGACGCGCACAGCGTCGTCAGGATCGCGAGTGAGACCTTCATCTTGTCGTCGTCGGTGTTCGAGGAGAGGGTGTATTAAACAAAAAGGAAGGCTGCTCAAGATAGCTGCCTTTGCGTTCGCGCGAATCGGACCGGTTTCGTTGACGGGATTCCCCAATTCCAGTCTCTTTCTGATATCCCGCTTTCTTGTTTTTTCTTGATCCCTTTGATTTCCAGAATCCTCCTTCTCTCCGAATGATCGTGGAGTTGTTGTTGTTGTTACGGACGTCGAGCTAGCGACGAGTCGTCTTGGTTGGTGAAAGAGTGGCGTTGAGGAAGTGTGTACCGGCAGGTCGGCAGAAAAATATGTATAGCGAAGGCAAGGTTTTTGGATCAGACCAGCTGGAGTAGCAGACACGAGTGCGGGCGGGCGCTCGATAGGTAAAAAGAGAGAGGCGAGGTGCAGCTTCTACTGTCTGGGATACGAGCAACACACGGTTGAGGTGTGATGTAGGTGATGGTGTGTGGAAAGGATTAGACTTTGGGTAGGAAGAATGTGTGGGATGCTGGTGTGTTAAGAGTGAAAGCCCGAAAAGGTGTGTGTGAGCGTGCAGATCTCTTGGCGTGCGTGTGCGGGTTCGTGCGTTGTATGCGTCTTGCTTGAGGCCGTGTGTTCGTTGTATGGTACGGAGTATTGGTGGCTGTTTGGTGGTATAGGTATGGGAGGTGTACTTGGTTGGTGATCGTGAGACGAGGAGTTGAGATGGTGAGAGAAGACGAGGAAGAAAAAAGAGGGACACGGGTTTTGTGATATCGGACGATGATGGGCTGTGACGAAACTCGTCTCGACAGGGGCGGTGGTACCGGGTAGGCGCGTGTACCTCGGTTTTCGACCTCGTACACACCAAAGGCAGGGAGGGAGACTGGGACAGAGAGGGGCAAAATATGGTGTCGGAGACGAGACCCAGCTGCGTCTCTGGACCCATACCCAAGCCTTCTTTGAGTGGGAACATCTTCTGACTATTGATGCTAAGCATTCGAGGGACAGGGCATGCTCGACCTCGAGAGCTTGAAGACAGGGGGGGATGGTGACCTCTTTGGGGATGGAGGACCGAGATGAGCGGGTGGAGTTTCAGGGTTGAAACCCATTGCGGCGGTGCGCGGTTGCGGTGAGAGTTGACTTAATGAGTGTGGTCACTCTGGTGAGTCGGTTTTGATTTGCTTCTTGGGGTAGTGGTGGTCGGTTCATTTCACGGGAGGTCTTGGAAGGTGGTCGAGATGGTTCGTGATGGTGTTGTTGACGCTCGTGGTCGAACGTTGGTGAGTCGACATATCTCACAGTGCTTCTTTCCCACGGTCACTGACTCTGTGCCGTGTGGCTGCGGACCAGCGCTCGGAGAATAATAACCTAATGCACAGCGCGGACTGCACAAACACAACCGCCGAAGCCGCCGCCAGCAGACCGAGACTAGGACAACCAGGCCAGCGTCAGGACTCCAGCAGGGGAAGGGCGCATCGTGGAAGGTCTCCAGAGTCCAGCCGCCAAAACCGAGCAGGGCCAAGGAATAAGGTTGTGCGATTGAAGCAAGGGGGGAAGAATCGATTCGGTTGGACAGTTGAGGCGACGATACGTTGACGGATACGATGGACGTGGAAAAAAGCAGAGCCGTTGGCAGCGCCCAGGCTCCAGACCTTCTGGAATGGCAGCGGGAATCGATTGGATGGGAGAAGGAACGGCAATTCGGTGCCTGAACCCCTGACTCTTTCCCTGCAGATAATTGGGTGTGATTGGCTGGAGAGGATGGACTTGGAGGGGATATGCGACACGCCCGGATTCTAAGCCGCGCCACAGTAGATGACCAGGGACCACTCAGATGGGCGGGTTCACCGTTCTGTGGTGGGAAAAGACGATGGGTGGGGCTGTATGTCACGGACTGGACCGAGGGATGTAAGGGGGAAAGAGGGACCGGGTGATTGATTGGCTAGAGATGGGAAGAAGGGGGAAGGAGGGAGCTTAACAGGTCACGTTATCAATCAGTCCTTGAGGAAGGAGGCACCATGGTGAAGGTAAGCACGACAAGGAGGCTTGCGCCATAAGCAAGAGGTGATTGTTAGTGTGCCTGGCTGACGGGTTCCGACTTGCTTACTTAATGGAAGGTAGCAACCCTCCAACGACAACCCGAGACAGCAACGACAAGGTAAAACCTGGCTGTCGCAACTCCAACGCACATGGCGCACTTGACGGCGCGCCTGGCTGGACCAGGGGCTTCGCTGTCACTGTGGTGGTTTGGCTTTCCAGCATGTCAGTCCTGATGAGAAAGCCACTGAAAACTTCCCTCCCCCTTGACATGGATTCCGGGATTTTGGTTTGGGAGATCCCATTTGCATTGACTCTCATCAGCCCCCCTCATAGTCATCATCAGTCCACAATCCCACCCCGTTGTGCCCGTCAGCGATTCATCGACGTGATCCTTGGTGGTGATCTGGCGACTTTTCCTCTTGGGGGCCACTGTCGTTCGTGGATCACTGGCCATCTCTGAGCGCGGCGCCAACTTCAGACTACCGGTACCTTATCCCGTCCCTTACTGGATGCCCAGACCAGCCAACTCGACTTTCCAGACTTGACGGGGGGCTCGGCGCTGGGCGCGGCCTCCTAAGGAAGCTGGACGCGTGGCGGACATGTCTGGACGAGGAGGATCTACCTGATCTTAGGAGGCTTGGGTGAATCGCAGCCATGGATACAGGCACAAGTGACAGGACACGTCGTACCGGCACTTGATGCATCGTGACGAACCCTCGAAACGTGGCTGATGGGCCTCTGATAAGTGGGCTAAGTCTTAAACCACTAGCCCTCTTCTTAATCCTATCAGGCAAGCCGCATTTGCTTCGGTAAAGATACCACGGTACCTAGCATGCAGTCCTGACTGCAGTGGCCCACGATAAACGCAGATAATGCAGCATCCCGCTGGTGTAAGTCGCGCTCGTCCTCATCGGCCTCCGACGGGATCCAATTGCCGGGCAGCATCTGCCGGGACATACCCTGTCCTCAAAGCGCAATGCTGAAAGGGGTAAGAAACTCTCTCGTAGTCGTCGTCGAGTTCAGCTGAAGCGGCATATGCAAGTCACAAACCGTCGTGCTTCCCCCTTCAACCATGGCCCCTCACTATCTCTCCCCTTTCCTGCAGGACTTGCGCCAACGCACGAGCCAGACACTGGACGATTCTCTAGTCTCCCTCTCTGAATGGGTGAATGGATAGACGAGAATGCCTGGCTGACTCTCCCTTGCGCTCCGTCGCCCGTGTGTCTCCTGCGATGCGGCTCTGCCGCTCCGTTCCGTGGGTCCGCCTGTTCTACGCTGATCTTTTGATACGCGCCGGGAGGAAACTGATGTATCTTCCGCGCTTTTATCTTCATGCTGTGTACAAACGTGTCCCCAATTGAGGGGGCCTGAATACTACCGGATCGTCCGTGAGCTCATGGAAACAGAACGACCTCCCTTCCGGACGTCTTCCGGATGAAGGGTTTTCATCAAGACGATACAGGCACACGTACACAGTCTAACACGTTGAATATCTGCCCAGTTGCCCATCCCTTTCGCTGACCTGTCGAGTTTTCTGTGCCGTCTTGCCCGAGACCCCTCTGTCTTGGTGCGGTGGTGATGGAGAAGGGTCCCGACTCCTTGTTACACAATGTCTCGCTAGAGCGGGTTGGCGGCGGGTGGAACGACTGCATGGGTCTAACGGGTGAATTTCCATCACAAGGACACGGTAGAACCGTTGTCAATGATGCTTGGTGGCTTGTGTGAGGAATGTAATCGAGTCATTGGCTACGTACGCGCCTTGCGGTCCCGAGTATGAGAATTCGTCATACTTCATTCCTCGGCCGTGCTCTCCGTTGAGTTGAAGCGACGTCATCAGCCTTGGTCTGTGTTACTTCTGAAGACATGTGAGTGAGTGAACTAATACCCTTTGACTACCTTGATTCAGGAGAATGGGCCCCGAGACATTTGGTATGGTAAGCGTTGTTCGTATCAAACGTATTATCTGAAGCATTCATCCCATAGGGTGCCGAATATAACCCGCACACAGATACACGCATTCAATTAAGGCAATAACGAGTAACATGTCGATCTTTTCCCATTCTCATTATATCTACATAAAGAACATATGTATTAAAGGCTGTCGAAAAGTAATCGGGGACGATATTGACGCGACTCGTCAATCAATGGGGTTGGGTCAGCTCGTATCAGTTTTGTGACACAATTTCAGAATGCGAAATGCGAACTTGTATTATCTAACAGCTGTCTGGGCGATAGTTTGAGACAGTCTAGTCTTTTCGTACCTCTTCAGCAAAGGGCGGAGGTTGGTAGTCCTAACTCTCATCTTGCCATATAAGTGTTACTATGAACTTACACACAGGTGTTCATTCTTCAGCCCTTTCGATGGCTAGACTCATGAACCCGCCTACTACTCAAACAGCCTATTCTGAGCTTTCATGACTTCATACTCATACATCCCTTCTCTTGTAGATCCAACGTTGTGGCTTTTACTCTTTATTTTTTTTCTTTCATTCCACCATTTCTGAATCCAATGCGTGTTTCGCGAGACACTCCATAACTCTTTTGAAACGATGTGAAAGCGGGTCGAGCGAGCCCATCTCATCGACGCTTCGCTGGTAACCGTTCTCTAGGATATTCTTTGATTCCTCCCACTTACCAAGTTTGTACTTGATGAAGCCCAGATGATATACGCAGCTAAGTACAAATTTTCCAGTGTCGCCATGTATGCCTTGAAACAACTGAAGCGCGTGGGCGATACTCTCTTCTGCGTCTTCGAACAACTCTGATTCAAGCTGTATAATGGCCAAATTCAGAAGTGCGTTGGCTTCCTCGTTCGACCTGGGTTGAGATTCTCCAGAATTGCTGCACAGGCGCACAACTTGGCGCTGGGTATCTATAGCTTCTAGGTGGTGACCTTGTTGATATAAGGCAGTCGCCAGCATGCCCAATACATTAAGCTGGATACTAGATGCCTCGAGTTTATCCAACATATTGGATAGTAGTAGCTGACGACAGATTCTCTCTGCCTCTTTATATTTCCCCTGTGAGGCAAACGTGAAAGCCACTTCGAAGACAGACATAAGATTGGCGGCTTTACCGGATGCTAACGCCTCGTCCACAAGCTCAAATGCCCAAAAGTCTGTCTTTTCTTCAGCTTCTATGTCGCCCAGCTTGTGAAATGCCGTGCCTAAGTAAACTATCAGGCATGCTTTTTGCCTGAGGGGCAGAGCATGGTCACCAACCAGCAAGTCTCTTGCTTCTCCGTAGTCTCCTAACTTAAGAAACAAGCTAACAAGGTTTTCTATCGTCAAAAGCTTGGTTTCACTATTCTGAGGTAGGATGGTAACTAGCTCAATGAGGATTTGCTTCGCTTCTTGGTTGCGGTTGAGATGTTGAAGAATCGTTGCCTTGAGCCGTTTTGCTTCAAAATAGTACTCTTCCTGCTGATCATATTCTTTTGTTTCCAAGGCTTTCTCAACGTAGTCGAGTGCGAGCCTATGCTGGTCAACAAAGCAGTAGAATGTTGCCATGCTGTGCCTAATCATGAAGATCGAGGCGTTGCCCAAGGAGGGATTTCTTGCATTTGCCGCTAATAAAGCTTGATAATGAGAAATGGTCTTGTAAGAGAAAGAGAAAGTCTCTCTAGAAGCCAAGAAGAAGTCGTTCAGCGTTGCTAGCGCCCTTTCGAAGAACCACCTTGCGGTGCCCTTCCGCTTGAGCCAATCTGCGGTTGCCAACTGAACGAGACGATGGATGCATAAGGTTCCATCTTTGTTCTCCTTGATGAACGAAAAAGCCTTGAGAATACCTAGAGCTTGCTCGAGAAGAATCGAACAAGCCCCATCTCGCTCCAAAGTTTCTAGACTTTGGTCTGGATCTCCGAAGTATTCATTGACGTGGTACTTAATCGAGTCGCAAATGTCTTCCCTGGAGTCGTCTTCAAAGTCTTTTGAGGTTAGGAATTTCGCGTTGAAATCGAAATACGCTTTGTAATGTCTGGCTTCGCATTGTCCTGGTGACGATCCATTGTCGTCGCTTTCATTGTCGTCGCTTTCATTGTCGTCGCTTTCATTGTCGTCGCTTTCATTGTCGTCGCTTTCATTGTCGTCGCTTTCATTATCGAATTGTTTCTTTTCGCGACTTACTTCCAAGTACATGTAGATAGTCATGAACTGCCTTTGAATCGCTTGACGATCAAAGAAAGCCATCATCGACAAGATATCGGCCGCAAGTGGGTTCCTTTTCTTGATATGCTCGAACGACACCACCCATGTCGCCATTACAGCGTGTGGAACGTCTGCGTCTCGACCAACGGCTTCAAAATTCCCACCCAGTAGCTGAACTTCGACACCATCGCCCTTACTCAGAATAACAAGATATTGATGTAGGCTCATGCAATTTTCATGCATAAAAGCTGCAGCTTGGGCAATAGCGAGTGGTAGGTTTTCAAGGCGGTTTGAAAGGACGGTAGCGGCATCCATTGACAGCGAAGAGTCTCCAGCTATCTCGCGAATCATTTGAAGCGACTCTCCATCGCTCATAGGTCCAATCTCCACTAATGGTTGGCCTGGAACAAGTCTCGATCCGGCTTCTTTGTTCCGTGTTGTAACGAGGATCGAGCCATTGCCGTATTGGGGAATGAAGCGGGCCATGTTGCTGTTACCCTTGTTCGATTCGACGTCAGATGAACTGGTGTTGTTGGGTTGAGTATGATCATTAAAGAACAGCTCGGTATTGTCGGCATTGTCGAGAACCAGAAACCAGGGGCCAGTCTTTTGCCGCTCAAACCAAGATTTTACGAGCGTTAGCACGTCGACGTTAATGTCACTACGACCGGCAATGTTGCATTCTTCCGCAATCTCAGAATAGGCTTGACGGAACCGATCTGAATCACTGGCGTGTACCCAGAAAACAGAAATTTCAGGATGGGCCTTGCGTAGCCAGTAGGTATACGCAATGGCGATTTGAGTCTTTCTACGCAGTCTTAGCGAATTGAACCTTTTGAGTGGCTTCCTACGACTTACCCAATCCCTCCGAGGCCATAAAGACAAACTCGAGATCTAGCATCTTCAATGTCGTCCTCAGGACCATGACAAAATTCGCTCTTAAGACGTGTAAAGATGTCGGATCGTTCGACGAAACTCTTGTTTTTCGCATATGGGACAAGAACTGTTCGCATTCATCAATATTGAACTCATCTTTGAAGTCCCTCTAGCTACGTACATTTGGATGCCGTCTTCTTTGGCGGGTTTGTAGACCTCTTCTCATTTTGCTCCTCAACTGCTAGAGGTGGCGTGCTTTGACGTGGTAGTACAGAGACTTTCCGTTCAAACTTCTTGATCCAAGTACGAAGCTCATCGCAAATATCGATAAATCCAGAATCTTCAGGACTGCTGAACTTCACCATGGTATGATGCGTCCCATGTATTCCAATGGCATCTTTACCTGGGAAGATGGCTGAGTGTTGAGGAACGACCTGATATCGTTGAGGAAGATTAGTCATTAGCATCATTGCAGTTGGCCAGGTCAACTAACCAGCCCAATTCCGGGAAGAGGCAGCTCCTCGTAGAAGCACGTAATCTGAATAGTGCCGACTCCCGCTTTTGTCTGGTATTGTGTCATGTTGTGAAAATTGTCCTGAATCTCCGCGAGAACCTCCGACTCAGGTCTGAGAACGCCGAGGATTTCGGTGTTTGTCTGCTTTAGCACTCCGACGGATTTTCCAAGTCGTTCTGCCCACACCGCAAGGGCTGAGCCGTGGTGCGGTGTACCGAGGAAGAGTATACCTCGGGTCGCTTCAAGGACCTCTTTAAGGTGTTCTCTTGTGTGAGAGCGGACAAGAGCCTGTCGGAGGATGAGTTTAGCATGACAGTACTAGATTTCGGCTTTCTCTTAGCCTCCATGATGGCGAACGCTTGGGTGACACGTACAGCTTGACAGACCAGTCCACCCAGGCTGTGACAGACAAATATGATGGGACGCGCAGACTAAGAACGTTAGAAAACCGCTCTTGATAACGGCAAACAGAACGACCCACGCTGTCAGTTCGATCTCGAAAGTTCGTAAGTCTCTTCAAAAAAGTCGCCGCATGGTCTCGAATGTGACTGACTGAGACCATCTCGGTAGCCTTGGCCACATCTGCGTCGTAGCCGTACGCCAAAACTCGAGCGTTCGGTATTTCGGACGGGAGCAAAGCTTTGGGCCAAGGCTCAGATGCCTTGTCTGATGTCCAAGTCTTTTCGCGATGACCTTTCAAGCCATGGATGAAGACGATACTATCGAGACATCTATTAGCATACGCGATGGTTCATTCCACACCGAGAAATGCTAACTCCACAGCGGCGTTTCCCTCGGAGGGATCGTGCAACACGCTCATGCCTATTGGACTAGACGAGCTTGTAGTCAGTTCGTATGCCCCACGTGAAGCCATGGTGTTCGATCCATGTAGGCTTGTCGACGGGGCTGGAGGAAACACATCGGTCGGAACATTGGGCGCCTCCTCCTGCGCGTCATTCCTAGGCCGCTTGTCGGGTTTGTCGCGGTCCTTGCGCCAGTCTGTCTGAAAAAGACGCTTCATTGGTACAACGATGATGACTTGAGGCTTTAGTAGCCTGAAATCTCATGAAACTCGGGTCACTTGGGATTCAAGACGAAGTGAAAATAAACGTGAAAATGGGAAAAATGTAAATGATGAGATGTCTCAGCCGCATGAAAGGGGCATAGACTGACGAGGGCCCCTGTCGATTCATTGAGGCACAGCCTGATCACGCGTGACCAACATCTTTCAACCAATCAAAAAGGCACCTTACTTTTGGCAGATTAAGTTGCAAAAGCAAAGAAAAATCACGTTTTTCAGCTTTCTACGTGAGAGAAACTCCTCATGCAGTCAAGTATCCCGAAACTAGGAGCTCATCATCAAAACACTCTGCTATTGGGACACCAGTCTCATAGAACCGAGCTTTATTCAACACCTGATTTCTTGCGAAGACTAAGCACTTACAGTAGCTTCCTTTTACTAGACGCATTCTTCAGCTCGAGACTGGACGCTTCGGATCTTGCCCTTTTAAGGAAACTCTTATGGTGAATCGAACCTGTGGGTATGTGGCAAGCTGTCATTCCTTCGTTCGCTCTTCAAGCATCTACTCTTCATAGACCAGGGGTTGGGTACCAATGTAGTACCCACGAAGGGAATACCATGCCAGGTATTGTCTGCTCGCTCACTAAGTCAGTATATTTGTCGTTCCCGCCGTTATCGTGAATTGCGCGGAGTGGAGTGCTGTCGAGTGGGGCGTTGTATGTGGCGATTCATCTAGTTCCGGAGACCTCCCTTAGACCTGGCATCGTTGAAGAGAGGATAAATCCAAGTTTCGACAGCGGAGCGTCCGTTACAATCCACTAGGCTAAACTTAGTTCTCTCTTGGCAATGTGATTTTGCCGCGATCTGAAGAACGTTTAGGTGCAGTTCCTAGATCAACGTAGATCCTCGGACCTTTGGTTGAAGCGTTCATTCCTTACTCTTTCTATACATAGTTAAAAACCATGTACGGTGTGAATCAATGCTTGGAGAAATGGCTCAAACATCAGCCTCATAAAGCTTCAGCGCTGTCAAGCTGGAAGACGGGAATCTTCAGAATGGCTGCATTCTGAGTATCGACGGAGAGCCGCTCGGATCCGATGGAACAACACACGGAGATTGATAAGGAGCCCCATCGCGGGCCGCATTTACTCAAGAGTTAGCAGAAAAAGCTTGATTTAACAAGCCAAATCCCTCGGTTGCCACAATTAGTGGGCCAAAACAACGGTAAAGATCGGTATGCATACCGGAACTACAAGCTCGATTTGGTCAACGTTCCTTTCTCCATCATTGCACTTACCGAGGCCCTTCTTCATGCATTTGCATTGGATAGAAAAGTGCCGACCCTTTGGTGAGTACCTCTAGCTCGGTTTTTCGTCATGTGGCGTGCAACGGGACGGATCTGAGATCCTCTGTGACCTCTAGGAAGCAACTCCTTCACACAACTCCAGTAAGTTCGAGATTACACTCGGTGATATCGGTCGGAAAGGCCTCTTCTAAAGTCTTAGTCGGCTCTTGAGTCAGGAAAATGAAAATTGAGAATGCAATTCATGGCAGAAAATACCGAAAGATGAGAAAAGGGGGGGACGAGGCAAGGTAGATCATTGGACTGCCAGTCTTGACTACGATAGACTTTGGGATATAAAATGCTGATTTTCCTCCCGCAAATATACTCCTTCCGCTCATTACCTCTTCACTCTTGAATTGCATCACTTGTCTTGCCAGAGAAGCCAAAATGTCCTCCACTTCTTTGAAGTTTCTGGTTTATGGCTGTGCAGCCACCATGGCCGTGGCAAACTCACTGCCTTCATCGAACTCGAGCGCCACGAGAGCAGCTGTCAAGGAATTCCCTGAGTGCACCTCGTTGCACCAGAGAAAGTCCTGGTATGTTTTATTGGCTTCGGATCCCTTGCTTCTCTAACAAGATCCTAGGACTGCGATGACAACCACCGAGAAGAAGGCTTACATTGACGCTGAGCTCTGCTTGATGAACAAGGCCCCCAAGTTGGGCGTCACCGGCTCGCAGAACCTTTGGGATGACATGATGTACGCCCACATCTACCAGGCCAACGTCATCCACAATGACGGCCCATTCCTGCCCTGGCACAGACTATACAGTAAGTCTCATTTCGTTCTCACGGCTGAGGACAAGCAATAACGATCAACATCGCAGTGCGTGTCCATGAAGTCTACCTCCAGACTGAGTGCGGCTACGAGGGAGGCCAGCCCTACTGGAACGAGCTGGAGGACGCCGAAGCCGGTTTCTTGAACCAGTCCACCGTCTTCGATGCGGAGACCGGATTCGGAAGCTTCAAGAATGGCGACAATGGCTGCGTTGCCGATGGGCCGTTTGTAAACCTGACGATGCACTTGAACCAGACCAGCAGTGATGCGAACTTCTGCTTGACCCGCGATCTCGACCAGGACAGCTTCTACCAGGCCAACAGCACCTACGTCAATGAATGCATGGCCATCGATACCTACGTCGACTCGTGGAACTGTTGGGGCACGGCACCTCATCTTGCCGGTCATATGGGTGTCGGCGGTACTGTGAGTCAAAACCTCATCTTCGAATACACTGGCGTATCTTGACTGACTCTTGCGACAACTAGATGCTGGATGTTGTCTCCAGTCCTGGTGACCCTTTGTTCTTCCTTCACCACACCAACCTCGACCGATTGTGGTGGGAGTGGCAATCCGTCAACCTCACCGCTCGTCTCAACGAGATTGGAGGGCCTGTGGTTGCTTCGGATGCCTTCCTCACGATGTCCAACCTCGATTACCCCGGTGCTGACCTCCTGGACTACAACGGGGAGAACGGCGGCAACGTGACCACCATGGCTCACAACCTTTGGACTGCGGGACTATTGCCCAATGTTACAATCGCGGATCTGATGGATATTCGCGGCCCTATCAGCTGTGCAATCTACATCTAAGTAGACTGCAACATGCTCGTGAGGTTGAAAAGGCGGCACGGCTAATGCTTCATGCTGTGGGATACCGGTATATGATGTGGGGGCCGTACCACACATCACCTTACATGGAGCTTTGGGTCTATTGATCTCTTTCATTCCCCCATAACCAAGCCTACGAAACTGCATGGTTATGGATACGCTCCTCAATCAAGGTACTTGCAATACCTCACTGGCTTGACTTTCTTCTATAGATATTCAAAGTCGGACAACGGCAATAGACTGTACTTACTCTTTCAATGACTATGTCTGTAATGCAACTCTTTTTACTCGCCTCTGAGAGGAATTGTGAGTCTTTTTCGATGTTTGAATCTGGGTTTGTGCCCTGATGTATTGAGACAAAGAAAGGAGACTGGGGTGGCACAAACCGTGGCTAACAACCCACCGAATATGGGACCGTCTAGTGGCTTTAGTTATTTACAGGACTGCGAATGGACTCCATCCAACACGAGCCACCTTAGCCCCCATCAAAGCAACAAGAGAAAGGACATAGATAAGACCAGTGAACAAAATCAACCCCCAATATTCCCCGTTTTGCGCAAAAATGATCTCTCCAGCTACCGGCACATCGAAAAGGCAAGCAAAGGAGGCCGCCGTATAAGCCGTCGCATAGTACCGCCCATAACTCTCCGTCTTGCAGAGTTTGCCGATACAAACCGGGCTGATGCTGATGTTATTCCCGCTAGCGAAGCCAAACAGGACCACGAAGACGACGATGCCCGCCATAGAGGAGCCCGCCGGCAGCCACACGGCCAAGCAAGCGACGATGCTCAGCACAAGAGCCAGGATATTGGAGTTGAAAGGCCCGGCAAAGTCACCGAACCATCCTGCCAAGATACGTCCAGCTACACTTCCAGCATTCAGAATCGTAGGGATTTGATACGCAAAGTCGATATCGAAGCCCTTATGAATGGCATAGCTCGATATGTACGTGAGAGGAATGAAGAGCGACCACTCAAGGAGGAAGATGCCGAGCGTAGTCAACGCAAATGCCGGATCTCGGAGTATACGGATGTTTGGATGAACCGAGGCGTCAGGGTTTGGCGGCAGTCGTCTGTCGATGAGTAGGGTTGCAGCCCCGCAGAAAACGAGTACGATGAACCCGACGGTCCGAATCGCCCACGCCCAGCCAGCTCGTTCGAAGAGGGCACGGAGCATCATAGGGTATACGATGCCTCCGAAACAACCTCCAGTGGAAGCAATGCCGGTGGCGAGTCCTCTGCGGTGGTAGAACCAGTGACCGACGGCTGCGAAGGACGGCGTGAACAAGAGGGAGGCGCCGATGCCGTTGAGAACTCCGAAGACGAGCATGAAGTGCCAGAACTCTGATCAAAGATTATTGTCAGCTAACTAAATTTATAAGGTTCCAAAGGTCATAAGGAAGAGTAATTATACGAACGCGTAGAGATGCTCAACAACATCTGAGCCGCCACGACACAGACGGTGCCGGACAGGATCAACCACTTCGGGCCATACTTGTCAAAGACGGGGCCAATGTAGATCCCACAGAAGAAGCAGAGGAACATGTACATGGAGAAAATCCAGCCGATGGTGCCTTCGCTGTAACCTTGTAGCTGGTGGGAGCTGATGTAGGCGTGGATGGTCGCCACGCTGTTTGAGATGCCCAAGGCCGAGAAGGATGCGAACCAGGAGCCTAGCACGACAGACCAAGCTCGCAGGCCTCCTTCGGGGTATTCATCTTCTGGGTTCGGGATGGTCTCGTCGATGCTCGGGTTGTACTGCGGTTCCGGCTTCGAGTCTCGGTTTTCAGCCCTGTCGGTAGTGTGGTTCCGAGTCATGTCGTGGATTCCCTCAGGCGCGGCCTGTTTCTGCTGAGAGGATCTCAGTGGTTGAGACATCTTCAACTTGGCAAGTCGCTTGAGTAAACAGATGGTTTGGAGAGAAATGAGCAAACATCATCTAGAGACTGGGGGAGCTCCAACGAGATAAATAGTCTTCGCAGCCGAGTGATTAGTGACTCAAGCAACAATGGCAATAATCTCTTCCATTCCCCTAAAGGCAATTGTAATCGAGGTCTTGACTTTCGAAAACCAACGCAACTAAAGACGTTTAGACTCCATAGGGGAAAATGCATGGGTCATCCTACATATTTCTACATATGCACTCCACGCAAAGCGCGCCCTGCAACTGACATCCGAGAAGAAAGCGGGCTAGACCTCTACGGGAAAGAGAAAAAATTTAAAATTTCAAGAACAGCGTCTTCAACCCGGCCACTTCTTTGTTTCCTTGACAAAAGAATATGGGCACCAGCCAATGACCTGTCGTCTTCCTCTTCCACGTTTTCTCAAAAAGGTGACTTACGCCTATATGGGACCGGCGTCGGCATCGGCTCCGGCTCAACGACCGGTGTCGCAATCGCGGGAAAACAGGGGACCCCACAAGTGGGGCGGCCCGAAAGGCAGTTTAAACGTCACATCTCCCACCTCCAAATGACTCCGAGACTCGGAATGAACGCTAGATCTTACCTTTAGAAGACAAGCCGTCAACCCACACGAATCTCCCGCCAGGGTCACACCAGGGAAGGAAACTCGAGACGATGCTCCTCCAGATCGTGGGCTCTCTCCAACACCTCCGGGCCTCGACCATCGTCTACGCTCTCATCGCCCTCCTCCTCCCCGTCACCCTCACCCTAGCCTTCATCCTCCACAATGGCGATGCCGCATCCACGCGCAGGAAGCTCCGAAACCTGGAGTCCATAGGTGTCCCGGCCAATAAGAGCCACATGGCAGACCAATTCGACTCCAAATATGCATTACCGGAAGACACACCATCGAGCAACCAGGGGCCGATCCGCATCAAGTCAATCTACATCCACCCGATCAAATCCTGCGGCTTCGTCGAAGTAGACAGAGCCCTCCTCACAAAGACAGGCTTCGCATACGACCGATGCTTCGCCCTCGCAGCCGAGACGCCGGACCCGGAAACGGGCGCCGTCTCCTGGAAACTCATCAGCCAGCGCACGAAGCCAAATATGTGCCACATCCAGACAGAAATCTACCTCCCTCGGAAGAACAGCGACCAGCGAGACCCCCTAGTCCAAGCCGGCGGCTGCGTCCTCGTAACCTTCTCAGACCCAGACCCCCCAACCTGGACCCAACGCATCGAGACCTTCCTCTCAAACCCCTTCAACCCCTCCGCAACACCCCAAATCTCCTTCATCGTGCCCCTGAACCCCCCTTCAACCCTCGTAGACGAATACAACATCGGCCTCAAAACCTTTGGCATCCACGCCCGCGACGCCTCCGGGCTAGACATGTCCCGCATCCCCTCCGTCGCCACGACCCTCCTCCCGAAACTGAAGAAATTCCTCGCCATCCCGCCGAACCGCGGCCTGACGCTCACGCGCTGCACGCCCGAGACCTTGACGCGGACGACCCTCAACCTCGCGCCCGTGAGCTACATCGGCTCGCCCGCCGTCCACGGATACACGGACCAGCAGCCCGTCAACCTCAACAGCTTATCCTCCGTCCACGCCGTATCAGCGCTGCTACCGCCGGAGAACAGACCGCTTGACGCCCTCCGCTTCCGCGCGAATCTATGGGTCACGGGGGCGCCGGCGTACGTGGAAGAGACGTGGAAGCGATACCGCATCATCCCCAAGGGAAACCTCTCAGATAACAGAAAGCCGCGGGCGGACGTCTCACCAAAGCTCTCCGTCGTCTGTAGAACATCCCGCTGTACAATGCCAAACGTCAACCTCGCTACGGCAACCTTTGACACGGAGAACCCTGCGTCCGCTGAGAAGAAGAAGGGGAAGCCGCAGCCTAGCACGACGCTGATTGAGCACCGTACTCCGGAAACGGGGAATCCCAAGGCGCTGGGATACCTCGGGATGCATTGCGTGCCCGAGGACGATGATCTGGACGAGGCTAGGAGGCAAGGGAAGGGGCTGTATGTCCATGTTGGCGATGAAGTTGAAGTTCTTGAGACGGGTGAGCATTTGTATGGGTCTACTGCGAATGATTATTGAGGTGGCTACTTCCTGGGAGGGTTTGGGAGAAGGAGACCTGAGCGGCAATGAAAGCGCTGCTGCTTGAGACTTGCATGGAAAGGTAATGAAGGCGATATCTGAATCAGCTTATTGAGGAGGGAATATGGAAGCAATCCGGTGCAAGGTGCTTAGGAGCCAGGGCGGCGTCGAAAAAGTTCGCCCTTTGTGGTTAAGGGTTCCCGCTAGATGGAAGGCCTGAATGGCTTTACTAGCCACTTGGAAGTTGCCGAAGTGGAATTCCCCGCGAACTCAAAACTTTATTGTTTGGCCTCATTCAATAGCAAGTTTGGTACTTAACATAGACTGTGATGTAGACAAAAGCTGATAGTGATGGCTTTGGATCGGTATAGGCCCACATGATGTCCTTCACAACCCAGCAAGAACCAAGGTCTGCAGAAAAGGGGTTAGTTAGCATTAACACGAGATGAATGGGGGATCTTGATGAAATGAAGCCTCTAATCGTCTATATGCTGCTGGCTTTCATCGCCTGCTTCATTCTGTTCCACATCTACATCTTTACCAATCCGTCTACACCACATCACTCCATCACAATCCACAGTCTCTAAAGCCCATCTTTCAAGCCTATCAAACCTCTGCTAAACTCCCAAAGCAACCCAACACTTACCTCCCAACGCCAACCTCCCCAAGCACCCTCCTCGCCCCCAGCTCCCTCCACTTCCCCACCGTCTCCGGCCTCGAAGCCCACACGACACCAAGCATACCAACAGCATTCACATCCGCCCCGTCAACACCCGCCTTCACCCTCGGAACCACAACAATCCACCGCCGTCCGAGAATAACATTATGCGGCACCGCCACGGCCCTCCCGTCCCCGTCCTCCTCGACAACCTTCTCCCGGCCGGGAATCAGCTCCGTCGCCTGGCGGAGCATGTCTCTGTATTTCGCCGTGAGGTCCTTTGTCGAGGGTGGCGATGTGCCGCTAAAGCGGTGGATGAAGTACCGGAACGGCGGCTCTTGCTTCCCGTCACCGACCGCTTCCGCCCCTGTCCCGGACCCGGCGTCGACGAGGTCAGGCCACATGGGAATCGCTCCCGGCGCAGGGATAACCTGCATATGCTTGTGCAACCGACTGCACCCGCCCTCCTTACCACAGTTGAAGATGACCAAGTACTCTCGTCTCTTCTCTTCCTCACCATCAGCACCAGCATCAGCATCACCTCCCCACACCCCATTCAACCCCCCCAGAACCTTCACCGCAGCCCGGAGATCCCGCTCACCCAGCCCCTCAAACTGCCTCCTCCTCCCATCGGCAGTCAAGAGGAGAAGATGCGGCCTGTACGCGCAGAACTTGTTGAACGCCAGCACATGCGTAGCCTCTTCATCCCCGCCGCCGCCGACGGTCGTGAGCTCGAAGCCCGCGATGCTGATGTCACCTCCGGGAAGGTTTCCTTCCTCGTCGAGGGTGATCTTGTTGTTCCTGTGTTTGCCGTCGTCTTGGGTCTGAGTGTTGGCGTGCGAGGTTGCGCTTGCGTTTGTCTGAGACGGAGGGCCATTGTCATCGGCTTCGTCTAGCTCCGCGTTGTCTTCTACCGCGGCGGGCTTGCTTTTCAACGCAGCCGTTAAGCGGAACTCAAACTAGACAGAATTGTCAGCTTCAGTGATTCCCTACGATTCCCTTGGGTTTAAAGCCCTTTACTATCCCTTTCTCTGCCCCTTATCACCATCTGTCTCAGTTTTCTCGTCAAGTAAAAAGCAAGACGGGAACGTACGGATACGCCCGTTATTCGTACCACAACTACAAGGATGAAATCCGGTGAAGAAGAGAAAAGAGAAAAGAACTGACCTTGAAACCTCCATCCTCGTGATAAATCTTCTCCATGTCCTCCGCGTACATCACAATCCCGTCCCGAACCTTTTCATCAAAGGCAGCGAGGACCGAGGCCTCGGTTATCGGAGAAGCCATTGCGCTTCTCCCTGCTCTGATGAGGCCCCACGCTTGGAGATGATTCAAAAGCGGCAACTAGGAGATGAATGCCGAATTATAAATTGGAGCGAAGTATTAACAGGATGTTAATATGAGAGAAGTTGTTGTACTGCGTAGACGAATCGACATGTTGAACGTCGCAGGAGTGGCAGTCGGAATGAAAGCCGGTTATTGGCCAGCTGCATATGACGACATCAGAAAGTACCCCCTTGCATCGATAATTGCACAACGCGA
This sequence comes from Colletotrichum tamarilloi, assembly GCF_030869305.1. Taxonomy (NCBI): domain Eukaryota; kingdom Fungi; phylum Ascomycota; class Sordariomycetes; order Glomerellales; family Glomerellaceae; genus Colletotrichum; species Colletotrichum tamarilloi. The sequence goes on along the minus strand of NW_026849400.1, from coordinate 481,182 downwards.
CAACGTTCAATCTTAGGTTCTAAACTCCCAGAACGGTTTCCTGCATGATGTTTGCGAAAAGTCATAGTTGAACTTGATGCTATTAAGATTTTAGAGTATCAACTGCGTGACGTTCCTCTCGCGCCCGCTTTTACGTTTTGTCTCCAAAAGAGGTATTATACTACAATTTTCCACCACGCTTGATCCCCCCTGACGCTATCATCGACTCGTCAATATGCCTCCCCTTAGGTAGACACTGCCTGTACCTCGTCTCATACTGGGAACGGCTTATGATGCCAGATACACCCCCACTCTACACCACCGTCGACCCCGTCCCTCGTTATATGGGCAATCGTATCTACGCAGGAGGAACGGGGGCAGCGGGACCGGTGCCAGTCGCGGCGCCTCGTTGGGCGGGAGGAGGGAGGAAGAGGGGCAGGTAGCTGACGGCAAGAGCCATAACTGTCATGTATCGTCAGTGAACAGGCTCGTGAAAATGCGACCAAGGGGTCGGGTAGATACATACCTGACATGCCCACGGAGAAGTATCCCGGCGTCGCGGAGCTCTTCTTCGTCTCCTCGCTCTCACCAAGCCAAGTCTGAATGCTGAAGACGACGGAAGCCCTATTTCATAGCCTGTCAGTAAGTCTGATCTTCGACTAAAGCTCATGTAGACCCCTGTGCTATGGTTGCTTGGCCGCCACAGCTCGGTACAGTGCCAGCAATGCTATTCGTCTCGCTGAGGGTGAACAGAAAATGCGCCATACCATCCGATAAACTTGTTGCGCGTAAGCATCGCAGCCATTGGCAGGGTAGAAGACAGCGTCGAGGAGAGCTCGGTGGAGTCGCCCTTGGCCTTGGGCTCCTGATAGGGGACGACTGCGCGGGAGAAAAAGGTTAGCAGACATTCGCGACAGGATAGGAGTGGTGCAAAACATACTCAGGTCCGGCCGACGCATATCCCGCTTGGACGCCATTGTGAGAGCTCTGGTTGAATTGGATGTGCTGTACGAGGAGGGCAGAGAGCTGTGGCGGAGGTGGTTCGAAAGGTACCACGGTCCTGGATGCGCGAATGAAGCTCTCACCCGAAGTGACAGGGCCGCACTCCAACAGAAAAGTGGCGCCTAAGTCTTCAGGCAGAAATATACGCGACCCCAAAGAGCTGGGGAAGGACAGAAGGGAAGGGGAAGGGAAAGGCTGGCCGATTGCCCCGCCCCGCTTGCACACACTCAGCCGACGACACGTTTTCTGCTATATCTACGCCCCCCCACTCTTCTCTCCCGGAAGGTGCCTGGGGGTGTGTATCTTGTCGCGCGAGCCGTCAAGCGGCCCCTCCGAACGCCGCCGCCCCACGAACCGATCTGACAGTGGGAAGCAAAAGTTGCAGAGATTCCGAGGGACGCGGATTCCGATAACGAACAGGCTCACACTTTGCGTGCCCGGGATTTCCAGAAACCTGATACTAAAAGATGGGGATCGCCGTCTGCCCAGTGCGAAGGTGGGAGGACGCTCCCGCCGACGGGCTTAACCTTGCGATGGTGTTCGTTCCGCTGCCGAATTCGACTCCATGAGTGTGTCCGGGAATTGGAGAGCCAAGTTTACAGACTGCAACGGATAACCTCCGCTGGACATTGTCTACGTGTGCCAACGCTCTGTAGGGGGAGATATGACAGGATCCCGAAATGTCTGACTCTGGGACGTGGACCACTGGATACTCTGGGTGTCGAAGTTTGCGGGGCCTCGGAAGATGCGGCCTACGGAGGGTCCAAAAGAAAGGAGAAGGGCAGAACAGCTGCATATTACTCCGGCGTCTTCTCCGTGGCCGTGGTAATCATTCGCAGCATGGAGCTTTGCCGGAGCATTTTGTTTTGCGCGCCTGCACGGCACCCTTACGAAATCCCCTTCTCCGTTATCTGGCGCGGAAAGTATCGCCCGTATGCGGGCCCCTCTGCAGCAAGACGAGCACGAGATAACAGCTAGGCTGCGGCCGTCTGCCCTTGCAGGCACAGCTATATTCCCCCACACGGGGCCTGCAGGAGAAGGAAAGGAGGGCCCTGGTGGCCCTTTTTTGGAGTTCGCTTGGAACTTTCGAAAGAAGGTTTTCGACATCTTCTGGGGCCCTGGGCTGGGCATTGTCGGGGAAGCGGCCTTGGAGTCTGGAGATGCGGTGTGCTAACACTGCTGCTATACCTACCATCGTGGCCTGTGCTTGTCCAAATAGCCCTCCAGACGCGGGCTTTGGTCGCAGCGACACGGAGCCTAACATTATAGATGTCGTTTGGCGAATAAGAGCCGGATAACTCCAGTTGGGCTCTGCGAAACGTGGATGCCGCTGGAGAGGAGTCTGGTAGAGTGGTGGAACACGGAATAAAAGCCAACGAAAGGCCTCCAGCTGGCATAGTTGATGGGTCTGTTTGACACGCAAAAGCCCACTCAGCACCAGCAGAGCCCGAAGCAAGTCAGGCACGGCGACCCGACTACCTATGATTGCGCATACCTCATCAGGAAAATGTCTCGAAAGTTGGTGACCGCGGTCATACGGGAGCAGGTTGTGTCAGCTGAAAGAAGATGGCCGATGCCATCGTGTGTTTTCTTGTGTTTATGGCAGGTGTTCGGCGGCTTCTCAGTGGCCACCCCCGCCAGGTACCACCTGATTTGCAGCGGCGGATCGCATGCAGCATGATGGCAGATTGCGTGACACCTGGCGGCGATTCGGCCATCAAAGACATGGACAGCGCGTGGGCGACGCAAACCAAGGAGCCGCGGTGCCACGGCGGCCCGGTGCCTGGTCTGGTGTAGTAAGACCGGCGGGCGTGGTTTGGCACATTTTGGTTCGCCGGCCGAAGACAAACTTTCCCAGGGCCTGGAGAAGGAGTCTACCCCAGGGCCCTAAGGAGAGTCGGGATAGTCGACCGGGATGCTGTTCGATAGAAGCCGAAGGGTACTATAGCCCCCCTCCTTCAGTGGTCGAGCCAGTGGTTGAAAAGGTCCCGGGGATAATGAGAGCCAGAGACAGGTGTCCCACGAGACCGGAGAGTATGGACGAAACGCGGGAAGAGTTAGGGCCGGTTTTTTGTGTCAAACGGGGCTGGTGGGTGCTGTGAATCTGGTGGCCATTCTCTGCGGAAAGCAGTGCCGCTCGCTCAGATCGTCTACCAATTTTGCAGAGTTGGGCCTGTTCTTCTTGTCCCTCACCACCTGTTCGGGAGTCGGGAGAGCGGGCTGATGGGACGGTGGGAGAGGGGGAGGGGGAAGGGATGAGACAAAACACACGGGGTCGTAGACAAATCAGATGCAAGAGAGAAAAGGGCAAGACAGGCGTCGCTCGAAGCGAATGTGTCGATAATGGCGATGATGCGTCGTCCTGTCGATTTTGGGTTGGATGGTGGCGTTGAAGTAAAGCACCCGAAAGTGGTAGCTAAGATGCAAGTGGCAGCTAGTTACGGAGACGAACACTTGCCAACCTGCCGCTCTGCGAAAGCGACAACTGCCCAGGTGTATTCGATTGATACTAAGAACTGACAAACTACCCACGGAAGGGACGTTTGGTGCGATTGGACGGGTTAAGAGAGCGGCAGAAGGCCAGGCCGGGCGATAGGAGCAGCTGTACGGAGTAGTCGTCTTGGGATCTTGGACCGACTGCGGCTAACAACATCCCAACAGCCTATTCCGGCTTCCTCTCTCCGCCCTTCCGTCTGGTGATGTGTACATAGATGGGCTCTGCCATTCCAGCGGTACGGAACACCGAAGGAAGCAAGATTTAGACCTGGGCGAAGGGCACACCCGGGCGTTTGGGTTCCCTAGCCGTACCTCCAGAGTCCAGAGTATCCGTACAGGTAGGAAGAGTCTAGGAGAGTGCAAGTGTCTTTACTAAGCGGTGGCCCGGTCCTTGTCAGCATCGACTGCGAACTGACACTTGTCTAATTTAGCATGCTTCGGGTTATTTCGATGACTGCCAAAGTTTATACGCGAGGATGCAAGTCTGATACGGAGCTTGGGAAAAAGGCAAAAGGGGGCTTACGATGATGATGATATTGATAATGGCGATAAGTATCTGTAATCCATCATTGTCTTACATCTCAGCACTCCAAAGAGCCCATATGGATACACTGAGTGACTGACAAGGAACGACTTTCAGAACTGGACAAGCCAGAAAGGAAACAAGACCGGGGCGAAGGTCACTTGGAGGCGGGAGTGGGCGAATCAGCTGTAAGACATTGGCTGAACAAACCAATGAGACAGACTGGGCCCCATGGCGGCGGACGGGGGTTGTCCTTGGACTGACGGATTTTGGAGGTTCCATTGGCATCAGGGGACTGAGAGGAGAGAGAGGAAAAGAGACAGAAAGGGGGGGGAGGTGTGTGTTCTTTTCCCCCAGCTGATCGAAGAATCGGTCTAACCTATTCAAGCCAAGGCGCCAGCTTGACCTGGTTGTCGTCGATAATTTGTTGACAGGAAGCTTCCGATTTCCATTCCTAGTTCATTACATCGCATCGTTACCAATTGTTCATCATACGACCAGTCTCAGGTTACGGTCTGCAGGTAGGCAAATGAACAAGCTGAATCTGCCTATTACTTGAGTATTGTGTTGCTGTAGCAAATGAGTTTCCCAGCCTCATCTTTTACCGCTAGTTTTTTCCCCCTATTGCCGCCGCCGCCTTAAAGCCTGCCGCGTATCCGCCTGCTTTATGCCGAAACACCAAACTGTTCTTTTTCCTTAGCCAAGAACGGGACGTTGCTGTTTGGTCCATGTCTGCATCGTGTGGTCTGGGAAGTGGGTGTAAACTCTGTCCTAGATACAGATGTTCCTAGTTAATAGGTAATGCTTGGTGAACTCGGGTCGGCATCCGAATTGGAACATGCACACCACAGAGACAATGTTTTAACTACCCAGTACTGTGTAGTTTCCGTATTGACACAGAAAGAGTGCGCAGAAACATTAAACAGTCCCTGCGCTTATCGGGAGCTTCCCGCAAGTCGGCGCAACTCATCAACCTGGTCATGTCCGTGAACTCGAACTCATCCATCTCGGAGAAGGTCCCAATTCAACAAATCGTACACACACTATAAGCCGTATGGGATTGGACTACCTACAGAGCACAGCGTGTGAATGAGGCGCTTAATCCAACCAGCCCACCCCCCCCCCCCCCAAAGTCGCCTTGCTGGTTCCAGGGCTCCAAGCAACATACTGAGAGAAAAACTCCCGCTCCCTGGAACCGCAGATCCCATCGGCTCCCCGCCCCACGACTAAAAGCAATTTAGCTGCTGTTCCCTGGACGCCCACTCACTCTCACACACACACCTTCTTTTCACTCACTCCGCTGTCCCTCTCACTCTCACCTCTCACTTTCACTCACTTACTCATTCAAATCCCCCTCCTCAGCTCACACCCCCCTTCCCGTACCATCTCATCCCGTATCACACGCCACACCCTCCGCTTTCCGTTCCGTCCACCAGCACCAGCACCCGCACAGGGTGTTTGTCAGGTTGCCTCTGGTTGCCTTTCCCATTTTCAGTTACCATTCCCATTCCCCGTTCCTAGCCTGAATTCGGTCGAATTGAATTCGTCGGGTCCTTATGTGCTGCGTGACTAGATACCCAGTCCTAGGCTGAGCTGAGCCAAGGCACACTATAACCCCGAGCCATCTTTGCCGTCCGTCTAATGGTCTCCTGCACCACCTAGTACCTACGGAGTGCGCTGCGCTGCGCTCTGGCTGCATTGTAAACCCCAACCCACGGCAACTCTGCCTGTCACTTTCAAACACCTTCTCAGGCGCCCTCTCTCTGTTCTCCTTTCCCTCTCTCTGCCTTTTGAAGCTCAATCTCCCCCAGTCGTTGACTCGTTTGGGAACAAGACTCTTCCTCATACCTGGGCTACGATTTTCTCCGCTCCCCGCCTCCTAGCTTTGTTCATGTTGTCTGATCTTGACGTTAGCTCTCTGCAACTCATCGCTCACCATACGACTTGTCCCCTTGTCTTGACACTCATAATCAACGGCTTCAACACAACAACAACAACATAGGCTCTTTCAATTTCAACAGTGTCAGCAACCAGCAGGATTTCCAGCGGGCCGTCGCGAGTCATCCGACAACAGCGAACCTGGCATACGCGGGAACCTTCGGAGATACTGCGCCCCCGTCTCTGTATCCGTGGTAATAGCCAGCCGTACGAAAGATCCCACGCGCACTTTGCAAATCCGCCGCCGCTGTACCGTACGGTACCGCACCAGGGCCCTGCACACTCCACCGCTGCATGCACCCACCCTACCAGTGGCCTGCTAATCCAGTCCCAATCCGCAAACCGCTCTTGCACCCCCGACCGCTGCACAGATAGCGCGGCTGACGCCGTCAGATCCCCGACATCAATCCGTCGACCGATTATTCCTCCTCCCCCCCTTCCATCCAACATCACTTCAACATCGTCAAACTGCTGGCACTCGGCATCGCAGCCTCGGCGCTTCGACCTAGTCGCCTCCTCACTACATCCAACACACCCGATCATATCTTGAGAAATCAGCAATGTCGCCTCGGAATTTCCGCCTGCGATGACCTCAAGGACCCCAATGGGCGTCCAGCCGCGACCGCCCCAGCAGCGAACACTGAGCAGCTCGGGCTTGTCCGTCCAACGGCCAACCCAACAGCGTTCCCTGTCCGCCCAGTATTTGCCCCAGTCGCCTGTTCGAAAGGATAACCTCATCGACCTGACTGGCGATGCCAACGACGCCGCCGTCGCACAGAACAGATATGGCACGTTACCGCGGAGGGGAGGCTCTCGCCTCAAGCTGGAGTTGTCCAACGAGGCCATGCTTGCCCAGCACGGTGTCAGCGAGTCCCCAAAGACCCTCACGCCTTCCCGCCTTATGCCCAAGAACGAAACCTCAAACCTTACCGATATGAGCTCGCCGGCCTCGGCCAAGGGCCAGCCCGTCGACGCAGATAACCCCCCGATGCCCATGCCGAAACGTCGTCCGCGATTCGTCGTACCCGCCGCCGTCAAAGATGCGCCGGCGCCTGTCATGGCAATCAAGAAGGATGGCCGACCGAAACCGTACCACATCGAGACCCCAAGCATCGCCCCCCGATATGCGCCGTTTAGCAAACCGAGGCCCGACGCCGTAGCCAAACCAGGCTTTGGAGGTTCGAGTAGTGGCGCGCGAGATATCCCGGATATGGGGCACGCCGACTTCTTCCCGTGGACCGGAAACCACCCCGAAGACCAATATACCGAATCGATCATCAAGAATGGATACTATGATAAACAACCGCAGGCCTCGGTCGAGACACAATCTGCCAAGGCTGCACTGTTTCCCGCCCTCAAGCATAAGAGCGGGCTGAACTTGTTGTCCAACATCTTCATCGGAGTGCTAAACCAGAGAAAGCTCAATGGCCAGATCTCGTCGCCCTCGACCTTCAAGCCGCCGCCGCGCGTTACCCTGACCGATACGAAGCGAGAAATGTGGCTGAGGGACTTGGCGAACCCATCGATATCGTTGCGCCGACTGAGCCGAACGATTCCCCACGGTATCAGAGGCAAAGTGCTTCTAGACCACTGCCTCAATAAGAACGTGCCGACAGAAAGAGCAGTCTGGCTGGTCAAGTGCGTTGGCGCCAATGAGATCCGAGCCTTTAAGAGAAAGGGAAACGGCCCTGGACCCTTTGTGCTCGGTGGCGAGGCAAAGTGGCTCAGAGACTGGACGGTTTTCGTGGAGCAATTTGTGGAAGGAGTCTCGGCGGCCTTTGGGGACAACGACTGGAAAGCCAAAGTTCAATATGCGTAAGTCTACGTCATGCGATGCTTCATGTGTGCGAGCTAACCTTTATAGCATCCGACTTGCGACACACCTCTATGCGGAACAGCTACTCGACCGAGACCACTACATGGATTGGCTTGTATCCGGGTTGGAGAACTCGACACAATCAAAGTTGCCAATGTGGATTCTCACAACACAGATTTACTGGAAAGATTTGCTTCGTTTAAGAAGATATGGCCGACGATTGGTGAATTCGTTGCTCAGCCATCTCAACACGGTACGCCAGCTCAAACCCACAGGGAGTTCGCAACTAACTGTTCAGATTTATAACGATCCCGACCGCGATATCCTCACCCAACTCTCTACGAGGTTGACGTCTCTACTGACACCCCTGTTGTCCGCCTACTCGGACAACTTCGTGTCTCCTGCGACTTGGTTCAAGTACAGAGACGCTCTGCTCGCATCTATTCCGATCGATAACGACTTTGCCCAAAACGCATTCAAGTGGATCAATGTCAGAAACGAGCAGCTAGTTGCATCAGCCAGCAACTCCCAGCCGGCAAACCGACAGATACTGGTCAAGCATCTCGACACCTCATTCATGTCTTTGTACAGCCCCGACTTGGCTACGCAGTGCTGGGCTGTTAGTGAAGACAAGGGAATGATAGTTCGCACATTATTGGAGTGGTGCACCTCGCCTCACCGACCAGGCAACGCAAAGGTGTACATCACTGCCAGTCTTCTTCGAGCTTGGGCGGCTGCTGGAGTGGATGTGACGACGGCGATTCTCGAGTTTCTTAGTGCAAACCCACCAACCGAGACAAGATCAAAGAGAGTTTTCCACCAGCTGGTGTCAGAAATCGTACGATCAGGGGACTTCCAACTTCAGGGATACATATTCTGGCTCATTGCCCGAGGCGGACTGAGAGAACCGGCCGATACTGAGGCAGATGGATCTTGTGCTACAAGGCTGCTTGTCGACCTCCCTCTCCACGCCCTTAACTCTTCTGCCCAAGCCACACGAGCAAGCCTCCTACGACGAGCATCCTACGACGTCAACGACGAAGCCCAGGATATTAACACAGCTCTCAAATGCATTCAGCATGTTATGGGACTTCCTCTTCCGCCTGGAGATCCGATGCTCCAGCGGAAGCCCGTACCAGTCGGAAAGCTCTGCAGGCTGATTACCAACAGCAACCGAGCATTACAAACCGAGGTCGGAGCTAGGCTTCTGCAAATATTCACCAAGGAAATAATTATGACGAAGAACGGCCCCCAGGTCTCCCCGGCTATGTTCAACTTCGCTCGTGCTGTTCTTGAAGCGGCCTCCGACTACTCGGTTCTCGTCGAAATTGTCAAGGTGGTGTCGAGAGCTTCGAATCCCGAGATTCTTGCCTCCTGCGCCGATACTTTCAACGTCCACCTACCGATTTTCGCAGCACTGGGCGTGGCCAAGGAACTGTTCGATGCGCTGATGGAAAGGTTGAAAGCGGTTAGTGACGAACAAGGACCTGCTGCCCGACCTCTCTTGGCGTCTCTGGCAAATCTTTCGACCATGATACCCGGTTACACGAATACTGCTGTCTACTTGCGTCAGCAGCTCCACCAATGCGATCGCAATAACCCTATCGACGCATGCTCGCCCGTATCTGATAACATGACGGCACAGCTACAGGATGCCGAGGGCGAACTACACGAAGAGATCGAGAAGCTTTTGACGAGCGGGACCAGCGTCGATCGGCCTACCATGGACCGACTTTTCCAGACCGTGGTCGGACGGTTGGAATCTTGCTGGTTAAAGTCGGCGGACAGACAGCGTGCTTATAGCGCACTTCTCGGGAGGCTGCGCATTTTCGACGCTCAGCACTTTGACGTGCGCATGACTGACTGGGTCCATCACATCAGCGCGTTGAAGACTCGCCCTACGCTGGAAAATATCTACCCCCTTCTCATCAGCATGGGCTGTCTGACCTTGCCCATTATTCTTACCACGACATCCGTCGAGGCAGGGAAGATCGGGCTGAACCCCTCGATGCCACCTAACAGCACCACGACGTACATGCAGGAAGTCCTCTATCTGACAACGATGCCCCTTCCCGCCAAGACCGCATTAACACCCGAAGAGACCTACCGATTCTATATTCAGCAACGAGTGGCGCCACGTCAAAACCACAAGGATATGGTCTATCTTGTGAGGAATGCTCTCGTCGAGTTCTCGAGGCTGCAGGGAATCGTCGAATCTTCGATGCTGCCACTCGCAAACCCCGAAATCAAGGACACAGCGCTGCAACTGCTCAAGTTCTTGGTTCTGCGGGATCCTCCATCGGTGGTTCAAGCGCTGGGTATCAAGAACCCAGAGCCTGCGTTGACAAGTCTGTTTGCACAGGTTACGACCAAACTCCTACTACCGGATGCTGGCGATGATTCACCACTGACATTTGAGACGGTCCTGGAATTGGCAAACGAGTTTACTCTCCCATTTTGCCAGCTCAAGCTTTCGGTTGGCCTCGCGGCGGATAGCACGACAAGCCCGGGAGGAGGGGAACAGGCTCTCACGCAGTTCGACATGTTTTCGAGGGCGATGGACCGCGCTGTGTCAGCCAACAACGTCATGTGGACTAGCATGCTACCCTACCTGAGCGAGGACATAACGGAGCATCTTAAGAAGCAGGCTCATCTGCGTTTCCTTGGTCTCTTCCCGTCAAACAAGAACCCACCTGCTGCGGATCCTCTTTCTCAGGAAAGCACTCAGCTCGCAGGAAGTCTGCTTTCAGTAGTCGAGGCGATCCTGAGAGGTCGTCCGCCTGTCCGAACATCACAGCTTACTTCGGGCATGGTTGAGAAGCTTGCAGAGCTGTGGGAAGTCCTGGCAACCGACGACATCAACAAGAGAGACCTGCGCGCCTCAATTATCCGCTACTGGCTTCCCGCCTTGTTGCGGTTCATCACGCTCCACACGACTGCAAACGAACCTGCGCCGGTAGCGACTCAACCCCAGGCCGCCAACAACATGAAGCCGCCCGCCAATGCTGCTGTTTTCGAGATTCGGGCGAGAATTCTGATTGTTCTGTCTGGTCTTACTCTCGAATTGGACAATCTAGCATTCCAGGACGCTCAAAATGGCCGACCGCTCGGCCAGCAGGTTTTCGATCTGGCCCTACTACTAGTCGATACTTTGCCAGACGACATACGCCTGCAGTGTGTACGAGTCTTGCTTACAGGCGGCACCATGCAGAACCCAGCATCCTCAGATGCCCGTCTCCGATACCTATTTAGTCACATGCCTCCAACGACGGAGCAATTCGTGCTTGCTCATAGACAGCAATCTACTACACAACCAAACGGGCCGCAGAGAATCAAGATGCCGATCTCGATGCAAGGCACCGATAAATTAACGCCGTTCATCTACCGCAAATGGGAGATGCTCAGCGAGCCCACTCCCAACGTTGGAGAGAACGACACGGCTCTCAGTCTCACGTTATTTGAGGCGATTAAGATTCAGTAAACAAATTGGAGGAAGCGTTGGGGATACACACACACACATAAACACACAAATATTTCATTACTGTCATGCATACGTCGGAAGAAAGGCGAGGTGTTCATTCATAGATACCATTACTGGTCCAAATCGGGATTGTAGAATCAGGCAGGCGAGGGGGGAGCAACGAGAAAAGATCCTTTTTTTGATACCAGGATGGAAAGTCAATAGTCGGTCGGCGTCGGCTGGCTTGGAAAGATTGAAGGAGAGGGATGGAGGGGGTCGACATGATTGTATTAGTGAGGCGGGCATTAGGGGGGTTTTTCCTTTTTCATCATCATGACAACAACATTATTATTTAAACGTGTTTATGACAGCTTTGTTCGTTGCAGAATGTGTGAGATTGTGACTTGCTTGTGACGAAGTCATGGTGCTTAAAAGTTAACCTAGGGATTATATGTACTAAACCCCGGGGCTAATTGATATAGCATCCACGAACGACCAAGCACAGGCACGAGAACATCAAGCAAAACCTTGACGCATCTCAAGGAAGGTTTTAGACACCACAGTCTCGGATTCAAGTCTTTCTTATGGTATAGACATAAAATGTACCATTTGACCTACGAATCACTCCCAGTTCCAACCTGCAGCCGGCTAGCTGCCTTCGCCTCCCTCTCAGCAACAACATCGCGTTCTATATTCAGAACATCGGCAAATGAAAGCACAAGCCGGGCTGCTTCATGATCTTTAGGTACCCAGCCAAGATACGGATCCTCATCCCGCCGCAACTGCAATCTCTGTATGAATCTCTCGCGGATAATGGCCGGGATGTTGTTGCCTTCCCTCAGTCGCCTCTGTCTGGATTCGAAGATAAGGTCCATGACCTGTAGCAAGGAGATTTGAGATGGGCAACGGGGTACGGTATCCTTCATTTGGCTCTTTAGGAGCGAGTAGAAGGACAATAGGCGGTTGGCCCCGCTGAGGTAGGTATCTTGGAGGCTGAGCTCGTAGGACGGGGGGTAGAAGCCGGAGAGTTCCCAGTCTATGATGGCGGAGAGCTCGTAGTCGGAAGTTTCGTTAGAAGAGTCAGATTGATAGGCAGAGGTAGACTCAGAGTCGGACAGGCTGCTGACGATGATGTTGCGGGGGTTGAGGTCGTTGTGGCAGAGAACGGCCTCTCGGTACCATTCCTCCCAGCAGCCCTTTTCAACTTTCACGAAGCCGAGGTCTGAGTATTCCGACTGTACGACTACACCACCAGACTCCGTGGCGACCATGGCGTAGAAGGGTCGTCCACTCAGCTCCCACCTCTTGTCGATGGCGCTGAGAAGAGCTGGCCCGTCCTTGGGAGCGAAGAATCCCGTGCTCGGCCCGCCCATGAACTCTGTTTCCCCCAGAATGTGCTCCCTGAGGCCGCCCGGTGCTAGAGGTAGCTCGCACTTAGCCAAAATGTCCCGAATTCGGTCTAGAGAGTCGGGAATCCGAATAGAATGCAGTTTCTGTAGTGCCTCGACGAGAGCAGCCATAACGGACTGTTGATTTTCGTCACTCATCTGCTCCCATACGTCTTCTAATGTCTTCCCCTTGATATACTTCGTCACACTGAACTGTACTAGTTTTCTCTGGGCATTGTTGGTCATGCCGGTCCGATATGTCTTTGGGATGAGTTTTGGGATGGCGAGCGAGGCGATCTGCTGCATGGCTGAGACGGTGGCAAATTGTGTAGATTCCTCGTTCTTGGCTACGACCTCCAGACGGATTAGATACGAGGGAGGAGGCTTGCGGGCATCAGGCTTGCTGATATCTGGCCTGCTGGTATCTGACTGGCGGGCATGTGGGAAGCTGGCTTTGAAGACGCATTTGTCCCAGGTTTGTACGAAGATACTATCTATGGAGACGTGAGGTTGATCAGGAAAGATTTGGTTGAGGAGGGCGTCATCAGGAGCGAGATCTCGAGAGTCCATGATGTATGACACTATGAACATGTGGTGTCAGGATGGTGAGGAAGGAAGAGTTGAAGGCCGTATCAAGCTTCTTCGGAATTCGAGGGTGGTCATTGGTCGTTAAGTAGCGGCGCAGCCTCACACCATCACTGCCATGCTGCAGGTACAACAAGGGGTGGGCGTCTTTGTCAAAATGAACAAACAGAACCAACGGCCTGCGCAGCCGGAATGGGAGCGGATCAGACGCTGTTTGCCCTTCGAGGTTTGGTTAGCATTAGCGATCTCAGGTTGTACAAGGAAAGATGTGGGTGGGAGGGGGGAGGGAATCATGGAAATGTTGCTATCTTCATGGACAGTCAATAACAAGAGAGGTGTTCCAAGAATACCCCATGACATACATTATATTCTGGCCCCTATGTATGCTCAATTCCCCATTTCAAAGAAGTTTACTCCACATTATATTTCGTACCGAGCGCCAAGCATTACATGCCACAAGCAGTGAACCACAGCACGATCTCCAGTGTCACAATGTGATGGATTCCAAAGCGCAACGCTAATATGTAAACGTCAGACCAAATCATTGCAACTTATGCTCAAGTGAGGCTCGAAAAAGCTATAACGTCAATGTCAAGATCTTTCTCCCACTTACTTCGCGGCCAATAGTTCAGGAGGAGTCGTTGCAGGTGCAGACATCGGCGCTTCCGGCGTAGTTCTTACCACACTTGCCGCATTTATTCTTGTCGACAAGTTCAACCTGTGTTGTAGACTTCTCCGGGGTGGGGCTCATCTCAATGTGGTTCGTCATATTTTTTGGTCTGCAGTAAGTAATGGCTAGTTGAGGCTATAGCTTTCCTATTTGTTGGTGTTCTTCGTGTGTGTGGTGTGTGTGTGTGTGTGGAGATGAAGACTGAAATTGACAGGAAAGACATTCAGTTCGCCCTCTTAAGTCTCAAATGCTCTTGCGTGAGTGATAAATCAAGGGAGCCTTGTTGCTGTGAAGGCTCTTTGATACAGCTTATCTCAATGTTCAATGTTCTCGGCCCTTGCTCAGTTGTTCACTGCAACTATGTGCTCACTGCAACTATGTGTTCACTGCACCAGCTCACACGCTGCCTGATTGCAAGGTATCTTGACAAGGAATCTGCGTATTTACGAAGAATTCAGACAAACAATCTCCTTTCCTCTCTCCATTTGTTCTTTATGAGTGCATCATCACTGATGTGTATGCTAATGGAGCCTTTGTCTGATTCCATACCAGAAGCCAGCCTTTGGCCAGAACAGCCTGTCTGAGGTGACGCAAAAAGATGTCTAAAGCGTAGAAACAGCACAAAGACGAAAATCTGTCACTATTGTCTTTCAATAACTTCTTTCTTGATTGCTGGGCAGATATCTGAAAGTAGTCTACGAGTTTGAATGTTGTACTTATTTTAGCATGCCCAGATCCGACAGCGGCGGTATGCGTATTCTAGCGAAGGTCTTACATATCTCACTACGGGGCTCATTGGGTGTTTGGTCTTACTAAATTTGAAGACCTACTTTATTAAGGGTAAATGAAAAAGCAATGAAATCAGAGACTTTGGAGTTCGCATAAGACGCTTATCAACGACGAAGTAACATGCCTGACGTGACCACACCAAAACCGCCGTCAGTATAGACGCATACAGTATGATGGATATATTACCCACTGGTACCTGACGGGTCTCTCCCAATATTTCGAAATTTCGTGTGTTACAGCACAGAAACTAATTATGACGATGGACAAATTTATTATTTAACAACTACCCTTAAGTTCCTCCGGTATCCTCAACAGAACATTCATCAGCAGGACACAGACCAAGCTTGCCACTTCCCAAGCTTAGAGCTTGATAATCTACACCAGTGTCAGTCAACAATCATCATGTTTCTTCATCACAGAACACTCACTGGACACATCCGTCCTGGACCTGATCGACACGCTGCCAGTTGGTAGGATCGCTTATGGATGCCACACATCCAGCAAGTCCAGGTCGCGTAAGTCGATCCGTAAAGATGTCAATCGTGCAGCCTCCAAAGACGATGTTGACGCTCTTTGCGTCATAGTTGGCAAAGCTCTTGTTGATGCTCGTCATGGTAAAGCACTGGGCGAGGTGTTCAGTTCCCGTGTTGGAGCCACCACCGTAGTGAAATGTCGTACCGCCGGCGCATTGATCATGGTCGTGGAATGTTACTGACCAGGCGGAGGCGGTGGTCACGACGGAAAGAAGAAGAGCGAGCTTCATCTTGGAAGTAATTGAACAATAGCAAAACTTAAGTGATAGAAATAATTGACATGGAATGGAGGGTTTAGCGTTGGCTCTGGCTTGGCAGAGCTTGGTTTATGTAGTGTTGTGGGCGACGTGCGTGTACGAAAGGCATCTGGGGCTTGGATTTTTCACGTTTGTAGATCAACAACTTATCAAAGTCACGCGTATCGTTACAATCAGGAAAGTTTTCATAGTCTACTATCTAATAGATTGCTACTTGCTCCACTCACCAAGTCGCGCGGATAATCGGCATGCTTTGAAATTGGGCTGTGCGGGGCCATTGCGAGCTTATATACTGATGATCAACGTAGTAGTTGTTAAGACTCACAAGCGCTACGCATTTTTGGGGATTACAAAGTTTAAAGTTGCGGGATGGCCGAAATTTGATGCGAGATTTGCGAGTACTTCGGCTTCGTCTATCTGTTCTAGGGGATTAGTTCCCGAAACCGAGAGACGTAACGACTTATGGGCTTGTGCCTGACTCGCACTTTTTCTCAATATCAGCACGATCAGAATACTACTGAAGAGAAGTCGGAGAATACCCTTAAAGAGAGCCCAAGAGGCCACTATGTATAAGGTAAGTATTAACAGGTGGACATTAGTTCCCTCTGCCAGTTCGAAGCGACTAGGTGTTTCCTTTTCAAATTACAATATATTTGTTCCTTCTGTCTTCATGATGCTTAGCAAATTCTCCACAAGCTTCATCAAGTGTCAAGATGTCGTGATAAGAGCTGGGAGTCATGAACTCTTTTGCCGCTCGTAAAAACCGATGTTTTCCGTATGAAGTCATTGTCATGTTCCAAGTTCAAGCGGGTTTGAGGACGAGTTACCCAGGCAAATTGGAAACGAAGTAAAAGGAGCTGGAAGGCAGAGCCATGTTGAAGGGCTTAGCGCAATTTGACACGACTTGATCATTGTATGCACAGCCCTCTCTCATCAGAATGCAGAAGATTCCCCTGAAGGTTCACCTAAATAAGCCTGAAATCTTCAATGTGGGCAGTTCCAGCAGACACATTCTCGGACATTTGTCCCTCCATGAGGCCACATACGTATGTATCCCCAATAACTTGGTAATCTTCGCCCTGCTTTCGAAGAACAAGAGGTACGGGACATCCTCCTATTAAGACGACGTGGTCTCCAGCCTGAGCCCCTAATGGAGCCAGTCCCATGTGCCCATACTCAGTAAGAACGAAGGACCTATCCCGTGTAATCCTGTCGACCTCGTTGGCCAGACTAAGTTTCAATCCTCCTAACATACTTTCACCTATCATTTTATCGTTAGCTGGTAACATTTTGACACTGTGCTGTTTTTCTTCGCCAAGATAGAGGTCGTTGAGCTGAGAGTCTTGATTCTTCGGAAACCAATATGATCGCTCTGCCTGGATGGAGGGGGTGGGGTGAACCGGTGAGTGATGACCAATTTCTGCCTGGGACTCTTTTCTCGGATAAAAACCAAAGATGGACTGCATCATCAGGATATATGTGTCTGTCATGCTGATTGAATGGATGAGGTCGAGCGGCATCCGCTCATCGACGAAATCCATCGCTGCGTTGTCATTCTTAAACAACAGCCGGAGATCTATCATGCGGTCACGATCCATGAGAATCGTGCGGTAAAATGCCCGCCTCCAACTGATATACGCATGATCTGTGATATTGGCTGCTGCGCAGCAATTCCACTTGACCATTCTCTCGCGGAAGGATGTATCTGGGCTCAGAACAGAAGTAATTCTGCCCGCTTGTACACCACTTGCACGAAGAACCAGGGTGTCGTGTGCAAGATGCCATTTCAGTTCCTGAGGACAGAAAGTCCCAGCCTCAAATTTGATGTCTATGTGCGCCGTCCAAATGCTGATACCAGTTCGGCTCTCAACAAAAGGCCCGCTATGATTTGGAACCCAGGATGGCAGATTGTTGCAAGATCTGCGCCTCCTGGTGCAATTCTTGTGTCCAATCCCTGACCGCGCTATGAGTCTCGAATCCTCCTTCAAATTCAGGATGGCAAAATCCAAAAAAAACGGCAGTTGGACTCTTGGTGTAATCTGGCGTGATCAAGTGAGCTAGTTCGGGAAACAGGCCAAGGATGCCATAGAGATGGTCCCGGGGATCTATAGCCATAAATCGCGCGGTATCCATCATAGTATTAGGCCTCGCCGGTTAGACCCCGTTAGTTAAGGGATAGCTCAAGGGGTATAAGGGGGGGGACTAAGTAATAAAGGAGTAGCTTAGGTATATATAGAGCGCTAGTAATATACCTCGAGGGAAGGGTAGATTTTAATAATTTACCTTAAGGACTTTAATAATAATTAGCTTTTATAAGCTTCTTTTTTATATTATATACTTTTTAATAATTTAAAATCTTTATTTATAAAGGGGACTAGGCTAGGAGCTTAAAATATTAATAAGAACAAAACGTAATAAAAGAGCGTAATTAGTACTATAATAATAAAAAGAAAATAACTCGTTTTTATTAAACTTCTTAAAGTTACCTCCTCTTTAATAAATAATATAAGAGCAGAGCGTAAGAGGACGAATTACGTAGTAATAATATAGAAGGACCGTATTATTAAAAGTATTAATAAATTTTAAATAAAATAGTAAACTTCTTACTTTCGTTTACTAATACTTAAACTAAATAATAAGTAATAAATTAATAAAATTATAAAAATAAGAACGATAATTAAAAGAAAAAATTTTTATAGTAATATATAAAGAGCGCCTATATAAAAAATAAGTAAATTTAAAATACTTACGGAGCTCTTTAAATAGCCCGGCCCCTATATTAAGAGCTACGGTTTTAGTTATAATAACTTTAAATATTAATTTTAATATAAATAAGAATATAAACCCCCGGATTAAGGATAGCTTAACGAGTAAAGCTATATTTAAAGTACTATTTAAGTAATAATAAAGTAACGAGTTCGTACTACTTAAGCCTCTATTTATTAGCTTTTTTTTAATTTAAATAAGTACTATAAGTAGAACGTTTACGTTTAGATTACTATCCTTACTTAACTTATTATATATTAATAAATTAGTATAGGATTTATAAAGCTTTTTATTTAATTATTACTATTATTTTAATTTATAAGCTTAATAAATAAGAATAAACTATAATAAAGTAGTATATATAATTAGTTATTTAAGTAGTAATATAAAAACTTCTTAAATATACTATATTTTTAATTATAGAAGGGTCCTTAGGTTTATAATAAACTAAGTTATATAAGAAGAACTAGAGACCTTTTTATAAAATAACTTATTTAATCCTACTAACTAAAGGATAGTAGCAAATATATACTTAGATAGTACTTCATAAGGCTAAAAAGAGAGGGTTAACGAGTTTATTAATTATATTAATAAGCTCGAAATAGAACTAAAATATATCCCGATAGAGAAATAGAGGATCTTTATATTAATAAATAAGCTATAGCCCGAACTACGTTTTATAATAATATTATAAATAGAACTTCTATAGACTTATTTATAGTTAGTATTATTAATAAGATATATTAAGTAATCCTTATTATTAATACGGAGCTTATAAACGTTCTTTAAGTAATATTTTAATTTTAATTTAAACGAGCTAGTAGGGAGATATAGGGGTACTAATAAGCTAACTACGTAAGGAATATACTATAACTTATTTAGTAAGGATACTATATATTATAATTATAGAAAAACTAGTTATATTATAAAAGATTGCTTATAACTACGGGAGTAGTATTAATAATACTATAACTATAGTAAAACTAAGTACCTTACTAATAGCTATTTTAGCGTTATATACTATAAATATAATTAGAAAGGGTATAAGGCTACTAACTATTAATTAGACCTCGTTTTAACTAAGTAGCGTAGATTAGTAATAAACTTAAATACTATTTTAATAAGGAGGGTAGTTAGTAATTAATAAGGGCGGCGTTTAAATATTCTAATTTATATATACTTAAATAGTATATAAGAGAAGCTAAGCGCCCTTATTAATTTAGGAGTAAAAGGGAACGTAATTAGTATTAGGCTACTTAATAGTTTTAATACTAATTTATAAATTTACTTATTATTATAGTTAGTAAATATTAAGGGTAAATAGATAGAGATATTAGGGAGCTACTACTTATAGCTTTAAATTATTAATAATAATAACGTAACAGAGATATAGTTATATCGCTTTATAATAGTTAATATTATAATACTAATGCTTATTTTTAGTTTCTCTTAGTTAGAGGATGTCGATTTGCTGATTAGTTAGAAGTAAAAGAAGTAGTAGTATTTAATTTATAAATAATATATTTGCTTAGATACCCTAAAGAAGGGGCTATTAAATAACTTAGTTTTAGTAATACTTATGTATATTATAATTAACCTAGCTATAGATAGTAACGTAGTATTAGCGAGTATAGCTAAGGATTAGAAGTTATAATACTAAGATTTTAATAACTTATTTTTAGAAGAGAAGGCTATTTTGCTACTAGATAGAGTATTATATAATTATTATATTAAATTAGACGACGCTATACTTATCCCCTAGGGACCTATTTATTTATTATTAAATTATAAGCTCGAGATCTTATGAGATTATTTAATAAAAGTAGAGGCTAAGGGCTAGATATACTTTTTTATAAACCTAGCTAGAGTACTTATTTTTTTTATACTTAAAAAAAGAGGGGAGCTATAACTTTATATTAATTATAGAGCGATTAATAAGATTATATAAAAAGATAGAATGCCGCTACTACTAATTAGAGAGATATTAAATAAACTATTTAATACTTTTATTTTTATAAAGCTAGACTTTAAAAACGCGTATTATTATATATATATAGCTAAGGGCAATAAGCAGAAAATAGCTTTTTATATTAGATATAGGTAGTTTAAGTACTTAGTTATATTTTTTAGGCTAACTAACGCGCCTATGACTTTCTAAGCGTATATTAATAACGTTTTAAGTAGCTTAGTTAATACTATTTATATTGTATACTTAGATAATATTTTAATATATAATAATAACTACGTAGTATATAAAGAGTACGTACGTAGCGTACTATAAAGACTATAGTAATAGAACTTATATTTAAACGGTAGTAAATACGAGTTTTATATATTATATATAAGATTCTTAAGGTATATTATATTTAATAAAGGCATAGAAATAGAACCTGCGCATACCGAAGCTATAGCAAATTAGCTACTTCTAAAGAGCGTTAAAAATATATAAACGTTTTTTAAATTTATAAAGTTTTATTATAAATTTATTAGTAATTATACTAAGATAACTATACCTCTAATAGACTTATTAAGGAAGGTAAAGCTAGGATAGTTAGAGTTATTAATATTTATTATAGAGTTATTTAAAAGGCTACTAATAGTATTTATTAATATACTAATATTATAATATTTTAATTTTATTCTACTTACGTAGTTATAAATAAATACTTTAGCTCGAGCTATTAGCTTAGTAATTATATAATTATTTAAGGGTAATTAGTACTTAATTATTTATAAATTAAAAAAATTAATAAATATAGAGAGCTATTATAATATAAGTAATATAGAGTTACTAGTTATTATAAATATACTAAGAAACTAGCGATATTACTTTATTTATAATTAAGATTAGGTCATAATATTTATAAACTATTTTAATTTATAGTTTTTAAATATTAAGAAGAGGTTAAATAGAAAATAGTTATACTAGCTAGATAAACTCGTAGTGTTTAATATTAAGATTAAGTTTAAATTAAGTATTAAGAACTTAGTAAATAGATTATTATAAAGACCTAATTATAATAAAAGTAGTAATAATAATAGAGCGGAGGAGCTATTATTAAAAATAAAAAAAGACTTATATAATATAGGAAATATATAAAAACCCTTTAAAATTATAATAATAAGGTATATAAGAATAAGCTATAAGAGCAGCTCTTAAATAAAAGGGATAGTAAGTATTTTAAAAATAGAACTAATAATAGTATAAAAAAGTAAATAAAAGAGGTTAGGAGCTCTAGTTTAAGGGAGCTCTAAAAAGTACTTCGAGAAATATAATAAGGCTATAAGCTTAGGGTATTAGAGTTATAGTATAGTACTTAGGGAGCTATTTAAGCTTATTATTAGAACTATAAATTACGAGCTACTCATTTTATAGGACTTTAACATAATAAGAGTACCTAAAATAGTATTTAGTAAGGAGGGGTTATTAATAATAAATTAATTATAGGTTATTTAATAAGAGGACGCTTTTATAAAGGATAAGTAGTAAATTAAGAGGAACTAATAGCCTCGCTTAGTTAAGAAGAAGTAGTAATAGAGCTAGGTATATGATTTAAGAGGGCTATTATATTATAGTAGTTACGTTTATATATTACTATATAAGGGGCTAAAGAGAGAGGTTATTAAAGTATATTATAATATACTTATAATAGGATATTATAGTATAAAGTAAATAATAGTACTACTAAAACGCTATTATTATTAAAATAGAGTGAGTAGGGATATAAAAAGTTATATTAATATTTATATAGTATATTAGTAGATAAAGCTTTGTTATTATAAGCTATATAGTTTATTATACCCCTTATTTACCCCGGTTAGGCTATAGTAAGAGATATTATTAGACTTTATTATAGGCTTATTTATATTAATTATACTAATCGGGAGGCGCCCTTACGATACGGTACTTATTATAGTAAATTAATTTACGAAATATAGTATTTATATTATTATAAGGACGACCCTTATAGCTTAGGGATTTATAAACCTCTTATTCATAAGGATTTTTATAAAGTTTAGAATATTTAAAGGGATCGTTTTTGATAGGGGCTTGTTATTTATAAGTAAGTTTTAGACTTATTTTTATTATTTCTTAGTAATAAAGAGGCGTTTTAATATTACGTTTTATTTATAAACGGATAGTTAAATAGAATAGTAAAACTAATATTTAGAGTAGTACTTTTGCTATTTTTATACCTAAGATTAATTAAATTAGGCATAGCATCTTTACTTAGCTAAGTTTATATATAATAATACTTAGTACTTAGTAATTTATAAAGCGCTTATTAAGGCCTTATTTAAGTTCTTATTTACTTATTTTATATCGATTTTAATAAGGACTTAAAATAGTATATAGAATATTTTAGCTAAGGAGCGTACGGCCTAATTACGAACTAATTAAAAAGCTTTATAACTTTTTATATAAAAAGTATACAAAATATATAAATAATAAGTTAATAAAACTAAGATAAATATATTATATAAAGTAGGTAATTAGGTATTATTATTAAAAAAGAATATTAAAAAGTAGTACCTTAATTAGAAGTTAATTAATAAGTATTTAGGGCTATTCGAAATTAAATTAATAATTAGAACGGTAGGGGTTACTTATTAACTAAACGTACTAACGTAGTATAGAATATACAATATATTTTATATATCCTTATTTAAACCTTATTAATATTATAAAGAAGCCCCTTAGAAGCCCTTATTTATTAGGGATATAAATAGGGAGCTATTTTACGAAATAAAAGATATTATATAATATAAAGGGCTAAAGAGGAGGTAATAATACTTAATTAGGTAGAGGGAATATAATAATAACGAAAATATATAGGAGCTAGCTAAGTATATTAAAAACGTAATATTAATTAGGATATATAAAAAACGAGTTTTAATTAAGTAGCGCGCCCTAGCTCTTAATAAGCTTAATAATATAGCAAACTAGTTATTAATAATAAAAAAAAGGGGTTATATAGTTATAACTAAGTAATATAAATATAATAACTTTAATATAGCTTTTTTAATCCTTAGGACCTATAAGAGGACTACCCTTATATATAGAGGGGCTACCCTTATCCTTATCCTCGGGATTATTAAAGAAGAAATAGTTATTTTATTATTAACAAATTTATAAATAATTAGTTATAAATATAGAGCATAGGTAGGGCAATTATACTGCTTTTAGAATATTATTTAAATAGTATATTTTATTATAAATAGTATATAGTAGTGCGATTATTATATTATTATAAAATAAAGACGTAGCGCGGGAGAAGCTTATAGCTACTTTATTATTATTATTATTAATAATAGGGGTAGAATAGGCCTTTTTATTAGTACGCTTAAGCGCTTTTTATATATTATTAATAGCGATTTTATAAGTTTATTAGAGTTATAAAATAATATTAGCGACCTAAGTAGTAATAATAATAAAGTAATAATAGAATAATAAACTTCTAAATTATAAATATTATTATTTAAAGTAAGAGCGGTACTCTAAAGGGTTTATATTATAAATTTTATAAACTTAGGGATTTAAAATATTATTAGTTAATACATAAGAAAAGTAATAGAATAGCAATAGTACTAAGCGCTTACTATATTTTTATAAGAATAGTTTTATATAATATATTTTATATAACACGCGCTAGATTTTAAAAAAGTATTAAATAAAAGAGCAGATTAGGAGCTATAAATTACTAACTTAGTTAATTATAGTACTTAATTTTTAAATTAAGCGCTTTATACGTAACGTAAGCGGGGTAGGGGAGTAGGCATATTTAGCTAATTACGATTTTCTTAGCGTTTACTTTCTTTTTCTTTTTAATAAGAGTTTATAATAGTTAATATAAGTAGTATATAAGTAGTAATATATATACGAAGTTAGGGTAAGTAAAGGGGATATTAAGTTTCTTAGGTAGATAGCTATTACTACTATTACTAACTATATCTATAGTACTAATAACTAGTTTATTACTAATTATAATAACGCTATTAAAAAGAGCTATGTTTATATTATAATAAAATTAGTAACGAATATAGTATAACTTTAGAAAAGACTAATTTAAATACGGGGAATATAAAAGATTAGGGAATTTAAAAAATATTTATTAATTATAAAATTTATATAACGAGGAAATAGTATAAATATTAATAAAAGCGAGAGACTATATATAATTAGGATAATTATAGATAAAAAGAAAAGAAAAATTAAAAATCGTAGTATTTTAAAAAGGGGTTAATATTAATAAATAAAAATAGGGTAACGACTATTTAAATACTAGTAGTTATAAAAAACGGATTATAAATAAGAGCGATCTAAGTATAAAATTATAGGGCTAATTAAATTTATTATTTAAAATAAGGGGTTTATATTTAAGCTAATAAGCGCCGCTTTTATCTACCCTCGTACTATATATTAAAAAATTTTATAAATAAGGGATTAATATAGCATATATAAACTATAAATAGCCTTTAGGATAAAGCCTAGGGGAGGGAGTACCCCATTAAGCCTTACTAATTAAACCTCGTTAGTTAAGGAATAGCTTAAGGGGTATAAGGGGGGAGACTAAGTAATAAAGGAATAGCTTAAGTATATATAGAGCGCTAGTAATATACTTCGAGAGAAGGGTAGATTTTAGTAATTTACCTTAGGGACCCTAATAGCAGTTAGCCTCTATAAGCTTCTTCCCTATGTTATATACCTTTTGACACATGGCTTCGATTAATAGGGAAAGAGGATCTGATATTGTATGGCTCATGAGCTCACGTGGTCCTATGAAAGTATTGGCTAATATCCCGTAGCCATTGAAGTTGCGGAGGTCATTAGCGGCTTGTAAAAACGACTTGGTGCGAAGCCTCTTAGGTTTCAAATGGAGAGAGGGGCCTATTTGAACTAGGCCCTGATATAGATCATCGCTGCTGATCTCATTTATTCCGCACAGATAAAGGCGTTTCCTGGCTAGTACGTTTTCTTGGATCACCCATACTCTGTACCAGTACGGTCGGAGAAGTATGTCCCGAATCGCATCTGATTTAGATGCGAAAGCTATTGGGATCTCGGGTCTAGGCAGGGGAAGTATTATTGCGCGATTTAGTTCTGCGCACTTTTGTATAAACGGGAAAACCGAATCGTCATTTGTAGATGGTCCGAGCCAGCACAGGACTTCCCGAGCCTCTGAGTAGATGCGTGCCATGAGTGAAATCTGATGGCTCTTTTCGGAAGTGTCTCTCTGGTTCACGCATATTGCGTCCACCCATAGAAAGGACTTATTCGGTTTCGATCGCAAGACTTTCAGGGCAGCGTGGAGATTATAGGTGACACTGAACCGAAGACCATTGAGAAGTATAGGCGTGGTGTGGTTCTCATCGCCCCATGCGTATGAGAGAGCTCTGAAACGAGGTGCTTTATTCAAGTTCTTGGTGTAGAGATTGACTTTTATAATGTCTTTGTTGTTCTTTGGTGATTCGATTCTAAGCAAACGGATTTGAGAGGAGTCACCTCGATCTAGTTTTCTTAAGATATGTCAGAATGCGACTTGTATCCCATATGCATTGTCTCCTCACTTGTAGGGGTTTTGGCCTTCCATGATGTCGAGATATGGAGGCGCCATTAAGTTGGTCTTGGCTTTAGAATCTCCGGATGCCATTTACAATCTGAGCCTGATGGCCTTTAGCACGTCATATGTACTCAAAGTAACGGCTAGGTCACCGTTGGGCATCCAGGCTGAGAGCCCAGCTGGTCTGCCTTGGGCTGGGCCACCAACCACTCATGCAGTCAAGCTGCACCAACTTCTGATTCTCAAATTGATAGGCTGAGCCCCGCACACCACGAATTTATTCTCCTTTGGGAAGAGGATTGTGTTTAAATTAGGTAGGTTTTAAGGTCTCAAAGGTCTTTTGGACTGCGACCTATACAAAATCTAAGTATGTACACTTTGGCAAGAGAATATGGAAGCAAAGAAGCACTCTCCTTCGAAAGTATTCACGCTTGCTCCCTGTACAGACTTAGCACGCTCTTCTCAGCAAAGAACCACAGTCTCCCAACGAGGATTACAGTCCCTCCACTGGCTAAGCCACACGTATCCCACCCCAACCCTCCTCGCAACAAACGGCATACATGGCACCCTCTCAACAAGCATGACATTAAACCGCCACATCTCATGAAACTGCCCCTCGATAAACGCCCACTCATTGCTCTCGCTGACCTCAGTGTCAACAGAAGCACTAATAACGATGAAATCGAGCAACATCCTCCGATCCCTCGCTCCTTTTCGTCCTGAAATCCAACGGGTGTCCATCTTATCCAGATACCCAACATGTCTCCCCATCATATCCAGAATCTCTGCATTCTCACAGTCACCCCTCCTCGCGCCCATCATCCTCCGATCCCTCCCGACTCGGAGCGAGGCAACAGTCGTGTTGAACACCAGCGCCCCCGGTAAGCCAGCGGCTACCTCGATGGCCTCCGGATCGAGCTCCACGTGCGCGAGAGCCTCCCAAGGGCTGTGCGGACACTCCCGCCACATGGCAATGTACTTCTCGTTCGTCTCCTCAGAGACATTGAACTTGCCGCCGGCCATCTTTCTCTGCAAGGGCGGCAGCTTCTCGATCCCGCTCATCCTAGCCAGTTGCATACAGCTGCCCAGCCACCTCTCCGTCACCTTGACTTTACGCAGTCCATTGCCGTCGTCTTCATGCCTTGAGGAGACGCGTCTGGCATCGTATACGTGAAACTGCACCAGCGTCACGATACGCACGAGCTTGGTATCGTATAGTCTCGCATCACCGTGAATCCACCGATAACTCGCGGCACTCCCTCCCTCAACCGATGACCATGCCGCCCAACTCCAACTCGGTATCCTCAAGTCCGCATCATCTCGACGTCGGACGGCGCCCGTGTGGCTCCACATGAGCGTTTGAGGGAGGTACATGTCCGGCAGGCCGAACGTCATCTTCGTGCGCATGGATTCGCCTACGGCGTTGCCGACGCCCGCGAAGGCGTTGAGGATGTCTGTTTCGCGAGAGAGCTGTCGCGAGGTATAATCTTCGACCCATTGGCAATAGTTTGCTAGTGATACTTGGCCGCGTAACTTGACTGGTGCGTCTTTGCTGTGAAGCGCTCGGCGATAGAAGCCGGGGATGCTGGGCATGCGGAACGGTTTCTTCTCGGTATTTGATTCGTCGATGTCTTCTTGAGCTGTATGATGAGCTTCTGAATCGTGTTCATCGATGGACTCTTCCGCTTGGGGTGGATCTGCTTCCTTACTGAACACGATTGTAGGAACTTCGTGTCGTCCTCGCCCCCAGGTAAGTTCCTCGGCGCCGTGACCCCGACAGCATTGAAACAGAACCTGGTGCTCCGTGATGAAGATGCTGCGCCTGGAAAGTAGTCTCTCTTGGAATGTCCATCCTCTTCGGTTCCACAGAGACGCGTCGACTACTGTTTGCAGACCGTTCGGGTCAATACCCTTCCCAACGTTCCGGTTCCGTGGCGGGCACCATAAGGAGGCGCGAGGCTTCCTAGGGTTGCCAGCATATCCAGGAAACCCATTACCCTGTCGGTCATTCAGCGCGGCCAGGATCGAGAAAGACGCAGACTGGTAGATCCGGTCCATGCCGTCTATCTGGTCGGGCTTCGATCGCTCGTCATCCTGGACAATACAAAGACGGTCCACCCATAGATAGCTCTCTCCGAGATCCCTGCAAAGAGATATCGCTTCTAAAATGATGCGCGGTAGCTTGATAGACTTGAGGCTTCCCGGAGCTTCCAGGTCCTCTGCGTTGGTTGTCTCCAGTTGGGCATGTCCCGATGCCTGAGAGGCTTCCCACATGTAGCTAAGAGCAACGAAGCGGACCGGCCTTGACGGCTTGACAATCTTCATTCCATGAACATCGATGACCCTAAACCCGATGGGTAGATGATCTGTTGTCCTGTCAGAGTTCATGCGCACAGAGTCGAGCTGCCCATGGCCACTTACCAATCGACTTATACTTACTCACGCAGTGGTGGCCGTGAAGAATCTCGCAGCCATCAATCCAAACCTTCAAT
Source organism: Colletotrichum tamarilloi (assembly GCF_030869305.1). Taxonomy (NCBI): domain Eukaryota; kingdom Fungi; phylum Ascomycota; class Sordariomycetes; order Glomerellales; family Glomerellaceae; genus Colletotrichum; species Colletotrichum tamarilloi. The sequence goes on along the minus strand of NW_026849400.1, from coordinate 452,926 downwards.
GTCTGAACGTCAAAATGTTCAGCCTCCCAACCTTCAATCGCCTGGAGTCTCTGAGGTTCGCCTGTTGAGTACCTGAAGAGAAATTGAGGCGTGACCGCAAAAGGAGATGAGAGCGAATCCGAAGCCCCCAGCTTCGACTTGTCTGGCACGGCACTCAGAGTCAATTCCAGAAACAACCTCACAGAAACTTCATCATCGGAAGAGGCGAACAACCGATACTTCTGGTCCTCAGCTAATCCCGAGTCAAGGAAGAAAGGGCCCTGGACTGTAACGAACAAGCAGGCTTCGGAGCAGTCATGTAACCAGTCATCTTCCCGCCGGCGCGCCTCGACAGCCGCGGCGATCGCGCAGCAAAAGAGACAATTTGACGATCGAAGTGAGATGTTCTCCAAAGAGACGTAGTGGTGTGCCTTGGATCCCAGGCCGGCAGCAAAGTCGGGGACGTCCCAATCCTGGCACCGCTCACATAGTCGTGGGTTGGGGTTGGTCTGTCTGCGCTTCTGTACGAGCTGCGCGACGCGTGGGAGGTTGGTGGCGGAGGCGAGGCCCCCGAATGAGACGGCTTCGGGTCTCTTGGTTCTTGGGAGCATTCAATAGATTGGAGATCGTAGTTGACGATATTCGGATCAGGCGAACGTTCGTTAGTGGAGTGGAGATGGTGCCGCAACAAAGGCTTATGTTGGCATATGCTGAATGGTGCGAAAGTTGCCACTTCAGAGTGTGAGAAGAATTGGAATGATAAGGCTTGATTTCGTTGGAGTTGCAACAGTTGTATAAGACAAAGGTTCAATGTTTAAGAGGGTTTTAAGAGGATGTTGGTGATGATGGAATCGTTTTGTACAACTGAGCGAGAAGGTGTGGGGTCAGCTGTTTCCTGAGCTACCAAACGGGATTTCGATTTGCTGACCAAGATGGCGCTGATTCCGCTACTACCTTAGCTTGAGACTAAATCAACCATGACGACGTGCTTGTCTCGTCTTAGCGAAGGCAAAGCGATTAAAATCAATCGACATACGCGAATGTATACTAATTGGCGATGGTGGTTCATTCGGTCTGTTGTGGAATCGGCTGAGTAAACGTCGGAGCATTTTGCACGGAAGAGGAGGACACCGGAGGGTGGACTGAAGACAAACAATCATATACGATGAACAACCGAGTCAAGGCCTCTTCGACAGCATGGCAAGCCCAAAGATAGACCTCTTGCATTCCGTTGAACTCCCACCCTATGCCCCATGGCCAGCGACCTTCCTATTGTACATAATTTGACATCTCCACGCTCTGTTTCTTTTTTCGACTTTCCGCTGCAACCCATGGATTGCGTACTGAGTTTTCCAAGGAGAATCCCTTTCCCCTTTACCGTTAATTTCGTATACATGGCCAGACAGTGTAGGAGACGGTCTGCTGCGTGTAGTCTTCCAGACCCTTAGACCCCATCCTGTATCAGGGTCATAGACCGGCTGGAAGACCACACACTTGTAATTAATAATTTGTAGGTAACGAACGTGGAGTGTGCCGTAATGCTGCACATCACTGAAGGGTGATGAGACACGAGGAAAGACGTATTCTATACATGTAAGAAGGTTATAGGAAATGAACCGCGTAGTAGACATTGGCTTCGTTGATCATGCATAGAAAGCCTCGAAGAAGTAGATGAATCCGAACACCAGGAAAGCAACAGCGCCACCAACCGTAACTGTGATATATTAGCTAGGAGCTTGTGGCGTAGATGTCATGACAACTTACCAACTTTGAGACTGACACGGCCTGCGATGGCGCGGCCGCCAATAACGGCAGCACCTGTGCAGATGCAGTGGCCGACCATGGCACCAAGAATAACCCACCAGTAGTCCTGTCCTGCAGCCATGGCAATCGTTGCGATCTGACTGCGGTCGCCCCATTCACCCAGGAAAGTCATGACAAACGTTTGGACCCAAGCAGGGCTGAGAAGAAGACCGAGGAGGTTGTTCAGACCGTTAAGAGAGCCTCTGATGCCACCGGAACCAGGAGAAGGGCTGCGAGGCGGCGAAGAGGAAGGCGAGCGCGGGGGCGAGGGGAAACGGCTCTTAGACCTAGACTTCCTGCTGCCGTTAAGGCCCATTTCCAGCGCGTAGGGAGACACCGCAGAGCCCCGTCTCTTACCCTCCTTCTCCTTCTCGGCTAACTCGCGCTCAACCTCGTGTAGCTCGGCAGTCACACCCTCATTAGGGTCCATGCCCAAACCTTCACGAAGGAGCTTGGCGCCAAAGACGAAGAACAGACCAGCAGCGAGGAAGCTGGTGACACGCTTGGGGATCAAAGTCGGGACAGCGTGACCGAGAACGGCCGACAGGACCGTCATAACCAAAAGAGCACCAAAGGCGGCGGAGAAAACGACCATCCGATCATGCTTCATGGCCATGAGGGCAGCCACAAGGAACGTCTTGTCGCCAACTTCGGAGACGAGAATCATGGTGAGAGACAGGACGAAGGAGTGGAAGGGTTGAATGACACCCTCAGCTTCGTCGTCGAGGCTGGCAGAAGATTTGCCCTTGGACTTTGAAAGATCCAAGTGGTCCTTGTGCGCCGAGTTGGGGAGCGGGTTGGGCTTGTCGTCGAGCTTGTCAGGGAGGCCGGCCGGTTTCTGTTGCATGTCAGCATTTCACGTCTCAACCAATGGGATGGCAACCAAGAAACTCACTTCGAGCCCCGCAACCTCGTCAGCAGTGTGGTGATCATGATCGTGTTCTTTGCCAGTGGTGGTGTCCTTTTCGCTCGAAAGCTTCTCCTGTTCACTGTGCGGCAGAGGGGGCTTCTCCTTGGGGGCCTCGGGCTTGTTGTCGGCTTTTTCGCCAGTCCGGCCCTCGGCTGCCTTGCGCGCCTTATCCTTTTCGCTGACACCTCCTTCGGTGCCCGTGGTTCCCTCCTTGGGCTTCTGGCGTGTCTTGTCGTTCATGACACCGTCGTTGGTCTCGGGGATCTTCTTGCCATCGACAACAGTTGGGTCGGACGGACGTCCCTTCAAGGGAGGCAATCCCTTCTTGCCATCTGTTTCGGCACTCTCTTTCTTGGTCTCTCGGGTCTGGTCAACGAAGGGACCCTCGTGGGGCATGCCATCTTTGCCATCGACAGGCGCGTGATCGGTGCCGTATCTGGTCTTGATGCCAGAGGTGACGGTCGAGTCGGTGGCCTTTTCGGTGGAAGCTACGGCCTTGCCGCCATTCTTGTCCTTGGTTTCGACGGCGAGACCAGCGACGAGGGATGGGATAAGGAGGAGGAGCAAAGGGGAGGGTCGAGTGCGCAGCCTCATGATGACTCGTTCGGGCTGTCGAGCCTCGCTGGTATCTGAACAATGGATGTGAAATGTAAAGGAGAGTTTGCAAGTAAGCTCGAGAAATATTCTGCTCCTCTGCTAAGGGGGGAAAAGAAAAGGAAGGATGTTTTGGTGGTTTCTGATTGACTCTAGCAATGCGACTGCTCAGCCACGGGTTCTAAAATTGTTACGTATCTTTTGCTGCACGGCCACGGGGTAAGCAAGTACCTGAGGGTACCTGGGACGTGAGGTGGGAAGAACTGGACGCGCCGCCGCCCGTCGCGGCCCCCCATGTTCCGAATCCCTTGAGGCGCCCCACAGGGGGCGACATTGGGGATCATGGAACCCCTAGAATGTTTCCGCCAGAGAGGCTCTGAGGGGGATATTTACATAGAGGACAGTTGAAATGTCGGATAACGGCTTAAGACATATAGGCGTATTAAACAGTTGAACTGCAGACAATCGACTGTTCATGCATGCGTAGGGTGTAAAACAAACTTTCAATGCCGCCGTACATATGTATAACAGCTAAATTAATAGATAGGAACGTCGTCGCTGAACCCTTTGCCATCATTTCGTGAACCAGTTGGTGTACTCGAAAACACACGACACTCAAAGGTGTGCTGCGTTACGTTTGACTCGCATTTGACCAGGTTGCATCCAGGCGACCCCAGATTTGCTGACAGAATTCCAAGAAGATGCTTGGCTCGACCCGAAAAAGGTACGTATCTCTAAAGTGCCCGAGGAGAGCTTCAACAGCTGGCGCCACTGACTTGCCGGAGCTTACAGCAGCTGTGCTATCTTATCTCCGCCGTTTGGTCCAGGACACCCCACCTCCCCCGGGGACTGAATGAATGTCGTCACGAACGACCACTTCTTCATGAAACATAATCTGAGCGTTGCGTCCTATTGTCTTTCCTGATCACTTTAATCGTCTTGCTCTCCTGCACGTCAGCCTTAGAACGCACCACGTACATATAGCTCGGCATCTAAACGATTGTCACGGACATTCTTGCATAGGACTCTCCATCACACGTCGGCCGTCTCAAATCCGAGCTCCGTTGTATCACTAAGCATCAATCCGAACTTCCGTGTGAACCCAAAGCCAAAATGGAAGACTCTGGAGACAGCATTCGGTCGCCATCAGCAAGCATGAATTTAATTGAAGAGGATGATGAGCCTGCCTGGACTTATACCTATGATCCGGAAGATGCCGAAGGTATGGACGACGACGATGAGTACGACCCCGACTTTCAAGACGAGCCAGAGGAAGAAGACGGAGACGATGATGATGAGTATCACGGTAGCAATACCTCTTTTTCACGTTGAACCATATAGAAACTTACCATGCGCAGATGCTGAGGACGGCGAGGACAGCAACGTAGAGGTGGAAGTGTTCATGGGTGCTGGCGACGAGGACGACGATGATGCTGAGGAAGACGGCATGGCCGCTAATCCAATATCGAGACTCATGACTCTCATCAGTGAGTCAAAACTCAGGCTCGAGTAAAACCGTGTGCCAACCTCGCTAATCTACGATACAGCCGGTGCTGCGGGCAACGGAACAGGGTTTCTTACACGAGCACAGCTGCTAGGCCTCATTCAAAGTGGCGAAGTGACATTACGCACCACTCACGACGAAGAAGACGATGACGAAGATATTGGCTGGGGAAGAAGACGCAGACGGCCTCGCGCACGGGAGCCGAATCGGTTCCCTAAAGTACCGAGCGAAGAGGGCACGAAGTTGATGCACTCTGGCGTTTTCGGCGCAAACGATTACCGAGTCACGAAGAAGAAGCAATTGGCACGCAGGATATTAGACCGTGAGCTTGGTCTGGGGGATAGGCGCGACCGGAAGCAGAACCAAGATCTCATGGCCCAGGGCATGATACCCTCGACGAACCCCGAAATGATTGTGCACTACGACGACCCAGTGTATTCCGGCCAGTTCTCCGACGACGGTAATTTCTTTTACGCCTGCGGTCACGACTTCAAGGTCCGCATGTACGACACCTCGAATCCGTACAATTGGAAATATTACAAGACGGTCAATTACCCCTGGGGACAGTGGACATTGACCGACGCATCCTTAAGTCCTGACAACCGCTGGCTCGCTTATACATCAATCCAAAGCAACGTTTGTCTGGCACCTACGGATCCCAACGACACGGGAGACCCATACACATTGGATCTGGCAGAGAGGAGTGCGGGAACTCGACACGCAGGATGGCGATCGAGACATTCCTTTGGTATTTGGTCTGTCAGATTTTCGGGAGATGGTCGTGAGCTCGTGGCCGGCACCAACATGCAGTCGATCGTCGTCTATGATATTGAATCGCGCACTGTATTACACAATGTCGTCGGCCACGAAGACGACGTGAACGCTGTGTGCTTTGCAGACAAGTCTTCTCCGCACATTCTCTACTCTGGATCAGACGATGCCACCATCAAAGTCTGGGATCGACGTAGCATGGGAGACGGCCGGCCAGCTGGCGCTTTCGTGGGCCACGTCGAAGGTCTCACGTACATTGACAGTAAAGGCGACGGTCGATACATTCTGAGTAACGGCAAGGACCAGACGATGAAGCTTTGGGACTTGAGAATGGTCATGTCCACGGCCAAGTACGACGAGGTCAACCCCACTAGGTTAACCAGCAACAGCGACTTTGATTACCGGTGGGGAACATATAGGGACGAAGACTGGTTCCCGCACCCCAACGATAACTCGTTGGTGACGTTCAGAGGACATCGTGTAATGCGCACGCTGATTCGATGCCACTTTTCACCGCCATCAAGTACCAATTCGCGTTACGTCTACTCTGGTAGTCAGGATGGCAAGGTTTACATTTGGAACATGGACGCCACGCTCGCTGGTACCATCGACGTGAGGAAGGCCACCAAGAACTCGCGGCCACTGGAGCGCAGATACCGTATATATCACGGCGACGACTTCCCCGGTTGGAACACGTGTGTGCGTGACGTGAGCTGGCATCCCAATGCGCCAGTCCTCGCTGGTAAGTCCTTCATATTATGCGAGTTTCGGGCTGTAGCTAACGTCTTTCAGCGTCTGCATGGAACGGATTCAACATGGCTCATGGGACCTGCACGCTGCATTCGTACAACGAAGCCGAAGATGACGAGGCAGAGCCGCCAATGGGTCGCAATGTCGACGAGAAGCTGCGCCCCGTTGGCGAATCATTCCAAAGCTAGTTACTTCTCGTCAGGAACCGGTTCACTTTTGGGAAAGCGCTGTGGGATGATTATTTTAATTATTTTGTACATCTTCCACACATGTCCCACCCCTCTTTTGGCAATGATACATGATCGATGAAGCCTCTTTGGTCTCGGGGTATCTCTCATCACTCCCGCACAGAACCTCTTCCAAGTGTTGCTGCGCCGCTTCTGCAATCTGCCCGTGCAATGCTTTTGAGACCCATCCCTGCGTTTGAAATCATGTTTGGTTGTCACGTGTCGACGTGAACGTGTTCGAGAAGCTGGCCCGATATATCGGTGCTTCCATTGAAGGTAAATACATGGCGTTTATGCGCCTCCGACAAGGATGTTGTTAAGGGGGATGTGAATCAGCTTGACGATGTAGCCGACAGCACCCATGATGAGGAAACCGACACCGACGGCCTGGCAGAGCTTCAGGAACTCGAGCTTGTCGGCTAAAGGACGCGTTAGTATTCGAATAACGAACGGGCAATGCAGCACGAGGGCGCAACGTACGCTTGGTGCACCTTCTCATGAACTGAACACCTTCCTGAGCGAACTCGGAGGGAACCTCGAGGATCTCCTTGACTTGGTCGGCCATTGTGGATAGAAGCGCGCGTGGGATGCGGAGAAGAGAAGGGGGTGGGTAACTTGATGAAAGTCGCAAAGGAAATCCCAATGGGCCGCAGGGTAACAGGAAACTGCAAAGTCGATGAAGGAAAGGCGCGACGAGGTGTAGTTAAGGCGTTGTAAGTCGGGGAGGTGGAAGATTCGAGAGGTTCGAATGGGTAGAAGGGAGATGTGTTAAATTGAGCGCGCTGTCACCAACTGGTCCCCAAAATTTCGGGACAAGCTCCCGCTGTGGAAGGAAGAGCCAGATTGCCATTAAGGAGGCATGGAGGAATTATGCGCCGGCCGCCGAGGCGCACGCCACTGACAGATTGCTTATCTAAGGTTAGGATGATAGGAGTCCCCTTGGTGCTCCCCTTCAGTGGAGGAAGACCCCCTGGATTCCCCCGCTGGTGGGCACAGAGGGTCTGGTCTGGGCCATTTTGACCAGCCACAGTTCAGCGCATGCAGGCACATGACAGGGAGAGGAGGTAAGGTACGTATCGGCTCAGCGGGCAGTCGCGAGCCCCATACGGGCATCCACTAGCGGAGTCTGTGCCTGCCGCAGCCTGGCGGCCATGGCCCTTGTCGGTTCCCGCCTGGCTCAAGATGCGACCTCAGCTCCTGAAAGAGCTCCCCCCAGTTTTCTTTCCCTTCCCAAACGTTCCTCCACTCACCTTCGTCGACTGCATCTCTGTCTTCGCGTCAACATCAAACCGAGACGTCCATACCTGAGCTGCACGACAATATCACAGCTCTACCCAAGCTATCCTACGCGTCGGTCTTTCGGGCATCGCGATAAACGCCACATACTCAGCGAAGCGACGCGCAGCCGCAGCTTACTCGCGAACCCGCCGGAAACCTTCATTGGGCTTCTTTGACCACTAACTCATCACGGCTAACAGCATCGCCCACATAGTGAGCGGGCAGGAACGCGGTTGGAGCGTCGGCCAAAGGCGGTGGCAGAACGAGCAAACCGTCTCTGGAATCTTGGGATCCTGTTTCCATTCTCGCTCATCCCAACTACATCATCTTGTTCCCTGTACCTAAGGCTTCTGGGCCGAACAAGGAAAGAACTACGGTCACGTCGCCATTGGGGAAGACCGGAGCACAGAGCTTCGTCTTCATTTTTATTTGGCTAAAGGAGAGGATTATATTGGCTTGGCAATTTCCATCCAACCTCTTCCATCCTGTCTACGGAACGAGGAGTGTACGTATCAGATGTTCTCTGTTTTCTATCCTACGTTCGAGTTTGTCTTTTGGCTCCAGACTTTGGCAATGACCCTGTATTGGCAGCGGCTGATGATCATGTTCAAGACTGCAGACATATCCTGTATCTCGCAGACTAATAACAACCCTTTTCCAACTACAACCAAGCTCACTGCCCCAACTCACGGCTACCAGATAATAACGTCACCATGGCTGAGGAGGAATTCGAGATCGATATCTACGGCGATGCGCCCCAAGATCACCAAGACGGAAACGCCGAGAACTACGACGGAGCCAACGGTCATGCGGACAACCACCAGGAACAGCATGACCAGCTGGAGCACCACGACGATCAGCAGAAGCACGACCAGCAGGAAGAATATCACGATCAGCAAGAGGCGCCTGCGCCCCAGCAGGGTGTCAAGAGAAAGGGCGACGACCGGCCGATCGATCCAGGCGCAACCACAGCTTTGATGGTTTCGGATCTAAACTGGTGGAACACGGACGACGACATCAGAGGATACGCCAGAGCAGGCCATTGCGAGGACGAGCTGAAGGATATCACTTTCAGTGAACACAAGGTGAACGGAAAGAGCAAGGGGTACGATTCGTGGTGTGAGGTAGATTTGCATGTACTATTGCTGACTCCGCCCGCAGACAAGCCTACATTGAGTTCACATCGCAGCAAGCTGCCACGGCCGCCAAGCACGCTTTTGAGTCGACAGAAAGCGCTCAAGGCGTACCGAAGAAATACCAGGTCACTTACTCGAACCCTCACGTCAACCCGTTCCGCACGCTGCCTAAGGATGCACCGAACCGCGCTGGTAAAGACCAGGGCAGCCGACCAAACAACAACAACTACAACAACCAGGGTTCCTCGATGGGTGGCGGCGATTTCCGTGGAAACGGCTACCGTGGTCGTGGAGGCTTCAATGGTCCTCGTGGTGGCATGAACCAGGGCGGGTTCAACCGCAACTTCTCGGGCGGTATGGGAGGTGGATTCAACAATAACAACATGGGAGGCGGCGGCTTCAACAACGGCATGGGCGGTGGAAATTTCGGCGGCGGCGGTTTCCAGCGGGGCGGCGGCTTCGGTGGTGGTATGCGCGGCGGCCCCGGCATGCGTGGTGGACGAGGCGGTATGCACAACCCGATGGGCGGTATGAACATGGGCCCGATGGGAGGCATGCCCAACATGGGTATGCCTAACATGGGCATGATGGGCGGCGGAATGCCTGGTACGACTCCCCTTGCTTTTGAATCTCCCCAGCGAAATTACACCCCCCCCAATATCTCGACTTGCCTATGGTTCAACCCAGAAGCGCAAGAACTCTGGTCGGCGAAAGGGCAAAGCTGCCAACACCGGCCGAGACGAGATCCCTTCGAGCACCAAACGGCAGAAGGTGCAACCGAAACATGTATCCGAACAACCAAAGCCTGTAATTGCACCAGAGGTCGGCCGATGGACAAAGGAGCACGGTTTGCAGTTTAACATCGTTGCCCCTCAACCCCCTGCAGCTACTCGGTTCGGCTCGAGGATGCCGCCTCACCACTAGGCTCCTCGCTGAATGTTCTTGACTGATTTCTCTGCTGTTTGCGTTCTCGTTTGTTCTTCGTCAGAGAACACTCAAGCTGACTCGTTCCCAGGATTCCAAGGCATGCCTCAACAATTCAACCCTGCATTCTTCGGCGGTAACCAGGGTGGTGGTAACGACTGGGGCAACCCTCACGGTGCTAAGCGACCTCGACCCGAGTAGGACTACCGGCCAAGGCAGTTTGCGCGATCTTGAGGTAATGGCCGGATCGGCTTATCGCAGCGCGATCCAGTTGTCACCGCGTCGTAGAGCTTTCGGTCACAACCTCCTCACCGCATCACAGTGTGGGTTCATTCCTTCGACGAGGACTCTCTCATCGACGAAATCTCTTCGCGCTTAACAGAGAGAATCAGTTGATCAAGGCCTCTATTCTTCAGATGAGTGACGGGTATATTGGCTGCGACGTCACGAAGCTCATGGTTGCTACGGATGGATGATAGCAACCACCAAAATGCAAGATGTTTGCTTTGAGTTATTGTATGTGTACTATTAGAATATGGCTGCATGGGAACGATCCCTAGCACCTCGGTTACGGCGTTACAGTTCAGACCTGAAAAGCACAATCTACGACTGCGTTTCGTCATTTCACGCCTCGTTGCTCTTTCCTTTGCAGAAACCGGTAGATTATTGTGTATTGGAGACGTTCAACTTTTCTATCGTGCCGCGTACGAGCAGCTGTATCTGCTTCCAGCGAGCCACTACCATGTCCCGCTGAGACTGCTGACCTTCATCCAGGCCACGCACTGTCTTAATCTTGGACTCAATCTCCTCGTCGTACGCCGACAACATGTCTCGCAGTAACGCATCGACCTCGGGCTGCTCCGCCTCTCCGTCCGCAAACCCATCCACGAACTGCGCCCACCGTCTCGCCGGCAACACGAGCGTCCGCAGCGCCACCTGCGTACGGTAACACACCGTCTCCGCGTCAATGACATAGTTCCCGAGAAACCCCCTCTCCTCCAACCGCCGCCTGTGCGCGGCGCCCAGGCGCGGCAGCAGCACATCGTCGATACAGACCTCATCCCACTCGTTTTCGCCCTGGGCCATGATGAAGCCGTACTCGACGAGGAGGAAATCGTTGCTGTGGCGGCCGTAGCAGATGTGGATCTCCTCGCCGGGGACGTAGGCGCGGTCGGCCTTGATGGTGAAGGAGTGCTTGTCAAAGGCGACGGAGCAGCCGCGGGAGGCGTGGTTGAGGAGGTCGGCGACGGGTTGGAGGACCATGTGGTCGTCGCGGTGGCGTTTTGCGGTTTTGGGCGTGACGTGGTAGAATGTGCGCGAGTTTACGAGGAGCCAGGCGTGGAGGTAGGATTCGTATGTGAGTTTGCCGTCGCTGCCTTCTGGGTACTGGTACTGGTGTTCCTCATCCTGAGGCAGCGGATTTGGGAGAGGGGTGGAGGAGACGAGGGACCAGTGCGAATCGAATTTCTCGCGCTGGGCTTTGAGGAGGGTGAGGGCTTGGGAGGGGAGGAGGGAGGCGAGGGTTGGCGAGGAGGAGGACCAGGTTAGCGGGCAGGAGGAGAGGTCTTTTGGTGTTGGGAAGACGGCGGACCAGGTTTTGAAGGAGGGGGATGCGTCGAGGGCGATGTCTAGGGCCAGGAGGGCGTGGACGTGTGTTTCTTTTGGGAAGGGGCGGTTTAGGGGTTTTGGGATTGTTGCGATTGTTTTTAGGCAGGGGATTTGGACGTCTAGGATTGTGTCGTCTTTCTGGGGTGGTGGTGGTGGTGTTAGTGAGATGAGAGTGTATGATGGTTGTGACATGTGTGGCTTACTTTGAGAGGTGATGTCACGACGATTCCTATGCCTCTCCCTGGGAGGGCACGGGGACCGACGTTCGATACTGTGATTCCTTGGGTTTGGGCCCAGCATAGGAGGTTCTCGATGGCGTCCATTTGGTGTTTTGTTCAGAACTCGAGATTGGATAAGATGGTGGAGGCTGAGGCAAAGGTAGGGGTATTTTAGAAAAGTGATGAAAGCTAATTCAAGTACGACTTGACAACTTCGTAGTCAAATGCAGTCTCTGTGAGAAAAGGTCAAGGTTGATCAAGGAGCAATTACCTCATGAGGTGTAGTCCTTTAGTCTTATACCGGCAGGGTGAGCGATTCTCTCATTCGTGAAACATCGACAGGTTTGAATGAGACTGAGATATGCAAGTCCTGAAGGCCCGGATTTCGAGTATCTCTGCTTCTGGGAGAATTCGGAGTTGCGCTCAAACCTAGATACCTCAGAATAAGACGATAGAAGGTTGGCAGCAGAGTCTTGTTGCTGTGAAAGCGTAAAGTTTGATGGGACGGACGAAGCTTACATGAATTTCACCTTAAAGCTGAAGGGACGAATCAAATGCGCCGGGGTGCGATTCCAACGATCTGGAACAGCAGGCCCTGTCCCACCACCAAAATGCTCACCTAAATCGCTGCCGAACAAATGTACAGCAGCGGGCAGCAATTGCCAATTGGAAAGGTCGGCGCTAGTATCCACCGACTCCCCGATCCGACCTACGGACCCCTAGCTGTCCAAATTCTCGGGGGACCGTCGCCGAGGTGAGGTAATGGAGCTGCCCCGAGCTTCCAAAAAGTGTTCCGGTCATCGAACCACTTTCAACTCCGAACTGACCAAATAGCTCCCGACAGCTCTCAACAGCTCCCTCGTCTACAATCTTCAACCTCCCGACGACATCCAACAGCATGCCACCAACCCAAAGATCATAAACCAAACAAACCAGCAAAATGAAAGCCCTCACAACCCTCCCCGCGGCCCAAACCCGCCGCGCCCTCCCCGCCATCTGCGCCGCCTGCACATCAACAACGCCCTCCTCTTCCTCCTCCACCCCCTCGCGCCGCCCCTTCTCCGTCCTAAACCGCCCACCGCCAAACTACCCAGGCCACGTTCCCCTCACCAAAATCGAGCGCGCCGCCCTCGGCCTCGGCGCAGGCATCTGGTCCCTCCTAAGCCCCTACCGAGCCGACCTCATCGCCGCCGTAGGCGAGACCACCGCGACGCCCTACTTCATCTACCGCCTCCGCGACGCAATGCTGTCCGACCCTACGGGCCGCCGCATCCTCCGCGACAGGCCGCGCATCACATCCACCTCGCTCAACCTCGCCCGCCTGCGCGCCATGCCGGACAACAGCGTCGGGCGCGCCTACGTCGCCTGGCTGGACGCCGAGGGCGTGAGCCCGGACACGAGGCCCGCGGTGCGGTACATTGACGACCCGGAGTGCGCGTACGTGATGCAGCGGTACCGCGAGTGTCACGACTTCTTCCACGCGCTGACGGGTCTGCCTATCGTGCGGGAGGGCGAGGTGGCGCTCAAGGCGTTCGAGTTTGCGAATACGCTGATCCCGATGACGGGGTTCGCGGTCCTGAGTTACGCGACGATGAAGGTCGGGGAGAGAAAGCGGTTTAGGGAGATTTATGGGCCGTGGGCGGTGAAGAATGGGATGAAAGCGAAGGAGGTGATTAACGTCTACTGGGAGGAGCAGCTGGAGAGGGACGTGGATGAGTTGAGGGCCGAGTTGGGGATTGAGAGGCCGCCTAATATGAGGGAGATTCGGAAGAAAGAGAGAGAGGAGAGGAGGAGGGCGCAAGAGGGTTTGAATGGGGTTTGAGAAGGGGGTGTGTATTGTGTGTATTGTGTATAGACACGGGGTTTGTACAGATATTGTGTAGTTTTTGTTTGATTTTTTTTGGTAACCTTAGAGTTTCGGTGGAAATCCCACTCGGACAGAAGCCAATCTGCTACATTTTGCAGTAATGCATTATAAACGCCCTTCAACGCCGGCATGGTATCCCCTCCAGCAGACGTAGGTTCATAGTTTCCGCGCCAGAGGACTCAAAATCGAGGCAGCGAATATCTTCGAGAGACCCCCTACACACTGCGAACAGAACACTCATGCTTAGAATGGACCACCCTTTACCCTGATGACTCTGCAGACTGCACCTACAAATCCAACAAGTCATCATCGTCATCGTCCCACCCCTTACGCCTGCTCACCACGATCTTCTCCTCCTCCTTCGTCCCCGCCACGGCCTCGAGCAACTCCTTGAGCTGCGTCTCGGTGACTTTACTGCGCAGCTGCCCGCTCTGCGCGAGCATAATGAGCCTGTTCTCCACGTCCTGCGCGCGCTGCTCCTTGACGAGGCGGATGCGGCCCAGGCGGTCCGCCGCTTCCGGGTGGAGGATCTGGTTGAGGATCTGCTGGCGGGCTTCTTGTTCTTGTTGTCTGCGGTGGACGCCGGGTTAGCTGATGTCTTTGTCTTTCTTTCTTCGTGGTGGGCGGAGGAAGGAGGGGAGAGAGTGTGTATGGTCGGGATGGTATGGCAGTCGGTCGCGATTGAGGGGATCTAGGTGCCTTGAGAAGGGAGACGAGGGGCAAGGACAACATACTGGCGCTGTTCTTGCTGCTGCTGCTTGTTCGAGCCGCCGCCGCCGCCGGAGCTGCCTGCCGCGCCGCCTTGCGCCTTGAGCTGTTCGAGGCGGGCCTTGCGGATCTGTAGTCGCTTGCGTCAGTCCCCGATGTTCAAGCGCTCTGTCGATAGAAAAGGTATGATTTGCGTACTTGTTCCAGTTCGGAGTCGTCCATGATTGCGGGTATCTAGTCTGCGTATGTTTGCGCGGAGTGGTTTGGTGGAGGTTAGGTTGTTTGGGTCAGAGAAACGCGGGGCTCTTTCTGATCTGCCTGACGTCCAAGTTTTTGGCGGGGTGGGAGCTTGGGGTCTTTTTTTGGGCGCCTTACAAATTTCATGACGACGTCCAGTACTAAATATTAATCATGGAGGCCAGCACAAGAGATCAACTTGTTTTTCATTTTAACATAAGTATTTATGCCAGTCTTCAATAAATGTGATAAGATATTTAAAATGTCTAGATTCTGTGCTCGAATGTAGTCATACAATGCTAAAACCGCCCATCGAGTAAAATACACACAGACGTCCAGTCGTACAGCCGTCGACCGCTTCATTTATCTCCTCGAGGTCAGCTCTAATGGCATATACGACCGGTTCTTCTCCACTTGCGCCTTATGCTTTGCCTTGACCATGCCCACAACCATCTCGTTCGCCGGCAGCTTCACGCCCAGCCTACGGCCCCTCTCAATAAAGAAGCCGTTCAAATAGTCAATATCCGTCAACATGCCCCGCTGGATCTGCAACGCCATCTTGCTCGGCGCGGACCCCTTCCCTCTAAGCTTCCCCATAATCTCCTTGCGCATGCCCTCCCCCCGCAGGACGCTCTGCAGCTCGGGCGAATTCTTGACCTCGGGCATGCGCGCAACCACGTCGGCGATCTCGTTCAGGAGCTGATTGATGAGCTTATTGGCCGTCGGGTTGTAGATGAGCTCATTGTAGCGGTAGTCCAGCATGACGCAAATAGGGTCGCAGACGGCCGAGAACATGAGCGACGGGATCTTGACGTTCATCCAACTGTCGAGGGCCAGACCTTTCGCCTTAAGGAGGTCCGACGACGCAAACTGCTTCATCATCCCTTGTGTCCGCAGCCAGCTATCTGTCGAGAGGTGCTTAGACTTTTTGGGGCCGTAGTAGGGCCGCACACCAGCGAGCGCCGTCTCGTATTTGGGCGTCATCACCTTGACAGACTTTGCCTTTCGATCAAATGCCAGGGAGTGCGTCATGTGTCCGAGCATAATCGACGGGCGCTTATCTTTCTCCGGAAAGACTCGGTTCGTGGCCGCCTCCGCGACGCCGAGGCCGTCTTGAACATAGCAGACGGCCGTCCGGTCGTCGATCCGGTGCTTAACCTTTTCGAGCAGCTTAATGCTCTCGCTCGGTCTCCCGGCCACAACGAGGTTGCTGATATGTGTGTCGTCCTTCTCTACTTCTGGCGACGTCTCTAATGCGGCATTCGGTTCGATCCAGCCTTTTGAATTCTTCCTGGTGCCTAGGTTTCCGGCAATGCCCCGATATGGTGTGTTGGCCGGTATGTCTAGCGTCTTCACTGAGTCGTAAATGCCGTGCAGAGCGTGTGACAGAAATAGCGATCGCTCGTCGTTTCCGAGAACGTGAACCGTACGCGAGGAAGGTGGCGGCGTCGAGTTGTGACCCATCATGACGGCCGGCACATAGAATCGTGACGTTGAATCCGCCCTGAAGATGGCGTATAGCTCCTTTTCGTTTTGCTCGGGTTGTAGACCCAGTACTTTATTGAATTTTTGCTTCGTCTGGCCCGGCACACCCAGAGTTGTGCCTCCAGGAACCGTAGCTGCCATCTCTTTAGGTGCCACCCTTCCAGGGGCGATGCCCTGCGGCGGCGCTGCTCCCGTCCCAAGACCGAGTCTGTTATCGATCGACACACATCTAATGGCTCCCCGGCCCGTGGAGGCGCTACCGGTCCTCCATATCGTATGTGTGTTGGGTATCCGCGCGGAGAGCCGCGGTCTCGGGAGGCTTGCCAGAGTGCCTGCCACGATGAAGGCTTCGAGGGTTCGGCGCAAATCACTGCGCAATGCTCATTAAGGGGAGGGTTGAGGCGCGGTCTCAAGCGGTTATAGCTGTAACGACTCGATAATAGTGTAGTACGTCGTCGGAATTGTTGGGGATGGTTTTCGGGTATTACAGGCGTTCTTTTTCGTGGTTAATGAGCGTGTGGCCTTGTCTTTGTCGCAAGAAGGAGGCGTTGAGATGCGTGTGGATGACGGGGACACTCGTTAGATTCTCTCTCAAAATTTGGCGCGTGGTAGGTGGTAGCCGTAGAATCCCGGCCGGCAGGAACCCGACCCACCGAGCTCGCGGCGATCCCTGCGCCTCGTTAAATGCATGCAAATCCTTCAACGCTCGGATTTCTGAATTTTCAACGACCAGTCTCATCGATGAGAAGGAGCTAGCAACGGGCACTCACTTACATCCATCGCACCCATCACAATTGTTGCTTTTCACCAAGAACGACGTCCATTGTCCACATCAGGCTTATCAATTTTCATTTTTCCGCAACTACATCGACATCAACCGTCATGGCGCTCAAGGACATGACCTCCGACCTGAAGAAGCTCGATTCTCACATCGACTCTCTTGAGGATGCACTCAAGCCCCTGATTGACAACCTTCCCGAGATGGCCAACGAGCTTCCCCTGCTCGACAAGGCCAAGATGTACGCTCTTACTGCCTACGCCATTGAGACTCTTCTCTTCTGTGAGTACCTTTATACAGCAAACATATATCCTTCTCGTTGTCCCCCTGACTAACCATGATAACAGCATCACTCCGTCTTCAAGGTGTCGACGCCAAGGACCATCAGGTCATGACAGAACTGAAGCGCGTGCAACAGTACTTTGGAAAGATCAAGGGTGCAGAGGAGACACCCGCGCAGCGCACAACGACGGTCAACACGGAAGCCGCGACGCGCATTCTGAAAGCGGACCTTGTAAGTCGCATTTGCGGGGGGAAGAAGGTCCGGACCTGAGCAAGCAAAACTGACCAACCGCCATAGGGAAGCAACGACCAGACGCTGAAGAAGAGGCTGGAGGAGAAGCTGGCCGAGGAGCGCGCCAAGGCGCTGCTCAACTCGATGCAGAAGACCAAGAGGCCGGCTCCCGAGTCGCCGTCCGCCAGCTCCTCTGGCCCGGAGAAGAAGCAGAGGAACTCAAGAAGTAAGAGCTCCAACAAGAACAAGTCTTGAGAGCGGACTTCCGTGAAGACCTTGATGAGCGTCCACCATGCCGCCTACAAAAAAGATTTTCGTTTGGCTGTCACAGGACATGAAGGAAGAATCGCCGAAACAGTTAGACGCTTTCGAGCCACGAGAGATGCTGCAAGTTTGAGGTGCGCATGGCTGTCTGACACCATGTTAGGCACATTAAGATCACAGCCGACCTTACTGCACCCTGACACGGAAGTAGGTCGACATTGGCCAGAGATTACCCTCATGGACTGGAGTGGCAGTGTTATTTTGCACACTGGGAAAAGGATACCCCCGAGATAGATATGAATACCGAGTAATGAACAAAGACTTTTCAATCCCTCGTCAATATTGTCTACGTTGAATTCGCCTTTAGAAGTAGACCACAACATCGCCACTCTAACTACTTCACACGCCCCCTTTACTACATATATCTTATCCTCCGCGACGCCCCAGCAAAATATCCACCTAACCAGAAAAGGACCCTTTCCCCATTCCTGACCACGACCAAATTCGCCCTCCCCTGATTGGCCACACCTCGCGACCCATCCCCGGCCCGCCGAGCTTTGCAACTCACGCCGAAAGGCACTCTACAGCTTTTGTTACCTTAACCCCGGGGCGCATAACTTCTGCCGACTTCCCTCCCCATCCACCCGGCATTTCTGCTCTCTTCAAAACACCACCCGCTCCTTCACCTCACGAAGTCACGATCAACGCTACCAACCACACCACCTCATCTCACCCGAGTCCTCTACATACACACAAACCCTACCAAGATGCCTCGCCAACGCTCCGCCGGCCGCCCCAGCGCCCCCTCGCGCCCTACCGTCTCGGCCGCGAAGCCCGCTCCCACCCAGACTCGCCCGGCAACGACCATGGCCGCTCCCCCCCAACAGCACGCCGCTCCCCCGGCCGCGGCACCCGCTGCTCCCGCCGCCGCTGCGCCCTCCCAGGGCCCCGGCCTCTTTGGCCAGATGGCTAGCACCGCTGCGTACGTACCCCATCCTACAAAAGACCTACACCCGCAGGAGGAGACATCTAGACTTCCCCTAGCTCAAGGAACTCTCCGCCTTCCTCGACAATCATCCCTTCAAAAGAGAAATCTCAAGAAAGGACCAGAAGCTAACGTGATTGTTCTCTCAACAGCGGCGTCGCAATCGGCTCCTCCATCGGCCACGCCATCGGCGGCATGTTCGGCGGCGGCTCCTCCGCGCCCGCCGAGGCCGCGCCCCAGAACAACTCCCCCGTCGCCTCGGGCGAGTCCTCGACCACCCAGCAGTGGGGCAACAACTGCGCCGGCGCCACCCAGCAGTTCACAAAGTGCATGGACGAGCACGGCGGCAACATGCAGATCTGCAACTGGTACCTCGAGCAGCTCAAGGCCTGCCAGGCTGCTGCCAGCCAGTACTAGACGCCCCTTTTCTCCGTCTGAGAAGGGCGTCGTCGCGGCGTGTTGAAGAGCCACCTCTGACTGAACGATCAGTAGGGGTGGTGTTATATGTAACTTAATAGTCAAAAACGGGAAAACGGGAAAGCAAAACAAAAGAAACAAAACTTGGGGCATGGAGCTTTCATGGGATTCAAACGGCATTTTTGCATTGGCGGAAGCATTGAAAGATGGGCCATTGAGGAAGAACTACATCTCCCGACGGTGTACAATACATGACATTCCCACTCGTTAAACCACCTTTGCGCTTCATCTCATGCGTTGTGATGTTGAACATGGTTGCAATACAGCCCGGCCCCCTTACTCGTCCTTCTTCTCATCCGGCCGCGGTTCAAAGTTGAGCTATCATATATCAGCATTAACACCTCAAACATCATCCCCCGCCCCTCTTCCAGGGAAAGACAGAAAAGAAACTTACCGAATTGCCATTGTAAAGCTGATGATCACCCCTCCGATCGTCGGGATTCGCAAACTGCGAAAACTTGCCCTTCCTCTGCTCCCTCACCGTAACCGGCTCCGCACCCTGCTCCTCAGCCGCTGCCCGCCTCGCACCCAGCCCAGAAAACACACCAGAGACCAGCCCCCAAAGCCACTGCAGCAAAGTCAACGGCAGCAACAGAAACGTCACAGCCATCTCCCCAAACGACGAACCCCCCGCATACGCACCAACATGCGCGCCAACAGGCGCCAGCACGAGCGTCGATGACGGCGACAGCCCCAGCTCCGCGAGGCTCTTACCCTCCTCCGTGTCGTCGATAAGCCTGCTCGGCCGCGGCGCAAGCACAACCTTGAACCGGAACGGCTCCCCGCCGTTCCCGCTACCCGTAAGCTCGCTCTCAACCCACTTGCGCACCTCCCCGCCAAGCGTCTTCCCGCTAGGAAACCGCGACCGGATCGTCGACCCGTCCAGAAGCCGGACCTGCAGCGCCGTCATCCCGCTCGCAGCCGAGCTCGACGGCGCAAGCGAACTCGACTCAGACCTCGTCAGCGCGGCCGCGACCTCCCCCAACTTAGGCGACGCAGCCTGGGTCCTAAGTGCAGCGCGCTCCGCGGCTTTCGCCCTCCTCTCGGCGCGGTCGTCCTCAATCTTCCTCAGGATGCGCGCCTTTTCGTCGGCCGCCTCCTGGCGCGCTTTCTTCAGGGCTTCCTTGTGGTTGCGCGTCTGCTCCGCCTGCTTGGAGTTGTCCGTCTCCGCCTTCTCCGCCGCCGCCGCGCGGGCTGCTTTTGCCTTCTTTTCGGACTCGAGGCGCTGTGCTTCCAGGCGGGCGCCGCGCTCTGCGAGAACGGCGCGGAGGGTGGCGGCGTTGTCCTCCTCTTGGGTTGGGGTGGCGGGGCCGCGCGGGCTGGAGGAGGAGGTGCCGGGCCGCGCGGGTTGCTGGTCCGTGGTGACGGGGCCGGCTACGGCGGCGCGGAGAGGGTTGTACGGGGTCTCGTCGTAGAGGTCGTCGGTGGATTGGGCGACCGGTGCGGGAGCTGAGACTGGTGCTGGAGTGGCTGCCGCGGGCTGAGCTGCTGCGGCTGGTGATTGGCCCTGAGCGCCGCGGAATGCGGTTGTGATGCGCCTGACGAACTCATCCTTGCTGGTGCCGGCCACGATGTACTCCTTGAGGTCGCCATTCTTGATCACGACGACGGTAGGTGTGTTGGGCAGAGGAAAGATGGCGGCCAGGTAGCCCGCCTCTTCCGATCCCTTCTTCAGGCGCAGCGCGACGGCTTCGTCTTGAAGTAGAGTCGCAATCTGGTCCAGTCATTAGCCCCTGCGGCGAGGTGTCTTCATCGTGGGAAGCTCAAACACGTACCGAGCTCTCTGTCAGATACTCATCCTCCCAAGTCTGGCTCTCGGCTTCCTCATCTACGTCTCATCAGTAAAAGGTCTTATGGCATGCGCATGAGCTGTGAGATGTGAGCTTACCTGTGACAAAGCAAAAGACGCATTTGCTCTGCTGAAGTGCAGTGGCAATACCCTCTTGCAGACCTCCCGTGAAGAACATGATGATGATGTTGATGAGGATATATGTAAGTCTCTAACAATCTCTCTCTGGGTTGAGTCTAGAAAGCCTGTAAGTTTAGGGTTGAGTGTTGCCCTGAGAAGAAGAGGGATACGGACGCTGTGGAGCTCAATCTTGGACGATGCTGAACCTAGATTTGAGATTAACCACCAAAGCTTTCAAGATGTCAATTATAGCCTATTCTCGATTTTTCCACGGCCGCTCTTCGTTTCGATATTGAGCGATATTGCCTTGTCGTCTGATGAATATCCAGGAGCTCAAAGAT
This sequence comes from Colletotrichum tamarilloi, assembly GCF_030869305.1. Taxonomy (NCBI): domain Eukaryota; kingdom Fungi; phylum Ascomycota; class Sordariomycetes; order Glomerellales; family Glomerellaceae; genus Colletotrichum; species Colletotrichum tamarilloi. The sequence continues at coordinate 431,659 of NW_026849400.1, read as the reverse complement.
GACGAAGGAACAAGTGTCGTCCGTGTAGCTGCGAACGGCGCCAGGGGACCTTGCCTTAGTCCAATGTATCCCTCTCTTCCGGGGGCGGACAGCGAGCCACCCTATTGGCGTCACCCCCACCTTTTCCACGCCACTCCACACTGAGGTACGTCCTGTTGCTTCTGCAGCTTTTGGAGCTCCCAGCTCATGCGCTTTGCATTTCTCGCTGCTCAGGTACCCTAGAACGGGCCGGTCGGACCCCAAAAAACCGAAATATCCTGACCTCATCATCCGTGCCGGCAAGCTCTCACTTGAGAAGGCCTCCCACCCGCATCACCACCGGGGGAACCACCAATCAACCAGCCCCGAACCTCGCAATGCCGCCTCCTTTACCACGAGCGCTCTTCCGGGCCCCAGGCCCCGCGGCGCAAACCTGCCTACGCTCAATCGCCCGTCCAAGAACATTCCCTTCAGCGCAATCATCACCATCATCACCACGCGCACCAACAACCCGTAAATTCCACACCACTTCCCGCGCCCGCGCCTCCGAACCAGCCCCCGACTTCCACTCCATAGTCGACAACCCCCCCGAACTCGTCCGCGCAGGAAACCGCCACGGCCCAGGCCTCATCATCCTCGCCCTGATCCCCATCACAGCCTTCGCCCTCGGCACATGGCAAGTCCAGCGCCTCGGCTGGAAGACGGACCTCATCGCCAAATTCGAAGACCGTCTCGTCCGCGACCCCCTTCCGCTCCCGCCCAAGATCGACCCGGATGCCGTGGCCGATTTCGACTACCGCCGCGTCTACGCCACGGGCCACTTCCGCCACGATAAGGAGATGCTCATCGGCCCGCGCATGTGGGAGGGCGAGCAGGGGTATATGGTCGTGACGCCGCTCGAGAGGGAGGGGGAGGGCACGACGGTGCTGGTGAATCGCGGGTGGATCAGCAAGGAGATGGCGGATCAGCGGCGGAGGCCTGGCGCGCTGCCCAGGGGGGAGGTCACGGTTGAGGGGTTGCTGCGGGAGCCGTGGAAGAAGAACATGTTCACGCCTGAGAATAGACCTGATCGCTGGGAGTTTTTCTTTCCTGATGTGCACCAGATGGCGCAGCTGACGGGGAGTCAGCCTGTTTGGATTGAGGCTACCATAGGTATGTTGTGGCCTATTTCTTTGTTTCCCTGGAATCTGAGCTGCCTTCTTGGGGGCTTGCCCTACAAGATACAAAGCTCATACTGACTTTCTTCATAGAGCACGAGTTCTTCCGCATCGTGGACCTCAAGTCTAAGGGTATCCCTATTGGCAGAGCCGCGGAGGTGAATCTGCGGAACAACCATGCCCAGTACATCTTCACATGGTAAGTCCGACCAATCCCTGCTTCGTATATCATTCATCCCTCCGTGACGCCTCTACCACGGTCGGTACTAACATCCGACAGGTACGGTCTCGCATTCGCCACCTCAATCATGTTGTGGATGGTCGTAAAGAAACCCCCAACCGACACCGCGCGAAAGGTGCGCATGAATAAGCACTGGTAAGGATTTGATCGGTTTTCCCTCATTGGAGGGACCAACATCGCAGTCGTAGTGGGAGCAAGTCGACCTCTTCAAGTCACTTCCTCCTGTCCGCCGTCGGTCACGCGACGGCGCTTCTTCCTCGGCTCCGCCGGTGGCAGCGGCTTGGGCATCCTCAACTCCTGCAACAGCTCTCGGGGCAGGTGTCTGTGTGCCAGTGAAAAGGGGGTCGTCGTCGAGCTAGTCTGGCGCTGTCTGTAAGGATATTAGACACCATTGTATTTGTACCAAAAGAACAAAAAGCTTGTGGATATAAAAAGGGAAACCCCCTTGCCCTCAAAAGACTGTCGATACCCCTGAATTGGAGCCTGCAAAGTTCGAATAGCGAGAACTTCAAAACCAGAAAAGACATACCGTCGCATGAGAGTGAGCATATCACTCTCATCAATAGTCTTGCGCTTGGCATGCTTCGCGTACGCAGACAAATCGTCGCCCAGCTGCTCAAAGAACCAGTCCGACGCCCTCTGAATCTCGGCCAGCGTGTCCGGGCTAATCTTGGTCTTGCCGATGCCGCTCGACTTGGCAAATGTGTTGGCCAGCCGCTTCACCACAGCGGGCGGCAGAGACGGGTACTCCACGTTGTACTTCGACAACTTTACGCCGCGCTTCGTCTTGCGCGGCCTCTGCTCTTGCTCCTGCTGCGCGGCGCTTACCTCCGTCTGTCCGTCCAGGTCTCCTTGAGTCGCTTCGGTGGGTTCGATGGGCGTCGAGCTGCGCATGTCGTAGTACGAGTTGCCGAAACCCAGGTCCTCGTCCAGCGGGACCGCTGGCTCGTCGTCTACCGGCGCAATGTTAAGCGACGGCTGGTCATCTGTGATTTCGGGCAGCGGTCGTGCCGGCGAGCTCTGCCCGTCCACCGCCATCATGAATGTCGTCTGGTTATCCGCGTCAACAGGCACCTCGAACCCGAAATCGCTGTCCCGCGCTGAAGCCAAAGTCTGCCGCCTCAAGTCTTCCTCCTCAACTCTGTTGTTCCCACTCCGTCAGTAATGAACCCTCGCCACCGCTAAGATATAGCCGCAAGACTCACCTGTCCAACGTACCCTCCGGCTCCCTCCCCTCCTCGTCCAACGCCCCAACCTCAAACGCAGGAAAGAACCCTTCCCCGCGATCATCATCGTCGTCGTCGAGACCCCCGTAATTCCTAAACTCGCTCAACCTCGCGCTCCCCAACGAGATGCGCGACGGCTGATCCACATACGCCCGCCGCGGGAACTCAATTGTCGCATTCTCATCAATCTGCGACAACTCAGGCGCAACAAGCTCGTCCTCGTCGTCGTCCTCAACGTCGAGCGGTAACGACAACCGCGGCCTATCGATCGGAAGCTCGTCATCGTCGTCGTCATCGTACACCGTGCCCCTCCGATTCACCGTCCGTATCGGCAAACTCGCGCTCGGCCCCGTTGCTCTCGATCCGACATCGCTGGGCGACGAGGACGATGAGATGGGCTGCGTGGTATGCTTCACCACGCGACTCAACCCGCGCAGGACATCGTGCAGCGACTCCCTCCGCGGCCGGAAGCTCTCGCGGCGTTTGTTCCCGCCGGGCGTCAGCGCGGCGGCGCGACGCTGGTCGATTGTGCGGTATGCTGCGCGGGCGTGGGGCGTCGCGGCGAGGGAGCGGCGGCCCGAGGCGGAGAGGCCTCGGTAGCCGCCGGCTGAGCTGCGTAGGGAGGAGCGTAGCGGGTTGTTGCTGTTGTTGTTGGAGGGCGTGCGTGGGAGGAGGGAGGCGCGGCTGGAGGGGGGGTCGAGGCTGAGAGTGCGGCGGTTCGGGGTTACGGTGTCGAGGGCGGAAGAGAAGAGGGGGTCGTCGTCTTCTGCGCCGGCGGCTGCTGCGAGGCGCGGGTTGAGGGGGGTTGTGAATGTTGGTGAGGAGGACATCGTGCGGGTTTGGCTTGCGACGGGGTCGCCGTGCGCCGGTGTGGTTGTGGTGTTTGTGCTCTCGGAAAGCTCAGGGTGTTGGTATGGATCTGAGTTGGGAGGACGTGATGATGGTTGGGACGTGATCGTCCTGTCGCGAGACAATCAGGTCGCCGGACGGGCTTGCAGTGTGCCGACGTTAATCTGTCGCAAAAGCGATCGGAAGTGACAACGGGTGGTGTGGAGTTTGTCGACGGTGATATGAGGTGGGCGCGGCGTCAAGGTGCCCCCCACTGTCTCGGAACTTTACCTTGGGAAGACGCGATTCTCGACGCGCCTACTGAGGTGCGGCGGATGTCATCAAAAAGGCAGATTGGCGCACAGACCATTTGAGATATCCGGTATATCGGCCCCACTTCGCCGGTTCTTCAACGGGACACGGGGGTTCCCACAGCTACACCGTCCACAGGAAAGACGGCCAAAAATTAACCTCATCGACGAGTCCTGCCACTTGAGGATTTCAAAAACGAGCATTGATTCTCGCAGGTCATGTCCACACGAGTGTTGACTTTTGGTCTCCTATATAAGGCAATTCCATCCCTAAGAGCCCATGATCTCCACGGCGCCTGAATCCGCGGCGTATGCCATTTCCTTCTTCTTTGTCTTGACGGCTTTGTAAGAATTGACTTACATGGGGAATCCTGCCTCGGCCCTCGCCGTGGGACTGATTAATAAGAGCTGCAACACCGTCATGCTCACTGTTGTGTCTCGCAGAGTCTCACCAATACTGAAAGGTTGAATATCATACTCGATGGTCCCCTTGATTGGCAACAGGGTTCTTGGTCTCCTCCCGGCCTTGCCCTCAGCCGAGGTCCGATCGTTATGATTGTATGCATTCCTGAGGGACGCTTGTCTGCCTGACATTTGTCTCTGCTTTCCTCTGGAGCCTTCAGTGTGGCCGTCCTCACCAGGGCCTTCTCTCGTGGTGTCCCTAGCAAGGCATCCACCGAGCAACGACCTTGAGCAGCAACTTTCGCTTCTCAGATCTTCTAATATAAGATGGTTTCGCGGGTGTCTGTTCCATGAGCAGAGCCCGCATTCAATTATCTCACCTCGGACAATTCATAGTTCTCTCCTTCCTCTCCTCAGCTTCTCTGTTACTTGTAGCTTCCTCGATGAATAATCTCGGGATAAGTCTATCAATACGCTCCCTTCTTGAAACAGTGACCGCCCTTTTTTTCATTCAAGAAAAGCTTAGACTAGCGCCCATCACCACTGGGATACCGAGTTGCAATGGCGGCGGGAGCTAGAGTCAGAGCCTGGAACTATTTCCCTCCTTGTAAAATCGACACTAGGTACAACATGACACCATAGCAAAGTGTTTATCCACATCAAGGCACTTGCTTGGGTAGGAATTAAGATTTTTTATTAACAAAGGATGGAGATGGTATATAGAAGTCATTGAATATGAGACGTTTGTACCAGGGACGTTATGTGACGACAAATCTCTATATAGAGTCAATACTTTGGGCATCATTTCCTAATATCTCATAACAAGATAAGTACCAGCTCACGCCCTTTATCAACCCCAACCAACGTTCTTAAATTACCACTAGTCATAGCTCAAATATTCATCCAAGAATATACTCACAAAAGTGCGAGGCATTATTTGAATGCTATTATGACCTCCGTGATCAGCATATGTCGTACAGGCTCACGAACGCGTAGGAGAGCTTTCATTCATCCCCACCAAACGTATTTCTTTCTTCCTTTTGCCTGCGAACGGTAAGATCTGGGAATCCAAACCAGCGACAGTTGTCTTACCTTCGGACCACGAGTACAGATGACCCTTCCATTCCTAGTGTAGAAGCATCGGCGGGCTTGGTCATATACGCCCTCGCCTATGCTCTGGTAACCAGGGTTGCTTCGCTGCAAGGAAGCATCTGCTCCCAAGGACCTAATCGATGTTTCGATGAAGTGCTGCCTTATGTATCTTAGAGAGTCTGAGTGCAGGGCCTGCTTTACCTGTTCAACCCTCACATGCTATCTGCGGATCATTGCGGGAGCCTTCAATCTCGATTGTCATTGAGGCAGAATACTGAGGTCGATGATCGTCCTTTGGCAGTCCAGGGTCTGCTCGAACTAGGCCTTCCAAATCCCGACTGGTGTCTGGATAATGCTCACCCGCTCTATCACGGAACTTCCGACCTCGCATTCAGCCTGTCTACCGAGGTGGAGAACATTTATAGATTGTCTAGATTGCGGAGGTCATCTCTCCAAACATCGCGAGATAAGAGAGATATAAGATCAACGTGAATCCGTCGCCGAAGGCAATGAATGCGGCCTGCGATGAACTACATCACCAACTAGAATCCACCTAACAATCACCTCACATCATAGCGCCCAACAACCAAACGCACACTATGACGGACAACCTCATCCTCTTAACCGGCGCAACAGGCTTCGTAGGCTACAAAACCCTCATCACCGCCCTCGAAGCCGGCTTCCGCGTCCGCTGCGCCGTGAGATCCAGAGCCGGCATCGACAAGATTCTAGCGGCGCCGAGCATCAAAAGCAACAACCCATCAAAAGACCAGCTCTCCTGGACAATTGTACCCGACATCTCCCACCCAGGCGCATACGACGAGGCCGTCCAGGGCGTGACGTACATCATTCACTGCGCGTCCCCCGTGCCCACCTTCGGCAAAGACGAGCGCGTTGGAACGGAAGAGGAGGTGTACGTCAAACCCGCCGTCGCCGGCGTCCTCGGTCTCCTCGAGAGCGCCAAACGTCACGCGACAAACACCCTCACGCGCGTAGTCGTCACGAGCTCGATCGTGGCCGTCATTCCGATGGAGTGCTTCATGGGCCAGGGCCTAGACCGGCCGGCCATTGATGGAGAATCCCGGGTGGCGACACCGGTCGCCCCGTTCGGATCCGGATTCGGAGCCTATCGCGCGAGCAAAATCGCCGCCCTGAGTGCTTCGGAGGCCTGGGTGAAGGAGCACGCTACAAGTACCAACTTCGACCTCATCTCCGTCATCCCGGCGTGGATCTGGGGCCGCGACGAGCTATCGACGACAGCCGAGTCGCTCCTTTCGGGGTCAAACAGCGTGCTGCTCGAGTACTTACGAGGCAGAAAGAGCGACACGCCCATCCTCTCCAGCTTCATCTCCGTCGACGACGTTGCTGCGGCACATGTAAATGCATTGTCCCCATCGGTATCCGGCAAGCAGAGTTTCCTCTTGGGCAGGCATGTAGCCATGGAGGAAGCCAGGGCCATCGCGATGGAGAACTTTCCCCAGGCGTTTACGGATGGCGTCTATAGCGCGGACGGCAGCCAACCGACTATCAGCGTACCGACGGATGCTTCCGAGGGCGAAAGACTGCTTGGCCGTAAGTTTGCAAGCGGGGAAGACATGGTGAGGGATGTAGCAGGCCAGTTCTCGCAGCTTGTTGCGAACTAGTCCGTAACCTTTTGGAAGACTAGCATGTGCAGCAGTCCATGGTTGTCTTACTGGTTGTTAACCCCGTATCAAACGAGACGAGGCCATGTTCCTCTAGGCTCTTGAGAGGGAAAAGGTCGTGTTGCATTCCAAGTCTCAAACCGGATCCAAGGAACAGATACAGTCGACGGGCATCTTGAAGCTCACAGCCTCACCTGCGACTGGGTGAGGTGAAGACAGACCCAGCTCGCCCTTGCCGGCGATTCCGTGCGTCAAGCTATCTGACAAGGTGATGTGATGGCGTCCGTGTGCTAGAGAGCGTAACCGGGCACGATGGGGAAACGGGTACGGTTACATGTGAAGAAGCGATCTGTGCGACGTGCGGCGGATTGGACCGGGTTTGTGACGGGAAACAAGCGACACTTGTCGAGCGTTTCGACGAATGTTCTTCAAGAGCCAGCGACTTATATGCCTTGCCGGGTTGAAGGTCCGGAGGGTCTCTTCCTCAGCATATTAAGAATGGCCGCAACGCAAGAGTTGATGGGTTGAAAGTGCTCGTCGCCAAGGAAGTCAATGATCTGACCCGTGTTTCCTTGACTTGACAGGAGGTGTCTGACAAGGAAGAGATAGGACGGGTTAGTGTGATAGAGATCAGAAAAAGTCAGTCAGTGTAGAACATATGGATAGCTCTGGTCTGATGGTCCTGAAAGGCCTATGCCAGTGGGTCTGTTGGAACGTCGAACGGCGAGTCACTTGGCAAGTGGACATTTCCTCAATGTAGAAGCCCTCGAGGATGGTGATTTAAGACGGCTCAATATCTGTGGCCTTTGACGTCAGGGCGAGGGTAGATGATGTGAACTAATAGGTCGCCGAATTCAATGCCAGCGCTAGGCCGTTCAATCTCGGCGAATCAGACTAGGCGCCTTTTCGCCTCGAACTCGTCAATCTCAATATCGCGGAGCAGTAATACGGATACTCCATAATCTGTAGCGTGTGACATGACAATATGGATTTGAAGATGTGGATGTGAGTGAGAATGCGCATGTCCAGTTAGATGGATCAGCGCCAGAGCCGGGTACTCCTTGTGAGAGTTCGAGTCGGCAAGGTCGGGTGGACGGGTTGGAAGGCGAAAAGAAGGAGCTTCAAAACGTTCCTTCAAGTGTTCCATCAGAGGCAGAAGTTTGTTACAAGACGTGCGTCAAGTGGCGCCTGAACTCTCATTCTGGGGCGAGCGAGCGGGCGGGCGGGCGGCGAAGGGGACGGACGTTTCTCTTGCATGTGTGAGTGTGTGTATCCCGTACTCCGTACTGCGTATTAGTGTGTGAGTGAGTGTGTGTGGATTGTGGAATACTTTAGCCACAGCGCGGCAGAAAGGCGAGACGAGACTGGTGATGGAGACGGTTAGATGGAGATTGACAGGAAACAAAGGAGGCGTGACCCGACTCATCGTCACAAAGGAAACGGAAACAACGCCTGCGTAGGTACCTCAGGTCGCGTCTTGGGGAGCGACCTACCTACTCCCGTGGTTCAGTATCCGTAGGCTGTAGCAAAGACCTTTGGTGGTGGTGGTGGGGGGCAGGAGAGTTGTCTCCAGGTTGGCAGTGGCTAACTGGATTCCTAGAGGCTGCCGCGATTGACAGATATCGTAGCCCGGCCCCTGGCAAGTTTCGCAAAGCCTCCCAGTTCGATGGACGGGCCGGGGCTAAGCTGTTTTGAGAGTACGTATCCACTTTTACAGTCGAAGACCTTTCCACCCCTTGACTGTGTCTCCTTCCCTTTCAGTTTCCTATTGCCTGTTCAGTGAGGTGACGTTGAAATGAGAGAGCCTTCCGTTTCTTCAGGAAAGCATGGGTCCATCGAGGAGAACGGCAAGAAGTTGCTCGTGAGGGAAGGAAAGGGGGTCCGCTGTATCTGTATCCGTACCTGACGGTGTAATAGGCCGGACTGACCTGATTTTCTGATGATTTACTCCTGAACAGTCCCAAGGAGGGAAAGATGGCCGATGCGATGATCCAAATTGCAAAGTGAGAAAATGGACGGTCGGCCGGTGCGATTATTGAATATTGGACATTGACGGGGCCCTCAGGGATTAACCAAGGCTCCCCTGGGATGCCGCGAGAGCTCCCTGTACGCGCTACTTTTTAGCTCTGGCTCATCACGAACCGTCAGTCGTGACATTCGAGGTACATACCTACCTTGATTTCCCTTCCGAGCTTACCTTACCTCACTGTTCAAGCCATGAAAGAGATGGATGGAGCTTTTGACAAAGCGAGCGGATATTAGAGTTGATGGGTGACTTCTGCATTGCCCCGTTGTGACCGTGATATGAAATGGCGGCTAGAACTCCTGGTTAACATCGTGAAATGGACCAGTAGAGTTTTCGTATACATCAGATCGGTGCATACGCGCCTCCATGTTAGAGATATCGTCATCGTCATACCTTAACGACTGATCGGATGAGAGGAGTCGTGTCGAGTCGACATGATAGTGAGCAGGTCCCAGCGGCACCCAATCTCATCAAGTAGGTAACACGATGCGCCATGGATTTGACGGTTGTTTAGCGCTTGACACATTTGCGCTCTTGTTCAGGCATCACCATTCGTCTGGGTTGGTTTCTTGGGATAGCATCCCTAGTCAAGGTCATCGCGTTTCCAGAGTGAAGTTCTGGTTCCAAAGTAGCGGCGCCATCGCTTAGCTACCTAGGTGTCCGTAAAGGTTGTACAGTTTTCTTGTTTCCCTATCAACGTCTCATTCCCGTGACGATCCCAGGCAGAGTCCAGGTCGAGTTCGGTTCATTCCTCGAGGTACGACATTGGCATCGTCATGAGCCGCTCTTAGTGGTTGGTGTTTGTTGCACGTACCTCTGAGTACCTCATCTGCCAGTGGCCCGTCAAAAAAACCCCGCCGACAGCAAAGCGCCAATCGCAGAACCAACCACCGACGACGGAGGTGAGGGGTCAACACGGACCACCCACACCGCCGCCAACCACAAGTATCGGTAGGTATTGGATCCATCCATCCAGACAGATCCAGATCCAGACCTAGTCCGGGACCCAACACCAGCCTCTCTTTCCTTGAGAGTAAGAACTTGCTCTTGCCTCCCGTTTCCTTAACTCGCTTTCCGCCTCCAAGGAAGGAAGCAAGCAAGCGTGGGAAGGCACCTCCTACATCATCGCCGACCATCTACCTTAGTGTCTGTCGGCAGACAATCTCCGCATGATTTCAAAGGTTAACACCTACTCCGTACAATGGAAGGACAAGATACTCCATCTCGCTCGCATCTTCATCTTCGTCCTCAGACGGGACCCGACCAATATTGACCACCAGAAATTCAGAACCCACATCTTACCTACCGTCCACCGTCCACCCCCCGAAGAATTCCGCCGCTGACTGGCCTGCGCCGTGCCCGCCTGCCGGATCTTGACCACCCAATCCAGCCTGTCCTCCTTCCCAAGTCCCAAATCCATCCCGCGCCTTCAAACGCAGTGCAGCGTCCACTGGTACCTTGCACGGTGCCTTACCTAAGGTACTTCGTGCAAGCCTCAAGTTCTCTCCCTTGGGCCTGTGAACCGCCAGTGACCTCCCACACGCGCCCGGCTGGTCTCATCCTTCTCGCCTCACCTTGCACACCATCAGATCCATCCAGTCAATCAAATCAATCATCTGCTATGCCAAACTTACGTTGGTCTACTACCGTCCAGTAATGAGTCCGTCAATCTTCGTCTGGTCGCGACGCATTGCTTCCATTCTCCATTGGCAACTCTACCTAGGACCCCCAACTCAGATATTGCGAACCTGTAACTCTTTGCCCTCTTTGCCGCCGCTTTCCCATTGGATTGGGATCACTGGTCAATAGGTCGTTACAAGGTAAAGCACGTTGACGCCGAAACTGTTGCAGCCAGGAGCTCCTTGCTGCCCGCGACGCACTGCACTGCAGCGCATCGCATCGCATCGCAGACCGCACACCGGTACGTGCCACCCATATGCCCCCCTCTGCTTCCCCTCCTTCCCAAACCCGCGCCTGGTTATCTGTGTAAGTACCTCTCTACCGCTCTCTACCTACGTCGGGGGAGCAAGGTACCTTACCTTACATTACCTAACCAAAGGTACCTTGGTTTTCAGCGCTTCTTGCCTCATCCTCACCTCACTCGCCTCGCATCTTGCCAAACCTTTGCCTTCTGTTGCCTTGACTTCTATTGCTTGTTCGTCACTTTGTGCCTGTACCTTACCTACCTAGCCGTTGTGTGCTCTCTCTGTACCTATCCATCATCCATCGTTAGCAATACCTGCCATCTTCTCCCAATCCACTATAACCGATCTCTTGAAATCTCCAGTCAATCGTGCTTTGCCTCGATATCGCTCACTGCCACGGCCGGCTGCTTCCACTGCCACCGCCCTCTTGTCTTCTTTGTTGTTCAAACTCACAACTCACACAACGTGACAACCCAACATCCCATCCCGTCTTCAGGTTCTCTTCAACACTCTTTGTAGCTTGCTGCGGCTGGGGCACACTCCCACTTCTGACAGCAAAAGTAAGGTAGCCGCCAACCTCGAAACATTGAATCCCTATCCCATCAGCAGTGACTTCCTTGCTGCTCTAATCTGGATCCGTCCAGTACCAATACTGCGTACAGCACACTGCCTTGGTGACTGTCTCTCATTGCATCTTACCTTATCCTGGTGAGTGTTTTGTCCTGCTTGGTCAGGGCTGTCCTCGGGCTCGCTCCTCTTCTCTCATCCTTCTCCTCCCATCCGTACGGATGGATACTCCTCTCCTCAGACTCCTCTCCCGTTGTCCAACGCTTTCACTTTCCCACCACCTTCGACACACCCCCGTCGGCTTCTCCCCCCTTGCCCTGTCCCAAGACCAGACAGACCCCGTACCAAAAGGTACCTACCTAACTACCTACGTCGGACCAAGTTACTGAGGTAGCCATTCCCATTCCATCTCAGCACTGCTCTCGGGCTCTCCTCACCTTGCCTTGCCCTTACCTCACCACCTCACCTCATACCTTTCCTTCCATTCCCTGGACCTTACGACGACCCTACCGCACTGCTACTCTAAACCGCCTGCCCAGCGCCAGTGTGCCCAGTGCCCACCCCGACCCCCTCCACTTCCCTTCCCTCAGGTTTCCCAATTGCCCCCATCCCCACTTTCTTTGCCTGAGAAGAAGGTTAGATATACAGGGTACCGTTATCACCCTTCCAGCTTCACCTCCTGCGGCACTAATCCCTTCCGCTGTGTCAAAACATTTCTGACCTCGACTTTTTATGCAGCCATCGGAACCCACCAGAGCTCAGACTCCCCATCTCCAGTCGTCTCCAGTCGTCTTTTGCTGCTGCCGCGCAGTGTGCCTGCTTCGCTTTCTTCTGCCACCTTACGCCAACTCTGCTCACTTCCATCTGTACGGATACCCAAGTCCCAAACTCTCACCTCACACTCTCATACCCTTTGACTCTTTCTCTCGCCTACCTTACCTCGCTCTGTGTCCGACCCTAACCTTGCCGTCAAACAGAGACTCGTCGTCTAGACCCTCCTGCTCTCGCCTCGTTCCTTCCGCTCCTGCTACCTGGAACCTGAATCTCCTTTGCCGCTTTGTCTGTTCGACACGACGCGACACGACACGACGCTTGTCGCCAGCCCAGGCCGCCCACATCGTACCATACTATACCAAAGCTCTCTATACCACACCCATAATTGCGATTCCTCAGGACCAAACACACATCTGAGCAACCACCGCCTAATCCAAACGCTCGCCAATTCTCCTTGTCCCTCCAACCTGGTGTCACACTTGACTTTGCAGAATCCCATTTCGGATCGATTTCCAATTCGCAGCCGCTTCTCCTAACCCAACCTGCGAACTCTATTCGCATCAACGACTGTCGTGGAATCCAACTACACATCGTTTAGATATCACAGAAATGGCTCAGCCAGGAGTCCAGTCGTTGAAGGTGCGTCGCGCTTGGCGACACCCATCATCCTGATATCGATAGTTGGGAAGGAGCGAATCGCTAATGGTGTTGTGATCTTGCAGTGCGTGGTGACAGGTGACGGTGCTGTCGGAAAAGTAAGCTGCTCCCATCATCATACCCCTCGGCATCTCGCGACTAATCCATCTTGTAGACATGCCTGCTTATTTCCTACACAACGAACGCCTTCCCCGGCGAGTACATTCCTACCGTGTAAGCACTCTACATGGCGATTGATGAAGGAGTTCCGATCTGACCTCCAGCTTCTAGCTTCGACAACTACTCGGCGAGTGTGATGGTTGATGGAAAGCCGATCAGCCTGGGACTTTGGGATACTGCTGGTCAGGAAGATTACGACAGACTGCGGCCGCTTTCATACCCCCAGACCGACGTCTTCCTCATTTGCTTCTCCATTGTCAGCCCGCCGTCATTTGACAACGTCAAGGCCAAGGTACGGCATCCTGCACCACGACGACGACCACCACCACATGGAGATCAGCACTAATTTGATGCAGTGGTACCCCGAGATCGACCACCATGCGCCAAACATTCCCATCATCCTCGTCGGCACCAAGTTGGATTTGAGAGAGGACCCCAACACCCTCGAGTCCCTCCGCCAAAAGCGCATGGAGCCCGTTTCCTACGATCAGGCCTTGGTTTGCGCCAAGGAGATCAAGGCACACAAGTACCTAGAGTGCTCTGCCCTGACACAGAGAAATCTGAAGAGCGTTTTCGATGAGGCTATTCGGTGAGGATTCTTCAGTGCCAATGTGTCAGAGTAAATAGCTAACCTGGAATTAGTGCCGTCTTGAACCCTCGCCCGGTCGCTACGCAGAAGAAGAAGTCCAAGTGCACGATTTTGTAAACGCCTTTTACTTGACCTCAAGCGTTGCGGGTTAACATTTGGATTGGCGTTCGGCAGTGTATAACACGCCTAGTTCTCTGCTGCCTTTTCGTCAGGGCTCAACCATGTTGCACAACCCGGTGCCTCACGCTTATCCAACGAGAAGAAACACTTATTTTCAGAGGCACAACCCCATTCGAGAGCCCCCCGCTGAGCACAGCCTGCGAAGATCGCAACAAACCCCCAAATATCAGATTTTGCCCATCTGCCACACCGAATTTGTGAATGACACTCGTGGTGTCTCTGGAATCGGCCATGACAGTTGAGCAGGATCAGTGCTTTCGTTATTGCTCTTTTGTCTCTTTTCCGGGAGCAAAAGGCGAAGAAGAGAATGACAAGACACAATGGGGCATCGTTGGTAGCAGGCATGCTTTGCAACATAACAACACAAGGATATCCCACGTTTTCTGTAGATAGCACTCACTCTCACAAAGACACTACTTTTTTCATGGAGGAATTTAGACACTGGGTCAGGAAGGGATGAGCTTCGTCTTGAGAATTGACTGCCATTGCAAATGCACTTGGGTATTGGATGCGTGAGAATCTTGATGTTGCTTGCAATGCTTTGATGGCTCTATTGATCTCCCTTTTTTCTATACCACAACTCCTGGTTCCTTGATCCAGAGGTGTATATACATCCAGATCCAGCTTTTTGTTCATCAGTCCAACAACGACCAAATTACACCTTTCCAACATTCATGCCCGTTCGTCCATCCTTCCGTCTACTGATACATCATGGCCAAGCGACTGGGGTGGATGCTATCCTGCTGGGAGTTGGCCCCACCCTGCTTGGCCCTCTCCTTCTTGTACTCCTCCTCCTTTTGCATGCGCCTGTGGCGGTTCTCGTCGAGCTGGACGTTGCGCTCCTTGATCTTGTCCTTGCGGAACTTGCTCTTGCCTCCGCCGCCGGCGCTGTTGTTTGTTAGCTGAAGTTTACATCAGGGGAGGCAGGGGTTGGTTTAGGAGAGGTAGAAGGAGGGTCAGGATCAGGGTAGGATGGTGAGGGCTAGGGGTGAAGGAATACGGGACGCAAACGTACGAAAGCTCGAGGTTGATCTGGCGCGCGGGCGAGAGGCCGTCGTCGAACGAGGTGTGGTGCATCTTGTCGAGGCAGGTGCGCATGTTGGAGCCGTTGGAGAACTCGAGAAAGGCGATGCCGCGGCAGACGTTGGGGTTGCCGTCCTTGTGGAGGCAGCGGATGGCCGAGGGCTTGTAGGCTGCAAAGTGGGCGTTGATGGAGTCCTTGTTTGCCGTGTAGGGGAGGTTTCCTGGGGGGTTGAGGGAATGATTAGCTGGGCGTCCATACTTGTTGGGTTTGGAGGTGGTGATGGTGATGGGAGGGATGTAGGCTGGACTCACCGACGAAAACAATGTACTTTTCCCTCTTTCCTCCCTCGGCGGTCTCTTCTTCTTGAGCTGCTGGCTCAGCCGCTGCTTCTTCGACAGGGGCCGCTGCCGCCGGCGCAGCCTCGTCCTTTGCCTTCTTCGCCTTCTTTGACTTTTTTCCCTTCTTCTCCGTCTTCTCCGTCTTTTCCTCGGCGACAGCAGTCTCTACACCATTGGCCTCAGTCTCGGTCTCTGCAGCGGCCTCCTTCTTCTTCTTATCCTTCTTCTCTTTCTTGTCCTTCTTCTCCTTCTTCTCCGTCTTGACATCCAAATCTCCCTTCTTGCTCTTCTTAACCTTCTTCTCTTGCGCGGGCGGGTCGACGTCCATTGCGTCGGCGTCTGCTGATGCGTCCTCTACGGCGGCCTCGGCGGCTTTACGCGCTTCCTTTTCCTTGCGCTTGCGTTCCTTCTTTTCGGCCTTTGATTCCTCGAGGGCGATGAATTCTCCGCCTTCGGGTGCGGATTCGGCGGCGGCCTTCTTTTCCTTCTTTTCCTTCTTCTCCTTCTTTTCGGATTTGGACTTCTTCGTCGAGGACTCGTCTGCGACGGCGGCGGCGTCGGCCGTGGGCTCGGCGCGCTTGCGCTTCTTGGAGAGTTCTGCGGAGGCCATTGTTGCTGATGCTGGGCCTTGGACTCGAGGAAGATTCGAGATCGTTGGTATGAAGTGTCGAATTGAACGAGAGCAACAAAGATTGGGATTATAATTCGAAGGGTCCCGTAGCGGTCACCGTACTGTGGAGCAAGAAACGACGCGGTCAAGAAGGGGGGACTCGGTTCAAAATATTTCCCCTTTGAAAATTGTTGCCCAGAGACTACCTACGAACTTCGGGGGACCAAAAAAAAAGTTTCGGTGTGGGGGCGCGCGAGCGATAAGGAAGGATAAGGAGCGGCGGGCAGCGATTAGAAAACTTTTATGGGACTGAGTGACCGTGCTTGGCTGGCGCGCGCTCACTCGTACACCGGTATACATGCGGCCGGCCTGTGGGGTACGATTCTATCGGAGGCGGGATCTCGGGCAGGGAGAGGGGAGTATGGGACGGACATTTGGATTTCGGCATTGGAGTGGTTCGTTCTCTTCTGGCTCAATTTGTATCGTTTCTGTGCTGATGAGATTTGGCTTGACTTGCTGGTGCTTGGGAAAGCGAAGTGACTCGTCTCTAGAAGGTAAGGCTGCTGGCTTCACGATGTTCATGTAAGCCACAGAGGCTATGTGAACAAGATGCTCTTGATTTCAACGGCATTTGGCTGACTTGGCTTTTCAGTGAGAGCCATGAGCCACTTGGAGAGAAAGAGATGTTTTCCTCCTCATTTGACAGATGTTTAGGGATTGCGGGTATCTGCGTGCAAAACCACTACTGTTGTGGATGGTACGATCATCATCTGCCTTTCTTCCTTTGCGACTGTATGGGGTGTGTTGACGAGTGGTCTTTGGATACTACTTGACGCCCAGCAAAAGCGAACACAGTCTAAGTACAAGTTGCTCGGCAGTATTTTACGTCATCTGTTAGGAGTTGTAAGAAAAACCACACATGTGTTGAATGGGTTGCCTACCTTACCAAGTAACGATTGCAGATTATGAAGGCTATCCTCTCTTCTAGGGTACTTGACGGAGGTCAATGGAGAGCACAACAGCTGCGGAACCACAAAGGCCCCCCTTCCTGCGACCACTCGGCTGCTAATGCCCAGTCTCATAGTAAAAGGGAAACTAATATGAACTCCCTTTCGCCTTTGCAAGCTTGTTCAATGAGTATCAGGTAGTGTACACACAGATAATGAAAAGGTTCTTTCTTCACAAAGTCCGTCAATTCCCTCGGTCAGTCCGTCGACAACTGCCTGTCTGGAGGTGCGCTTTAGCAGACGGAAATATGCGCACTGTGAGTGCTCCAGTGCGGGCCCAAGCACCTACGGATCTCTCCCCAGGTGTCACCCAAGGGGCCTACCTCTCGTACGTACAGTGCGAGATTGAAATTTTCCTTCTCAACATCGAAATTTTTCATACGCTGCCCAGTTCTCATATCAACTACACCAAAATCCTCGCCGAAACTTGTAAACCACCAAAAAGTCTTCACCTGAGATACGTCCAACCACCCGGAAACTCACTTCATTCAGACATCAACCAGTAGATCAAGACTTCCCAGAACGCAAAACCCACACGTCGACACACAGCAATGTCCAACACGAAAAAGAGAGCGGCGCCCAGCCAAGAAGGCGGCGAGGGCGGCCAAAAGGCAAAGAAGCAGAAGAAGAAGTCAGCCTACCAGGTCGACGAGACGCTACTCAACGCCGAGCTGGGAATCAACGAGTCCTTTGCCGTCATGGACAACCAGCTCCTCGCAGACTACACGGCGCAAAAGATTTCCCGCTTCGGTACGGATCTGAGTCCGGTTGAGCTTTCGGATCTGTCCATCTCTGGTGAGTTTTTGGCACCTCGTCATTTTTTTATTACTACTTTCCCAATTACCTCGTTTTTCCATACGTATGATTCTATTCCCATAAAGAGAAGGGGATACTTTGGAGAACAAATAAATGAAAATCGTACTGACACAAACAAGCAAATGCCATCAAGGACACCACATCCTGGACGCAGCCCCGCGCCCTGGACAACCTCCCTGCCTTCCTCGAGAACTTTGCAGAGAGGCCCGACAGGCTCTTCACGGCGCCCAAGGTCAAGGGCGCGCCGCACACCATCATCGTCGCTGCTGCGGGCTTGAGGGCGGCGGACGTCGTGAGGGCCGTGAGGAAGTTTCAGGGGAAGGAGAGTACCGTTTCCAAGCTGGTGAGTTTTCAATTATCTCCTCTTCTTCTCCTAGTCGCTTTTTCACGCTCCGAATATTCTGTTTACCTTGAATTCCCTCACTCTTTTGAGATTCGAGTATTGAGTGGGAAATGTTTGTCCATACCGGTATCCGGTTTGAGGGGCGAAGATGGGAAGAAGGCTAACGTGGGCACATTCATAGTTTGCAAAGCACATGAAGGTAGACGAGCAAGTCCAGTTTCTACAAAAGACAAGAACGGGCATCGCGGTCGGAACGCCCGCCAGACTCATGGAGTTGGTAGACAATGGTGAGTACCGTAAACTAAATCCCCCCCCCCTTTACGCACATCACTGCGGTTATGGACCTCCAAATAGCCACAACACGAGAGACAGAGAACATGCACAGAATGTACATAGCCCAGAAAACACAGCAAACTAACCTTGCAAACCTAGGAGCCCTAAAACTAGACAAACTCCAGCGCCTCGTGGTCGACGCCTCGCACATTGATCAAAAGAAGCGCGGCATCATGGACATGAAGGACACGATGCTCCCGCTCGCGCGGTGGTTGTCGAGGAAGGAGTTCAAGGAGCGGTACGGGGACGAGCAGAAGCCTTTGGATTTGATTTTTTATTAGGGAGCGATGAAGAAAGGGTGTTGACGATGGCTGCGGGATTGCCATCATGTATAGGTGGGAGCTAGGAGACGTTCTGAAGTGAAAGCATGGCGAGGTAGTAGAGGAGAGGTGTGAAGTTCTCGGAAGAAGGGACGTAGAGAGACGGTTGTGATGGATGCCGTCTCGGTACAGTACTACCGGGGTGACGATGGCGGGGAAAGAGCATCTGATGAAGGGCATAGAAAAGGCTTGCTGGGAGCTTGCTGCCCCCATATCATAGAAGAGGCGCGTTAAGACGCGGGTCAAGGAGACAAATCGGATTCTACGGCGACAGCCGGTACTTGTTCAGATGTCACGCCCCGTCTTCGTCCAGTCTCGCATGTCTTGGGATGATTTGTAAGGGAACGAGGGAAGCGTTTGTTACTTAGCTTCACCTGGGACTAGGTACGCCGGCAGATCACGGTCATGGTCTCTGGTCAAGAGGAAGGCATAGATGAGCATTTGACACCGAGTGATTCGCATCCGGCACTCAATACTTGAAGCTGGGTCTGCCCTGAGTCCGGCACATCCGGTACAGCGCCTGTTGGAAAGACTACTATCGCGGGAGAGAGCTTGAAACACTGACGTCTGTCATGCCCGTTCCGACATGTACAATGAACCAAGACAAGGTCCTTGGACTATCGTACGCGGGATGGGATTGGTTGTATTCCTCCTACTGCATCATGAGAGTTTTGTTCATTCACAGTCCACTTGCCTTATGACGGCAAGAGTGGACGACGCATTGGATGGCATATTCTCCCCCACTTTGTCTCCATGAAAGTCTGCGAGATGGTGCTCTATGCATAATGGGAAACCTCTTATGCAGTTGCTGACACTGGACCATTGACTGAGGGTGGTGGTGATATATTACACCCTGATATCAACAGAATCAGTGAAGCTTGGCGGTCTGAAGTCAGTCAGATGTTCCCCGCCAAAGTCTAGAAGGTAGGGATCGCCTGCGTAGAGTTAAAGTCGGCTCGGCAAGCGTTTGAGGTGACAATTCGAGCCCGCACCTCCGGTACCAGGGGCCCTTTGTGTTTTCGATCCGTCACTTTAAATATAAGCCTAGACTAGACGAACGCAGCCGCGGGGCATGGATCGAAATAGGCGAGGGACGCCGACGGTCAAGGTGACTGTTGCAATGGAAGGGGGGAACGGCCAAGCAAAATCAAACTGGGGGTTTGGGATGAATGGCAGTTGAAGAGAATGTCCAGAACGGGGCGGGTTTGAAGATCTTCTGTCGCAGTTATCGGACTCGGGATGCCAAGTCGAATTCGTGCCGTGGTGTCTGGGACAGGGGATGGCAGGCTTGATACACTTTGTACGAGATCGACGTCAAGGGGACGGTTTTGGGATGACAAGAGGATGGGGACAGGCCGAACATGGGATGTCCAAGGGGTCGATTGTCAATTGCTGTCAAATCTTTAGTCGGTAGATGGATGTGATTATGCGAAAGGCAACATGTGTGAGTGTGAACAATGGAGGAAGCCGTATTGTTGCTTGAGTTGTAGCAATAAAACCTCGTTGAATTGTAAGTGGAACCTATCGACGCCTCGACAGTGGAAGAAATTGGGAACTCGAAACATTCCATTGTCGAACGTTGAAGGAATCAAACCCTTGGCTAGCTCGAAAGTTCCAGTACGACTATTTGACAGACTTTCCTACAGCTGTCGCTGGTTAATAGCGATGGTCGAGCTGGAAGTGACCAGATGAAGATACGAGCACCACGAAACAGGGCCTGTCCTGGATCGGCGGGCCACTTGAGGCATCTCCAGAGCTCAACGTATCCGTTCAAAAGGTGGGATGGTGTGTCCATTTCGTATCCGAGTTGAATTAAACCTGCGCGATGGCTACTTGGTACTCTTTAGCGATGTGTCACTGGGCTGATGTTGCCTCTCGTGGGTCTAAGATGATCTGCTGTTTTGATGCTTCAGGTTGCCGTGAACTGCTACCTCGTGCCTCGATACCAGAACAAATCGAGAGACATGCCGCGTTGGAGGGTGACTTTCGTTATTCTTCAACGCTGAGCACGGGTAGGCAGGCACGGCAGGGCAGTGCTCAGCTTTCAACTGAGGGGGGCTAAGCTCGAAAGAGACTACGTGCCCGTTTTGTCGATTGGGGCGGCGGTGGCGGGCGGTGCGAGGTCTGTGTGATTTGCGAATGGAGTTGAAGAGGGGTGGGAGGCTGGGGGCTCCAATTTATTCGTTTTAGCCCCGATAGTGGAGAGAGGGACGCCTCAGCGAAAGAGACCATTTGATGGTACTGGAGGGGAGGAGATTAAGGTAGTCGGCTGTCACCGGGGTCTCGATCTGATTGCGCTACAGTAGACATCAGTGTCGCTATTCATAGCATCCAACTGAATCGTCCTCAAGACATCTGTAGAGTGTAGGGGAACTCACTTACCATCTGCAGTCAAGAGCTGAGGTGAGGTGTGGTTGTCCATCACGTCCTGACTTACGTCTGCCTCTGGGGCGCATAGCAGTGGCACTCGTCATGTAGATGGTCTTGTGCCTCTGAATCGCAAAAGTATCGCAAACACTGCCGGCGTCGAGGACGAATTGCTTTGGTCTCGTGCTCTGTTTGCATCTTTCATGTCGGGTATCAAACTCAACCTAAGTACATAAACGTAGGTTGTAACAATAAGGTACAAACGAACAATGTAAACGAAAAGCAAGGCCGTGCGACGAGGGCGTTGCTTCCAGCTGTCGCTTGCCGATTTCAGACATTTCTCTACCTCTCTCGCTCTTTCTATCCCGTCGCCTTTCTCCACCTCGCAGCTTCCTTCCGCCGCGACCCAAGGACCCCGTGTGCTCACCACCTTAGGTTCCTTCCTTCCTTCAGTTCTGCACCTGCGGCCCGGCTTCCATGCCTAATGTACTGCGTACATACCTTACGTACGCTAAGACCACGGCACTGTACCTTCGTAGTCTCGTCCCAAGAAATTCGAGAGTTAAAGAAAAAAAAAATAGCCCGAGACATCCATTCCATTGTCGGTTCCAGCAATATTCCAGATCAAAGTCTCTTCAAGCTCCAATTCCACGCGTCAACGCCGTTAAACGTCCACTATCCTATCTTCAGCCACCTACCTTACCAAAGGTAGATAGGTCCCTGACGTACCACTTTCGCCCGTCTTCGTCGATTTGCTCCAGGTCGTGGTCCCTCACTCGTCCCACGTTAATCCGTTCTCCGTGTGCTCCCCGGTCCATCAGCAGCTGCCCAGGTACCCACGCACAAGCGACGCCCATCTTCCATTGTGCAGCACACCACCACTACCACCACCTCAACCACCTCCTCCATCGCCGTCCCGCGCCCATCCGTGTATCCAAGGCCACATTTCATCCGCACGATACCCATCACTTCCCCGTCCGACCGGTCACATTGGATGACCCATCCTCCCACGAACCCATCATCGAGCCTCTCGCATGAATTACCTCCGTTTCACCCCCTGCCTCTCCACCTAAACACATCCCCCAACTCTCCTCGCTCACGGTCACCACCACCGTCGCACCGGGAACTTACCTCTCACCACGGCAAAGCCGCAAATCCGCAAAGCTCGCGCCCTCACTCACCTCACTCCTCCACGCCACGAAACCACGCCTGTCCTGGCTTCTTCCTTGTCCCGTCCCGTCTTCGCAAGCAGCCTGCCGCCACCTGAGCCCGAGCCTCCATCTCGTATTACCTGACTAGACTTGCGCCGCATCGCTCAACTCCCCCCCGACCTCTCAAAATGGCCGACCTCCGCTCCCCATCCGACGACAACCTACCCTCCCACAACGAACAGCGCGACAGAGCAAGCAGCATGTCGCTAGGAAACACAGAAACCGCAGCTCCCTCACAGAATGGGGGAGCCGCAACGGCAAACGGCGGCCCGCCCGCCGGTACCGACACGGGCTCAGCGCCTACTTCTGAGGTCTCGCGCCAGGTCCAGGAAGTGCTATCATCAGACGTAAGGAGGCAGTCTGCTCTCTCTCCGGACCACCCGAATACTGACAATGGCCCAGATTGGTGTCGCAACCATGCTAAACCAGCTCAAGGCGAGTATTGCTTCCGCAAAGGTGAGACCGAAACCCGACCCCATTTCCCGACGAGGATGACAGCTGCTGACGGAGACTCTAGGAATTCGCACTCTTCCTCAAGAAGCGATCACACATCGAAGAAAGCCACGCCTCCTCACTCAAGAAGTTGTCCCGTATAAGCCAGGAAACAATGCACCAGCCCGACCACAGGCAAGGCTCTTTTGCGCAGGCCTACAGCGAAATGATGTACATCCACGAGCGCATGGCCGAAAATGGAACGCAATTCGCCCTCTCACTACAACAGATGCACGACGACCTGCTCGAGCTTGCCGCCGTGGCCGAGCGTAGCAGAAAAGGATGGAAGGCAAACGGCTTGGCGGCGGAACACAGGGTGGCAGAATTGGAGGCCGCGATGCGCAAGTCCAAGGCCAAATACGACAGTTTGGCTGAGGAGTACGACCGCGCGCGCACTGGCGACACCAGCAGGAACAGCGGCAAAATGTTCAGCTTGAAGTCCAAGTCTGGCCCCCAGCATGAGGAGGATCTCTTGCGCAAAGCCCAAGGCGCCGATCAGGATTACCAGGCCAAGGTGCAGACACTGCAGAGTGAGAAGGCCGAATTGATTGCAAGGACGAGACCGGAGGCCATCTCTGCTCTGCAGGACTTGGTCAAGGAGACCGACTCTGGTCTGGCGCTGCAAATGCAGAAGTTTGGTTGGTCAACGCATCGCTTCTTAAAGAACCTGAGCTAACGCAGTCGCAGCCTCCTTCAACGAGAAGCTGCTCTTGAGTAACGGTCTTAGCATCAGCCCCATCAAGGGTCAAGGTTCTGGCGGAGGACCGCGCAGTCTTCGCGAGGCCGTTCTGGCCATTAACAACGAAAAGGACCTTCACGATTACCTGACGTCTCACCACTCGAAGGTTGCCAACAATAACGGCGAGGTCAAATACGAGAAGAACCCGATCTTGGCAACCGCCCGCCAGCAAGCAATGGGCCACCAGCCCAATGCTTCGGTATCAAACGTACCGCAGGCCGCGCCATCCGGATCGTTCTCTGGGCCACCAGGAGGATCAAACCAGCAACAGCAACGAGATATGCCACCTCCTGCTAGACCCAGCAATTTCCAACCGCCAGCCGACTCTCCCCAAAGCTTTGCGCCGCCTAATATGCCGGCTGCTCAACAGCCAAGGCCATCGTCTCAGCAGCAGCACCCTTCTCCTCAGGCGCAGCAGCACGGCCGTAGCTTCAGTACTAACAACATGCTGAACCAGCCCAGCCAACAGCAGCAATTCCAGTCGAACCGCAACTCTGGTGTCGTAGCGCCAACGTACAATAGTGGTGGCATGTCCTCTCAAGGACCGCCACAGCTAGGAGCATTGCCATTTCAGACATCGCAGTCGCCTCCGCCGCCGCAGCAGCAGCCCCAGCAACGAGCGCCGCCGCCACAAAGCCAGTACCAGCCTCCTCAGCAGCACCAGGCTCCACCGGCACAACAGTATCCTCCTCAAGGACCACCACCAGGTGCAGGAGGATACCCTCAACAGAACAGACAATCCCCTCCTCTCGGCGGTCCTTCCGGGCCGTCGCCCAATGCCGCGAGGCCCACATTCGGGCTAAGCCTGCCTCGCTTGTATGAGCGAGACGGTTTGCCTGTGCCCATGGTCGTCTATCAGTGTATCCAGGCAGTGGACCTCTACGGACTTGGCGTCGAGGGCATCTACCGGCAGTCCGGCTCATTGACGCATATCAACAAGCTCAAGACCATGTTCGACACCGACTCGAGCAACCCAGCGTTGGATTTCAGAAATCCCGAGAACTTTTACCATGACGTCAATAGTGTTACTGGCCTGTTGAAGCAGTTCTTGCGTGATCTCCCCAACCCCCTTCTCACTACAGAGCATCACAGCGAGTTGATCGAGGCAGCCAGTACGTTGTCCTTTCTTGATTGATTTTGACTATCACTAACCCTTCACAGAACAAGAAGATGACATCGTTCGCCGAGACTCCCTCCACGCCATCATCAACAGCCTCCCCGATCCCAACTACGCCACTCTGCGCTCGCTGACCCTCCACCTCCACCGCGTCATGGAGAACTCCCATGTCAACCGGATGAACTCCCACAACCTTTCCGTCATCTTTGGCCCCACGGTCATGGGCACCGATCCGGCAACAAGCATCGCCGACGCCGGATGGCAGATCAAGGTTGTCGATACAATTCTGCAAAACACCTACGAGATCTTTGACGACGAATGAATGCGGCATGGCTTGCACTCGTTCTAGCGTCCCTGTTTCAAGTCCTCAAAAATTCGCAGGTCTCCTAATCTAGGTTAGATTGGGCCAAAACGTACATACAATCGCCCATGTATTCAGGCGAGGAATTATCCGCCGGCAACAGGTCTTTCAAGATCGGTTCAAAGGCATGGATGTTCACAAAATGGTCTGGATTCAACGGGTTTCGGCAGAGCGTAAGGGGTGGCGTTTGGGGGTTCAGAACTCCATCCTTTTTCTTTTCAAATTTCAGGGATACCAGGGTCCTGTAGCACATCACAGCACAGCGTCGCGTTCAGCGTCCTCTTTTGATTTCTCTTCTTCTCTTTGCAGCTCTCTCCTTCCTTCCTCATGTGGTCCTTTTGTCGGACGACTGCCGGGGCGGCCTGGGAAACATCGAATGGAAGGGTGCCGTAGGATTATGTAGCAACCTGGATGAAGGGGATAAGCGGAAAATATGAGCATTCAATTCGTTCATGTGATGTTTTGCTTTGTGCCTTTGCGTGAATGTTGGCATATATTTTAGAAAGGCCATGATGTGGTGTACATGTGTCTATCGTTGTGATTGTGATTACAAGGTTGCCTCGTTCTCGCCCACGACTCGAGGGCACGGCTGACTTGTGTCACATTGGTGGGCTAAGGAATGAATGCTCGAGAGGGCCGCGGAAGGTGTTTCTGGTGCGTAGAAGGCAGCTCCGTTCGGCTATCATGACTCAGATACTCATCTCTCAGTAGTAACGCGCTCGTTTTGTATCGTCGTGTATCACGCTCGTATTCGTTCCCTTTGGAATACAGGATAATGACCCCTACAACGTAAGGCTGTTTTATAACTCTTTTAACCCGCACTCTGCTAAGTTAGTGCGTTCACGGTAAAGGTCGGAAGTATCCCTAAGCCAAGAGCGAGCCCGCTCCCTTCTCTAAGTCAAGGAGGAGCTGTAAGCAGAAAGAGTCTTAATCGCATCATGAATGGGAGAGATGACGGCAGCGGGCAGCGGGCAACGGGTCTCTCGGTCCATCGAAGGAGCGAAGTTAACTACACCAGACTTGGAACTAATAAAGCATGCTCATCATTCTCGTATTCCTGCCTCGGTGCTTTATACTAAAATATATAAGGTGCCGCGTTCTAATACTCGTGAGAGGTCATCACAAATCACATCGAAGAAGTGGTCACAGTAGAAGCAGTCGAGCTTTGAATGGTCGAGGGAGACGAGCTGCCTTTTACAATTTTGGAGTCGATGCGATAGGACCTAGGGACAGAGTAAGGTAGACATTTTTAAAGACCACGGTTGTTTATCCTCGTTTATCGTCCCGCCGTTCGGGGTAACGAATACGTTGGGGAGGCGGGATCTAGAAAGAGAACGTGGCTGTGATAGGCTTTAGGTCTTTTTGTTAGTAAAAGGATTAGGGGGTTGCTAAAAGGGTTAAGGAGAGAGAGAGTGAGTGAGAGAGAGAGAGAGAGAGAGAGAGAGAGAGAGAGAGGAACAAGAAAGGAACTTGGGAGTCTTTTGAATTTCTCTCTATTATCATAGCGGACAAGTACGATCGCTTAGTCTGTTCTAGGCTTGCCAGAGCGCGTCTTATATGGATCTATGTGATTGATCTACATAGGCTTGTGAGGAATCTCTTGTTTGCTCTGATATAAAATGCCGTAGACACCACCAAGAATATATTCCTATCCATACGAAGCAGGAAGTAATGGTTAAGTGACGAGGCTCTTACAAGGACAGGGATCTCATGTGACCTTTCATTCGTTCGGTGTCATAATCTAATCCCACTAGACAGCACCACGGGCTCAGAGCATACTTTGCCCTCCAAACCGAAACCTTAAGCTTCGAGCATAGATTGGATGGATGAGCTGACCTCTCCCATTTGGACCTGATGGGATCACTCGTGTGTAAAAGACAAGGGAAGGTAAAAATAGTAGAGACCGAAAAACTCCATATCCACTTTGGGGGGACATTCTTTATGTGCCACGAAATGGAATCTCAAGCTGAAGCTGGGCAGGTGACCCCCCTTGGTGCTCAATCTTCTACCTGATCTCTTGAAGTACCGCAGCCTTTCATCAAGTCCTCTTCTAGCTTGATAAGGGCCATGTCACATTGTTCCCTTTATCTTTTCCCAAAACAGACCCTGTTTTAGCCACTGGGGTTCCTGATCCCGTTGGCATGAGGCAAACTATGGCTGAAGACACAGCTCACGCAGTGCTTTGCGGACGTTGGGGCACTCATCTGGCTGCTCCAGCTAGGAAACCCACATTTGGCCTCGCATCTTGCTAATCAGCAAAGGCGCATAAGAAGCGGTTGGTGCGAACACCCCAGTCAAGAGACGGCAGGGAATTTCTTGGTGTCACGGAAGTTCCGGTCTCTCCTTAGTGATCTCGGAGGTAGTGGTTCTAGATCTTACTGCCGGGTATAGACACACTAGCATAAGACGCGAGCACGAGCTAGATAAATAGTGTAATGGGGGTTTGGCCCTTTCTTACTTTCCTTTGATGTCTCTTAAGGTAGATGTAAACACATGTGATCTGTGTGGTACCAACATGCATGCTGTCAGCCTAGGCGTTCAGGAAGTCGCAGGTCGATGAGCATTATCACGAGCCTACTTGGCACCCTGACTGTCTTTATACCAACCGCGCCCCCCTCCCACCTGGCTTCATGGCCCTTTAGCGAATTTCTGCCAAAGACCAAATGCCTGATGGTGTCCGTGCTCCTGACTTGAAAGGAGGAAAGACATCCAAGGCCAAACAGAACCGAACGAGGTACTGGGTTCGTCGACCCTTTCTATATACACAGGATCTTGTAACTCCTTGGGTTCTTCCGACTGAATGAATGGTGTGATTGAGGCTAGAGGCTCGTTGGCAGATTTCCGCCAGGCACGCTCACTCGTATGGCCATGGGATAGGGCCATCGAGTAAACGAATTCAGAAATTCCAGGTTTGATACAATACACGCCTCAAAGAGTCAAGTCAGACAGGTTCTACAGAGACGTATCCGATACTGTAGCCTAGGACTTTTGCTTGAGAGGATGCGTGGAACTAGACCCGTCCACAAGCTTAGTCATGCGAGGTTCGGCCCCAAGGTTCAGGGCAGGATGTCATTTACTTGTTAGCTAGCACTAGAAGTCATGAGGCAGTCACGACACTCTATCTTATTATAATTTACGGAGTAAAGATGTTGAGGGATGCCTCGGGCTCCAAAATTGATGACTAAGCATCTGAGATTGAGGATTGCGATGTCAAAACACCAGAAAGCATCACCAAGGCACTTAGAAACCATCATCAAAACAATCACTCCAAATGGCAAAAGAGTTCACCCCCCCAGTGCCGATTTGGGGGCTACATCTCTTGGTACTCATGCTGGGACTCGAACTCGATCGCTAAGCCTGTCGTCGAGTGGGCTGGTTGGCGTGAATAATTGGTGACCATTAACCATTCCACCACCCACGCCACAGTCTGACCTGACCCCCGACCTAGGGGGCGCCTGCTGTGCTGGTGACAGGAATGGAGTTGGAGGGGCCTATATGGGGTGGCAGCCTTGTCACCTGGCCATCAAGGTGCTTTTTTCCTGACCTGAGCTGGAGAGGCTGCGCATCTTCTTCATACCATCGCACGCAGCGGATGGATACAATGAAAATGTGAAGGTGTGAAAATCAAAAATTGCCACAGCGATGGCCCCGAAGGACAATCGAGAGAGGTCTACTCCGCGATGTGCAATGCAGGCATCCCTCTCTGCGGTCCGGATTTCTTGATCCCCAGACCGCCCATGAAGGTAAGTATGAAGAAGAGAAGAAGGGAAAACAAGCAAAGGGGAGGAGGAGGTCGGCATTATATAGGCATTCACATGGGGACCTTGCGGGCTGAGGCCACCATTTCGCTTCCGTGCAAGGGTGGAGCTTTGGGGATAGGCCAATGAAAGAGCACAGACGAAGGAGCTGCCTGCCGTAGCGGAGATGAGTCCGGATCAATTCCGGAGCTTTCCAGCACCCGATCACTCAACGCATGCTTCAGCATTTTGCTTAAGCAGGTGGAACATGAGGTGCAATGAGCTTCTCATTGCTTCTCTCATTATTGATGCCGCATGGCTGAGAAGAGATAGGCTCCGTGGTCAGAAACTACCTCAGTGTTTTGTTCGGAAAAGACAAAGCATTTTCGATCTTCAGGATGATGGGCGATGCATGAGATGGGACATGATGAAGGTGCTTCATCCCTTGCATTTTCTTCTACGTCCTAACTTCATAGAGGCACAAAAGAATCCATCCTATGCCTGCAAATAGGCCCTTCATCTGATTTCGGGCACCTCTCATTCAGCCTTTCAAAACCCGGGGTGTCAGATGGACATCCAAGCCGCCCTTCTCCCATAGAATGTAGACCTTTGTCTCAGCGTACCAGTTCGCTGTCTCCGCTGCTGAGCGGATATCGAAGTTCCAGATTAGTCTCGCGAGAATCAACCTCATCTCGGCATAGGCAAGACTAGATGATCACCTGTCAGCGGGGATCCCCAACGGTGCCGACTCCATCGTCTGAGCCATGGAGAACGTCTTGAGGGCTGCTCACTTCTTCCCAATGCAGTTGCGAGGACCGATGGAAAACGGTTGCAGAGCCCGCTTGGCATCATTTGCAAACCGCGGGTCCCCCAAGAATCGCTCCGGGATGAACTCCTCCGGCATTGCGAAGTGGTCGGGGTTATGGTAGACTGACCAATGCCAGGTATCCACTACAGTCTAGAACGCACGATTCTCAAAGTCAGCGCGCACATAGCCCCCCATAACACCATGAATAAGACACCGCGGGAAAGTAACTTACACCTTGCGGAATAAATTCGCCGAGAATCGTATCGCCCCCTTCGCCAATGGCTCGCGGGCTGGGACCAGGTACCGGCGGGAACATCCGCAAGCTCTCGTCCAAGACGGCCAGGAGGTACGGCAGGTTTTGCACGCTGAGCATATTGATCTCATCCTCCGTCGTGAATGCCGATCGGACCTCGTCGTTGAGCTTGGCTAACACGTGTGGGTTGGTTGCGAGGAAGTACGTTGCCGCCGTCAGCAGCGTGGCTGTCGTTTCCGACCCGGCGATGATGAGGACCATGGCGTTGGAGGTCATCTCTTCGAACGACATGGCCTGGATTGATATGTCGGCAACCAGCTTACAGCACCTGGCAGAAGATCGACCTCTTCTGGGATATTCTGACTAAAGTGGCGGCACTCACCTGTCCTGCTGGTTCTGACTTCCTGACCATTGCATCCACGAAATCAGGCCGGCTCTTCCCAAGCTCCAGCCTCTTCCGCAACTTCTCCCTCGATAGCTCCCGGTTCTGAGCATACTTACCCATTAGCTCCCTAGGAAGCGTCAACATGAGAAGCGGCTTCAGCCACGGCAGACGCCGGAAACTCGTCAACATGGCCATGTTCTTGATACTCTTAAATATGAGGTCGACCCAAGGGTGATACGTGCTATCCTCAAGACACCCAAAGGGTTCTCCAAACGCCAAGTCGCCAATAACGTCAAACGTGGTAAAGTTGAACCACTTCCCCACATCCACCGTCTGCTCGCCACCCCGCGATGCCTTCCGCAGCTTCTCAAAGAGGGTATCGACGTACCCCTTGATAATTGGCTGCTGCGCGAGCATAGACTGCGCCGAGAACCCGTGCGCCAACGCCCTGCGGAAGCGGCTGTGGTCCCCGCGGTCGGCGCCGATGATGTTGTCGCGGTTCGGCAGGGCGTTGACGGGGTCTTTGCCGTTCTCGCCGGTGAAGCTCTTGCGGTGGCCTCGGATCTCTGCCATGCCGTCCGGGTGGTTGATGGAGAGGTGGTTGGGGCCTACCCGGACGATGGGGCCGTACTTTTGATGGAGCTGGAGGATCGTGAGGTGACAGGTGCCGGCGATGAATTCGCGGACGTAGGGGATGGAGGAGATTGACCATAATTTTGGGCCGGGGAATTTGCGCAGTGGGTTGAGGTAGAGCTGGTAGATGGCGTATCCTATGAAGTATGCGAGGAGCTGTGTGAGGGGTGAGTATTCGGTCCGCCTGAATGTGCTTATGGGGATTCATAACAGGATAGAAAGGTTTGGCTTACAGTACAGAGCACCGCGATTGGCATAATCAGCATCAAAGACCACCGGGCCTCGTCGAGGCTGAAGGATTGCAACATATCGTTTCCTTGATCTGAAGAGGGGCTTGGGTGTCAGTAGTTGATGTCCAGTAGCGTCCCGAGATCGATCAAGCAGGCTCTTTATAAAAAAGAACCCTTTACTCTTTTGCGCTTCCATTCAAATGTGATATCACTACACACACCCTTTTCACGTCTCCTCGAAGCCGTTTCATCGGCTTTCACTCGCCCGCATCCCTGATTCCGTCCCAATTACCAAGCGAACCCCTCTTATTCGTCACAGAACACACAAGGTCCTTAGCTCCATGTAACCGTAAACCCGCTGCACTGATTCAAGATCTCCCAAATTCAAACTCGATAACGTTGATCGCCCGGCCGTGACTCTCCTCCCCCAGACTTTGACCAAAATTGCGGTGCCCGAACTCCGCCAGCTCCATGCAGGAGCGGACTACTCCGTTGCGGAACGTGCTTTCGGGCGGCCGTTCTATGAGCTCCGGGGCCGAAAAGATTGGCCCGTCTTCTCATTGACGACGTTCGTCTCTTCTTCGGTCCCATTCATGTCAGAAAACTACACAAGTGGTCACTTGTGATTGGGTTTGTCTCCGAGAGAAGCCTCGAATTCAATCGTCTTGCGTATCTCGTATCCCGGTAAACCTTGAAGACACTTTCGGGTTGTTGGGGCGTAGAACGACATATCATTGAATTAACTCAGCATCTTTCGAAGCTTTGTACTCGGCGTTAGGGCGATTCCAGTCCCTATTCCGATATCGTCTCAAGCATATTGCGAGGGTGAATGAGCGTTCCATCCACTGCCTAGTATTCCGGGCTCACACATAGGCTTCATGAACACGACTCAGACTGAGTTGTAGGCCGTTAATGAGGTTTTGGTATAATACTTGTATGAACATGACAGAATTCGCTGTGAAAAGATGTCGCTGCCGTTTTGTAAACGACGAAGGTTTCGCCAGGTGAAAGGCTTATACCAACATAAGTGTGTCCGGATGTGTGCTGGTGATGCGTGCCAAACCAGGATTAATTAGGCTGGATGAACTTTACTCGTCCTGGCTCGACGAAATCCAACAATCACACCAACTAGCTTGGATTCCTGGCCCGCTGAGCGTAAAAGAGATTAATCAATCATTTCTGCGCATGTCAAGATAAAAAGGAATTAGATATTCGTTTTTTTGGCAAAAGGAAAGGACCGACCGCGGTTCGAACGCGGGGCCTAGAGATAACTGCGTGGAACTGCAATCTCTCGCTCTACCACTGAGCTATCGATCCTACTCAGATGATGACAAAAATTGGGACTCCGCGCGCATAACAACCCAGCAGTCTCCGCCGCTCTAACATCTCGTTTGGAGCCTCCATTCAGGTCACAGCTTTCCTTTTGAGAGGCATCCCTAGTTTGATCAATTTGTTGGTCTTGGAAGGCGCCAGATGAGCCGAGTACTTCAGATGATCTCTAGTTGAAGGTGCTCTGCCATCGATGTTGTGCAAAGTCCACCTCATGATGCCACATGAAGATGGAGAGGCGAGGAATATGTGTTAATCTGGACTTGTGCTTTCATCCAAACAACAGTGGTGATTGTCGAAGTTGATGTTGATCTTACTTGAGGTGATAATGGGGCACTGTGTCTCATCCCTTCTTTTTTTGGTGCCCAATTTTGACTTTGCAATTTGATCTTCAGCGCCCAAGACATTATCATAGTTTACCTATAGCAAGAACTGAGCACTTGTGACTACAGTAGTGAGAGCAGGTATATTCTGACAAGCTCTTGGCGACTTTGATGGTTGAAGCAACGAAGCTTACACTATCCGTACTGCATACGCACAAGGCCTCGCCAGTCTATCAGTGACTCCTACTCATTGTGTGGATGCCTCCATTAGAGAAAGCCAGACCGAGGTAAATGAAGCTGGCGAAGCACGCTATCAATCTCACAGTCTCTCGTCCAGACTCCATGCTCTATGATACTCTAAATCTAACTATTAGGTAAACAACGACCACAAGAGTCACAAACACAAACGGGGAGGTACGAATGCACCTCCAAAGCGGGGTCATAGCAGCTTGCGTTTCCCCAATCTCTCCCAGTGAACCCTGAACATCTACAACTGAGCCAGCCGGGTAGCGGCGGCCTCCGGTAGATGTTAGCGTTGCAGCGCACCCCTGGCACTGGTGCATTCCGCCTGCGACAGGTGCAGCTCTCCCCCGAATCTGGACCACCCGACCACACGGGGCCCTGCACCTTAGACTCCTCAGTTGGGGAAAAGTGGACCCGACGAGCTCCATGGGGCGGTGGAATTCAACATCACTTCGTTACGCACCACGGAGGCTCTGACTACATTCCTTCTTACAACCTTTCTCCTTCTGCTCCTCGATACTGCTTCAACCTTCTTCCTCATACACAACTTGTAAAGCTTCACTTCGTCATTGGGAGTCGCGTAATCTCATAGATTTGATACCGGACAGGAAGATAGCGACACGAATCGGGTACCCCTCCAAGAGCCGTTACCCCTCCCCACCCCGCCATCTTCAACCTCACTCTCACTCAACCTTGACCTCGATTCGGAAGGTAGCCCATCATGACGACAAGATACAGAGTAGAGTGTAAGCAAACCAAAATGCCAACTCTCCATTGAGATAACCTCACCAACTAACGCTTGTACAGATGCTCTCAAGACCCACAGACGAGACCAGTTCATAGGTACGGCAGCATCCGCCAGGCTCATCGAGTCTCATGACAAGTGTCTAGAGACTCACCTCGAAGCTGCGCCACAACGGCTCTCTTACTCAAGTGGCAGCTGGAGGAGAGAAGATCGTCAAGAATCTAGCCAGCAGCGAAGTCGCTGTCCCATTGTCTCCCCAGCTTATCATCGTCAGCCACCTTGAGATCACCGCAATGTCCAAAGCCTCACGATCAAGCTGTCTCTTAGCTGGCAACTAGCTAACCCTCACCTCCAGAATGGATTAAAGGTCTCCTGGCAGTCCCCTTTGTCCTCTACTCCCAGCCCACCGGCGTCTTCGACACGAGAGCGACGAGCATAGCCCGCATGGCAGAGGAATCCCACCGCCGCTACGCCGAAATCTTTCGCGACGTCGAGCACATGATAGACGACCACAGTAAGCTTCCTCCAGTCTCATCTCGCTGACTTTAGCTCATTCACTTCTCTCCCCTTTGAATCGATTTGTCAAAATTAACACACCCACAGTAACCCGTCAAGACGAAGACCTCCC
The DNA here is from genome assembly GCF_030869305.1 of Colletotrichum tamarilloi. Classification (NCBI taxonomy): domain Eukaryota; kingdom Fungi; phylum Ascomycota; class Sordariomycetes; order Glomerellales; family Glomerellaceae; genus Colletotrichum; species Colletotrichum tamarilloi. Next base: position 397,511 of record NW_026849400.1, on the reverse strand, counting down.
CTCAAAACTGAAAATGCTCGTCCCCTCAGCAGGGCCCTTCTTCACCCGCCTCCCCCTCGAAGCAGCCTTCACCCTCATGGACGCAAAACGCCTCATCTCCTCCCGCCGCTACGTCTCCCCCTCCTTCAACGACGTCCGCCTCATCCTCAACGCCGCCCAAATCCTCGCCGTCACCAGTCCCAGCCCCAGTCCAAACCCATCCACCGCCACCACCGCCACCTCCCTCCAACTCGCAACCTTTGACGGAGACGTAACCCTCTACGACGACGGCGAATCCCTCCTTCCCACCTCCCCCCTCATCCCCCGCCTCCTCTCCCTCCTCCGTCGCGACATCAAAATCGGCATCGTCACAGCAGCAGGCTACACAACAGCAGACCGCTACTACGACCGCCTCCACGGCCTCCTCGACGCCATCGCCGCCGCGCCCGACCTATCCCCGATCCAAAAGGCCTCCATCGTCATCATGGGCGGCGAAGCAAACTACCTCTTCGAATACGACCCGTCCTCCCCGCACCTCCTGGCCCCCGTCCCGCAGGAGCAGTGGCTCACGCCCGAGATGGCATCCTGGTCCGACGCCGACATCTCCGCGCTCCTCGACGTCGCCGAGGGCGCCCTGCTCGAGTGCATCCGCACCCTCAACCTCCCCGCCACCCTCCTCCGCAAAGACCGCGCCGTCGGCATCGTCGCAACCGACCCGGCCGTCCGCATCCCGCGCGAGTCCCTCGAGGAAACCGTCCTCGTCGTCCAGAAAATCCTCGAGCTCTCCGCGCTGGGATCACCCGCCCAAGCAGCCGGCCACAGCACAATCGCGCCCTCTGCCCCTGCCTCTTCCACTGAACCGACTGCTGTCCGCCGCCGCGTCCCCTTCTGCGCCTTCAACGGCGGCCGCGACGTCTTCGTCGACATTGGCGACAAGTCGTGGGGCGTGACCGTCTGCCAGCGCTGGTTCGCCGCCAAGGCTGGACACCCAGAGACCCCCATCGCCGGCGAGAAGACGCTGCACATTGGCGACCAGTTCCTCAGCGCCGGCAGCAACGACTTCAAAGCCCGGAGCGTGGGTACCACTGCGTGGATCGCGAGTCCCGGGGAGACGGGCGAGCTTTTGGATGATTTGATCGCAAGGATTTGAAGTGAAAAAGAGCGAGACACGGAAAAAAAGAAAGAGAGAGAGAGAGAGAGAGAGAGAGAGAGAGGGCAATAGAGGGGGCATGGTAATGATTTACCTCGGACAACGTTCTCCTCCCTCCCTTCTCTGGCTGCGTGACACCAGCCACCGATAACCCGACCCCCCACGAGACCTTGAGGCCATGTAAACGACGTCGAAAGAACAGCTTTGTCAGTCTCGAAGTAGTATTCGTCAAGGACAGGGAAAGGGCTCGAAGGGAGAGAGGACACGGGGCTGTCGATGTAGAAGACGACCAGACGAGTTTCAGTAGTAGGTTCATCAGCAAGGCTTAACTCCGAAAGGGGAATTGCTGACCTGCAGCTATAGAGAACGGGGGAAGGGAAAGGGATAAGAGGGGGGGAACATGCATATTATGAGCTACATCAATATCAATTTTAATACCATTATTTTGACATTCAAGATTGAATCAGTTGGCTTCTTACACACGAACTTACTCCCTGTGACGATTTGATCACACCAGCTTGCAATCACAGGCATGAGAATGTGAACAATGTATGCGTTGACAAATAACGGTCAATGACCGTGGTAGCAATGTTTATTCTTGTTCGGCTATGCCTATACATCGCTTCTTGCAACCAACCTCCAGACATCACGCACCGGCCGTCTATCTAGTTGTTGCATTGCCAATGTGCTGATGGATCAGCCTAGGAACAAAGTTCCATATGCCTCCCTTCCACGACGTCTGTCGCGTCGATTCGTCCTTGCTGCCACTTCTTCCCCTACCTAGGCGTCTGCGCCTCCATTGACACCGTATCCATTGAAAAAAAAAACCAAGCCAATTCGTGAGAAGGAATTCCAATCCTCCGGGGGGTATTGTGCATTTTTGTGTAAACACCGTGAAATCCGTGCCATGAGAAAAATCGAGTGATGCTGCTCCGTGGAGCACTGAGGGAACCCTTCCAGTCATCCTGTCTATCGCCGGGGAATTGAAAAGCAAGCCGCCCACCGTGTGGGAATATACATAGGAAAAGAGGTGAAGGGGGCTGGTCTATTGTGAAAAGCCAAAGCCAAGTGAGTGTAGAAGGTCCACAACTTTGTACAGAGAGGCGGATCATATGTGCTGAATGGGATCGGAAATTATGAAAAGTCTATGCGCGGGTTTCGGCTGTAGTGATGAGGAGAACTGGCTCCTGCGAAAAAGAGCAGTGTTGACTTGGTTCTGCGACGTTTAGAACATAGCGCCCAACGGAGCTCCAAAGTTGGTGCTCTGCTTGAGCTTGAGGGGAATGTCAATTTCCTCGAGCTTGCTCTGCGACTCGGAGACGTCGTCTCTATCCGAGGAAGAAGCTCTGTCGCTGGTCGTACCCTTGTCGCTGGCGGCATCTGTGTCCGCCTTCGCTACGTAGAGATTCTCTTTCGCCTCCAAAGGCTCTTCGACGAGTTCCGGAGTTGGCGCCTTCATGCAAGTGGGAACGGCGTCGGCGCCGCTGCTTACGTCTTCAAGTTTTTCGGACAAACGCTTGAAGAAGATTTCGTCATGAGCAGGGATGTTGCGAACCATCAAGGGGCCCTTCAGGGCAACGTCGTCTGCCGCCTCCAACGTGGGGAGGGGCTCATCGGTACCGCGATAAGCGTCATCCTGAAGATCGGATGAGTCTGCTCTAGCCCTGACATCATACAGCGTTGCCGGGTTCGAGCTCATGTCTGTCGGTGCCAAAGTCGGTGTAGAGCCTCCACTACCATCAGCGACTGTCGCAACTTCTGTGCCAGGAGCTGTTCCCAGAACGGAGAGGGAATGGCTGGGCGTGTGGCCAGCGTGCATGACGAGTCTAGCAGGCTCGGGAGCGGCGAGCACCTCGAGGGTGTGTTCCTGAGTAGGGCTTCGCCTAGACTTGCCAGACTCTCCAGGCGGAGAGACGGCTCTGGAAGAGTTCTTTGAGTTTTCCGGGGGAGTCATGCCGGAGTCGATGAATGTGCTCTTTTGAATGGCGGGTGCCTTGAGGGGGACGCCCTCAAGCTGAGGGTTGATAATTTGAATGTCGACAATGGGGACAGGCTCCTCGTCCTTGGGAGAGCCGAGGAAGTCGACGGGATCTGCGGTAGTGGGCTGCATGTTGGGGTTGAGTGGGATGAATGGCGAAGACTCTGGTTGCCTGGAAGGAGAAATCCGGGAACTACCAGGACTAATAAAGTGAGATCGGATCTGGGCTGGCGAGACGGAGGCTGAGGAAGAGCCATTAGTCGGCCTCCGCTGTGCAGTGCCGTTCGAGAGGCCGAACCGCGCGTCATTGGGTTGCGAGGAGAATCCTGGGAAAGAAAGTTCAGTGGAGCCGTCGGCCCCACCTCGCGTTCCTGTTCCTGGAATTGCAACAGTGACGCCGGCGACTTTGCCCGCCTTCTCTAGCTCGGCTCTTTGCAACGCACCTTGCAGCCGAATCTTGTCATTGTCGATCGCTGCAACTTGCTCTTTGAGGCGGCGGATCTGCTCCGTCAGGTCGTTCTTTTCGGCTTCCCATGCAAGACGTTCGTCTTCCATAATCATCCGCTCCTCCTTGTATACTTCCTCGACACGTTCGCGGTTGGCTTCCATGTACTTGCGCTCGGCTTCCCAGGCCTCCCGAATCCGCGCATTCTGCTGAGCGAGGCGTCTAATAATCTGTGCTGACGGAGGAGCCGAGGCTGCATCGGCAGATACTGATCGTGGGTGAGGCATTCCGTTCGGAGAGACTCTGGTCGTCGACGAAAACGCAGAAGGGTTGTGGCCGTTCAGTTGTTCGAAATGACTCGGCGAGACGACTCGTGGTACTTGGTCGTTCGAAATCGTCTCTCTGTAGCCGTTTGTGCCGTTGACGCCGTTGGGGTGTAAATGGGGTGAAAGAAGGCTTTGCGTTTGCGGCGGATAGCGCACAGCGCCGGATGATTGGGGAGAGTAAATGGAGTTGCCCGTGGCGCTCGTCGTCGTCGTCGTCGATCTATTGTCGAAATAACAGGAGCTCGCCATTCGATTGAGTGACAGCGGAGAGATGACGGCAGAGGGCGGCATATTGGGATCGTGGTCGGTAAAGGCCGATGGCAGAAAAGAGTCGGAGGCGAACATGATTAAGACTCTTGAGAAAGAAGGAGGCAGCTGGGGTTTGAGACCCAGGCAAGGAGCATCGACACCGGTGGTGGGATGGATGTCTTGGGGGGGCTTGCCGGCAGGGAGTGAGCGATGCGCAGTTGCAGCGTGCGTGCAGGAGGGATGACGCAAAAGCTGTTGGATGGCTTATTAGCGCAATTGCTCTCTCTCAGGGCGAGCGCCTCTTTGTGCCTTGGTCTTGGGGATACCTCGGTCATGGGAACTTCTTGGGGTATGGTGAATTCCACAGCGAGGTATGCCAAAGAGTGAAGCCGAATTGGAATTTACCTAGCAATCGATTCGTCGGAAATCCGCCCTGGGGAGAATGTCGAAATGTAAAGATTCGCGCAAAGGTTGTGGTCTGGTAATTTGGTTTGGTGGCGTAGAGTCGTCCGTTCCTTGGGTGAATCAGGTATGCTCCACTGGTGCGGATGTTGTATTCGTAGGTGAGTGTGTAGTTGTGTATGTGTGTTTACTTGTACGGTACCGGTTCAATAGCGTCCAGCTCTGTGTCGAGGGAGAGACGAGACTTGGTGGTGAGTCGAAGTCGCGATCCAGGTCACGGCATGACTAGCCCGACGCATGAAAGTTGTTTCCTTGTTGGGAGCTTTTTGAGTCGCGAGGGAGAGGATAGAAGACGGAGAACGGGAGAAATGACGGCGGCGATGGGGTGGTTATTGTAAAATGGGATGAGTCGTCTCCTATGGATGTGTGGACTTCGTACCTCAGGTGCACCACTGCGGAGAGGCAGACCTAACGGAGACGCAGTGAGGACGGGGAGCAAGAGGTGACCAGGGCGACGAAAAAGGGAACCTTGGGGCAAGCGCTACAAGGTGAGGTACTTGATGGTCAGCCGGACAGATGTGAATTTCGGAGGTAGTCTAGTAACGGGTGGGCAGGGTACCCATACCAACCAGTGACCGATTTCAGAGCGGGTTTTTGGGTGGGTGTGCCGGTGAGGTGAGAGTAATCGGTACCTTACCGCACCGTATTGCGGGTACAAATACTGAGGTGCGGTCTGTGACTCTGTCGTACCTAATTATTACGGTGAGGTATCCGTAGGGAACCTAAGGTGCTTTTGGCACAGAGGTTGGGCTGGACTGCCTGCCTTGGGTACTACCGAGTACGTAGTTGTAGGTGAGAGGTGCGCAAGTGTGGAACTGTGGATTTTGGCGACTGGGGGCAGCAGGGTAATAATGGGGAAATTCAGCAATTCAATTGCTTCGGTAGGGCGGCGCCAGCGGTAACTCCCATGCTCGATCCGCCTTTTATTCTCTCCGTCTCCAATGTCTGTCGCTCTCGTGACACGCGATCAGCCGGGGGAGAAGGGGTTGTCGGGTGTCTGTGTGCGTGTGTGTGGGTATTCGCACGAAGAAGCGTGGAAGCATAGGCGGGCAGCAAGCAGATCAAGGGCCCGGGTTGGTTTGGGGGCGGAAGAAGAGGAGAAAGCAGATGGGAATGGACGAGTTCGGACTGCGTCTGGCGTTCCCTCGAGCCTTCGGATGCTTGTTCTTGAGTGGCTGTCCGTCCTTGAGCTTGAAGAATACCAATGAAAGATCTCCCTGAGTGAGAGTCGTGAGGGAGGCGGGATGTGCAGCCGTCGCCAAACGGAAGTGATTGCCTCGAAGCCGAATGCCCCTGTTCCTGCAACCTGCGCCTGTTCCTTTTCAGCTGGACCCTGAAGCCTCAAGAGACCCGATGCGGGATAGAGAGAGAGAGCTGTGGTGCTGAATTTGTCCGTCGGCACAGCAGGCGAGATTTGACAGCTCAGAGTGCAGGAGGACGAATGACCATCTGACAGGGGAACGGGACAGCAAAGGGACGGGATGCAGGCAAATTTGGGGGAAAGCGCGCCAACGCGGAGGAAAGGGTCGTGCTTAATTGGTGGCAATATCCCCCTTGGTCTTCTTGGTCTCCTAAGGTATCCGTAGACCGTATGACTTTTGGCGGTGGGGGAAGAGATGGACTTGGACCAAGAAATGTTCTAGGCAAGCTCTAGACGAGAAGAAGGAAGGTGAAGACACAATTTCGGATTGTCGGTTCGGTAAAGCGGGAATTGGAGAGTTGAGGGGAAGATGGAGTAACCGCGGAAGGTTGGTGTATCCGTAAGCAACCGTCGTGAAGCACGCGGGAAAAGAAGGCGGGAAGGGAAGCCCAAGGCAACAAAGAGAATGGCCCAGAACAAGAGAGGGAATCACATGGCCGTCAAAGGCAGAGAAACAATGCAAGATGCAGGACTCTAGACTCTCTACCTCTCTGACTCTGGAGGTACTATCCTTGATTCAAAGTTCAGGCCGACGCTTGAAAGGAAAGGGCAGAAGGGGATCAGGCTAAACGGGATAACCCGAGCAATAGCACTTTGGTATTCTAGGTACGGATATTCGCAATGGAACCTCATTTGATCCCTTGGAGGCTCGGACGTGTTAGCCTTTTTCTTTCCCTTACATGAGCTCCGATGGGAATTGCGGCATTGCACACTCCTGATGGCCATGTTCCCTACCTTTACTGTGTACACGTGTGCCGAGTCGGGTAGCACCTTGCCCATCTCAGGGTCCTCCACACCCATTTCTCACCAGCCCCCTCCCCTGCACTTTCCAAGATGTCCAAGGGTAGCCCGTACCTGCCTTACTTTACCTTTACAACTCGGAAAGTATCTTTTGAGCTCTCAACTTGCCTGTGGAAGGGACGGGAGATGAGGAAAGACGACAGAAGTGTGTGCCTCAGGATTCGCAAACAAGCAAGGTACCGCCTGCCTGCTCTGCCAAACATCCCAAGCTCGTTTCATCTTTTGCATCTCAGTCGCTCAAACGGTACAAGTCACTCCCATGAGTAGGGCTGTCCACATGTATCCGTTTTCACCAATTCTACCAATAGTTGTCTTACATGCTGTCTGAAATTCTCGGTCGAATATCACAAAGGGAATATACAACCAAAAGATAAGGATTCTTGGATTACATGGCCTTGAGCTATTTGTCTCTGAAGCGCATCATCTACAGTCAATAGCCACCAGATCGTGGCGCGCTGAGCACAAGACGGTCGTCTAGAGCACCGCTCAGATACCAATATCCCGGGACACCTCACCACACCACACCACACCATAGACTCAAGTACACGTTGCTGGTGCTGTCGTCCCAAACCCAGCTCAGCACAGGATGCAGGGGGAGCTTTTCCAGGGCGCAGCATTGGATCGAGCTGTGGTTTGGGTTCCAATCGGAGAGGGACGGCTTCGGGCCGCGAGGTTTGACTGATGATTCGACTGACTCTTGGTCTCTTCTTCGCCCTCCTTTCAACGCCCCAGACCATGTCCACGTTGCGCCGGAGCTATGCTTCAGATTGAGGTACGGAGTACAAAGAACCCAAAAGCCAAAGAGGATGATGGAAACGGGCGCATCAACGCCGTTTCTGCTCTCTCTGTCTCTCTCTCCCCTCTCTTCTTGACTCTCCCCTTTTTTTTGACACGTGAAAGGGGACCGGCGAGCGTTTGTCTGCTTTGTGTCCTTCCCTTGATACCCGTGCCACTCAATGCACCGTCAATTATCTGCTCGCAGTACGTACCTTTTGGTCTTCCATTGGAGACTGACATTGTTAGCTCGAAACGACTGAACGGGAGCTGCCCTGATCTGCGTCTACCTGAATAGTTTGGCAGCATGTGGTCGCAGTCCGGTTCAGCTCGGGCGTATGTACCTGCTTCATTGTCCGGCAGCACTTCGACACCCATCGAGGCAGCAGAGATACATACGGCGAAACCAGATTGAGGAAGGAGGTACGTATACGGAGGTCCTGACCTATGAGATGTCTGCCCTGCCTGACGGACCATTGTGCCAGGGACGCGGAACCGTTCCTGATGCTCCTACCGTCGCTCTCTGCCCTCAAGTGTTAGATGATCGAGGTACGTACCTATCCGTACCTGGCTGTTCCCTCGAGACGTCTGTCCGGGGCGATAAGATGCCGACCCGTCTTTCTGGTTTGCAATTATTGGATCGCTTCCTATTGGATCGGCCTTATTCGACTCGCCCGCTGAGGGGGTGAGGGGCGGAGGGTCGTGCCTGTCCATCATCGAAAGTGGTGTACTCCGTACACAGTAATGTTCCAAGTTCCAATAGTGAACAGAAGACCGTCTAACTGTCATCTTCACAGGCATACAGGCGAACTCTCTCTTCACCGGGAAACAGCTTGATCATTCCTCGTCATCGTATTTTGGCCAAGGACTGCCAGGACGCGTATCTCTCCGTCACCTCTGCCGTTAAGAACAAACATCTGGCAGAGAAAATCTTGGCCACAAGCACAACTCGTCTACAACCTGTTTAAGGACAAACATTGACCCTCTCGCCCTGTGCTGACTCCAGCTTCCCAGCTCTTCCAGGGCTAATCCCAACATGGTCCTGGCTAGACAATTCTTAGGGATCCAGAAACTCACTAATCCCATACCGACGCTACGGGCCATCTTCTCCGTCTACCCGGCCTTGCCTGGCCGCGACAAAGGGGACGGGAGCCACGCACGCAGCACTGGGCGACACCCTCAGTTTCACTCAGAGCCCCGGGGTCCAGGCTGGTCAAAATTGCTCGCCCAAGGGCAAGATGGCACAGTCCGATTCCCAGATAATGCGCTCTCCCTCTCTCCTATACGCGAGATGCGAGAAAGTAACGGGCGGACCGATCCCTGACAGGGACGGTCGAGACGAGAAACTGCAGCTCGTGGCACATGGAGCCTGGGGTTGCTGAGTTGGCAATGCAGTTGCGACTTGCGAGAGCTTTACAGTAACAACATAGCGGAGACTGATAGCAACAACGGTGACACGCAGTCGATGCAAGCAGCAAGTGGAAACCTGAGGGCGTATTCTGCTTGCGGTTTCTGCTCAGATCTCGTACCATGACTCACAAACGCCAGTAAACGACTTGCCACACATTGCAAAAACACTCTGAGATCTCGCGGGCCTTAACATGGTGTTGCACTCGAAGCCGGATCGCTTGCTCGAGACTTGCGACGAAACGGACGGCAGCGGGAACGGGAACGGGAGCGGGAACGGCATCTCTGCCGCCTAATCCACGCCCTACATCGATCTCTACCGTGTGTGATGGTCCGTCGACGGATCACCCCAACAGTAACCCGTCTACGGGTACCACCTCACGTTTCGTTCCAGAAAATCTGAAAGAATCCCACAGCCCACACACTGCGGCGGACCGCGGAGGGTGACTGCAGGTCCCAATAATATCGGTGACACCCAACTGCCACGTTGGCCAGTCTTCGCTCTTGTGCCTGAATTATCAGCCCTCCCATCGCCCGTCAACGCCGCCGGATCTGGATTGGACTGCAGAAACCACATGGTTTGCTGGCGCTGTCAGCTGTCACCCGCGCCTCTTGGCCAGTTGGGCTTGACTATTGAGGCCCTGAGACGATTGGGGGCGGTGTAAGCCCTTTGACGAGCGAGAGCTTATTCTCGGTCAGGTTCCAGTCCAGGACCACACCGCTGACGGGCCAATCGATGCGTTTGTCGGAACATTTTCCCTCGCTCAATCGATCGGGCCTTTTCCGAACTGCTCGATCCACTGTCTTCATGCCCACCTCGACTACTGATACAGAAGGCAGCGAACCAGCCACGCCAGCTTAACAATTTTCCGTTGTAGAGGCTCTGGTCAAGTTGTTCTGCGGTGTACCCGTTCTTGTTAAAGAAAAGGGTGGAAGCCTCCGGTTTCAAGCATCAATCTAATTCTAGCGCGGTCTCCTAGCTGCGAGACGCCGCAATCGTCCCACGCCCCTTCACCCTCGTTGCTATTTTTTGCCTTGAGGCTGAGTTTTCACGATAACGGTACGGGGTACTTTGCTTGGACTAGCTGACTTACCTCGAGTGGACATGACCCAACCTGCCAACCCTTCGAGCCTTTATTTGGTGACTTGGTCCCAATCACCAGCCACGCCTAGGGCGAATGATTCAAGAATAAGTGGCGCGGGGGCAACATAAATAATCACCGCCAGAGAAGGATTCTCACCCGCGGACCGCAAGAGAGTGACCAGAGCTGTGGGTCAGCATGTCATCACAGTTGCCTCACTGACGGCATTCCTGACTCGTTAAGTCCGATGGCTTCCGCTCTTCGTAACGGGACGCCTCCGGGCTTTCACCCCCGAATTCTGGACCCCGAACCGTCGCCGGCCCTTATCTCTCTGTCTCTGCTCCGGAACGCAGGCGGTAGGACGCCTCGGCAACCACGGCAGTCTGTCGGCCCTATTTTCCTCAATCCGGTGGCATCTCGGGTCCCACTATTGCCTTGTCAGAGACTCATCTGATGGAAGAGGATCTGCGAAATGTGGTCCCCTTCTAGAGCCCACCTAGAACATTTTCTGCGACGCCGTCTTGCTCTGGCGTGTCTAGCTCTCAGGAGTTCAGACAATTGCTGTCGAACCCACTCCCTGTACTGCTCGCGTCATACTCGGCGAGTCTGCTTTAGACAGAAACTTTTGGACTGCAGATACGTCTTAGCCCTGGCTTATCAAGCCCTGCTCGTCCCTGTTGAGGAGCTTCCTCTATTTAGTCGCTCGGCGGAAATGTCATTCGTCAGCCGAGCCGCAAGTGTGGTGCTGGCATCGCTTTTTTTTCAGAATACCGCCGTTAACTGCCCGGTTGACGTCAACAATGCCTGCAGAGAGAGAGAAAACCGCGAGCGATATTCCTTTCTGTTCGTGGATATCTGGCTAGATGTCATTTCTCCCACCCTCGAAGGCTACTTTGCCATCCCAACCTCGAAGGTTTTCGGGTGGGATTCTCAGAGATGCCCGTCGGATATCGTGACCCATGGCATTGCATATCATACGGCACTAACGCAGGGCCAAACGACCGGCCGGACAACTTCGCCCATGCACAGGTTTTTGGCGCTGCTGCCCGAATCGCAACGGCCTTCACTGACCAAAGAAATGAACGTGGTGGGGTAGAACGGGCGCGTGAGGGGAGAAAAGTCGACCGACCGGTTCTCTGCTTCACCGACTTATCTCAAGATCCTAGCCCCTCTAACCAACCTCCTACCCAAGACTCTCCAGCAGGGCCTGCTGTTCCAGGCCTGCATTGTGAAAGCCCCGCTTTACCGGCGCCAGCACACTTGTTGTTTGACCGTCTTGTCGACCAGCTCTTATGCCGTAGAGGCTCTAGTTCATAAGCCTGAATTCACACACCTCTCGTGACTCTTTGGCGGTTTTGGAACGTGAGAGTTCGTTCGGGCAGCAATGTTGACCGGTCGATTTGGAACTTTAAGGCTTTGCTGTTGAACCATTTTAAGAGGAAGGCGGTGAGTCGTTACGTGCATGCTGATAGAGGATGAGTTGAACCGGTGAGGGTGTGTTTACTTTACTCCTCATCGTAGGATATCCGCTCGCCGCTTGGGGTGTTGATGTTCTCGTGGATTCTACTCGGAGGTGCGATGTTTGTGGTATGGTATTGGCCATTGCTCATAGTCTTGTGATGTGAGAACTGGGAACATGGGTGAACATATCTCGAGTTGTGTGGTATCCTCTGAGCTCGCATTATGGGTTTTCGATGACTCCCTTTCCACGTCGAAGATGGGAGAGCAGATGCCCTTTATACGAGGTTGTTTACGTGTGTGCTGTTCCTTGGCGATATTTATATGTATAGAGACATGATGAAGAATACCACGTACTCCCGTTCACCCTTCTGGTCTTATGTGATTGTCCTATGATGTTGATGTGATTGCGTAAGGATGGGTTCAGGAACGAGCTGGGAGGAGGGAAGCTGCAGGTTCCCTGAGTTGAAGGTGACCTTTGTGGTGATGCCTTGTTGGCCTAGGTTGAAAGTCACTGGTCTAACATCGAGTTGGGCTCTATATGGCCATGTCGTCTCGATAATGTCATTGTAGACCTAGGAGATGGAGTACTGCAGAAGCAGAATGGAAATGTTTGAGCGCTAGATCTCTGGTTGTATGGCGGAGGTGGGATTTCTATGTTTCAGAGACTTGCACACTTCGCGCCGATCTTTTTCGCCGCGCGGCAGCTTCAATGGAACAGACTTTTGATGGTATTGGCTTTATGAGGTTGTTTCTGGGCGTGTTCCTCGTAACTATCGGCTCGGTCGTCAATTCTGAGCTTGAATGTTGGCGACGGTTAACAAGTTTGCAGTCTTCCAGCGACGAGGCTAAGCTAGAGAGGACGTAAATCTTGGTATTGAGGTTCAGTGCGGAGTTTGGGGTCTGAAGAGAGTGTTGACTGGCTCGTCGGGCACAACTGACACTTATTTCAGCGGTCCTTAGTATGGTTTGGAGAGGATCTCGAATCGTATTCTGAATTTGCTAGACTTTACCAACGGCGTTGATGAGCTCCCTTGATGGAAGTTATGCCCAGACATGTCTTAACTCTGGGCGAGGAAGAGAATACGAGGGTCAATTGCTTTCTTTGTATGTTGTACTTACCGAGACTGCTTCTTTGAGAGGGCTGGTTTTCGGGTCCTTTCGTGTCCCCTGGCGATCTAGGCCTCTAGCGTATAGGTTGAGCTCATTTTCGAGATTCTTTTGAATCGGTGTCAATCCGGGGCAAGCTGACATTGATAGGACTATCCCTCGCTGTGATCTAGAGATGAGCCACGGTAGCCTTTAGATTTAGACTCAAAGTGAAGCGAAGTGAACGCCCAATAGATACGTCACTTTCCCGATGAAACATGGGTAGAAATAGCCCTCACTTGTACAGGTAAAAGTCCCTCCCATACTTGATGAAGTAGCGCCGTGTGCTGGCTGACGAACAGGTGATCTTATGCCTCCGAGTCCCCGAGCAGAGAGGTAGAAGTAGAGAACGTCTTCAATTGAAGATAGAAACCCTTGACCGAGGCAACGGTCTCAGAAGTGGGATATAAAACCCCTTACGTGATGAGGTCTGCCACGAGGTCTCTTCGATATTGCCAGTCTACCGAGCGCCCATGAATGTTGCTCGTCCGTTGGCCGAGACCTAGGTCTTATAATCTCTCGGCTTCATTCATGACATTAGGAGTCTCATGACAGCGAGTTGATTCTGGATTTCTGCCGTTACACAACGGGAAGGAGCTCTGTGCCTTCCTCCTTCGTCTATAGCGCTTGGTTATCCATCGCCAATATACCTCTATTTAAGGCACTCAAATCGACCAAGTGACTTAGCCTAGGGCCCAACATAAGTCCAGAAGCTACACTACCTAAGAGAACATTCTGGCTTCCCTAACCTCTCGATTAGTGATAATGTGTGCTCTTTAGACCTACGGCGGGCATTATATAGTTAACCTCATACCCCCGTTGGTCTTCCTCTCCCCTTAGAGTATTCGATTCGGTACTTGTATAGTACGACGAGAGATAGCTATCGGCAGGCGGTGATTAAAAAGAGTTACGTGAACTGAACTGACTAACGAGGCATGAATCAGAAGAACCGACTTCGTTACTTCATGGTCCACCATGCCGAACAATTGATGAAGCAGGTCATCAATGAGCGAGCTATTCAACTCGTGAAGAAGCCCACCGCAAAGGCAGACACCTTGGCGAGCCACCTTAGCCAGCGACCCCGGCACTTAGACGTTTGAATACCCACTTACCAGCCGGCCCCTGAACTTCATAGCAACGACTTCGATCTTCCTGCGCGTATCCCGAGCGCCATGCCTGCTACCTCTTCTGAACCCCTTATAGCCTCTCACCTGCATGGATGATGCCATACTGCTTCGTATTAAGTACAAAGAAACGAACCGTACGGAGAGTGCTGGCTGAAGCTGAGACCTGCAGCCGGCTCTAGGCTGTTCAAGTACTCTGAAGTGACTTGATTGTACGCACTAGTTTCGTTGAAACTCTTGATATATCTAGCAGATTGGCCCGGTTCTGTTGCCGGTCAACTATAGTCTGTCGTTCTTCGAATCAAGCTTTCTTATATGTGGTAACGAATCAAGGCAAGTTGGCGATTCGACCAAAACACTTGTTGAAGTCACGTCAAGAGCTTTTTCCGTCTCTAGTTCGTCTGCCGCGATATGCTCCTTAGACCTAACACCGTTAAAAGTCGATTCGTATTTCTCCTAAATGGTAGATAGGCTCGTGAACACAAAATCCAGAACCTTGGGTCGGTTTCTTTTAGTCTTCACAGCAAAGTCTCCCTGAATTCAAATACTACTTGAACTCATAGACTGAGCTCTTCGCATTCACTTGTCTCCTAGTCAAAATTTTCACCCGAAATCCATCATCAGCCACGCGTCCTAAGTTCAATTCGAGAATCCACTTTGTTTCTCTCCCCTTTTTACTGCTGAGAGAGTATTCTTCATGTATTAAACACTGAGGACAGGGGCCTCTGAGCTATTATTTATTGATCCCGAGCTATTTCCCCAAGCTGCCGGGTCAGGGCCCTGGTCATGAAGACCTTCTATCCTTTGAGCTGTCTCGGTGGTCTGCGAGATACACGAGTACCTGAACGCTAAAAGGCACGGTATGGCAATTAACAAGGAGCTCTGCAACAACCTCGAAGACAATCGAGCGAGCTGCACATGTTGGATATGCTCAGCCCTCGGCGTCTTCTGGACCAGTACAAAAGGCTTCACCAGCTACTTTACGCAACCGTGGCCACCGTGATCTTATGCCTGTCACGCCGAGCGAAAGCTTGAAGATAATGCCGCGTTTCGATCCGAAACAGCCTGTAAACACAATGACGGAGGAGCCATATCTGAGGAGACCTGTATGCCCTCAAGTTCCTGTCCTGGGGAAACCATCATGTCGGTATGTGAGGCGATGCCCTCGGGCCAAGTACTTCACGATGACGATACGCTCTGTTGGCGGCTCATTCGGACACCACATTAAGGGCACCAAGTCTCGGCCAGCAGCAGATTTAGAAGTATCAACGCATTGAAGGGCTCCGATTGTTGCAGATCAAAGTCAGGGGTGACGCGGGAAGGCAGGAAACCATGTCGAAGCCGGTCGTGGAGCAGAAGTCAAATCGTTTCTCTCCAGGCAATTGTACCGCACGCCTATACTAATCGACCAATGTGGACATACCTTGGGGAACATCAGTACTGATTGCATGAGAAGATTCACATATCTGAGCATTTGTTCTTGGAGTTGACCAGGGGACTTCATTGGCAAGACTCGAAAATCTTTGAAATGAGCCAGAGCGATATCCACTCATGGTTTATCCTGAGATGTGCTGAATGTTGAGACCCGGTCATGTCAAGTCAGTCTTCAAAGTCTGTTTATTTGAGGTCATCCACTTACACGAGCGACGCATGAAAACCCGTCCCCCCCTTCCCTCTTACGGAAAGCGTAGTCTTCCTTTTATTGTCCGCTGTCTTTGGAAGGAGCACAATGTATTCACTGTTATCAAGTTGTTAGGAAGTTTTTCATGTTGTCAGGGGCTTTAAGTTTGAGAGAGTCACGTAAGTCAAGTGTGAGTCGGACTGACGACCGTATCCGTATGAGGAAGTCGACATGAAGTTGAAGTTTTGTGATCGTTTGGTCAACCCAGGAACATGCGTGGGGAGGAGCATGCTAGATGAGCACTGCCATCATGGTTTCAGAACTCACTCAAAGGATCGTGAAAGAGATCAAGTTCTCTACCGTGGGGCTAAGACAGAGCCAGCATTGTGTAGATGTTTGATGAGGTTTGACTAGCACGCTTGGAGTATACGATATGCAGAAGCGGCCTGTCTCAGTTAATTACGCTCCGTGGACAAGTTGTTGCTCGGATTGAAAGAGGATCTTACGTGTATACAAAGACATTGGCTTGTAAGTTCGAACTTGCTGGCTCGTCGTTTGTGAGTCTAGAAGTCTGTGATTCGTTTCAAGCAAGCGGCATGGTATTCTTCTCTTGCTAAGCGTGGGTCCGCCTTGATCGCGTAGGTCACTATAACCTAGCTTTGATGCCCTCATTGCATGGTTTGCGCTTATTCAGCACTTCAACTTGAGATATCCCGACTTCTCGTCAGGGGTGTTAAGTTTGGGGTGCTAAGCACCTGTACAAAATATGCAGAGGTGCTGAACCGTACAAACCCTCAGCAATTGTAAGCGACAAATTGAAGGGTGAGAAATGCTCCAGATAGTCAAGTGCTTTCACTGGGTCTTCATTCCAAAAGAGGATTGTGTCAAGAAGCTCATCACCATATCCGTTTTGGAGACAAGCCCAATGACTGACTGAGCGCCCGCAGGTAGTGCCATGCTATCGGACCAGAAGCAGATGACAATGGGTGCTCCTTGATACAATTGCCAGGCCTGTCCCATGAGCTTCTGATATACTGGTTTCTCTTTAGTCGGCGATAACTCATTCATCTATCTTCACTTCTCTGCAGACCCGAACCAGTGCTTGGCAGCAGATGATTGTCACGAAGAAAGCGTTAAGCGGCTCTCCACAGGACATTCCAAGATGTTCAACCACATTGGAAGACAGCTCTTGCCTGATGAATTGCCTACCCGCCTCAACTGAACACCTTGGGCTGGCATGGGCTGCTCTTGCAAGTCTTCAAACGCCACACTGATCGATGGGAAAGCACACGCAGCTAGGCATCTGCCATGTTTCCAGTGATGTACTCAGGAGGCGGGAGGGAGAGACATTCTCTCTTGCTGAATTGAACTTGATTTCCTTTTGCGTCACTGGCGATTTGCTCATCACACTTCAGGGCTCACCAGGCTACCGATAGGGCTTACTCCCACCTCGTATTTCGACATGTCCAGAATACCTCCCCAACAACAGGGCATCAGTCATGGGCTATCGGGTTGAACATGCCGAGCAGCAACAACTTGATCCGAAGGTCCGTCACTAGGCAATGAACGGTGTAGAACAAGTAGTCTCGAGTGAGCAAGAAATCCAGCGACTTACCCGAATCGAAGGTCGAGCCGGATGTAGTCCCTCCCGAAGCACGGCATATGTGGCAGCATCAACAGAGTAGAGCAGGCATCAAATATGACATCCACAACACCTGCCCAGCACACATCGACCACGGATACCAGCATGCGGCATCGCAGCCATCGCGGAACACAGCGTCTGGCACTTGCGGGGAAAGAACACCGGTCAAGCTCCGTCATAGGACGGCGCTGGTGCGCCGTTGGCTGGTCGATAGCCGGATGCCCCTTCCCAACTCACCGTCTGCCTTGTTTGACGGCACGACTTGCCCTTGCGGACACCGAAGCCACGGCCAGCACGGCAGGCATACCTAGTGCAGATTGCTCCTCCTGCGGCGGATGTCCTGCCTCATGTACGGTCCGCGGAGTACCAGCTCCTGCAAATCCGTTGTATTCCCATCTTCCTCCCCATCCCATCGGCCGCCCTACGATATGCCGTCTTCATCACACAACATCCCAACAGCATAAGGTGGCCTGCGTCCAGCTTGTCCCACGCACCAACGCAAGGTCTGTTACCTCAGCCATGCAAGAAACCCCCATTCAGAAGGCCAAAGTACCTGATACACTTAGCAACCGCTCTCACAAATGCTTTATCTTTTCTCCTTCTCCCCACCGCCCACTCTCCTCTGCGATTCGTCCATGCCACGCGTCCCTTGGATCCCACTAACAAGACCAAAGTTACCAAACCAACCGCCGCCATCACGCGCGCCAGATTAGAGAAGAGCTAATGCCGACCGAGACTTAAGCACCGCCCATCAGGTCCAGCTGGGTCACATCTTATACGACCCCCCACCCCCAAAAAGCGAGCGCGAGAAGAAAGACAACGCATTGTCTGACCCAACCAGCAAGAAGCGACGGCGCATCTCGAGTATCCCAGCGCGAAGGAGGAACCCGCATGACAGGCCTCCCTCCTGCTGCCTGCTGCCGACCTACCCGCTTCCACCGCCGTCTTGGCAAATGCTTGACTCAATGTCGGGTTCTTCTCCTGGGACCGCGCAAGGCCTCTATTAGGTCTTCCAGCTCGTCTTTTCCTCCGGCTCATCGGACCCGATTAAGGATGCCCGTTTTCGGACCGACAGAGAGACGGTGTGAAATGCTGTAGCCACCTGCCTGGCGGCCAACTCTCCAAAAGGTGGGCTCCGAATCCAGTCACCGTTACCATCCTCAAATGGGATTCCCAGATGGGGGTCAAACCCCGGTATATCCGTGTTTGCCGTCAGAAGGAAGAACATGAGGAGAGGGGGTACCAGCAGGCTCAGCAAGCCCCGAGGCATAACGACGCCGACTTGGCGCGGCTCACGCTCGCCACAAGAACACCGGAGGAATGACGTCTCCGCGCCGTCGCGGGCATGGTCCTGCACCTGCAAAGCAGCACACAAGTACGCGGAAATGATCCACACACCGCCGCCGCCCGCGCAAACTCCCGGCCATGATGGGCAAGGGGAAATACCCGTTGCCAAGACTGTCATCAGTTTTCGGTCCCGCGTCTCTCGATCTCGCAGTGTGTGACGGTCATGGACTAAAACGGATGTCCTGGGGTAGTTGGCCTTTCTAGTTACCCACAACACTACAGCACATGCATTCTTGATTCCCTTTCTTATGCGACGCTATACTAACCTGACCGCTGAGGTGGAATGAAGAAGGAGGATGACGGGGTCACTCGGTGCAGCAGCTAAGAAGCGCCGCTTCATCTCTCGCTGTTCCATCGCCAACTCACGCGCAACACTCGGGAAGGGATGCCCATCGATGGTTGCTGAATCCCATATTTCCCGCATCAGACCGACCCCTTGAAGCGCGTGCATAATCGCGCATGGCCTCTCTTTGCCAGTCGGTTGCGGTCGCGGCCTTCCCAGCGTGGTATTGACGGAAGCCAGCAGCACCACATGCTGCTACTGCTGCTACAATATCAACAGCGAGATAAACTCACTATTCAAGACTAGGAATCCGAGGAGGGGTACCGGGAGAAAGGGAAGGGAGGGGGCGTGTACCCACACTAACTACAGACAAACCAGACACACGGAAAACCCTCCATCCAACGAGAGAATACCGCGGGAAGAGACGCCGTCGAATCACTCTTGCTAGCTGTGAGACTGGAAACCTGAGACGTGGGATGCACACAGGGCTGGGCTGACGGGCTTTGTCGGCCATCAGCTGGTCGTAACGTAGCTCTACTTCAGTCAGCCAGTCGCCCATTTTCATTCCCCCTAGCAGCCCGCAGGTTAGCAGCAATCACTTGCCGAGGGGTCGGGTCGTCGTCGCCCGTCCCAGGATTCCCAAACAGGCTTTTCGCGGCGACCTAGGCTAAGAGATGACGGTACAGTACTTCCAGTCATCCGGGCAGCTCATCGTACCTACACAGTAGACTCTAAAAGGGACGAGGATATCGAGAAAAAGGCGGGGAAAATCAAGATTCATTGGATCCGCCAGCCGGCTGATTGGATCGCATACACATCCGCATACAACATGTTTTCCCAGCTCGGCTGATTCCAGCAGCTTGGCAACGGATCGGTGACGGTGGTGACGGACGTTGCAAGAGAAGAAAACGTCGTGCTCAGGTTGTTGTGTTTCCTTGCGCTGGGTACCGTTTCATTCACCCCTCTCCGCCTCTTCCTCAGCTGAGCCTGCTGCTGCTGCTGCTGCTGCTGACCTTTGTCCCTTGCCCAGCCTAGCTTCCGAGTTTACTTCTCCCGCGACATTGGCTGCCGCTGTTGGTTGTCTGCGCCGCTGGGGATGAAGGAGGTCAAGTACGTCAGGAAGAAGTAAGATAATTATGCTTCGAGGTACTCCGTATTTCTAGAGACATTGCGCATCTGCGGGGGGAGGCATTGGAAGTTTGCCCGAGTTTGATCCCATCCTCTCCCCCCCTCCTCCAGGTCGTATCGAGACAAACTTGGCGAATCCTTCAATGAGAGCCAGATAGTCTTGGGTCTCGTAGGTAGGCACGAGTTCCTCCGATTTCACGCACGCAAGAGTAGGTATACCACACATTAAAGTTAACTTTTGTTTGCATTGTAAACTGCAAGGAGCTTCTTTCTAGGAGTGCTTTTGATCTATCCCGTGACCGACTGTCAAAGAACGTATCGTCCCCAACTCTCTGGTTCATTGTGCCTCCCCTCGGGACGTGGTCCGCCAATCCCTTGTAGTCCCGTTCCCTGCACTACGCGGGCGCACATCACCATTGAACTTCGCTTGTGTCTGGCGCGCGCATAGTATCAAAGAAGGTAATTTGATTATGTACGTCGATGCACCACCCCTGGGCCTCTTCTAGAGCCAGAGATGGCCGTTCTTGTTTCTGGTGTGCATGCACCCACACACAGGCATCTTTGTAAACTCGCAACACGGCATATCATAGCCGATGTTGCTGTTCCCAGGTAATTATGGGCTGTATTCAAACACAAATCAAGGCCGATCCTTTCCACGCCTTATTGGGCCCTTTTCCTGGAGCCTCTGTGAACGCCAATTGTAAAAGTTGAAAAAAAAAAATGTCTTTCTGCATGCTCATATGCTGGAACCGATTCCAAAGGATAGAACCGCAGCTATGCAGAAAAACAAACATGTAATGAGTCGTACAGTCGTGTCCGGGTGCAGTCAATAACCCGACTGGCCTGGCATCTTTCCAAGTGAGTGGCCGTGGCTCTCCAGTGGCAGATGGTTGTGGCAAAACACCCTCTTGGTGTTGAGCTGTGCACTGCCCTTCTTGGTAGCGTCAATGAGAAGAGCTGGGTCGTCGTAGTTCTCAAGCTGGCAGCACTCAATGTTCTTGACCCAACGATGGTTGGCGATTTCCGAGATGGTGGCGCGCTTTGCGGGGTTGGGGTTGAGCATTGAGAGGAGCACACGACGAAGTGCTGGCGGGGAGACGAATCCATCAAAGGCATTGAAGAATGGGTAGTCCGACTCGGTTATGCGCGATCCAGGCTCAGGGTGCTTGGCTTCCCACTTCTGCCATCCCTTGAGCAGCTCAGCATATTGAGGGTTTCCCTTAACCTCGGCCTTACTCCAGATATTTCCTCCGAAAGTCACGTAAATCATGACAATCGCCGCGCTCCACACATCGAGACCTCGCGGGTCATACTCGGTCTCCTTCAGAAGCACCTCAGGTGCCGTGTACGGCTCGCTGCCACACATGCCAGGCTTGCACAGACGGATTTCGGCGCACATGCCCTTGCCACACTGGCCGCCAGCTTCTCTGAAGCCGGGGTGGTGGCCAGTGAAGACTTCTGAGACACCAAAGTCGGTGATCTTGAGCTTGCTGTCTTTGGTGATGAGAAGGTTCTCGAGTTTGATGTCACGGTGAGCAATACCGTTGCTGTGAAGATAGTTGATTCCCTGGACAAGTTGCTTGAACAGGCAGAGGCGATCAGGAAGTCTCGCTGGATCTTGGAGGTACTTCTTTGCAATCAATCCAAAGAGATCACCCTCCGAGCAATACTCCATAATGTGGTTCCAACGACCGTGATCGGTGCAAAGCCGGATCGTCTCGACAACGTTGGGGTGGTGCAAGCTCTTGGCGATGCTGTACTCAGACTTAATCTTCTTCTCGTATTCTTCTTGCGTCTCTTGCTTTCTCTTGGCTCTGAACTCCTTGACCGCATAGAGCTCATTAGGGCACCCCTTTCGGCTCATCATAGTGACCTTGGAAGTGGCACCCTTTCCGAGATGTTTGCCATGGCGGCCAAACTTGGATAGGTACTCAAATTCCGCAAGGAGGTCGGCGACATCGACTTGGAAGTCGTCCGGGAGACTCAAGCTCATGCGTCGAGCCTTGACACCAACACCAGCGTCAGGCATCTGAGCCCATGGAGACGATCCCTCCAAGGGAAGAACAGGGTTATCTGAGTGAGGATTGGGTGCAGACGCTAGATGACGGCTCTTCACGCGGCCCTCGAAACTGCTGGCTCGTCTTCTGCCCAAGACAGGCTTGACCTTCTCGGCGTGCTTTTCCCGTCCGGAAACATTGGCGCCGACGAAGTTGACAGCGCGTCCTCGTAGGTTAAGGCCGGTGGAAGCCCTGTTCTTCTTCTTGAAGTCATCTTGAGTAGGCATGTGCGAAGACTGCTTGTAGGAAGAAATGGTGTCTACAGGAGAACCTGGAGACGGAGGTGAGTTAGACCTCGTGGTAGTGTGTGACTTGTTCATTGAGAATCGTCTACGATTTGAGGGTGCTGTGTCAATCAATGCACTCTCGGAGGAGACGTCGTTGGACTGGTCCAAGGTAAATCCGAGATCTGGTCTGTTTTGGGATGAGTTGGATCGTCGAAAGATGCTGGACATTGTCCGCTTAAAGCTTGAAGTCGAGCCGCGAGTGGGCCGTCTTGACAGCGGAGTTGGTGGCGGTTCTTGGTCAGCAGCAGATTCGGCTGCAGTTGAAGGGTTAATAGCAGTGGTAGCTTTCGGTGTGAGGTCTGACTTTGCAGGCGAAACCGAAGGTGTGGGTGCGGTGTCAACCAAGAGAGGCTTCGGAGTGGTCTGCACCTGGTGGGCAGCGGTGAGATTGATGTCGTGATGGTCCTGACTAGGACGGGTGGTAAACTCTTGGGATTGTCTCCCACTGCTGATGGGGGTCACAGGTTCATTCGGAGACTCGCTTTCGGACTCATCGGCTTCTTCGAGGATGGGAGAAGTAAGATCGGTAGGAAATTGACGGGGAGACGAGGACAGGCTACTCGAGTTTTGTTGCTCGGCGGAATGTTGCTTGTCTAGAATCGCAAGCGTTTATTAGCGACGGACGCCTTCAAGGGTGCTGCGGACGGAAACAGGGCGGGTTGGAAACAGCTGCTGAATGACGGAGGTGCAGCCAGGGTGCAATGACCACCAGACGTGTGTGAACGTACCTTGGGGGATGGGAGCGGGCTGGGGCACCGCCATGCTGGTGCTGGTGAGGACGGTCGCCATCGCTGTTCGGAGTGTGGCCGGTGGGCACAAGGACAACGGAGGAGGGTGCTCTGATCAAGGATGGGCCAATACGTAATTGGGCCACACACCACCGAGAGAGAACGCTTGGTGCTGGTGCTGGTATCGGTACCAGTTGGTTTCTGGGAGGGCCAAGTCGGTAGGTAGTATAGTCCGCGGCGTTTCCGAGGGGTCTCCAATTCTTTGGCCTGGGCCTTGACGAATGGAGGGGGGGTTTGGTTGGGCGACGTGCGAGTAGTGTGTCCCCCAATTATCGGTCCTGAAGCACCAACGTGAAAGTCGAACTAAGCGATAAGTCGAGTCCAAAGCTGGCGAGGTGGGTTTATTGTAGGAGAAATCGGGAGGCTTGTAGGCCAAAATCCGAAGACGCAAAGGAAAGGGAAAACAAGAGAGTTGGGGTTTCTTGGTCTTTATCCCATTGCTTGAGGCTGCTGCATGCGTTTATTCTGCGTCGGGATGTTGTCCGGCGTTGGTGGATTTCTGTGTCGAATCAGAACCACGACGAGGCTTTTTCGAGTACAGAAGCGACTGCAAAATCAGAATAGCTAGACTGGCTCTGTGATCCGTGTATACGTCCTTGTCGAACGGGAAGCTGTACGTGACTGCACACGCGAGCGTATGCGGTTCTTGGTGTAAGGTGTTGGGAGAAGCAGGCAAGGTGAAAGTCGGGTCCAGGTCCTTGTCGAAGGAATTCGTCTTGGTATCAGAGTGACTTGCGTTTGGTTTGTAGAAGACTGCAGGTGCCAGAGGAGGTATATGTAGAAAAGCAAAGTGAATTGCCGATCGACGTCTTTTTCGTTGGTGAATGTTGTCTTGGTATTGACCAAGGTAGACGACCGTGATGAGGTAAAAGTTTGAGGTGTTTGGGATGGATATTAGTCGAGGATTAGGTCAGAGGAAGAGTAGAAAGAGAGGAGAAGAGGGCATGAAAATAATTCAGGCGTCCATCCTTATTCCGTCCTGGTCTTGGGAGGTGGGAAGGCTGCGAGTTTTGAATCGTCTCGCAGGGGAAGATAAGTCGCGGTAGTAGGGGGGATGGAACGGGTTCTCGATTTGGATGAAGACAAGCTCGAAGAAGGACCCCGCCGCTGCGCTTAGAGGGGCGTGGGAGTTGGAAAGAGGGAGAAAAAAAGACGCTCAAGAGAGAGAGAGCTATTTTCCGCTTCGGCCGGGTGTGGGAGTGGAAGATTGTACTGTATGAAAGTGGATGGGGGAAAAAGTTGGGTGCACCAAGTTGGAGGACTAGGGACTGTGGACCGGGGGAAGAAAGTGAGAGTGGAGGGTCTGCAGTTACAGTTGCAGATGTGCAGGTGCAGACAGGTCAAGGTCAGTCAGGTACGGGGTACGAAAGCGCGGGTGGAAGAAACGCCATGTATCTTTTACTTTTGTTGTTTTCTGGCACTCGCTCACCACTCTGCGGCCAGCCCCGGTTGGGAACCTCGAAGAAACGATGTACGGATAATCACAATACCTTAGACGGTAGGTACTGGATCCTTTGGTGGTGAGACTGAGAAGGGATACTCCGATACACTCACAGCAATTAGAAAATGGCATCCAATGGGACGGAGAGGTTCTGGTGGCGGCATGCTTTCCTTCCTCCTGAGGCCTTCTTGGAAAACAGAAACAAAAACGGCAAGTGCACACAGGCAAAAGGGAGGCAGGCAAGAGCAACCAACAAAAAAGTAAGTACCTACCTTACCTTTTACATGAAAGATGGAAGCCAAGGCAAGTACGGATACCTTTCCCTCACATCTACACTGCTTCCTCTGGAATACATGCTCCGTACACACATGCCACTGCGTTAATCTCATCGACGGCATTCTGGGCGATGCAGCAAAATGAAGAGCAACGCTTGGCATCCTCCATCCTCTCGACAAGCGTCAACGAAAGCAACAATAATACAACCTACGCTGCAGTTTCTGTCCACAAGTTCTAGCCAAGCCCAGACTACGCCAGTGTCCAATATCCCACGTCCATTCAGCAAGCCGTATTCGCGAAGGTTGCGGCCAAGACGGTGCGCAGCCAAGAAACGACCATAGACACAAAAGAGCACGAAGCGTTACCTACCAGCAACAAATTGTCACTCAGTATCCGTACGCACTACGTAGTAATCTCTACCTTACCTCACGTTTGTCTACAGATACTCCGTACCCAGTACTCCATACACAGCATGAATGATGGGATGGGACCGGAGAACGCCCTCGAGTGGGGACCGTTTCTCTGGGGGCACTTGGGGCTTCCATGCACCCATCTGAGGGACCCACCCGACTGACAAGACACCCTCATCTCACAAATTCTCACCCACCTGGCTCGCTCACTCTCACCACTCTCTCACTCTCACTCTCACTGCTCAGTCCCGGTTTACCTCATCAGTCTCTCTTCCATGCTTCTCAAACCTAAGCTCACGGTTCACCTGCAAAGTACAGGCTACGGTCCCTCATCGGCCCTTGTCACCCAAGGGCCAACACCGACGAGCCCTGCCCTACCCTGCCATCCGGATCCTGTCCACCCCTCCATTTTTGGTCTGGTGCTCTGTGCGTCTAGCTTGCACTGCACCTCAACCCGCGCACCAAAGCACATCAGACGGGACGGCATTCTGTGCCTATCATCGGCTGCTGCACAAGACTGGAGCATCACCCTGCGACTTCGCACCATGCAGTCCTTAAGCAGTATGCAATACTCCCTCCTCTGCCATTCGCCCAAGGCCAAGGCTTCACCACCTCGTGGTCCGGACCTGGCCGAGGAGAAAAGTGATTGAATTCAGAGACCGCGGATCCTGCCAGGAACACAACCATGAAGTGGCCACCAGGGCGAACAAGAATCGCCCGAAACCGCGGGTCGTGGAACCCGGAAAGAAGCCCCAATG
The DNA here is from genome assembly GCF_030869305.1 of Colletotrichum tamarilloi. NCBI lineage: Eukaryota > Fungi > Ascomycota > Sordariomycetes > Glomerellales > Glomerellaceae > Colletotrichum > Colletotrichum tamarilloi. Next base: position 371,669 of record NW_026849400.1, on the reverse strand, counting down.
GAACATGAAGAAATGTCCAACTACGTGTTTTTTTCTGCTCGACAAGCCGACGGTGTCAAATTGCCAACCATGACAAGCAACGATCAACATGAGCGGGTACGGAGACCGTACGGAGACCAAAAAAAACACCAATGTCTCCCAGAAGACTTCCTAGGAGACATCGTCTTAGCCAATCTAGTACGTACACACTGGACATGTATCTGTAACAGCAACTGTCATGACAAACAAGCGTCGGTGTTGGCATTAGCATTCACGCAGTGCCTTGTGTGTATTATTGGCACTGGCGGCGTGGCGCTCGTCACTGACTGACAAGCATTGGCGAGCAACACAAGCAGGCTGGCAGCTTCATTCTTGGCCATCCATGTCTTATTCCACAGTAATTACCATAGGTATTGCCAGCGTACGGGTACTAATTCAGAGCAGTATCCTCTCATATGCCGCCTACGGCCTGCGAGCCTGAAGTGCCCTGAACTGCTGGGCTTGCTGCGGGTACAGAGTACGGATGAGGGGGGGCGTATTCGTGGATGCGCCGCCGGCCCCAACGTGTGTCGTGACTACAGTCAATGATCAATCCCAATTGATACAGCACAGTACAGCACAACGCCAGCACCACCACGGGGTTGACAGGCGAGACAAGATCAGAGGGCGTGAACGGGGGTCCTTGGAACAGGAGCATGGGGGTTCCAACTCCGACTCGTTCCTTCACAGACGGACGAATGAGACACCGCTGGAGGTTGTGTGGGGTGAATGATGCGATATTTGCTTGGCTGCAAACCGCTGCTCTGCTTCTGTGCGGGAGAACCACCTTTTCACTCAACAGGACTGGTCCAAGTGGTTCCTTTCCTCGTCCCTGCTTTTCTCTGGAACCGCCTATGGCTTGGTCTCTGGAGAAAAGGAAATGCGGAATGAGTTTGCCCTCGCGTATCTGCGTAGCGCCGCAGGAGCCCATCTAGGCCTTCTGTCTTGCTGGTTTTCTCTCCGTGTATTTCTCTTGTCGTGTGCCTCACTAACCTCCGCCGCCGGTCCCCTCACATCTTGCCCAGCCAACGACGGTGCGGCAATTCATCAGTTATCTGGGAGTTGAGGGCTGAGGCGGCGACTCCAGCACGAAAGCATTGGCCGCATCCGCTCCAGGTACTCGAATCCACAGCACGCGCTACACATAACGGCATCCGCATATGCAATCCACTCTGCACATCCATGCCAACCCGATAATGACGATGGCACGGATGGGTTCTTTGCTTCCTTTGGGTCGTGGACTCCTGGGGGAAGGGGGGAGGAGCCCATATCGTGACCCTGACCCGCACAATATCCGTATTCCCGTGTTTCTACCCGTGTACGGATATCTATCCACCAAATGGATTATGGGGACTAGGCCCAACGAACGGATCAACATAATGACATTACAATATGACCTAGTCCTGCCGAGGCATCTTGGAGGACGGTCTCCGTTTTCATTTGGATCTTCTTACCTCAGTGGCCTTACCTGAATCTACACTGCAAGACTAACGATGTGGTCATTTGTTGTCCTTGGCTTTCCCTTGGCTGTGACTGACCATTACCATTGACGCCTTCCACCGCCTTAGACTCATTGTCATCTACCAACCCAATGTTTCGTCTTACTCATTCCAGGATCAGAGAAACAACTGGAGCACATGCGGAGGTGGAGGAGCGTAATCCGTCAACCTGGCAATGTCTTGTCTTGGCCGACCCTGGTTGACATTGCCATTGCCCCTGGGTCCCTAGGCCGCACCGCAGTCAGAGGCTGCGGACAAGTGCGATTGCGGCTGCGGCTGCGCTTTCCACATGGATTTGGATGTCGAAAAATGCCCTGCCTGTCAATTCATGTCTCAGAGGCGCATTTCGAAAGCCTCCAGCTGACGAAGATGAGTGCGAAGCAAGTACTGAGGCAGACACCTTGGTTATGTAGTAGCCATGAAATGTAGCCAAACATATAATTACAGTTTGCAACTGGTCGAATGCGTTACAAAACAACGTAAGCTCAGGGTTTCACGCCGTCAAGATATCTCGTTCGGGGGCTGCCAGTGAGTCGTGATCATTAACTAAAGATTCAGCCAGATTTACTTGACCAACTTTACACAGGGCACAGTGGTACGCCGATACAATGGAGGTTCAGTAGGTACGGAGTGCATGCCTCAGACACGGTACGTACACAGCAGCGGTATGGCGGTTCGTGCGGTTCGAGATGACGGCTGAGCCTGCTGAGGTAAGAAAGATTGGCTTCCTTCCAATGTTTGCGTGAGACTCGAGAGAAGGAAAGAGGAGGCAAGGAATGGAAATATCTCGGGCTTGCGTATCGCACACTAACGAATACTTGCTATCGCGAAAGCAGGAAACAACGAGAAACAAGAATCAGACGGCAGGCGAAGGGGTCCACGCTCCCCTCCACCCCCTCTGTCATACCTACAGTCATGGGAAGATCCCAGAACGTTAGGTGACCAAAGGCCCTCTTCTTCTGCCATTCTCCATTGTTCCAAGTAATCCATTCGACAGGCTCCTCCAGTTCTGCCCTCCCTCTTCCTCCTAGGCTCCTCCACCTCCACCACCCCGAATCCGCGATTCCGCCCATTGTTACTATCACCCACACGCAACCCTTCAATCCAAGAGAGACCCAATCCGTCCAACCAGCCGCAATCCTCCAGGTGGCCTAGTGGGCCTGTCAGGGCTCTTCCTCGGAGCGCTGTTCAGGCCGGAGGGGCAGCCACACCGTCACTGGGCACTCGAGACCCAGCAGACAGCAGATCGAATACGGTGAGCGATCCCCTAGGCCCGCTGTGGTGTCGGGACCTCGATGGTCAGTGGTCGAAGCGACGGAGTCTCTCCGATAATAACAGCGCCCCAAAGGGCCGACAGGGCCGACTGGCATCCTGCTCGTCGGCTGCTACGGCGCGAAAACAGGAGGGCCTCTTCCGATCACTCAGCACACCAAACGCTCGGCAGACCCGGCACAACATGACGCCCTCGCCTTGAGGATGCTTGTGTCGTTGTCTATCAAGCACCTCGATTCACGTAGTGCCTGACCAAGTACAGCAACAGGTACACGAAGCAAGATGAAGCAAAGTTACTGGTCAGGCAGTTTACGAGGAGCGATAGTGTCACATCAATCTATCAGATGCCGTGGTTTCGCTGGAAAGCAGAGGAAAGATCGGTGAAGCACCAGTTTTCACCACAGCGGCATTTGCGTCGAAAGCATCACCTCGAAACCCTCCCAGGTTCGCTATGGCAATACGCACGACGGCAGTCCAGATACTCGAGCGTCTACTAAGAACGCCTTGCATCGTCCATCATCTTGTCACCGCCAGGAACAGTCTAGCACCCGGACGCCACATCCTTGTCAGTGGTTATTCGGCTGAGGATTCTCGACTACGGACTAGACTTTTCGTTGTCGCTCTCGCTTGTACTGGCCCAAGTGACAAGAGCCACCCCGAATCCCGATAGACTTTACCAACCCCCAGATCTGGTCGAGCCTTGTTGAAGGGCCGAAAAGTCAATGGAACTCGAAGGGTGCTTGCTGAACTCTCAATCAGTCTGTGTTCGCTTCAAGCTCCTACCGCTGTACACCTCAGCAACCACCACCACCAGTCGTCATCTCGGTCTTGGCTTGCTGTCTGGTGTCATGATTCTGCATCTCGCGGACGACTGCGTTGAGAGGAGGGTTCAGTCTGCTCTCGAGTCTTGGTTGACCGATCGGCCTTTCTGCCAGGTTACTACTCACTCTCGTGGCCAAGACCGCGTTGACTGCTCCAGGTCCCCAATTGTTTATGGATCGCCATTCGATAAACGCTATCGCAACTTGCTAGGGGTTCCTGGTTTGAAGATAAACGGCCCTAATATGAACCCTGCGCAAAGCCCCAGCATCTCCGTACACTGTTTGCCTCGAGTCCTCAGGGAGTACAGAGCACTCTGAATACGTACCCTCTTTCGTCCGTCCTCGGAACTCATTTCTCACATTACTCCAAGCATTGCGTCGATTGGCCTTCTTCTTTATGTGCTACAGGCGACGGTCACCTGTTGTTACGAAACGCAAAATAATGCGTCTCGACCGCGTGATCAGCTCCGAACCGCCACGTGCGATATTGACTGAAGTTGAAGAAGAGAAAACTCGAAAGACGCGAAGAACCCTTGATACCACAAGCGCGTAAAGCGGCATTCTAGCAAAAATGGATACCAGCTGGGATCGCTCAACGGGTTGCCGACTCTCCGATACTCCAGCCGCCTCCCTTGAACATGAAGTATAGATGACAGGGATATACTCACGATGCAAGTGCGTCATGCTCCCCAGACCATGGTGGATATGTTCAAGTCGGTCGCACCAATGCCGGGCATTGGAAACATCGCCTTGGACGACACATGATATCCATTACCGTCTTCACCTGCTTACCGCCTCGCCTCACCTTTCTCCGAACCGCGATAATCATCCGCTGGCCGCTGTTCGCAGATGCATCATGGCCATTACTCCGGGATAGACACAGTGATCGAGATTTTCACATGATCATGAGGAGACTTTGAACGGGTGTTGAGTTGTCTTACCCAAACAGACGGCAAATTCCTTGGTCTCACCGTTGTTGAGATGACAAGACAGATTGTAGCGGGCTATGCCACCGTCTGATGCTCTACCTCTCGCTCACCACTAGCACGGGCACTGCGCAGCCGCCCTTGGCGGTGCTTCACCACCAATGTGTTTGCTACCATGAAATTACTTCGGAATGGGACAAGATGTTCCAGGAGGTTGTACTCGCCAAAAACACACAAGTCTCAGGCGCGCTTCGTCACAGCCCTGAGCAAAATATACCGAGCGGCGCAACTGCTACTGGCACTGGCCCGTATGAGACTTTGACGCGGCAAAAGCTTCTGCCCCCGGGATATTGTCAATATCTAAGCTCGCTTGCTCAATAAGCCGAAATAAGGCTGTAGAGATCGTCAGAATTCCCTTGGCAATTGGGAGCAAAGCGTGCGCCGAGCAACTCAATTTCCAGCACTGGCGCCGAGCGCAAGCAGTAAACGCTGTATCTAAGCATGATGCATGTCGACTCTTGCTTTCTAAGTTGCTTTCACGACATTTGAGACTGATGCTTTACAGCATCACGAGCAGTTAGCCAGCATGCAGCAACATCTCTAGAAGCTATCAAACGCGATGCATCGTCGTCAGTCGAATGGGGTTCAAGACCAATATCCTATCGGATACATGTAGACGGTGGTTCGTTGTCTGTGCCCTTTGGCGGCGGCGTGCTTCCGGGATTCTTCAACGGCACCGGGATAAGCACACCCAGATATTGGAACATATCTAGCTCCAAGCACTGTCTCATCAATCTGGGCTAGCCACTTGTTCAGGACAGTGTTGTTGTTTCACTGGTGGCTGTCATGTATGCATTTGGCGATCGCCATGAACGAGGTTCCGGCCCATGCCGTTGAGTTTTGACAGCATATCAAGCGGGCCACTCTAGCAGCTGATACGCAGCAACAAGGCTCAGCCGTAATCTGTGCCTTACATGGAACGGACTTGAGAAGCAACACGGCTCTGAGTACCGCAAGCTCGGCGCGCCAAATCTAGTGGTCGAGCGGTAGGCATGTTGCGTATGCCAAGCTGCTTGTCGCCCTGCAAACTCGCATCCTGTCGGCCGAACTCTGCTTTCGTCCATGGCTCGTTTCCCTGGACTAAGCTTGACCTACCTTCACCATTCTGTGTTGAAGAATGCAGAATCGCCAAAATCACCTCCGGCCACTACGAACTCCAGCGCAATGGGAGAGGGACCAAAGATCATCGCCAATGTGGCAGGTTGCCCCCCTCTTCCTCAGGTTGTGTTCCAGGCTTCAGATGGGCTCGCCAACAGCGGCACAAGTCGTCAAATTGACTAACTGCCACCGCTTCTGTCAACCCATCACACTTCTTCCACCCGCGTCGTACCCAGCCATCAGTGCTGTTCGCTTGGATCGGGATCAAGCAAAGCGGCATATCACGGGAGGTGAGGGTGTGCTCCAAAGGCTTGATGACAGTCCTGTTAGCCAACGACCTGTTTCAGCAGACATTCGAGACTGGTATTGTTCCCCCACGCTTGTCGTGACTGCTGCACCCCTCAAGGAGAGACGGTGAATGGCTCGCTTATTACACTACTGCAGGTGGCCCGAAAGAGATGTTTAACACATAGCGAAGTGAGCCAGGCCTTGGCGCTGGTGCTGCTACGCCGTGCGGAGGAGAGGAGTGGATTGTGGGAAAAGGGGAGGACGGACGGATCATGGATCCTGTCAGTCGACCGTACCAACCCGAGCGAGCACATGTTCTGATCCTCGCGGAGGACTTGGCGACCGAGATGCTCCGAAATGAGACCCGGAATCTTGTGTCAGTGACCGACAGTCCGACAGTCAGCTCCAGAGGCTGATATGTGCTTCTTAGCCGGCGGTGCTTGAGCCGCCAGTGGGCACACGTCTCAAAGAGGCAAAACCGGGCGACTTGAAAGTTGAAAGATGTTTGACGGCCAGGGCGGAACCGGGAGGAACGAACCTCGCGATATTGGAGGGCTGTCTTCCGTCCTGTCTTCCGTCCATTCTTCCATCGAGTACGTCTTCGTCGGTGTGGTATTTGGACATATACCAAGACAACGGCGCCTTGCTCGAGCCTCGATGTTTCTAGCGGCTTGTTTGACCCTGCTACACATCGTTGGCTTGGCTGAACTAGAAGTCTCTCGCAACTGCCGTTTTCAACCCCCAACTTGCCCCCATCCCTGGGGATGGGAAGTTGTTGGGATGGCGTCGCTGAAACTCAAAAAATGATACCCTCAGGAGCGCACATCGGATTGGACACGGATCTACAGACATACGAGGCGGTTGTCGCGTTGAAATACCACCTGGAACAGTAAGCAGCAGGTCTAGACTTGGCCGATGGTAGAGAAGACGCGTCTCGTTCGTGGCTTATTCTATGTCTCGCGCTGGCTCAAGGCGCACCTTGCAGTTTTTTTACGGATTACCTAGCACTGCACCTGATACCAGGGGAGTGTATCGACGAAGTTTGGCATGTCAAAATCAGCAAAAGATGTTCACGCCTCATCTCAAAATGGACAGCCAAGGAGATCTGCCGGGTTATTAATGTGATTATCGATTCTCGACTCTCAACAATCAATGGTCCGAATGATGGGGTTTTGCCTTTCGAAGTTGTCCCTATTCAACTGCTCTTTGTACAGATACCGATACCTCAACTAAAATGTGGGGAGCGGAGTCTCCTCATCTTGAGATTTGCCATATTATCACAGTCTGTTAGTTGAGGCGAAGAAGCTGTGTCGATGCTGGGCTGGAATGGGTTGAGTACCTCATGGGATTTCTGACAGCTAGGGACGTGGCTGGCTAGCTAGCCAAGCCACGCCGTGGAGTCAGTTCCGGACGGGATTCACCGTACGGGAAAGTATGTCAAAACGGGCTTGTTCCTCCAATCGAAGCTCCTCCTTTGGCAATCCACCACCGCCAACATCGTCACCAGCCTCTCCAGTCTCCATCTCTGGGTCTCTACCCCGAACTTGGCCCCGTTGCCCTTCCGCCCGCTCGAGCCCTCGACAACGGGCTCCCGCCAAGCCAAGTGGCGGTGAGCTAAAGGCCCCCGAGAGCCCTGGAGCTCGTCCGCCTCCCTTCCCTTCGCTTCACTCTAATCCCCGTCTACAGCAGCCCCTCACTGGGTGCATTCACCTCTCGGGTCTTTTGCGGCATGCTTGACAGGGCTAGCTAGGCCCTGCGGTGCCAGCAAATGTAGTGTGAGTCGACAGCTGCTACCGCCGCTGCTGCTGGTAAAAGGGGCTGGAAATCTCGCTTCAATGCTTGCTGCATCCTCAAGCTGGAGATGCAAACGACCTATTGGAGCTTCCACCAGCTTGATCCCGGGGAAGCTCATGCGACTGCCTTCTGTTTCTGAACCTGAAGTGCCATTGCGATTCACCGCAGCTTTCCGAGCTGCAGACCGTCAAACGCGTCTGTAGGCATGGCCTGTCCAGCGCCCTTGTTCCACGGCAGACGGGCAGCCGCGTTGTGCAGGCGTCTACTTCTCTGAAGACAACTCGGGTCAACGAGATGCCCCGACATGGGCGGGAAGATGGTATTAATCTGGGGTTCGCGGGGTACAAGTGGCTTACAGTCACGATACATCGATACGATCCTTTGTCCTGGAGGCAATCACACCCCCCGGAACTCTATCCCGGATGGGTGGGAGGGAACAGGCCATTCTCACACTCTCCATACATGCGGCATCTCGAAAAATCCCTCATGGCTGGTATGCACCATTATGGAGGATGGTGAGGATGACGACCTTGTTTATGTACGAATACTCGTGATTTGCCAATCATCCTCGCAGTCAGGCCCTTTGCTGTATTCGTAGCAGATACTTTGGCATTGATGGTCAGTTCAGTCTGTCCATGCTGTACACCATCCCGCCGTCGCAAAGCTCTGCGGCTCAATACTCGGTCGATGGGTTTCGGACACACGGACACGGACGTGGCATATATTGAACCTTTGCGTCTACGGCCAACACGGTGCAACTAGCTATTTGATGATTTCGTTATCGTCAGAATTTTCCATCTGCATGGAGGTTGCCATCGCCAGGTGGGGAATTGGTCTGCAGCTTCCGACATGATCAGACTTTTTTTTTTGGTGGCCATGCCGAACGAGAGAGAGCGCGAGAGCTTATCTCTCCTCTCATGTGGCGAAGAGTGATCGCCCTGGGGCCCAGATCTTCTAGAAGGGTTCTCCAAACCCCAAGCCCGAGTCGGCGACGTCTGCATCCCTAGTGGGTAGTCTGGCCCCCTCCGACGATGATCGAATGCCTAGAGAGAAGGAAGCAGCTCAGTCCTTGATGGGCGACGCTTGGCGTTCTGCCAAAAAATGCCACCATTGACCATTCATGGTCCGTCGAGCCTGTCCCTGGCGTGCCCAGCTGAGGGGAAAGCCCGACTGGGAGACGGGCTTGTGTTGAAATATGCCTGCAACTGGGCACTCCATCATTTTTGGGGTTTGGCTTGGCTTGTTCGGCGATTCCCATTGCTTGACAGGACGATTCTTCGTCGTGGTGGTGGGAAGTGTGCCAAGCCAAACGTATTTTAAAGTTTTCGTTTGCTTTGCCTAAGGACACTCAATTGCGTGTCCGTTTCTGTTATGATCTGCCTGTAGCCTTTGGTAGATCCAGAGTCACGGCAACCAAAAAAGTCCACCCACTGCGATGGGTTAAAGTAGCTGCTGGCACGTTTTGGCATGTTGGTTGAGTGAGGTAGCACGGTAAGTCCGACGTTGATTTGAGGAGATCAGCAATCCCATACCTCATCCGAATATGGGCTGCTTAATCTGGTGAATCTACATGGGCGTCCCCTGGAACAGATCTCCCCCCTCCGTGCCCCCCGTAGTTCGGACGGAGGCCCAAGGTAGGTGGTCAGAGGGAAAACGATCGGAGGAATCGAGAGCGAGAAAGCCGCCGCGCTCAACGTGCGGCGAGCGGGCTGATCGCGGACTGTGCGCGGTTGAGGGGTGGGAGGACGCGCAGACCGGGGAACGTCACTCCGGTTGCCGGAGCTTCTTTTTGCTGCGGGTGTTTGTTGAGGACGGGAGGAGGACGGATGTGCATGTTCAGCATCCGAGTACGGCTTCCGGTCGTACATGTCCTCGCGCCTTTGGATTCTTTTTGTGTTTTCGAGAGATTCAGGTGGGTGTCTGTCTCGCACGGTGATCTTGGGGTTGGAAGGAAGGTGTATCTTTAGAGTGAGCCGTAGCTTGAGGCTTCAAATCTGCCTATATATGTGTATGTGGCTGCTGCTTGTAGCTGTAGCTGGCAAGACTACTATGCTCGAAGTTGAATATAGACAACGAAGGCGTACCTTTTACAAAACCTTCCTTCGTGGCAGAAGCTATTATGGTTACTCGATTCACAGACAACAGGGCTGCTGAGAGAGTTCTTAGTCGGGACCGCTGCGGGTTTCTCTCCCGAGACGGGGGGTTGAAACTTTGACGTGGCGTTCTGCGGGCGATGAACCCTGCGGTTTAGGTTGTTTTTTTTGTTGAATGTGCGATTTGGAGTGTAAACATGTTACGGGACAAGGTGATGGGGTAAGAAAGGGGCATTTGGTGGTTGTTGTGGCATGTAAGGCTTTCTCGATGAGTGTGGTTACCGTACCTTTCCTTCTCTATGGCCTCGTGAGGGAGATATCCGGAGGACTGGGCGGAGGACGGTGGGCGTGGAACCAGGCTCTAGTGGAGTGAGGTCCCAGGTCGGTGATGGATGTGTCTTGTACGTAGGTTTGTATTTCGTGGCAGGTTAATAGCTTCCCTCGTGAGAGCTTTTGTGAGTGAGGGACGTTGTGTAGTCTCGGAGAGGGACGTTGTGTAGTCTCGGAGAGGGACGTGAGATTGCTTGACAGATGAAGGGGGCCCTTATTCGTGTGTACGCTGTAATGGTAAGAGTTTGCGTTGTACTTAGTGAGTTGTTATAGAAAGAATGGCTGTTCATCACGTTCTGCAAGCTTATCCTCGACGAGAAGAAATACACAGCGAGGCTTGGAAGTTTGAGTTTCTGACGAGGTACATACGTATCAAGAGATCCACTCTCACGATTGTGTTTGCTGGTCGCCATTGTGTTGTTTGGATATGATGTCGTTGTTGATACCGCGCTGACTGGATCTTGGACATCATTCCGGCAATGCGGTGGTCGTCGCAAGAGTTTACGGGACCATGAAGTATCTGAGTGGCGTAAAGGTGTCACGGTTACAGGACTCAAGAACATTCGGATGTCAGTGAAGGTAAGCTATCACGTGGATCATGTCCCCTGGTTACGAAGAGCTTCTTGACCCGTGAGTGAGGTTGAAGGCATTGAGACGTGCTCTATCGGCGCATATGGTTATCCTATTATCAGGGCATCGCCTCTTTCTTATATAAAGTCTTGATGCGTGATATGAATGGAAGCCGTCATGAGCAGGTCTGTTCAGTCTACGAGGTAAAAGGGAGTTAGATGCGGGCTTCTGCAGCGACTGTGAGGTGAACTCACGTCCGGACGCTTCTCAGTATGTCTCTTCGCTCCGTCAAAGATTTGATATGCTGATATCAATATCATCCGAATTGCAAACGATCTTCAACCATACTGGAATTAAGCCTCGACTTGGTGGCCATTCAGCAACCCAACTTCGATTTGCCTCTATTCACAATGACACCTTACATCACGAGGAATTCGGCAGCCTTTCTACTTTCATTGAAGTTGTTGGCGCGGCAATCGAGCGTGTTCCACAGCCGTGAAGTGTTGATTGGTGCATCACGCTCGGCAGTTTTCCATACCCTTACGTTTGAATCTCAGCTAGCTCCCGTTGGTTTTGCTTTCCTTCCTTTCCAAGGGTTCTAACCTGTGATAGCAAACATGTGTTTGTTTCGAGGGGCGTATAATAGTTCATCCTTGGAGTGAGAATCTGAATCACGCACTTTGGCATTGTAACAATCGTCATTTTAGAATTGTAGACCAAACGCAAGACCCATTTGTCTGAACTCTTAAGATCGATTTAGTTTCCGCCTGGGTAGCGGATTCCGGGGCAAGTGATGACCAGGCTCTATCGGAGAAACCTATTAGTCACGTGGAAAAATTGATAATCACAGACAAGACAGGTCGCGAGAGCTCATTAGGATCTTCCCTGCGGCAGCGTGATACTTGACTGGCTCTATACTCACATTCGACAGTGTCATCTGTGATCAACGGGAATGGGAGGGAGGCTACTTCTGGTTATCCCCACACCCAAGCGCGTAAATTCTTCTTTCATAGACTCTGGTACAGAAATCTAAGGTGAAGACCAGATTAGCCGTGTCTCTCCTCCCCTATGATGAATGCATATGGAATATACTTCAGGTAGTGATGATGAGACTTGGGCAGCGTAATAAAGAGCCTTCTCTAGCCACTGACTTGTAAGTAGACCATAAGTTTATCGACAAGGTTGACAGTATCCCAGATACACTTTCCGGTGCGGTATGGAGTTCCGTCAAGGCACAGGAGAAGATCACGACTTTGACGAAAATATAATCAGAAAATCTACATTCATGTAATAAATGCCTGAGGGTCTCCGAATCTTCCCTCGGATTACGAAAGGAGCGATCCTTTAACAGACGGCAGTTATCACTACTACACCTTCCCAACCATCTCGTTGTACGACTGCTTAACACTCGGATTGGAATGGACCGGGAGCGCGCCGGTAGAAGCCCTCAGTTGCGATCTCTTGGCATCCTCCTCTGCCTGCCTCTCCGCTGCGCTTAGATTCGCAAAGTCACGACCCCAAGCGGCTATTCTGTACCTCTCCGTCGCTTGAAAACTATCGAATATGCTCCGGGCAGTGACACTTAAAGCTGGACAGAGCAGAGAGCCTGAACGCCCACCTCCTGGCTTGTGGAAGCGAGAGTACCAAGATAGACGACCCACGCCCCAATGTCATCGCGGGGGGCTGCTCTCCATCACTCTATCATGCCCCCGACATCACCGTGATAAGCCAATCACACTGCTATAGTCTAGAATCTGACTTGGCAGAACTGTATTTATACCATTTTCGCGTTCAAACGGCTCGAGTTCCATTCCATATTGGCCAAAACTCCCAGAATATGAACTGTAAAGGGGGATATTGCGAAGATAGGCACTACGATACTCGGGTCAGCCTACCCTTGGAGCAAAGCCTAGTGATACCCCTCTCGTGATGGAAGTGTTTCTCATGGAGTCCCTACCTTCCAGGTGATTGGGACAGCTCAAAATCCGGCAACCCGGAAAAGAAAGACTGGGGGCCTTCAGGTGTACGGATTTCATCACTTTACTTCCATGAGAACATCTCAAAAAAAAAACAGTATATCATCACACGCTCGAGTGTAAACTCTTCTGCGTTCCATGAATTTCTTCCATGTCTGCCTTGCCTATGTTTAGTTCCCTAGTCGCTAATTGCCTCACAGACTACTCCAGTCAATACCATGCTCTTGAGATACCTTTACATCACCTCAGCCTCATGAACAGACAAAACCCAAAAGCTTCAGAGAAGAATTCTTGGCGTTCCGCAAGGTAAAAGAGTCGGAGAAGTCTCTCGTAGGTAGATTTCACACCCGTTGAAGGCGGCACCCCCGATCCCCCGAGACAACTTCACATTTCCCCTTTCGCGTCCAAGATAGGTAGAACATCAATCTGGCGAGGATAATGGGGATATCTTGTTGATGTTAAGCCTGCTACTCCCTCACCTCAAACCAATTTCCTTCACACGTGAGCTCTACCCGAGCCTAAACTTCAACCAAGTCTCGCATCGTTTGGCACAAGCAGTACAGTCTCAAGCGCATCTCCAGAAGCCAAAGGGCCTATTCCAATAATGCGAGGCGCTTATCACTCCATCAAGGCTCAGAACTACCGTCAGGTAAGTACCATCCTATCTACATAGGAATACCAAAAACATACCATTCTCTCAACGAAGCACCGGCGAAGTTTCCAACATGAGATCTTGTCTGCTACGCACCAGGGCGAACGATAGAGATATCGGTCGAAAGAACGCCCGTCACGCTTTTCATTACACATTCCGTCATGAATCTCACATATCAAAAAGATAGGTCTCATGAGTGGTGTATACACACCCTGACTTGGATAGAGATAATGCGGATTTTATACCGTCTCGACTTTGTAGTCTACTGAATTCTCGTAAGTCGCCATTTGTCAAAGTTCCATAATCTAAGTCCCCGTAATCCAATGACATAGGAAAGAAAGCCCATCGTCGCCCTGACACACCCGTTGCCCAAAAACGTTCCCATAAGAAAAAGGAAAAGCAACACCGAGAGAGGAGCAGATGAATGATCCGCCCGACTATACTCCCATTGTGAAATCGTGCTCGATACCAGGCGTGACGCTGGCCATGAACTACAGCAAGTTAGCATCATCATTACCCTCGCAAACTTCGCCCACATCAGAACATACCTTGAGGAAAACAACCAGATACTGATCCACCCGGATCGCAACCTCCTGCTCGTCAACCTCGCTCTGCTCAACCTCCTCCCACTCGCCGTCCTTATCGGCAGCGGCCTGAGCATCCTTGACATCCAGCTTGCCCAGCTCGTCAACGAGTCCCTCCATGCCCTGGTCCCCACCGACGGCCTTGCCGGCGCGCAGCTTCTCGCGCCGGATGCGCAGGGCCCCGTCGGCGCGGTCGAGCATCGTCTTCATCACGGACGCGTGCTTGCACGGGTGCACGCTCGCCATCTTGATGTTGTTGGCGAAGAAGGGGAAGTCCTCGAGCGTCACCGTCTTGTCCTTGTAGTCGCCCACAATGTCGTCCATCATGGCGTGCGGCGGTAGCGGCTGGCCGTTGGGCGAGTAGCCCGAGAGGTATAGGCGGGGTGTGCGGTAATACGTTGAGTACATGATATAGAGGGTGTATGTCCGCCGGCCGCTGTGAAGCGCGAGAGGTTAGCAATGTCTTCTCAAGAAGAAGCCTCTACACGATCAGTACCTGTTCTTTCCATTGTCTCCTGCATCGCGGATGATGGCCTCGTCGTCATCTTCATCCTCCATATCCGGAATCTCATCGTCATCCTCCACAACCTCCCGGTCTCCCACATTTCCTGAGTCGTCCACCGTCCGCACCTCCTTCACCTTGAGCGGCTGCGAGCTCGCCAGCCCGCCCGTGCGAAGCCAGCCATCTTCATCGTCGTCGCCGGTCCCGGAGCTCTTGCCGCCCTCCACAACAGCCTCCTCGTGGCCCGCATCGCCGGCGAAGTCGTCGTCGAGTCGGCGGTTGCAGGGGACGTTGCGCGTGACGAGGAACTGCTTCCCAGGAGGCAGGTAGCTGACGCGGCGGCTGTCGGCGTCGGCGTCGCCCCAGGACCAGGTCGGGAACTTGTAGACGAGGTAGTCGCCCGCGGCGACGAACTCTTCGGGGGTGATTTGGCCCGTCTGGCGGAAGGTGGACTTGTGCGATACCGGCGTGTACCGGTCGCGGAGTGTGTTGACGGTCGAATAAAGAAGATTCATCGTTGACGTCGGTCTGTGTCGTATAGGTAAGCTTCGGTATATCGAGTCGGTGACGCCGTGTGTTGAATGGTATCGATGGTCTCTAAGTCTATAGTTGCTTTGTGGTGATGCGATCGTCTTCAGTGGTGTCCTTCTTGCTGATGAGAAGGATGTTGTTGGTAAGGGTAAGAAAGACAGCCTAGTCCTCCGCCGACTCTGAGAATGATGTAGTTTGTCGTAGTTCCGCCTGATGTCGATGACTGGGAGTCAAGCTCGTGGCAGCTGTTCAGGGCGATCACATGGATGGCGGGGTTGTCTCACGATTGGACAGGGAAGATGGTGGCGGGGTTACCGCCTGCCCGCGCTAGTGCTGGGGGATCTGCTTATCTTATCGGCCGTTGGAAGCTACCTAGGTAGGTACTGTAGGTACTAATCCGCTTAGGTACGACAGACAACAGCTTCCTCAACATAGTTGCGCCATTGAAACCGGTGGAAGGGCACGGATCGCGCTGGTTCGAGCTGTTTTGCTGCAGCATAGGCTGACTCTGATGTAGCCTGAAACTCACGCCTGGGTGGCTGATGAGTTGCCCTTTGACTACATTGGAAGTGTGTTCCTCAGCTTTTGATCTCGAAACTAGCTAGACAAAGCTGTCGGAAGCCGGAGAACAAGGGAACAGCTAACATGTAGCTTGGCATTCTCATCTCGAGGGTGGCCCTCGCCATCTCGCTCATGCGATTTGGACCAGAGTCAGTGTCATGGAAGCTTCACTTAGACTGGACAGCATGCCCAGAGACGAATGGTATTCAGCCGCGACAGGATTTGTGGTATCTTTGAGTCCTAGCATCCTATTCCTCCTCCTCACTACTAACTTCCTCCCCTGCTTCTATGGCCTCCTGCCGCCGCTTTGCTGCGCGCTCCCTCTTTCGATCCAGCAACTTCTTTAACCTCGAAGCACCATTGAAGACGCCGTTCGTCCCTGACCCGCACGCGGCGCATGTGGGGTCCTTCCTGTACCTCTTCAACGCGCAAGGCTCGCAAAAGTAGTGACCACACCTCGTGATGATCGGCGCCTTGTAAGGCTCCCTGCATATGATACAGGCGAACGGGATATTCTCCAACATGGCCTCCTCGTCGTCATCATCGTCGTCGGCCTTGGTGCGGTCCGCGCTGGCAACGACGGTTCCCGCAATGTTCTTCTTCCCCTTTGTGACGTTCTCCCACTCCTTGTCGAGCTGCCATCCTTGCTTATAGTCTTCTCTGGCGTGGAGGTACTTGCAGTTATCGCCGAAGCCACAGAAACCGGTTTGTTTGTACTAAAGATTGTTAGTATATATGATTTGAGGAGGTAACGTGATGAGCAACTTACGTCTTTGCAAACGTCTGGTGCGAAATCGGTGACTGTGATTGTCCTGATGTTGGTGGGCGCCTTGATGGGGCCAACTGTCTTGTTTGGGGCGTCTGGGTTCTTCGTGATGAACGAAGTCTGGTTCGCCAGCCCCTTGTATGTTCCGTCGGGGGCCTGCGATGTCTTTGCGACAGCTCGCGAGCTGCCTAGTAGGTTCTTTGATGAAAGAGCGTCCTTGCCATCTTCGTCGTACCAGTTGCTTTGTTTCGTGGCATCGTTGGAGTCTGATATGGGCACGCTGCGATCGGCGGTAAATACTGTGGCGGAAAGGTCTTGTTTCGACTTGGCGATGTCCTTGGACGAGGCCGTGATGGCGCCTGCCTTTGTCTTTCGCCTCTTGACCCGCTGGCCTGCTTCGTCTTCGGAGGATGAGTAGTCGGAGTCGGAGTCGCTGTTCACGGGCGGCGGTGTTGCGGGTCTTTTGCGGATGTTGGCTTTGCCCTTTGCGCCGCGCCGCTTGAAGATGGCCACTGGCGCATCTGTTGCTGGGGCGCTGTCGGCCATGTTTGATTGGTCTGGGCCTCGATCGCGAGTGTACGTCGGTTTTTGAAGATGGACGGAATATTCTGATTTCGTTGATATAGATTTTCCAGTGAGTCTTTGATGATCCGCAGCTAAGGCTAGGCAACGTCGATAGTTGAGAGAGAAGTTTGGGGTTACCCTTGGTCAGCTTTAGCTTTGATGGCGATCATCAACACTCGGGTTCAAGAATACCTTCTAGAATGATCAGGTCAAGCCACAGGGCTGACAAATTTCGTGGCTCGAGCGAAAGACCCATATGGAGGGGCGAAATCAATCAGGTGCCTGGACTGATACGGCTTAGCGTTCTGGGGCGGCGCCGAGTCCAGCTGCCAGTCAGGAAAATCGGGAGGCTGGAAGACCAGGGACCGATTGGTCAGAAATAGGAGAGACTAGTACACAGAAGGTTGCAGGGATGAGCTTCCCAGCCGGGTTAGAGCTGGCTCATGGTGGATGCGAGCTAAGATTGGCCAAAGTTATGCGACCAAAACGAGTTTACCCCAAGGAAACATCTGGGCGCGTCTTCACGGGCATTGTTTTGAAGCGATGCGATATGGCGGTATGGATTGGCGGGGAAGAGCCCATAGATGGGCGACGATGGATGGCCGATGCCTTGTCGATGCCATGCCATGCCATGCCCTGCGATCTGACATGACTGATTGCTTGCATGAGCACATGTATCCGTACTAGCTGGGAAGCGGTATTCTTTGGTGGGGTCGGGATGGATGCTGTTCTTGTGAACTCTCTCGCGGTCTCACTCACTGTGCTGTCTGCCGTGCGCGTGAGAGAATGCTGCCATGTTGTTGGAATGGGCTGTCTGGATTGGCTACGGATGCGGCTGTAGCAGCGGCAGCCACACGGATCGTCTGTCTGCGAGAGGCAACGGCATTGGACGATCGAATGGAGACGTCTCCTGGGTGGTGCATGAGGCCATGGTAAAACAACAAAACAACTGCATGTTGAAGCCATGAGTTGATTTTGGGTTGCAAAGCTGACCTTCTGCATGCAGTAGGTAGCTGCCTGTTCCAGGTAGCTGACTGAATAAACTCACCTCCTGCATTTGTTTCCTAGGTAAAGTGGCAGAGCCCCCCATGCTATGCATTGCCCGCAATCTTGAGCTGATGTCCCCATTTTCTCGTCCCTGCAAATGCCGCCCCAGTGGCTTTGCTACGTCTCGATGAATGGACCCCAATGGTCTTCGCTAAGGCATGTTGAAATTGAGGGCTTTCAGATGAATGCTTAGAGCTGAGCTGGGCGACGATGATGACGATGATGGGCAGATGACTAGCTGTTCGCCTGGGTACCTAAGGTAGGATCCTAGGTACTTGACCCAACCAAGGTCAATTTACATACATAAGACGGGTAGATAGTAGTACGGCAGATCATGGATAACGACGGGAATATGGAGAGAGGTGCGGCTTAAGTCACTGCTAGTGTGATGATGTGTTGTTGAGCTGCTGTCAATTGATGGCCGGCTTGCACGCCACAGCTAGGGATCATAGCACATTATCGATAAGCACCCGTTATTCGTACAACAACAAGGCCATTATCCACCCAGTCCGCGAACGGATGCAAATGACACGAATGGGGCAGTCGCAAGGCAAACTGTCAGGTACCCGAAGTTGTGCAGTTGCACAGTCATAGGTGCAGGCATTCTGCAGCTCCACGGTGGAACCCAAAAGACAGCGAGACCTGGCAAGCACCCTGCGTTCTGGACAGGCATGAGGGGTGGAATTGACAGGCACAGGCACAGGCACAGGCTCAGGCTCAGGAAGAGGAATAAAATGGATAGTCGTTGAGATGGGTCTCGCCTGTTGCTATTCCCAGTCAGGAGACGGGGGGAGCACAACTCTCGTCTAAACCACACTCCATCTGGGTCCTGGGCTCCTGGCCACCTGGTCTAAAATCACTTGTATCCATCCATATACTCCTTACACAGTGGTTGTGCACGCATGCCGTAACGCGTGAAGGGGGAGAAGCGCATCGCTGGTGGTGTATAACAATGCCCTTGTTGGGAATATTCTCATGCTCTACGCAGTACTGTGTACTGTATTATGGAAGTGTGGATTGTGTAAGGAAGGTATGAAGGAACAATTTGAGGATACTTGAAAGTGAGAGAGGATCCCCTCGTGCCTTCCTCTTTCCACTCTCCTCCTTCTCTCTTTCGCGACTTTGCCCTTTCCCAAATTAATTACTAACCCCTTCCACGTTCTCTCCCTCCATCCCTCCTTCTCCTCCCTTTCCCCTCCTCGTCGTCCGTCGTGTGTCTGTCTCTTTCCCTTTGCCGACGCCGACACCCGCCGACCGTCGCCTCCGTCCTTCCTTCTTGTGCTTCCATCCAGTCGCGTCACTCTACTCAGACGGGCATCGACCTCGTTGTTCCTCCGCGACCTCGAGTCTCCCCTTCAATTTGGAGCATCGCGCCAGGAGAAAAAGACACAAGACCAGCAACAAATAGCGTCACAGGAAAGAAGAACCTTGTTGCCGAATAAAGACGAGGACGTAATTGTCTATCGTCTTGATCATCGCGACTTGGACCTCTCTCTTTCTCCTGCTTTCCGTGCTGGTTCGGGGGCATCCCATCTTTCTTTCCACCTTCTTTTTTTCTCGTTCTAATTTACACTGCCTTTTTTCTATTCAAGCTTTTGTTACTAGTTACTCCCACCTTCCCTACAATCGCTCTAAAAACGAACAGGTATCTTACCTGCAGCTACCCGACCTTATTCCTTCGCTATCTTTCTACGGGCCAATACCCGTTCCGTTCTTTCTTACCTAGTTTTTGGTCCGACTCTTCGCGCCTTCCTCCGTCTGCCGCCGCCGCCGCCACCTCCGCGCTCCGCTATACGTCAATCTTCCCGACCGATCGGTTTGCGACTCTGCTCAAGCCAATACCACCTGGTGCTACTTTACCTTATCTTACCGTATAGGTAGATCTAGCTACCTTAGGAGAGTCAGAGGGACACCCCCAACGGTCCTATCTCGTCACCTCACTGTTCACCGCCGCGCGTGGTCGCCTCGTATTACCGGCCCGTAATCATCTGCAGAATAGTCTCAACTGAGACCTCCGCGCTCTTCGAAAACGCCAGCTCATTTACTTTTTCTCCCCTGGCATCTTTCGCCTCTATCCGCCGACACTCACGGGAAACGGCAGACGTTTCCGTAATAATCCCATTGTCTTATTCTTTGCCGCCGTTTTTTTTTTTTTTTTGTTTCTCACTGTCCCTTTCCCCGGACATAGGCCGCTCTTGCACTGCACACAGTCACACAACACACACCAACAAACCCCCGGTCGTTCGTTGCCTTCTCCAAAGCACCAACCGCTTTCAGGTTCTTAACCTTCCGCCGTCTGGTTCTTTCTTCTGCCCATCGGATCCTGCGGCTTTCTCAAAAGGTACGTAAAAGTGTCTGTGTGTCGAGAAGGGGAAGAGAACCAAAAAAAGGGACGAAAAAGACAAGAGAGAGAAAAAATATAGACCCCCCCCAAAAAAAACAACGCCGACCTGAAGTTCTGGCGCAAGAAAACAAGAGCAACCACAAGGAAAGGAAAAGGTGCGGGCGCGCCTAGCTCATCCCACCACCCCGTCCCATCCTCTTAGCTGCATCCTCCGTGCAGATACTCAAGGCCAAACAACAAAGCAGACAGGCACTGCCTTGCTTCTACTGGTCGCGTAGCGCATTTTTTTCTGCAGGCCCTGACCATCGCTCCATAGGACCACCACACACAACCCGCCAGCGCCTGCGCCTGCGTAAGGAACCACTGGGGACCGCATTCCAGTCAACAACACAACAATCCATCGCACCGCAATCGCTGTCCTCTGTCCTTCTCAGGTCAGCTGTGGGAGGGGGAACACAAACAACAAAGCCCCCCGTCAACGTCAACAAAAAACATCACGCACCCCCAGTAAACACCACTCTCTTCCACCTACTTCCCTTTGCGACCAGCCCCGACTTGCGCCTTCAATTCCTCGGCTTTCAACTCTTTTCTAACTTCCCTCGTTTATTCCTCTCCTCCTCTCGGGTTTTCTCTCCCACGTGGGTGACGACATCTTCCCCTTCTGCACACGGCAGCCGGCTCTGCACGCCCCGCGCTTGTGTTGCAGCTCATTACCTCAGGTCGCCCTATCCCCCGTTCGGTACCGGCTATTTCCCTAAGCTTGCTTGACTCGGCCGATAATTGCGACAGCACAACTCTCTGTCTACAACCGCACCACCAGCAATCAAGGCCTACGAGACGACAACAACATCGCTGCTCCGCGGATACGTGCACTGGATGTCGCCACAACGTATCTGACGGCGGCATCCCCCATTGTTTCCACCCAACATGGCTACCTCACTCGCCGTCGATAAACCCCATCTGCCGCCCGTTGAAGCGGATATGAATGATCCTTTCGTATCCCCGCCTGGCCCAGCCCACAATCGCTACTCTACCTACGACAGCCAATCCTTCAGCTCGTCGCCAGGCCAGGCGAAGCGCGCACTACAAGCACATATTGCAGATACTGAACGACGACTTGACGAAGCCGGAAAGCTAGGAACTGCACTGGTCCACCAGCGCAAGGAACTTGCAGAACGATTGAAGGAAGTGGAAGAGCAGGAGACAGAAGGCGAACTCGCTCCCGAGTTGCGCGCCAAGCTCGCCGATATCGAAAAGGAGTACAATGATGTTGCTCGAGAGACTGCCAGGGCTTTCTTGCCCAAGCAGAGAGTTCCCAGCAATGAAGCCGCTGGAGGCTCACCCTACGTCCCTGATGGAAGAATAGGAAGAGTAAGTCTGCGCCGAATACATGTGGCGCATGTCTGTTCCGGCTAACCATGCAATAGCGCTCCGTCAGTCCATCCAAATTTGAGAAGCTCGAGATTCAGGCCACCGGATCGCCTAGTAAGCTCAGTGTCCCGAACCGCAAAGTTAGAAACCAGCCCGCCAATCGCATCCACGATATCGAATTTGCCGCCGAAATCAGCACATCCTTGATTGCCCAGGTTCGCAACCTTCAATCACTCCTATCCGAAAAGGATGAGGAGCTTCGCGACATCAAAGTCGACAAGTCCAAACTTGAAATCGAGAACGAGAACTTTCAACAACGCGTTAAGACTCTGGACGAAAGCGAGAATCGATACAAGGACGAGAACTGGAACCTCGAGACTCAGATCCATGATTTGATCGCTTCGCAAAAGGACGCCGCGGATCGAGAGAAGAAGCTCACGCAAAGCCTCAATGTTCTCCAGGTGGAGAAGAACTCGGCGCAGAAGGAGCTTGATGATGCTAAAGTCTCACTTGCCAAGCTCGCCGAGGAGCATGAGCGAGCTGTGAAGCACCTGGACCTCGACTTGACCACCGCCAAGCGAAATGCGGCCACGGCGGAAACCGAGAGAAACGCCTTGCGAAGAAAGGTTGACGACTTGATGAGCCAGAACACGGAGCTCGCCAAGGCTATTTCAGTCCAGCGCGGCCGCATGTCCGATCGCGACTTTGTTCGTGGCGTTAGCGACGAAGACTTTGAGACTGCGACGGACGGTTTCACCCCCGAGCACTCACCGCCGCCATCGCCCATCAAGGGTACTCCTCGCCATGCTATGCTCGAGTCCGAGACTCTTAAGAGCTCTCTGTTGCATGCCCAGCGAACCATCCAGAGCCAAAAGACTGTCATTCACCGTGAAAAGACCGAGAAGCTCGAGCTTAAGCGACTCCTCCAGGACACGCGCGATGAGTTGGAGAAGCTTCGTACTGACGCCGCCCCGGCCCCTGCTCGTCGCACCCGCAAGGTTGAGTCGCGAGAGTTCAAGAAGCCGTCCCGCGGCTTGCTCGGCGGTCACCGTAGCAGCAGGAACGAGGTCTACCAGGACGACAACGAATGGGAAGAGGCCACTGAAATTGGTAGCCCGAGAACTTCACCCACCCTTCGCTCCAACTCCGCCGTCCGCAGACCCGGCAGCCGACCCGGTAGCAGCTACAGACCCCAATTCACCGACGTCAGTGACGCTTTCGAGACTGCCAACGAGACTAGCGACGCTGCCTTTGAGACTGCCAATGAGCGTGGCACGGAGACGGAGGACTTCCAGACCGGCGTGGAGGACTTCTCTGGAGGCGACGACACCGAGACTGAGACAGAAAGCCCGTCTAAGGGTCGTGAGCTGCGTCCCCAGACTCTTGTAATGGGAGGAGGCCGAAACTCATACGACAGCACTGCGTCAACCTCAGCCGATGAGGATGAAGAGTACATTGAGTACAGGACGCCAACGTCGCAGTACAACAACCAGCGCATGCGCGTCAGACTTGGACGAGGATTGATGAACCGCCGTTCTAGGCAGGTCAGCGAGGAGCCAAACTTCCAGAGCAGCCCCGCCAGTGCTGCTACAGGCAGCGCCACTGGAACACCACAGCCTACAGAGGGCCAAAGCTTGTTCGCAGAGCTCGGCGAGCTTGAGAACAGTGATGCTGAGAGCATTGAAGAGACACCAAGCCGTGCTAGATCCGCAACCGCCGATTCGACATCCACTCCGGCAGTGCCCACTCTGTCGCACGATTCAGTCAATACCGGCAGCATGACGGACCCTGTTAAGAGAGCGGCCGCAGCTTCGAGGCCCTTGATGGTCGACTCTAGTATGATGACAGAGCCCATGATTGAGTCGCCTCCGTTGTCCCCTGTTAGTGTTGTTCACGACGAGAAGGCCGAGTCCTTGGGATCTATGATGGCCGCCAGCCAGGTCGCCCGTCACTTGTCCCAAGATGATGCCACGGACGGAGTGCGCTCCAGACCGTTGTCTACGCTTTCGTACAGTGACTCTGGTGCTCAGTATGATCGGGATATGGAGGCTAAGCTGGCACAATTCCCAATGCCGCCATCTAGCCCGCAGCACTTTGTCCTGCCGCCGCCTCCCGAGCTCAGTTTGTCATCCATTGACACTCAGGATATCGAGCCAGTTGCTGAGCCCGTGACGCCACCTCCTGCTCCAGCTCCTCTGACCATGACATCTCTCGTGTCAGAAATCGTCGAGCCCGTTGCAGAGCCCGAGATTCCGGCTCCTGTCTTGGCCTTCACTTCGCTTGTCTCGGAGATTGTCGAGCCGAAGGCTGAACCCCCGATCCTGCCTCCGACCCTGAGTATCTCGACATATCTTTCAGAAGCGGTCGAGCCAGTGGCCGAACCTGAGGTGCCGCCCCCGGTCTTGAGTCTGTCGGCCCTTCATGCCCACAACCTTGAGCCCGTGGCCGAGCCCGAGACTCCCCCGCCGACGCTCTCACTGTCGGCCTTGCATGCTCATAACCTTGAGCCTGTTGCAGAGCCTGAGACGCCAGCTCCTGCTCTTAGCCTGTCGGCGCTGCACGCCTACGACCTGGAGCCGGTAGCTGAGCCTGAGGTTCCTCCTCCAGCTCTCAGCCTCTCTGCTTTGCATGCACACAACCTCGAACCCGTCGCGGAGCCGGAGGTCGTGATCCCGGTGCCAGACCTTACCTTGTCGGCTCTCTTGTCCGAGCACATTGAGCCCAAGGAAGAGCCTGAGACGTCCAGATCTCTCGCGGCGATCCCTGCTCCCATCCCCGTGCCAATCTCAGCACCGGCGCCAACCCTCACTCTATCGTCGATTGCGTCCGACAACGTGGAGCCGCAAGAAGAGCCCGAAGTCCCGGTCGTTGTGCCCACGCTCAGTCTTTCAGCAATCGCCACTGAGCATGTCGAGCCCAAGGCAGAGCCTGAAGTCGTCTTACCGGCGCCTACCCTCAGCCTCTCAGCGCTGTACTCTCACAACCTAGAACCTCAAGCAGAACCCGAGGTGTTGCCTCCCGCTCTCAGCCTGTCGTCCATCGTGGCCGAGGATGT
The DNA here is from genome assembly GCF_030869305.1 of Colletotrichum tamarilloi. Taxonomy (NCBI): domain Eukaryota; kingdom Fungi; phylum Ascomycota; class Sordariomycetes; order Glomerellales; family Glomerellaceae; genus Colletotrichum; species Colletotrichum tamarilloi. The sequence goes on along the minus strand of NW_026849400.1, from coordinate 346,947 downwards.
CGAGCCTAAGGCCGAGCCCGAGATCATTCCGGAAGTACCGGCGCTCTCGTTCTCGTCTATTGCAGCTGAGAACATTGAGCCAAAGGCGGAGCCTGAGGTGATTGTGCCCGCTCCAGTACTCAGCCTCACATCGATTTCTTCCGAGAACATCGAGCCCAAGGCCGAGCCTGCGCCAGCTCTTACCATGTCTTCGATCTCATTCGCAAACATCGAACCTATCGCAGAGCCCGCGGTGTTGCCACCATTGCCCCCAGCCCTCACCCTCTCTTCCATCTCATCGGAGAACATTGAGCCCAAGGCAGAGCCCGAGGTTCCAGCTCCTCCGCCCGCACTCCTCGCGTACTCGGCGATCTCATCTGAGCACGTCGAGCCTCGCGCTGCTCCTCAGCCTGTTCTGGACTTCTCGTCGGTGTTATCCCAGCACGTAGAGCCCGCCATTGCGCCAGAAACCGCGGCGCTCAAGCACAATTTCGGTTTCTCCACGATTGAGTCAATTGAGACGCAACCCATTTCGCCCAGAAGCCCGAAGCGGGATGCTTTTATTCTTCCTCGCGACATGGATTCGCCATTCGATGAGAAGGATGCGCCAAGGACGCCCTCCAAGAATGCTCTGATGAGCTCCGTCTTTGGTCGGGGAAAGAACAAGGCCTCCGACAGCCTTATTATTGCAGAGGACGATACTCGGCAATCGCCTAGCGACGAACGTCTGTCCGAGACTCCCGAGTCCCAACGGCCGTTCAAGGAGATTTCAACTAACGCCACCGGCCGCCCTGCACCCAAGGTCATCGTTCCCATGTCTGATTCAGGCGCCCAGACTTCCCTAACCGCTGATGCGATCGATGAGATGCTCCTCGCAAAGACCAAGGCCACGTCCGACAAGTCATTGTCGAGCTTCGGCACCCCGAGCACTCCCGGCACCGTTCGCATTCGCCGTCCTTCTCACGACAGCCTCAGCAGTTTCTCCACTGAGAACAAGATGGATACAGCATTCAGAAGGCCAGGAAGTGCCAACAGCAACCTCGCCCCTACTCAACCGCTACCTCCTCTCCCGCCCAACCACAAGGAAGCCATTGAGGCTGCGAGAACTGGATCGTCGCATAGTGCGGTTATGGGCCCTCCCTTGTGGCCTGCCTCTGCCATGAGAAACCAGCGACCACAGACTCCCAACGGCGCCGCCAGACCGCAGTCACCGCTGTCGATCTCGACATCAATGAAGGCAACTCCTGTTGCTCGCGGCACGCGCGCTGGTTCAGCGTACGGCACCGCTGAGGTTCACTCGCCGACTAAGTTGTCTACTATGAGCAGACACTCTTCGGTGTCGTCGTTTGTTTCTGAGATTGACCACCGTTTCAACCCTCAGGCTGAGCTGGCTGCCGCAACAGGCTTCGGTCCCAACACCGATCCCCGCATGATCCAGGCCATCACACAGACCATGATTGGCGAGTACCTCTGGAAGTACACCCGCAAGGCCGGCAGGGGAGAAATGTCCGACAACAGACACAGACGCTACTTCTGGGTTCACCCGTATACTCGGACTCTGTACTGGAGTGATCGCGACCCGGCCACTGCTGGTCGTTCTGAGCTCCGTGGCAAGAGCGTTCCCATCGAGGCCGTTCGTGTGGTCACCGACGACAACCCAATGCCACCCGGTCTACACCGCAAGAGTTTGATCGTCATTTCTCCCGGCAGAACGATCAAGTTTACCTGCACGACTGGCCAGCGCCACGAGACGTGGTTCAACGCCTTGTCGTATCTACTGCTTCGCACAACCGACGAGGGCCAGTCCGATGTCGAGGAGATGGCCGGCGCCATCACTCAGGCCGACGTGGACGAGTTCAACCCGCAATTTGGCCGTCGCACCAACTCCACGGCCCGTCCCAGGCCGCCTCCGTCTCTGTCATCATACAATTCACGGACAACTCGTAACCAGTCTCCGGCAGTCGACATGTCAATGAACGTGCCTACGCTTACCCCGAACAAGCATTCGATTGCTCAGGCTCAGAGACCCACCATGGCTGGTAGGATTAGTGGCTACTTTGGCACCTTCTCGAGTCTGAGGAGCCGCTCCGCTGCGGCCCCGACCCCAAGCATCTACGAGGCTAGCGAGGTGCACGACAGCGCCGAAGACCTTCGAGAGATTATTGAGAGACAAGATCGGGACGCCGACAGGCTCGAGAACGTGCGCGCCTGCTGTGATGGTGAGTTGCCCTTACATTTGTGTTGAAATGGATTTACGTTGCTAACAATGACTAGGCAAGCACGATGTTGGTACTCTTCACCACCACCCTAAGCGGGGTCGGCCTTCTGGCGCCCATTCTCACTCTCACTCTCACTCCCAATCTGGACCATCAACGTCTGCCACACCCATGAGCACCGTAAGGGCGCGATCATGAAGTCGCTGCCAACGTTGCCCTTGAACATCTGTCTACATGCGGCTGTTGAGCAGTCTACCGTAATATAAGCCAATGAAGCATCCTTCAAATCCACTCGCTACGCCAAGAAACTGGCCCTCCCCGTGGAACACCTTCCCCACTCATGATCAATTCGCTCCCACGCAACGGATCACGACGTCTATGACAACCATCTCTTTGTCGTCTTTGCCTAGGATGCCCTGCCGTCTCGCAAGAGCCCAGGCCCTATTCTCCTCCCGGTTTCGACCTAATATAGCTTACGACTGCATCCAGGACCCTGGCGTCCTACGACCAAATTTCATTAAACGCGTCCTGCCTCACATGGCCTGTCTCGATTATCAAAACACCATTGCTCGACTACTGCCAGCCAACATCCGAATACCCCCGGATAATTGTTATATATGCTTTGTCCTGTCCGACTCTGTTTTTCCGCTGTATTTTGCCGGGAGCGACCTTGTCATGGTTTTAATTGTTTCATGGCACCGGCGAACTTGGGAAGGAAATTAAGAATGGGGTCCCCCCCTTTCAGGGAAGAGAGAACAGAAACATTGGAGTATTGTACTACCAGCTGTAATGGAGTCCAGTCTTGCTTCGTGTTCCTCTTGTCTCTTGTTGGATTGGCCACGGCAGGCAAACAAACACCACCCGAAATGGGAAACCACAAAAAAACAACAACCAACCACCCAACTTTTTCTATGTACACCTTTTTCTTCGGCTTTACTTTTCTTTGGGAACGTCAAAGTCTGTTTTTTTTATTCATGTTCAGTAGCTCTTTTTTTTTTCAGGGGTCAACCAGGCAAAAATGCCTAGCCCGGGGAGACCCGGGAGGAGTTTTTGGGGACACTACTGTAGATGTAGTTACTTGAATTGCCCTATTTTGCCCTGACTTGATGTTGCTCATTTCCAACCCGCATTGATAGTGACTGTGTGAGGATTGATGGGCGGCCCATGTTGCGGGTAGGTGAGACTTTTGACGGGACTGTCCGAGTCCGTTTGGCGCGTTCTCGGGAACGAAGAAGTACCCAGAGTCAAACGCGAGGGTAAGAATACGGCAATATTTGCGCGTTCTGGGTGTGGATCGTTTTGCACGGGACGTTCAATCTCCGTCCCTGCCTTCCGCTACGGCTAATTAAATGTGACGGATACGGATCAGGCGCATTATATTGGTTTCGTTGTTCGTGTTCAGACATGACTGGGATCACCCGCTGAGCACAGGTCATTGACTCCAGTTGGGGAGTGTTTTGATGAGCTTACTTGGCATTAGACCATCACCGCCATCGCGAGTGATCTTGTTACAAAGCGAGAAGAACATGGAGTTTCGTACACACTAGAGTAGAGCAAAGACGTGTGTGTATGTGTATGTATATATGTACCCAATGTATACCGATCAGAATCTGGTATCCTGTACTCTTAGGAAGAATAAATAGTTCAAACTCCATGATCCGCTTCTCCCGATTCCCTAAACCCCCGATCCCATCCCATAATCAATGAATGCCATATGCTCACGCCTGATGTCATGGTGCCCAACTCCAACAAAAAACATCCGGAACAAACGCAGACACTCCGCCAAGAATCATTACTTCACCTCGACGCTCGGCCTCCCGTCTACACCGACGACACCCTCATCCTGCTCATCCATCCACGCGGAATAATCGTCGTCGTCCTCGTCGACACCAGAGACATTCACCGGTTTAGCCACAATAGGATCGTCAAGCTTCGTATCCCGACGCTGCGGTAACGGCGGTGGCGTCCTGCTCTTGCTCTCCTCCTCCTCTTCATTTCCGTGCCCCTTCTTCTCGTCGACCACAATGCGATCTCGACCCCTCGTCCTTTCTTCCCGAGCCCCGGTATCCCTTTCGCTGTCAGAGACGTCCTCGGCCCAGGGCTGAACGTACGCCGGCGGAGGCATACTCTCCTCCATGGGCGTCGAGGGTTCCGAGTCGAGCGGCGCTTCCACAACCAACAAACTCTCGCCACCGCCGTCCGCGTTCTTTCTCGTGTCCAGATGACGCCGCGAGGGCAGGGGCGGGGGCGGCACGGGTCTGCGCTCCGATTTTGCCTCCGACGTTGACGCCGAGTGAGGCCGTTCAGGGAGATTCGGCGGCGCGATGGGCTTGCGCTTCGGCACAGGGATTGTCGTCACCTTGGAGCCTCTGACAGGCGGAGGCAACGGCGTACCTGGTGGAGGCAGAGGCTGACCCCTGCCCATCGGCTGGTTGAGGTCGAGCGGGGGATTCTGCTCCGTCGAGGCGCCGTTCTTGGCGTCCTTGTGTTTCTGTATCGCGTTCCACCCCCACTGTCTGGCCGTGACCGCAGCGTTGGCAACGGCAGCGAGCGTCGTGCGCTTTCCCTCGCCGTTTGTTGATGTAGTCGAGTTCGTACTGCTAGTGTTCTCTCTCCGAAAGAGGCCCTTGGAGATGGAGCCCGTAGCGCTTCTGACTGAGGCTCTTGAAGATGTGGTGGGTGAGTTTGGGTCAGTCGATTCGTTATTGCGCATCGATTCCGAAGACGAAGCTGTGCCACGGCGTTCCTTGGCCATCGGCGTGCGATCCGTATCGTTCTCGTTATCTGTGGCTTCGCGCGAGGATGCGGAGGACTGGCTCGGCGCCTTTGCGACGGGTGGTGGTCTGGCGGGTGTCTCGGAGGGCGTCGTCACCGGCGTTGACCTTGCAGACAGCGCTGCCATCATGCTGGATGCATGATCTGGTGGTGACGAAGAAGGCTTGAACACGTCTGCGTGCGCAGCATCGGTGCCGACCACGGGGTTTGCTGGACTAGATATCGATGGCGACCTGAACGGCTTAGGTATCGGCGTCGCGGTAGTAGGTGAGCCCATGGCATCAACGCTAGTAGAAGAGCTATTCAAAGGGCTGTTTGGCCCCTTGTTCTGTATCTTCCTGCCGAACAGGCCCGTCGGCGGTGTGTTCTCAACGATCGGCATACTGTGGCTCTTTTCGATCGGTCTCATGTCGCTTTGCACATCGCCCGTCTCTTCGAGGTGATCGACCCCCTCCACGTCGCCCTCTCCAGCCACGTTGGTCTCCGCGCTCAGTGAGCTGACAACCGCATCGTCGTCATCCCAGATTCCGCCCCGCCATTTCTTGTGCTCCGTGTTGAAGAAGGGCATGTCGTCCCAGAAGGGCTGTACCAGAGTCTCGGCGATAACCTCCTTGATCCGGTTCTCAATCTGTCGTAAAATAATGGTGTACGTAATCTGCCTCGCGCTCACAATTGGCTCGATTGTCATTTCAATCTTTGGCATGCTGTGGAATGACAACCATATTCTGTTACTCGGCGGGGGCTTGATTTTGAATAGCATGTGGCCCTCGAGCTTCTTGATGACCACTGCGAGAACGAGGTCGACTTCGCGGACTTTGAAGCGTGCGCCCAAGTCGATGCGGGCTGTAGCGGCAACCTCCATTCGGAAATTGCCCGTGTACCGCACATCGGCCTCCATTACGCATTCTCCCTCGACGTTCAAATCTTTGTGACGCGGGTTTGTGATTATAGGTGCAGACTCGCCGGTGTCGATGCGGCGAATTGCAATGTTGGTGAGGAACGAAGGGCGCTTGACACGGGCAATCTTTTTGGTGAGCTTCTCACGGATCAAGTGCTCGAGGTCCGTCGTCCTGTAGATGCCCAGGAACACACGACCAATCATGGCATTCAACCACCTCGTGGATAGGTGCTCCTCGGATGAGTGCAGCTTCTGTACCAACGCAATGATGTTCTTGACCTCGAATTGTTTCGGCCTGGGTGCTTTCCTCTCAGCGCCAAAGTTTTGCTCCTGGTTACGGAGCATGGCAAAGTAAAAGTCCTCCTTGGCGGAACAATTCTCGGAGAAGAGGTAGAACGGCTTGGATAGCTGGCTGTCCGGTCCGACCTCGGGGCCATCTGACCTCCTCGACAAACACAGCGCATTCCTCTTGATGTAAAGCTCGCCTTCTGGTGTGACATCTCCTCCCGAGTATATGCTAATGTCGTGGTGCAACAGAGAGACTACGTGCCGGACCTCGATTTGTTCGTCGTCGTCGAAGAGCATCAGATGCCCGTGTCTGTGGCAAGTTAATCTCTGGAGTAGACGAGCAGTTGCAAACGGATCGCGAGGGGGGTCGCAAACCTCAGTACGACATAGAAGACATTACCAGCATTCTTGGGACGCTGGCTCAGCCCATTTCTGTTATCCAAGGGTCCTGGCGTCGGTTTCCGCTCGAATATGCTCTTGTACATGGTCTGATAGACGCTCTGGCTCGGCGCGGCGACGGTGGTTGGGCCGGTCGGGGTGGACCTCTCGATGGGCTTCGCGTTGATGCCCATGGGAGTGTACTCTCTACACACGGCAAAGTACCCCGCCGCGACGTCGTTATCCTGCGCCGAGCGCTTCGTAGCTGCCGCAGTGGCATCGTCCTTTGCCGTGGCCTTCACGGCCTCGAGAGCGGTGAGGTCATCGCCGGGCTGGACGATGGAGCCCGGACCGCCGGTAGCGGTAGCGGCGTCGACGACTGGATCGCGATTCGTGTCGGCATCCTGTCGGTATGGGAGGGTGAAGTAGGCGTGAGCGAAGACGGTGAGAAGCACCAAAGGCAGGAAGGTCAGGCCTCCTAGGAGGTAAGTGATGAGGAAGCCGGCCCAGCCCCCCATCGCGCAATTCCCGGAGCTTTTGCCGGTCTGTTTCCCTCTCGCACTTTGTCCGAACTCCTCACTATTCGCGCGGCACTTGTAGCAGTGCTGCTAACGGAAGGACAGCAGACAGAGAGGAGAGATAGGCGGGACCATCGGCGCTTAGGTCGTTTACGAGAACGAAGAGTGTTCGGGCGGGGGAGAGTCGTATTGGATCAGCAGTGTGAGGCGGCGATTGGTGGTGGTGCTTGTGGAGAGAGATGGAAGCTCTTTGTTTCAGGATGGGCAAGTCAACGGAAGCTTGGTGTGCTTGCTGCTTGGAGGCGCAACTATTCGGTAACTTTTTTTGTGTGTGGTGGACAACAGAAAGTGGACAAGATAGCTCTCGTGGATCTGGGTCTTGGCCACAGGGCGTTTCTGGATCGATAAAATGGATCAGGTAAGACAATGGAGAGAGATGCAGGTCACTGGGAACCTTTGGGATGGACGTCCAATAGGCCGCTCTGACGCCGTCATGTGATGGTAATGGTAGCTTTGCGGCGTCCCTTGTGAAAGCTGGCAGCAGCAAGCGAATGGATGGGACGGACGGAGAGAGGGTTGCAGCACTACTCAGCAGACCAAATGTTAATGGAAGACAGGAGATGGTTCAGGGCGGATCGAGAGCCAAGGCGACCTAGAAGCTGTTGAAGAGAAAGTATGAAGTGGCCTTACGGTGTGCCTTCGCTTTCCAGACTGCCCGAGAAGGTGGAAAGTGAAGCGGTAACCACTAAGCTGAGGGTTCCGAGTGACCCGCAGACCGCTGTTCCCTACCCTCTCTGGGCAAGTCTCCAAGACTCCAACTGCCCTGTGGGTTGTGGCTCTGGCCCCAATCTAAGGTACGGTCGAGCCGGTAATGAGCATCCCTGCACCTCATCTTTCCTAGGTAGCTAGCCTTTTACCCCGCGAGAAACAAGGAGAGGGGACCCCTGGCGAACAGTGAGGTCACTAAGCAGCAGTAGCTCATACGAAGTAGCACTGAAATAGTTCGGCTCTTGGATCGCTTTTCCCCATCTCCTCACGATGTCATCAGCCAGTCAATAAACCGCCATCTCTACCCTTAGTGCGTGCGTCTGATAAGTATGTGCTTGTCTGTCGCCTCTACCAGTACTCCATTCTATGTACACCGAATCGGACGGAGCCGTGTCCGTCCAATCCCTTCCACCCACCTTACTCAAAACAGTGGCCTGCCCTTGCCGTGACATCATAACCTCCTTATCAATCATTCTATCTGCGAGAGGGCCGTAGCGCTATACCCGCCCCATCATCTTTAGACCGATCACCGACACCGGCTTCATCCTCACTGTGTAAGATATCCAGCCTCCATGGTATTATCCAGCCAAACACCCAAAATGACAATGGCCACACCCAATACACCCGTAACAAAAATCGTGATCCGTTCACAATCGTACAAAATCACCACTCCAACGCGGCCCTCCCAGCCTTCGCAACCAGCTCCCGAATGACAGGCTCCAGCGCGCTCTTCTCCGTCTTCAGTCGCGCGCTCTGCTTGACCCGCGAGTAAAACACGGGACAGTCCTTGCTGTCGCACGGCACCTCGTCCGCCGCCGGGAGCGCTGAACAGCTTCGACAAATCCTCAACACGTCCATGTACTTCCTCTCCTCGTCCTTGAGTCGCGTCTGCAGGTTAAATAGCGAACTCGGCGCGTCTTGCTGGCACCTCCCACATAATACGCCCTCCACCTGCATCTTGATATTACATGAGATGCACGACGCCGACTTGAGGTACGACTCCAACGTCTTCTTGCTGCCGAGCCCACCGGCCGCCCCAAGTGTCTGATCTACCCGCCGGATTCGCTGCACTTTAGGCATCTCGTCGTACCACTGCCGGACATTGGCGCCAACCAGGTTAAAGATCCTCTCCAGTGGCGGGATCAAGTTCTTGGAAATGTAGTACTCCGCGTCCAGCTGCGAGTGCGAGTCGTTGAGCAGGTCTTCGGGCGCTACGCACCGATCGATCAGACGCGCCCCGGGAGCACCCGTGATAACGACGTACGGCACCCGTTCTCCGTACTGCGGCTCGGCGCGCGCGTCTTCGAGCATCTTCTTGGTGCTGATGAGCGCACCCGGTGGCGGCGGGCCCTTGTCGCTATATGTGCCGAGCTTCACCTCCCTCGCGTAGCAAAAGTCTTGCACCGAGACGGACCCGCGCATAATCTTTTCGCACTGTTTCTGGAAGTAGGCTTTGACCTCGCTGAGGTTCGCCGTCTCGAAGAGGAGCTTGAGAGCTTTCTCTTCAATCTTTTGCTCCGCCGGCGTCCCGTCACGCCTCACCGTCTCGATGCCTTTGGCGTCGAACTCAGGCGTGACCTGATCCTTGCTCTCGTACTTGTAACCCACGTAGCGCTTCTTCGCCAGGAGAACACACGGGTGATAGACCTTTTCAAACTTGAGCTTGATCGGCCTGGGGTTCATATCGGTGATGGCTTTGGCAATTTCGTTGCCAATGTCGAACGCCTGGTCCTTGGTTCGGCCCTTGAGATACACGAACAGACTGTCCGTGTCGCCGTAGACGACTTCCGCTCCCCATTGCTCCTGTGAGTGAATAAACGCGATCGCTCGCTCGAGCGTCTCGCGGCCTGTTTGAACTATACTGTCGGCAATCTCCGAGCAAGGCATACGACCAGAGAAAGATGCTGATGTGTATCCGTAGGTAACGTTAGCCAAAAGCTTCAGCGCCAACTGCCTGTTATTCAGCAGCGCCTGCAGCGTTTTGTCGTCCTTGTCTTGCTTCATCCCGCTCTTGACCATGACTCGGGTCTCCAAAATCTCGCCAAGCATCTTTGCGAGGAGAGATTTCCGAATCTCGGGCCGGACGTACATCATTCCATTGGGCGTGATGTTGATGTGATCCTTTAGGAGCTCTAGTAGCCTCTTGTGCCTCTGATACTCGGTGAAGCCCATCTTGTTCATCCCCCGCCAATTGACAATCCTGCCTAGGAATGTCGAGTAGCACAAATTATAGGCAATCATGACACTGGGATACAGACTCTGAAAGTCGAGCACCAACAGCGGGCTGTTGTAGAAGTCGCTTTGGGGTTCCATTACCAGCGGGAGACATTCCAATGCGTTTTGGCCGCCGACTTGCTTCCGACTGGGGGAAACTAGCATAAAGTTCTCGGGTTTTGCAATTCTGAACATAATGGACTCGACCTTGAACTGTGAACCGCGGGAAAAGACCGAGAAGAAGTCCACTCCCAACAGTCTGGCTTGCTCACTTGTTCTCGGAATGAGCTCGTTTGACTCCAATATCTGAATATCAATCCTCGTTCGTGTGAGGTAGTAGCGCGTCAGTTTGTCAAGGTCCCTCTGCCTACTGCTGTTGTACCATTGTGTCAGGGTTCTCCAGGAGTAGTGAGGTATGCGGCGGTGCAGAACGTGCCAGACGACATTCTCCATCGTGTATTGAAGCAGGTTCAATTCTCCCCTCATGGCTCGCCAAATGTTGATCATGTGTCTGCCAGTCACGCGGATCGTCGACGTTGTGTTGAAGCCCCACCGATCATTCTCCTTTCCGATACGGCCGTGAGAGTTACTCTTCATACGTGAAAACTCATCGCACAGATCGTAGTCGTACTTTACTCGGGCGCGTTCGATGAGATAGCCCCATGAGCTGCCGTGAACCTCATAGCCTGTAAGGATATCAGGGTCGTGGTCTCTGACAATTTGCACCATGCGAACCATGACATCGAGCTCGGACGATTCCTCGATAACCTCTGCAGAAACATAGCGCCGCATCCTCTGGGCGAGGGAACCGTCTGGCGATAGGACAACGACACCAGCAATGATCCCCCCTGAAGCTTCCTGACTACTGCTAGCGGTGCCATCTGCTTTGATAGACCAGAATATGCACTGGACCTCATCCTCGTCAGGATTAGGAACAAACTTGCCCCTCGTGTTGACGTGAACCTCGAGGGCCATAGTACTCATGTATTGCGCTTCATGCTTGACACTGGTCGACTTTTTCTTAGGCGAGTATTTGAAGCCATGCTTGTTTTTTGGGGTAGGTCCGTCAATCTGGGAGAGGTCGCGCCTTGTGGCTTGAGGGGTGCCCGTGATCTTTGCAGTGACATGCTTTTGCGCTTTCTGCAGGAGATGCTTCTTGTTCCACCAATCTTGAACTTCCTTGGCGCTTGGAGGCGGTTGAGCTATCTCCCAGCTTCGGTATGAACATAAGCTTGCTTGGGCCTCATAACGCACGTCGTTCTTGGCCTTGTCAATGGGTGTGTCTGATTTGATGCCAATGCTGGCGGCAGACGTCCCAGTTGGATCAAACTCCGCCAGGAACGGTAGAGTATTACTCTCGAGCCGAAATTCCCGACCGGCATACTCCCTGGGACGAGCCGGGACATCCTTCTCTTCGCTGTAGTAGGCATCTTGGTAAATCATATCGGGAATCTGCAGCCCCTTCATTGTCGACATGATAAGTTTTGGCGCGGGGGGCAGGACGCCGATCACACACTGGCGTTTTGCGGAAAAGGATCCGATCGCTGTCTGTATCCGATGAAGAATTGTTTCTGTTCCTGCTTCGGTCCCTGGCGAATCTGTTGTAGGAGTGGCAATTCGAACCTTCTTTGCTGGAGTGACCGGACTGGGCTTGCTACGTGTCTCCTCTGATGCTAAATTGAAGCAAACACGTTTTTGAGAATCCTTTTCAGCTTGTTGCGAGGCTCGAGGCGGGTTCATCTGGCTCAATCGAAGTTTCGTGCCCGGGTCCTCCTGGCTTTTGACCACCGGAAAACCCAATAACTGATTGGCCGCAGATTTCGAGCCTACATTTTGAGACGATCGTGGCTTGTCTTGGGAGTTTGGCGGCAACATCGTGACCTGATGCTTCTCAGAGGCTGTACTATTACTTAGGATGCCTTTGAGTGACGGTTTGGGTACTACTCCATCGGACGCCGGAGCTACTGGAGGCTCGGTTCTCGGGCGTTTGGTAGAAGAAGCTATCGCATGCGGTGATATCGATCGCTTGACAGATTCCGTACGGCGATGACCTAGGCTTGATGGGTCGCTCAGTTTTGACACAAGCCCTTCCTCCTCGGCCATGTCGAGCAGATCGTCCCAAACCGGCACCGTTGGTGGGTTCCCAGTCTTCAACCTGCTGGCACAGACGCCTTCGTATATAGATCCCAGCCCGTTGACGGTCTTCCTAACTGTCAGATCGCTAGCGACGGGTTCGCTTCTTGAACCAGTACCACTGGTGACTAATGGCTTTCCATTAATACCAGTGCTATTGATTTGGTCATCCTGTCTTGCCTTCGGCTCGCCCATCTGAAAGAGATCCTCTTCGTCAGAGTCGGCTGGATAAGGGTCGTAATCGTCAATACCGAGATCGAGTACGCCCTTTTCGTCAACTTCGATGCTGCTGGTTGGATTCTTGTTTGCTGGAGCGTGGTTCGACGGCAGTCCAAGAGCCGGCAGCAGGTTGGCGGGATACAAATCTTCTACTGACTGGAGCGCGGTCTTGACGGCAGCCTCAAGCGGCGAACGCTCCACGAAAGTCTCAAAGCTCGGCGGCGCGGAATCTTCCAACCCCTTTTCGATTTCAATGAGTTTTGCGACTTCTTCTCTGTACTCTTCCTCGTGGATCCATCCTTGCGGTTGCGAGTCACGTTTATTCGCAGACATTGAGACCAAAACTTCTGCAGGGAAAGGGCTGCTTCCTGGGTCCGCATTGGGTATTTTCATTTTGCGGCGACGCGTCTCGTCTTTCCATAGACCAGCCATACTGTAAACAAGCTTGATATCTGCTGGGAGAGGTTTAACACGCTCAACAAAGTCGTGGTGCAGCCGGCGCTCCTTCACCATTCGCCGATTGGTGATGTGTTGAACGCAAATGTCTACCTCGATAGAGCAGTGGCTGACCCTCGGCAGAGTCAGATCGTCGAGGACTCGAGTCTTAGGAATCGTCCGGTCATGCCAAAGGTGTTGAGAGTTCCCCTCTTGATCAAATGAAGGGATAGGGCCTCTGAAGTATACATCAGATACATCCAAGTAGCCACACCCGTACAGGTTGTAGTCGGTCATGAACTGTAGCAAGTACTGGAGGTGGGCTTCGTAAGGTTGGAACTTCTGCTTAAGAATAACGCCCTGCTGGAGCAGATCGGATAACCTTGTCATGACGATGGGATTGAACATGTAGATCTTCAAAAAGAAGCGGTACCCAACGTGGAAACCGTAGAATGGCACTCCTTTGACAAGGGTGATGCGGGCGACGAACTTTGCATTTTCTCCGAATTGATCACGTCGGTAGCTGACAGCCAAGGCATGGTCAATAGAGAGATGAAGTCGATAGATGTACGCGCCCACTTTTAGCAGTTAGCAAGGTCCATTATATGGTTCGAGGACTTATATACCATTCTCGGGCTCTAAGCTGCCACGATACTCGACGTAGACGTATGGGAAAGCGCCGTGTATGTGAGCGCAGACTTTCTGCCCCGTTTCGGTCGACCCGAAAACCCTCACGACCGGGACCTTGGGGGATTTCTTCGCCTGTGCAGGACCGACATCGTTCCGTAATTGGGGATCGTAATGCGTCGGCGTCGCCTGGTAATGGTCTATGCAGTTCAACCGAACGCGGAAGAGGTCCATGGTGGAGGCTGTAAACACTCATGGAGGATGAGACGGTAGGACGGAGAACAATGTCATGATAAGGAAGAGCAGCGGTCGGCTTGGTGCATGGTAAGACGGGTTCAATGACACTAAGCAGCGAATTCACGACGCGACAAGGTCATGTTGATGCAGGATCCGACGCGTGCTGGACCAAGAGGAAACGCCCAGGGTCCGCGCAGTCATGTGGCAACACGCGTGACACTTTGCTCCTTGGGGACGCAATCCTGCCTGGCCATCATCCACTAAAGCAAAGTGCCTTGGTGTGGGGCATTTTCCAGCACATCTCACTGAAGCAGGCTTAAGCACCTTCTATGTACTTCACTATAGGGTCGCCATTCATCATTGATTCAGCCATGAACTTGCTGGCGGATACACTTGAAGCTTTGATGTTGGATTAATTAAGATTTTCAATTCCACAAGAATATAGTGTGCTTATTCAAGACAGGACCAAAAGAGAATTGGATGCGTAAATCTAGGCCATTCTGTATCAATACCTTAGCCATGCATGAAATCTGAGAGCGACTGCTTACATAAGGAGCCGCAACACCTGTGCTTTTCCCGACCCAAATTCACGACGTGAATGCGCCGCCGCCCAAACTTTCTCTAGCAACAACCCTCTCATACCCTCACCAACCGCCAAGATGCCGCCGCCGCCGCCACCGCCGAGAAAGACCGACCCCAAGGCGTCCGCTGCCGCAAAGGAGGAGAATATCTACATTCCCTCTTTCATCAGTAAACGTCCCTTTTATGCCGGCGAAGAAGGCGATGACCAGACCGACTACCTTGAGCATCAGCGTATTCAGAAGAAAAACGAGCAGTCACAATGGTACGATCGCGGTCGCAAGGCTGGCCCGGCAGCCACAAAGTATCGGAAAGGCGCATGCGAAAACTGCGGCGCCATGACGCACAAAGCCAAAGACTGCCTCAGTCGGCCAAGGGCGAAAGGCGCAAAGTGGACTGGCAGGGACATTCAGGCCGACGAGGTCGTTCAGGACGTCAAGCTTGGCTGGGATGCCAAACGCGATCGCTGGAATGGATACGACCCTAAGGAGTATCGAAACGTCGTCGAGGAGTTCAACGAGATGGAGAAGCTAAGGAAGCAGGCGCTTGCCAAGGGCGAGACGGAGGAGGAGGAGCAGGACGATGGCGATAAGTACGCAGAGGAAAACGACATGAGCAAGCATCAGAGCACAGCTACACGCCAGCTGAGAATACGAGAGGATACGGCAAAGTACCTGGTCAACCTGGACTTGGAATCCGCAAAGTACGACCCAAAGACGAGATCCCTCGTGGACGGCGGCGCAACGGTGGACAAAGCCGCGAATCTCTTTGCAGAGGAAGGCTTCATGCGCGGCTCAGGCGACGCCGGCGAGTTCGAGCAAGCACAGAGATACGCTTGGGAGGCCCAGGAGAAGAGTGGTGACACCACAAAACATTTGCAAGCCAACCCCACGGCTGGAGAGTTCTACAGGAAGAAGGAGAAGGAAGAGGCCGAGAAGAAACGTGCGGAGCGGGAGAAGAAGCTCAAGGAACTCTACGGCGATAACTCGCAATACACCATGCCCGATGAGCTGAAGAATGTCATAACCGAGTCGGAGAAATATGTCGAGTATGACGAGAGCGGCCTCATCAAGGGCGCGCCCAAGGTTATCGCCAAGTCAAAGTACCCCGAGGACGTGTACATCCACAATCACACATCTATCTGGGGCAGCTGGTGGTCAAATTTTCAATGGGGCTACGAATGCTGTCACTCGGTGGTCAAGAACAGTTACTGCACGGGTGAGGAGGGCAAGTTGGCTTGGGAAGCGTCTGAACGGCAACGGACTGGTGCTTCGTTGGCGCTGCAGATGGAGCAACAAGCAGAGATTCCAAAGGCGGATGATACTCCGGTGAACAAGCCGGCGACAAAGCGAACAGCGGAAGAGATGATGGGCGGTGTCACTGAGGAAGAGATGGAGGAGTACAGGAGAAAGAGGACAGCGGCGAACGACCCGATGGCCAAGTTCCTGGGCAAGGATGAATTGGTCTAGACTACCTAGGTATTTAGGCATGGCTTATGAGCATTGCATTGGACAAACATGATACCCATTTCCCTGTCAAACGTTCGCATGCAAGACGATGCCTCGAGGTGCCCTGAACAGAACAAGAAAAAGACTTTTGTGTAACATTCATTCGTGGTATCCGTATTTGATGCAATCATTCCATTTTGCCTCTGGCGAACGCCGTGACTATAAACACCCCGATGATCCCAATGGTTGGATTTTGGTGTGCCAACCATTCCCAGAGTTTTTTTGACCAATCCTTAGCATAAATGGCGATGCATTTACTCGTCATCCTCCTCGTCGTCACCACCGTCACCCTTGGACTCGGCGGCAGCAGCCTTCTTTCTGCGGACACGGCCGGGACGGCCACCACCGAAGGGCGAGGTAAGAGCGAAGTCGATGTGCTTCTGGGAGTCGAGACGGACGATGAAGGAGGGAACGTTGACGATCTGCTTGCCGACGCGGATGTGACGCTGGCGGATGAGGACACGGGCGTGGTGGATGGACTTGGCGAGACCGAGCTTGTAGACGCAAGTCTGGAGGCGGCGCTCAAGGAAATCCTCGACCTTCAGGGCCAGGACGTAATCGAGCTTCATGCGGGACTCGTCGAGGACACCGACGCGCACGAGACGGCGAATGAGGGCATTGCCTTCGAACAGACGCTTGGGGTCCTTCTCGTCGAGGGTCAAAAGCTGACTGTGGTAGTTGTTAGCCAAGAGGGTGTTCCTCACGCGACCGTTTTGCGACAGAGCCGAAATCACATACCGGGCAGCACGACGAATCTTGGAGAGGGTAAGCTGGACACGCCAGACCTCACGCTTGTTGCGGAGACCGTACTCGCCAACGAGCTTAAGCTCGGAGTCACTATTATCGTATCGAAGTCAGTGGTGTGATTCACGACTTAAACAGAGCAAGCTCTTGTTCAGTGGCCGGAGAATACTGACAGACGGGCGGCCTCGAAGGGACGGTTGGGGACCTTGGAGGTCTTGGAGTAGGTGAGGCTGTTGCGCGAAATCGAATTAGCATATTGAATTTGGCGGTGCGACTGCGATTCGGTCTACTTACGGCGCCATCTTGCCGACTCGTCGATATCCTTCGAATTGTGGTTGACGAAGAAAACGAAAAGGAAAAAAAGAAGAGCCTCTCGTGAAACTTGCAACACTCAATGCGAAAAATGGCTGTGGGGAGCGAGGGCTGACTAGCGCCTGTCAAATTGTGGGTCCTGTTCGCCTACGATCACGTGCAGTGCCCTTTTCACAACGAAAAAAGAATTACGGGACTGAGTCAGCAAAGCACACACACGTCGCCGATTTTTTGCCTTGCTCGTTGTGTCTGGAACTTCGTGATCTTTTTCAAGACCCGACAACACCATCACCAAATTCCGCCCTCTACGACAACCACTCCGGCAAAATGGGTCACCCAGCGGGTCTTCGCGCGGGAACGCGCGTACGTATTGCCCAGCTACGAATCATCTCGAGATTGCGGCCGGATTGCTGACGGTTAGCTTGCAGTATGCGTTCAGCAGAAACTTCCGTGAGAAGGGTATGATCAAGCTCTCCACGTACCTTCGCCAGTACAGAGTCGGAGATATCGTCGACATCAAGACCAACGGTGCCGTCCAGAAGGGGTAAGCGAACAACCCACCCTCGAACACGAATTGCGACAATTGGGAGACTCGAGGTCTTAGTTGGGAGGAATTGCGAAAATAGGCATAATGCGTGCAGGAGCAGAGGGCTGACTTGTTGGATTACAGTATGCCTCACAAGGTCTACCACGGCAAGACCGGTGTCATCTACAACGTCACCAAGTCCGCCGTCGGTATCATCATCTACAAGAAGGTGAAGCACCGCTACATCGAGAAGCGCATCAACATCCGCGTCGAGCACATCTCCCCCTCCCGTTCGAGAGACGACTTCATCCGCCGTGTCAAGGAGAACGCCGCCCTGAAGAAGAAGGCCCAGGCCGAGGGCAAGGCCCTCACCCTCAAGCGCCTCCCCCTCATGCCCCGTGAGGCCCGCACCGTCGACTTCAAGGAGAACAAGCCCCAGACGGTCACCCCTCTCCCCTACGAGACGACGATTTAGAGTGTCTTTTGGGTGGTTTGTGGGTTCTTCTTTTGCATGTGGTGTTTACGTGAGGAACGGAAGAATTCTAGCATGGAACGGCATCACGTTTTCGGCAACGTCCATAGGGAATGGGAAAAAAAAAGACCAATGACACTTCATCGTTCACACCTACACGAGGAAATGCTACCTGTGAGACCCGTTGGCCCTTTTGCGATCCTGCCGCGATGCCTCGGGTCCTGTCATTGTCAGGTCGGAGGCATTGGCACAGGTTCTGGTGTATGGTGTTGTGTGCTCGTGGGAAACAAGGTCAATGCGAGATGCCTGTGAAAGGCAGGCGAATAGTTGGCCCTGCTGCCCGCCGGGCCCTCATGATACCCTCAGTCAAATGAAGAACACGACCTATGATCATCTCTCAAGTGCAACTATGTCATTGTGAACTCACATGTCGCTTGGGCAGGCACAGTATCAAGCTCGTACGCGGCCAATTCCTTGAGTGAGTATGAGCTATAGCTTCTCTGTGAGCTGCTAGCTAGCGGGATACCAGCCTGCGGCTCTCAACATGGGTTAACCAAAAAGCAGCTGTGGTATAATTGAGCTGTACTTTCTGCTCTTACGCTATTCTCGTCATCCAGAAATATCAAAAGCATAACCTCGTATTGTCGGGCTCGA
Source organism: Colletotrichum tamarilloi (assembly GCF_030869305.1). Taxonomy (NCBI): domain Eukaryota; kingdom Fungi; phylum Ascomycota; class Sordariomycetes; order Glomerellales; family Glomerellaceae; genus Colletotrichum; species Colletotrichum tamarilloi. Next base: position 328,467 of record NW_026849400.1, on the reverse strand, counting down.
TCCTACCTAGTCACTGACAGGAGCTTGTTAGTTCAGACCTGATACACGCAAATGCGCTTTTGTGGCTACGTTCCAGACGCAAAACCGTATCAGTGGCCTTTCTCACATACCAGTTGCTATGCACCTGCCAATCACTGGATGTTCCCAAAGTTGATTTCCGATAACTCGTCGAGTTGTCTGATACTAGAGCCATGCCATGTTATGCCATCGTTAGGTTCTTCTGGAATCCAACGATTGTTTGCTGTGAGCGCAGGGGCCTTTTGAACCAACTTTGGTGGCATGAACCCCACCATTATCGTCATGGGATTAGATCGGACAGGCATTCGCCTGTGGCTTCAGGTGCTTTGCCTGCGCTGGGACGCTGGAGGGGTGACACTGACACCGCTGCGTCCGCCGGATTAGCATTGTTCCAGATTTCATGCCCAACCTAAACCCAGTGGAGGATCGCAACGACGACGGCTTGGCGCAATCCCCGGAGCTTGCGCATGTTGCAGAACCCAGCCACACTCGAGCTGCTTTAGACATCTTGGGAGCTTGGTCAACGCTGACGACTCTTTCCCGCCTCTCCCACTTGGCACGGAAGTCGCTCACGATATCTTCTTCCCCTCCAATTCCTGCGAATTTTTCTCCCCCTACATCTTTCACTGGGCTCCCTGAGATTCTTGGGCATCATTGCGTGCACGTGGAGCTATCTCCTTAAACCGTCGGGAGACGTCATTTCCTCGAACCATCCGAAACCCCCATTAAGCGCCCTTCACCTCCGACCACCACCAACGACCCCGCGCACGAAGGATCGCCCATCATGGCTGCCGTGCCCGATACCAGGCATACTAAGTCCGTAATCCTCAACCATCTTGAGACTTTGTGGCCCAATTGTGGCAGTCTCCCCGACTTTGCGACTGTGCACTGACACTCTATGAAGGACCGACCAGGAGTTGGCGATCAACATCAAGAAGGCCACGAACCCCGACGAGACGGCGCCGAAGCGGAAACATGTGCGCAGCTGCATTGTGTACACATGGGACCACCGGTCTTCTCAGGCCTTCTGGGCTGGGATGAAGGTGTAAGTGAACTGTTGTAAGTCGGGAGGTGGCCCGATCGCTGACAGACGGCGCCGCGTTGTAGGCAACCCATTCTTGCCGACGAAGTTCAGACTTTCAAAGCTCTGATTACGGTCCACAAAGTCCTCCAAGAAGGACACCCGAACACGCTGAGGGAGGCCATGGCGCAGAGAGGTTGGATCGACAGCTTGAATCGCGGCATGGGAGGAGAGGGAGTGCGCGGATACAGCCCTTTGATCCGGGAATACGTTTACTACCTCCTGGCGAAGCTTTCTTTCCACCAGCAGCATCCCGAGTTTAACGGAACCTTCGAATACGAGGAGTACCTCAGCTTGAAGGCCATCAACGACCCCAATGAGGGGTATGAGACAATCACAGACTTGATGACACTGCAAGATAAGATTGAGCAGTTCCAGAAGTTGATCTTCTCACACTTCCGTCACGTTGGAAATAACGAGTGTCGTATTTCCTCTCTTGTGCCCCTCGTGCAGGAGAGCTACGGTATTTACAAGTTTATCACAAGCATGCTTCGCGCCATGCACTCGAGTAAGTTGCATCGGAACCCACCCCCCCCCCCCCCCCCCCCGGCCCGTCCCGCCCCCCCACCCCCACGCACGCCCGCGCCGCCCCCCCCCCCCACACGCGCCCCCCCCACCCCGCCCCCCACCCCGCCCCCCCCCCTCACCGGGAGAGTTGCCCCCCCCCCCCCCCCCCCCCCCCCCCCCCAGGCGGGCAAGGGTGATTTCGCTAATCGGGCACAGCCACCGGCGACGTCGAGGCGCTTTCGCCCCTACGAGAACGATACGATGCCCAACATTACCGCCTCGTCAAGTTCTACTACGAGTGCTCCAACCTGCGCTATCTGACCAGCTTGATAACGATCCCCAAGCTGCCGCAAGACCCTCCCAACCTGTTGGCGGAAGACGACGAGGCACCCGCACTTCCGGCGCGCCCGAAGCAGGAAATTGAGAGACGCCCCACTCCACCCCCTGAACCGAAATCACAGGAGCCAGATGATATTTCCGAATTCTGGAAGAACGAGCTGGAGCGCCAGAACCGAGAGTACGAAGAGCAGCAGAGAGTCCTCGAGGAACAACAGCGTCAGCAGATGTTGATGCAGCAACAGGCGCAGCAGCAGGCACAACGGGACTTTGAGGAGCAGCAGCGACAGTTGGCGGAGCAGCAGCGCAGGGAGCAGGAGGCCCTGATGCAGCAGCAAATGCAGTATCAGACCCAGGGTCGGCTTGCAGAGTTAGAACAGGAGAACTTCAATGCGAGAGCCCAGTATGAGCGTGACCAGCTTATGCTCCAGCAATACGACCAGAGGGTCAAGGGTCTGGAGAATGAGCTTGCACAGATCCAGGGACATTACGGCCAACAGATCACGAGCAAAGATGAGCAAATCAGAGCTCTACAGGAGCAGGTTAACACGTGGCGGACGAAGTACGAAGCGCTCGCAAAGCTGTACTCCCAGCTTCGCCACGAGCACTTGGATCTGCTCCAAAAGTTCAAGTCTGTGCAGCTCAAGGCTGCCTCGGCTCAGGAGGCCATTGAGCGGCGAGAGAAGCTTGAACGCGAGATCAAGACGAAGAACCTTGAGCTCGCTGATATGATCAGAGAGAGGGACCGCGCGCTCCATGACAAGGACCGCCTGCAGGGCGCCAACAAGGATGAGCTCGAAAAGCTCAAGCGAGAGCTCCGCATGGCCCTGGATCGTGCCGATAACATCGAGAGAAGCAAAGGAAACGAGCTCTCAACAATGTTGTCTAAGTACAACCGTGAGATGGCCGATCTCGAGGAGGCCCTGCGACTCAAGTCTCGCGCTCTGGACGACGCCCAGGCCAAGATCAGGAATGGAGACTCTGACCTTGAACAGCTTCTTCGCGACAAGGAGGAGGAGTTGGAAGTCTACAAGGCCGGCATGGATCAGACACTTATCGAGCTCAACGAGCTGAAGTTGAACCAAGGCGATACCGACACCGTTATTGACGGACAGATTGATGCCTTGATCATGGCCAACCTGGACAAGATCAACGACATCATCGACTCTGTGCTGCAATCCGGTGTGCAGAGAGTAGATGATGCGCTTTACGAGTTGGATTCAACGATGCAGGCAGGAAACCAGAACGCTTCTCCATCCTACGTGCTCTCGCAGATTGAGAAGGCGTCGTCCAGCGCCATGGAGTTTGCTACCGCATTCAACAACTTCATCGCCGACGGCCCCAACGCGACACACGCCGAGCTTATCAAGGCCATCAACGTCTTTGCTGGTGCTCTTGCGGATGTCTGCAGCAACGCCAAGGGTATCACCCGTCTGGCAACCGACGAGAAGAAGAGCGATGCTCTGATGAACGGCACCCGGCAGTCCGCTTCTTCCACCGTCAAATTCTTCCGCGGCCTTCAGAGCTTCCGCCTGGAGGGCATGGATCCCATCCAGAAGACCGACGTTGTCATCAACAGCAATAACGAGGTGCAGATGAACCTTCAGAAGCTGAACAAGCTTGTCGAGACATTCGCGCCCAACACTGGCAAGCTCGCGGGCAAGGGCGACTTGGGCGATATTGTCGATTCCGAACTCAGCAAGGCGGCCGATGCCATCGCGGCCGCTGCTGCTCGCCTCGCCAAGCTGAAGAACAAGCCTCGCGAAGGGTACTCTACCTACGAGCTCAAGGTCCACGACGGCATTCTCGATGCCGCCATGGCCATCACCAACGCCATTGCGCAGCTGATCAAGGCCGCCACGGTGACGCAGCAGGAGATTGTTCAGGCAGGCCGAGGTTCGTCCTCGAGAACCGCCTTCTACAAGAAGAACAACAGATGGACCGAGGGTCTTATTTCAGCCGCCAAGGCCGTGGCGTCCTCCACCAACACCCTGATCGAGACCGCAGACGGCGTCTTGTCGAACCGCAACAGCCCCGAGCAGCTCATTGTGGCATCCAACGACGTGGCAGCCTCCACGGCTCAGCTCGTCGCCGCCAGCAGAGTCAAGGCTGGCTTCATGTCCAAGAGCCAAGAGAACCTCGAGCAGGCCAGCAAGGCTGTCGGTGCTGCATGCAGGGCGCTCGTGCGCCAGGTGCAGAACATGATCAAGGACCGCAACGCGGAGGACGAGGCGGTCGACTACTCCAAGCTCGGAGCCCACGAGTTCAAGGTCCGGGAGATGGAGCAACAGGTACGTTTAATCGATTCGCGCATCGTGAACTATGCCAACTGCCGTATAATGGCGGTGGCCGGAGACAACTCCGTCGCAGCCATCCTCGTCATTTGCGGCTAGTGCCTTGCTTGGCGACCGAAAGAGAAAAGGGAAATGCTGACGCGTGCGGCGCTACCACTTCTAGGTCGAGATTCTGCAGTTGGAGAACTCCCTCTCGGCCGCAAGACACAGGCTAGGAGAGATGCGCAAGATCTCTTACCAGGAGGACTAGGGGGTTTGCCATGTCGACAACGTGAGCCACAGTATCCGTAGCGGCAGTCGTTTTTTACGTTCCACGGCCCGGAGTTGGACTCCGACGGGAGGGAGAAGGAGCGCGAATCTTTTGTGGATTGCAGGGTCGCCTTCTTCTCGCAGTTCTATCTGGAATCATCATACCTCGGTGTACTTCGGTCGTTTCTTCTTCGCAAAAGGACGGGAGGGGAGGTGTTTGTTTATCATTTGAACATGCTTCTTCATTGAAGATCTATTTCTCCTCCATTCCCGGTAGATAAATCCGGAGTGGGGCGAAGATCTCTTCTCGTGTGAGGTGATGGAAGCATAGGTCATCTATTTGATACAAGTTTTTTGTTGAACCTCCCTTTCTTGTGCCGGCTGTGTTGAATCTGCTTGAGCGTTTACCCAGGGCAGGGCGACTAGCAGATGTGACGATGTTCTGAGGGAAACTCTACGGTACATTCAAGCCTCGTTACCTCAACCCTTAACCCTTAACCCGGTCTTCGGGTCTCCGGATCTATCTCCGGATCTATTCCCAGATCTCGTCTCCCGTTCAAAAGGTGCGTGGTAAGTCAAGCGTGGCTTTTTTCTCGGCTTTCCTCAGATAGCTATGCGAGGCTTGCACCCAAATTTCCTACCCCGTGATGGCGTACCCGGAACCACGACGGATTCAGGGTTCATGCTCCGGACCATCTATCCTGCACTGGTTCATGCGAATCGGCGGTGCGCGGGTTCGGTTGTCGCTAGTAGCGGACCACGCATGGCAAGGCAAGGCTGAAAACGGACGAAGGAGGGTTGAGGGGTGGAAAAGGGGACAACAAAACTCCTCCAGCCTTTTTTATGTTCCCTTGTCAAGCCCCTCCGTTGGAAGTTGACCCAGGCTAAGAAGAAGCCTAAATGTGTAATCTTTGGACGCCTCTTTTCTCGCGCACCCTAAGCTTTCACCCCCTCCCCTTTTGATACTCCGGTAGAGGGAACACGTCCGATTAAGTGGCATTTTACATCCTCCCACCCTGCCTTGCCTTACAGACCTAGTGCCTTGGGATTTTGCAGCGGGTTTATCCCGGAGGGGTTGTGCATGGCTTGAAGCCATTCCCTCCATCCTCCACCTACTCAGCACCTACCATAGGAACACCATCAGAACCCGTGGGAAGATGGTTTGCCCTGTCAACCCGGTTCTCGGAGACGTGAGGAGAAAAACGAAAAGCCAAAGCTAGGCTGTGGATGGCGTCGTGTATCATCGTCACACCTGTGGCGTTTGCAAAGTCCACCCCTCCCTTTTGAAGCCTAACCGGGAAAAGCCTCTAGAGAGAATGAGAGGAGAGCGAAGAGTGAAATGCGAACAAGTATCTCGAGACGACGGTTGAGGTACCCTCCCCTCTCATGAAGATCTCAAGCTTCCCTAGCACGCCCAGCGAGACTCTTGAATCGGTCCCTGGAATTCGGTTAGCACTGTGGCATTTTTGGAATCATTTTCTCTGCGTCTTGCGGGATTATCGGGAAGATGGTCCGGTTAGAATTTTGGAGAGAATGAAATATGACGATGTCATGTTGTCTCCTTCTCATATCATCATCATATGAAATGTAAAGTTGTGTTTCACTAGTTGTCTTGGAGGTGTTGGAGAAGCTACCCCACGATGAGGAACATAGATATTTCTCTCCATGTTTCTCTCAACCTGTGTTGGATATGGTTCACTGAGGCCCAATCTACCTAGGAGAATCTCATGGTTTCCTTGAAATTCGCTACAGTTTCTCATTTCCTTGGGTCTTCAGAAGTAATCATGTTAAACAGCAGCAAACATCTCACGCTCTTCGAAACATTGACATCCAAGCGACCGTATCAAAAAGATAGACTCTCATCGGCGTCACCGTAAATCATTCACAACAGTCGGATACGCGCGTTACCCCTTCGTTCTATGTTTTACGCAAGAAAGGGCGTATATCCAACATGCCCTGTCCAACAGTCCCGTGAAAGCCGTCCGACCCGCCTGGGCAGCTCTAGCACCCTCCCTAGATCATTCCTCCCCGACCCAATCGCCATCGTTCCAGCTGTCACTGTCGAAAAAGAATTCATTGGCGAAGAAGGAAAATACCACGGCACGCAATGAAACAAGTTGGTCTCCTGCGGTCGAGCCTTACGTTTTGCGTCGATGCGGCACGCGGCTTGGCCTTGGTATTTCTCCACAACCGAAGCCGTGTAAGCGAGCCATCCAGCCAGCCCAACGACGGGAAGTAAGGTAGTAGTAGTGCTGGGCTCTGCAGTCTACCCAAATCTCTCTCAGACACTTGACTCAGGTCTAAGCCGTCCGAGATCCCGCGTTGACTCAGACACTAGAGTTCCCGCGCCGGCACCAAGCCTCCCGCTGCTTCGGAGAAGGGCCCGGCTCCCCGAGATCTGGCGCGGGCCCTCTTCAGGCTTCAAGCGCGAGTCCACCCTCCGAAGGTTCCCGGGGTCTCCGCTGTCCGTCCGAAGTCGAGGCTTCCAACTTCATCAGCGGGGCCCGTGGCTTCGACGGCTTGAGAGGAACGCGCACTCCCCCCCTTCGTCGGAAGATGCCCACCTAATCACACATCGACTCCTCTCGTTGCTGTCCTCTCGTGGTGTCTTCCAGAAGAAAGAAGATAGCATGTAGCTATATTCTCATCGGACGCTAGTCGGTAAGCAGCAATGCGCTTGTTTTCGACCCCTCTACGACGTATCTCTATGAATGATCCAGGCGGAGAAGAGACTGATTCCAGGTCGACCGCACTGACGCTATGAGAACGATCGAGAACCAAAGCATTTTCCTATTCCGTTCATCAAACGTTCACCTAGACTTCGTCCGTCAGGTTACCCCAGAGTCTGAAAATACAGGGCAACCTAGGATGACCTAGTTTGGTAGTCAGCAAAAGAGGTTTGAGCGTCGAAAGCTCGCCCAGTCAGCGAATTTCGAGTAATCTGGCTCGTTTATGTTGCCTGCAAGAAGACTCTGTATTTACAATCAATAAAGATTCTCCGTAAAAGGATCGACTGCAAGGCGGGCATCATCCCTACCCTGGCCTCTGGTGGGCCGATAAGGCTTTTTTGATTGATGGCGGTACGTGCTCTCGCCCGGTTCAATTCAGTCGCCCTTCGTCGCCAGGGAAGCAGACTCGGTAAAAGAGCCTTCACATTGGCGGGAACCCGCTGAAGGCGACCAGGAGGAGATGGCTACCGGGTTCCTGGTGAAGAATGGCTTCTTTTGTTGAGTTAGCGCAAGCTTTGGCGCCTTCATCCTGCTCAAGATTGTGCCATGTTGCCGAGACGCCAAGGTTAGGTGAGACGCCATGTTAGTCCCAGAAAAACCGTTTGTTTTACGTTATTGGCACGGTTTGATGAAAGTTGAGTCGTCTACTCCCTGGCCGAGACGTCTTGCCTTGCTCCCTGTGATCCCGGTCGCTCAGCCCTGCTCGGAGGCCACGAGATGAAGGTTCGGTCCCGAAGTCGAGCCGGACAAGAGGTGTCCACACAAACAAGGAAGTACAGGTGATGGACAGGGCTAGGGGGAAGTGTTGAAGTGAGCCTGCAAGCAATCCGATTAGGACGCATCCTTGAGTTTATGAACGGCGACCAAAAGACTTGGGGTGGGGCAGTCCAGGGGTTGCTCGCAGCCACGTCGAAAATGGCTGCTGGAAGGCTCGGATCGCAGCCTGTCACGGATTCACGATCTTTGTGACAAAATAGTTGTGTGACCACACGTAAATGATCCATTCTTCGACCAAGAGCCACCGAAGCGCGGCCGTATAAGTCGCCAATGGTCCTGTCTCATAGAAGGCGCCTGTACAGCACGTATGGCAGCATCTTCGCGTGATAAATTCCCCGCGTAACGTAGTCTCCGTTCGTATCCTGAGGGCGGCGTAGTACGCCATGTCGGCTAAGAGTAGCCAGCTTGTGTACAGTCACATCATCGAACGCGCGCCTAGGGCCAATCTCTTACCTGTCACTGCCAACTCTTTGCGCTTCCACATGGGATACTGACTGCTGCCCTGAAATAAAGTGATCGGCGACTCTGCCTCCGTCTTGTCTCCTACCAGGCTAAAGCAGACTGGAATTTCAAATAATCCCTGTCTCGACCGTTGCTCTATGTCAAGCATCTTGCTCTAATGTTAGAATCGGTGCAGTGAGTAATCTTGTCGATTCCTTCCCGCAACAAACAAGACTGACGCTTCAGATCTGCTCCTCTGGTCTCGACTTCCTTCTTCTTAGTGGTTGATGGTAAACAGCCAAGGACCACTACTATCGACTGCGTTCGTATCGGCAACCCTTGCGAGCCAAGACGCGAACCAGGTAGAAGGAAACAGCTGAAGGCACTCAAAACTTCAATCCAGCCAGCGAAGTTGAAATTCCACTAGGACAGAGAAGTAGAGAGAACATCGGACCATAGCCACGGCGGGATCCTAGTCTGGTAGTGGGGTCCGAGGGCGCTCCAGTCACGCAGCGCATGACTGTCACAGCCCCAGGGCGGCCGCCTATCTTGGCGAGGAATAGCAGTATAGGGTCAAGTACCGGGTTCATGAAAGTTGGGGGGCCGTCGATGTGGCTTTCGGTAGGAATGTCAACGCTGACCCTGAGGATGATCCGTCGGACGGAAACCAGGCACCGCTAGTTGGTCATAAACGTCTTGCGGGATCCGTCGGATGTTGCCTGGTGGGGTACAGGCGAATCTGTTCTTGTTTCCTCCCTGCTTATCTGCGGATATTTCTCAGGCGTTTCTCTCGTGTATGGTGTCAGTGGTCGTCATGGCGGCGGCCAGGACGGACAATTCTTGCCGATCCTAGGGTCTTCATGTCTGTTCGAGGCGGTGACGGTTTCTTGCCCTCGATACGTACAGTTTGCTAATCACTTTGTCGAAATCGGACGTATAGGCGGGTTGAAGGAACCGGAATGAGCCGTGTGCATATCTTGGAAGTATCACTCGACAGTTGCGGTATAAGCCTTCGTTTTACTCGACAGATGATGTCGGTGAGTGAGGTGGCCTGACCTGCCGCGATGGAATTAAAAATAAGTAGCATACACTTCGATTAATCTGAAGGAGGGTAAACCCGTGAATGACTCCGACTGCCCCCCGTTGCCGGGGCTGTGGCTGCAGACTGCGGGATGTCGTAAGTCAGGGCAGGTGGCTGATGCGTACAGATGCCACAGAGTGTCTGGATCCCGATGGAGAAGGCTGGACTAGTAACAATGTCTCTTTCCATTTCTTTGCTCTCGTCGATGAAGGCAAAGCTTGGAAGAACAGAGAGAGAAAGAAGGGGGAGCAGGGAAGAGGCTAGTAAGGCCGCAACCAACTATACCTTCTTGAGCCAGCATGCGTTGCATGAAGCGAAGGCAGGGATGAACGACAGTAGGTACTGCGTTGATGCAGACTGAGCGGACCGCCCGCACATCTTGAGTCCGAGGTAGTGGCTTAACCAAAAGGCGCCCCCCAGTCAACCAACGCTCTCTCTCTCTCTCTCTCTCTCTCTCTCTCTCTCTCTCTCGCTCACTTGAAGCGCAGCGCAGCCTTCTCCCTGTCTCGACATCATTGGCGTTGCAAGAAACTCGGGTCCATCAGAGTGCTAGATCCAGGCGTCGATCTCGACCAATGCGGGGAGATGTTTGCTGGCGCGGCTATGGAGTATGGCATTGGTGGCTTTGTTCTTGCGGTCAGGTTGTCTTGCATTGGAAGTTGGAGGGATGTGCCCACCACATCAGGCTCGATGTGAGTTGCAATACGAGTGAGGCGTGGCAGGTGTGGGTGGTAATTCTCCTAGTGTACTTGGAAGCTGTTCGTCTTCTGCTCCTTTTCCCCTTGTTCCGTGATGATGTGGTGATGTCTTGCGATAGCTCTCCCGCATATTTGAAGGGTGAGACAGCAGATTGAGCTTCGGGGAAAGAAATGGGCCCGTGAAACGCAGCAGTGGGTGACAGAGTGGGTAAGTGCCAGATGGGACGATCTGTGCGTCCTTGGCCATGTACCCACAGGCACACAGGGCGGGCAGGAAAGGGCGACAAGGTACCCATGTCCATAGCCTGGCTGAGGCTGAACCAATAGGGTTTAGTCCGGCTGCTAATCTCGACGTCCCTCGTCTAACCCCCCAATCATGCAGCCAACATGCCAACGTTTGCTCCTTCTTGCATCTCTCGGTAACCAATCATAATGGCCTTCACGAAAACCACCGTTGGAACATCAAGGTTCCTTTGTTGTTTGCTCCCTCCTACAGCCCTCTTCCAGGCCTCTTCCAGCATCACATGGCTCTGGTTTGCTCCGGCTGTCTCCATTGGCGTGCGTGGTCATCGACCTCTCCGCATAATCTGACAGGGGCAGACGCGTGAAGGGTAAATATGCAAGTACTCTGTCTGAATTCTTTTGCCCAAATTGCTTCTTTCATTATTCTTGATCAACACGCCTATCCTAAAGTGATCCAGCCACGTGAAATGATGGCAACTGGCGCAAGAAAGGGTATGGCCATCACCAAATCCTAGTCCCTGCCTTTGCTCCCCACCGCCTTTCCAAAGCCAGACTGTAGTACGTTTGCGCCTGGAGAGGCGGTCAACTCATTGCTGAAGATCAGCAGCTAGCTCCTTTGAGTCGGCCTCTACTGTTTCAGAAGAATGAAGAAATGGTCGTTTGCCCTTTCCACCTATCCTGAACTCCGTCATAGTAGCCCCATTGCAGAAAATGGCCCCCAACTTTCCTTCTTTACTGTCCTCAATTTGCCTCCCATGCCTAAACCCGACAAATAAAAAATTTAAAAAACGAGCAAGGCAAAGTTTCATCGTTCCTTCTTGGCCGTGGCTGAACCATCTCCCACCTCGTTTGGATTGCCTCTTACATTGGTTTCGTCAAAGTCATAGCTGGCATCGTGCCTCTGGCGAAAAAGCTCGTCGAATGCCTGTTCATCCAGTGACAATGTCTGGGGCGAAAGCGTCATGGTTGTGAAAGAGTCATTCATCGTGAAATTCTCTCCGTGGACGCCCGTGTCGAGTGATTCTTGAGGAGTGAATAGCCCAAGCCCACTGAGATTGTCTGCCGCGGAATGCTGAAGTGCCTCATGGTATGAGTTACTGTGGGAAGTATTGACAACCAGCGAATCCTCCCGACGTGAATATTCACTAGTGGCGTTATCCGATGGAAAGCAGATAATATTTGAGCCATGTGTCGATATTCGCGTCATTCCCCTGTCTTTTTCCACGGGACTCGCGCGCTGTGCCGCTATTGATGAATATGCTGGCGGACTAGAAAGGAGGGCAGCACTACCCCGAGAAAAATCATCGGCCGGGACGTCGAAAGGAATGTGCTGTTGATCCATCACCTGGACATCCAATGCTGTCGGTTGGTAACTGCTTTGCTCCTGTAGCAGAGCATTGTTGAGATGGTGTTGCTGCTGGCCAAAGGCGGAAGCTGTCTGGTGGTGATCTGTGTTACGTCGGCTCTGGCATGCTGCTCAAGATCAGCTTTTGAAAAGTCATTTTACCAATCGCGCAACTCACTCGGATCATAGTGATAGACTGTGCAGTGCTGATAAATTTCTTCTTGATTTGTAACTGCGGAGAGGCTGACCAGTGGTATTGGCGCGCGTACTTTTTGCCCCTGAGCATCTCGCACGCAGTAAGCGGCCTGGAATTGGTGAGGCTGACCGACCTCAGAGAGCTCCCAACTCCCGTGCGGGTACGTTCCAGCAGACGTGAACATGTCGAGATCATGACGCGGTAAGACTTCGTTCATACCCTGGGTCCTCAAAACAACACGGGATTCCGTCGGTGATGATTCCTCGTTGTGAGACATTGTGCCTTGGAAGAACGGGCACAAGATTGTTGGCGAAGGCGAAGCGGTAAGTGTGGTGAGCGGATAGTGGCGGTAAGTGTGGTGTAAATGCATGTAGGGATGGTGGGGAGTCTCAAGTACAAAAGAGAAATGATGGTAGGAACCTGGTAAGAAGATGAGGTCAAAATAGATTTTTGGGGGTGCGATGAGAAAAGAAAGAAGAGACAGCACCAGGTTGTATAAGCCAAAAATGACCCTTGACCGAATGCAGCGCTCGCGATAACATCTGACGGAGACTTTAGGGGAAAGGCTGGCCCAAACACTGGAGTATCTTGGAGACAAGCGTGACAGGAACAAACCAATCCAAGAAATTACACCTCGCCTATTCGCCTAAGCCTTATTGAGCTAGCAGAATTTGCACAATGTGGTGCGGCGGGAAATTCTCGAAAAGAGGCTACAAGTCAACTGTTGCCTCGTCCCCGACAAGTGTCCCATCTCGTCGTCAAAACTTCGTAAAAGCAGTTTGGACAGCTTGTGAAAATCTGGGGCTGTGATACGTTGGCTTACGACTTTGATTGAGATGCAGGTACATGTCATCGAGTACGGGCGATGCCATACTCTCATCCAGGATGCTGAAATCTCAAGTTGGCGGGCAACCGTTTTGTGTCGAAGCCAGCCTGGCATGTTCCTTGCACTGACCGCCGCACATACGCTTTCTGCTTGATTCTCAACCGGGCTGTTGGTGTTGCTTCCGCCGTCGAAGGGAATTATACGCGAGAGAAAACGTTGTGTGCGTCGTTGGTTTCTTTCAACTCGTATGCACAGCCCGCTAAGCGCGCAGGCGACAGGGACACAAGGGAGTTATCAACATGAGAGCGAGTGATCGAGTTGAGCCGTAGACGTGATGCTGAGAGAATGATCACCGAGTCGGCGATCCGAATTGTACAAACACGTACGCTCAAGTAACGTGTGATAGAAGGCTTTAGCTTGCTCGCTACATCCCCTCGTGCCCCCAGCGTTGATACGACTGATACAGTCCCCAGACTTTCTGGGCCCTTTAGGACGCGGTTTCGGGACGGCTTCAGCATCATAGTACTCGCGCACGGCTGGAGGATCGCCAACGCGGAGAGGACACAAAGCGGTGGTTCTTGACTTCTGGTATAAATCAGCAGCAGGTCAAGCATATGCGGGAAGAGGGGATATCCTTGAATAGAGACTGCCGCAGGTATCTGTGAAGTAAGCCAAGGTAGTGGTAGCGAAGGGAGGCTGCAGCTGGCAGTGCCGAGGACGGAGGAGCACAAAGATTCGCCAAGGGACCGTCGGCGGCCGTTGACAAGGTAAGGTAGATGACAGCCGGAGGCTTGCTGCGTGGGCTCGCGGTGAGGTAAGGTGAGCCTGGCTTCTGTTGCTTGAGCCAGGCCGAGGTACCTGCATCTTCGGGCCGTGATCCAGACAAAGTACCGTTCTATCAGAGGGGAGCCTCCTGGATACCTATGGTAGTTGAAGAGAGACAGGCCCCTCGCAGGATACAAGTGTGCACAGTGTGAGAGATACCGTGTCCCAAACCGGGATTCGATCGTGGAGGTCCCCATCTCCAAATTCGAGGTTGGCACAGATGGGTTTGGTAAGGCAGGCACGTTGGTAAGGAAGGTGAGTAAAGTAAGGTAAGGTGACGAGAGGTAAGGTATGACAAGTACCCGGGTATTCTCACACCCCCAGAGCTTTCACCCACCCCCATCCGAAGAGGAAAGACAACCCCGGCAAGTCTAAGGTAGTGTCTGGCCAGACCTGGAGTGGGAAGCAACCACCACACGCGCACTTACACACACCCACACACGTACCTACACCCACGTACACCCACGTACACCCCCCCCCCCCTGCAGCTTTCACCTCCTCCTTCCTCCTCCTCAAGACATCGTCCCACAAAAATTACTAGGCCTTCCACACCACAACCAACCGTCCTCGGCCAATTCTATGAGGTGACTTCGTCGCTTCCTGAGGGGAAGGTGGCGCTTTCTCCCCCAATTTAGGACTTCCTTCCACCTCCATGGGCTACTCCAGAAACATCCTGGTGCGGACCATGTTGTCTCCCTCAAATCTCTCCCGCCATAAGTCCCGGGTATCATCCGTTGCCATCCGCATCCACCTTGGGTTCCGCTTGATCTGATCTCTTATTTATGACCATCGGCACAGCCAGCTTCAAATCAAGATTCTTCCATCACAGCCCAGAAAAAAGTCACCACTTTATCAGAACCTTATTTGACTTGTTACTCAATATCTCCAAGAGACACAAGACACGCAAGACACCCCCTAACAACCTATTGATACGGCACTCTACCTTACACCGCCATTTACATTCATCATGGCGTTGACATTCAACCCTGGCAACATCGTTGCTCGTGACATTGATCCTACCCATGTGCACCCTGAGATCCTAAAGATTGTGACAGAGATCTTGGACCTTCGCCTCAACACATTCGAGTCCACCATAGCTGTCTCTGCAAGAGATTACTTTGCTTTTGGCGAGGAGGGTCGGCTCTTCATGGCATTGCAGATGGGGTACGCGTCCATATCTACTTTGTGCCTGTCTAATACCACTCTTTCATAAAGTCTCTAACATTCATCACAGGCGCATATTGGGCCAGCCTGTCATGTGGGTCAAGGACGGAATGCATTCTAGCGTTGATAGATGGGTTCTTGGACCTTGTGAGAGGTTCATTGCCGGTCCACACATGATTGTCTCCGTCAACGGTATTGCTGTCGTCGTCCCTCGACCACCACCACAACTCCTCGAGGAAGCACCCGGTGCAACCACCCAGTTCGTCAACGCTCCTGAACGAAGAGTCAAGATCACACGACCTCCCAACGCCTTCATCCTCTACCGCAGCGACTACCAAGCCCAAATCAAGCAGATGAACCCTCAACTCCAGAACAATGATATCTGTAGGTGACTGAATTTCAACAGCCCTACACCATCTCGCTGACCTTTGAAAAGCCGGAATCCTAGGAAAAGCTTGGAATAATGAGTCTCATGAAGTCCGCGAAAGATACAAGGCTCTCGCGAAAGCCTACAAGGAGCGCCACAACAAGATGCACCCTGACTATCGGTACACGCCACGCAAGCCTTCCGAGAAGCGTCGTCGCAACCGGAGGAGCACTTCAGCCTAATCATCCCTGCCACCCCGTTCTAGAGATGGAGATCAAGGATCTTAGGAGCAAGAAGCGATCCATCACAACGTCGCTGCATTAGTTCCTACCATGCTAGGTCTCAATAACCGTGCAAGAATTTTCGCGACTACAAGTTGCCGCGAAGGAGCACCTTCGTCTGCTGCCTTAGGCCGAGTATGCCTCGTCTTCCCTCAGAGCCATGTCCCAGCTCGCGCCGAGAAAGTCGAAAAAACACCAACACTTGATGTTCGGGCCACAACTAAGCAGACATGCCGTGCCCGGCACTCACCCTTACCATGGTCAGCCGGAGCAAAAGAGACTTCTTCTGCTAACTTAGGGGCCTGTCGAGACCAGGAAAGGCTCGAATTCGTGTAAGGCTCCAAAGCCACTTCGTGGAGTTTTACCTGCTCTACTCACAAGATGGGCGAATCCGGACGCATCATTGGGCGGAGACGGTGGCGACGCTCTTGATGGGGTTCAAGCAAAGAGTGAGCTACTTCAAGCAGAGCAAGACTCGAAAGGATAGAGCAATTCGCGTCGTCGCTGCCGAAGAATCGGATGTCTAAATCTGCCATGATAAGAAGATGAGCCACCACAATACCGATATAGAATGCTTGATAGATTTACTAAAACGATAATGGAATCATAATGTTCATGTCTCATTGCATTAATCTTCTTCTTCTGCACGACTAAAGTACCTAGCTGTCTCTTTTCGATAGTAACGGTTACAGCTCGTCACACTGTTCATCGAATCTCGCGTGACTCCACATCGCCCCTTAGAAATGTATAGACTACGACGCTTGAGACTGGCTCTTTTTCCAATCACTGCTCCATATAAAAGTACCGCACCTCCACTCCGTCCCCTTTTCCTTTTCTCCGGATTTCCCCAGAGGACGGGCGCAGATGAAAAACGACCTGCCTATGTGGATCATCAGCTATGAATGGGGGTCGAGGGGGGGCGGGGGCAGAAAGATCGGGATATGTCGGGGGACGAGAGAGAGGAGGGTAGGACAGAGGCCTCGGTGGACGCATAAACGAGTAAGAAGGGGGTAAGGCGTGTGTGTGGTGTGGTTGGGTTTAGACTTACCACAGTTGACGCCCGGCTTCTTGGTCTGGAAGCTGATGCAGGGCTCACCGTGCTCGCACTTTGGCACGACCCTCTTTCCCAGGTTGAACTTTGACCAAGACTCCTTGACTTCAATGGGGTCAAAGACCTTTTCCGACGTCGCCGTCTCGAATGGCTTCGCGGAGGATGAAGGAGGCGTGGGTTCTTTGCCGCCGCCGTTGCTGCCGGGTTGTTCTACCGTGCCCACCGCTTCTGATAGTCCCGATAGGGAACGGATAGGTCCAGCAGCAGCACCACCATCACTTGCGGCTTTGTTCTTGGTGAAGGGCGACACTGGATGATTGGTCTTTGCCGCGTCTGCTTGAGCGGGCGAAGACTGGGTTGGTGGTGGTTGTGGCGGGTTCTTTGGCTTGAAGAAGCCCATGAGGGTGCTCTGGGCCTTACCGTCGGATTCGTTGGTTTTCGACTTCTTGG
Organism: Colletotrichum tamarilloi; assembly: GCF_030869305.1. NCBI lineage: Eukaryota > Fungi > Ascomycota > Sordariomycetes > Glomerellales > Glomerellaceae > Colletotrichum > Colletotrichum tamarilloi. Next base: position 311,508 of record NW_026849400.1, on the reverse strand, counting down.
GGGCTCGTTTAGCTGATGCTGCCGATTCGGCTGGTCGTTTTACGAGCGGGTTGGTGCTTTGTGACGAGGAGAGTGTCGACTTGGGGGGTGGTGACCTTGCCGTGTTGGACTGCATGGATGCCTGTGAGGCAGCGGGCACGTCTTCGGTCGTCGTGGTTGCCTGCGAGGCTTCAGGGTCTTGCGTCTCTTGAGTCGTCACGGGGTAGTCGCCACCATCTTCGGTTGGAAGACTGTGTAACTCGAGAGGAGTCGATCCGGGGTTTGGTGCGGGCTTTGGGGTGGGCTTCTTCATGAACATGTCGCGGATGTTGCGTCTTCGGTCGAACTCGGGGATGAGCTTCGCGGATAGGGGAAGAAGATCCTTTTGTGACCATTCCCTCAGCCGTTTACCGTCGTGGAACATACCACTGGGGTTCATCACGTCGAGTACGGGTAACTCCTTGCCGTCCGTTGTGACGACGTCATTCATGACTGCGAATACGGGGCAGTGGTCCGATCCCATCAGCCCCTCCTGAATATTTGAATCCGTGAACCAGTCCTTGATGCCTGACGAACATAGGATATAGTCTATCCGGCTGCCGTTGTTCGCTGGGCGGGTATTCCTCTTTGTGTCCCAGCAAGTGAACATGCTCTGCCTGGTGGGGTGGAAGATGCGCGTCAAGTCATGGAGGACGGGCTTCTCCTTTCCTTCGTCGCGTTCACCGACGACCTGGCCACCGACGACAAGCTGGTTGATGAACCGACGGCTTGGCCCCTGCATCCACTCTTCCACAGTCATGCCCTCCTTGCGGAGCGTCTCCCTGAGGTTGCAGGTGTCTATCTCCTCGCGAATGACGTTGAGGTCACCCGTCAAGATGACCTGCTTCCCGGCCGCGACAAGATTCCTCACGCGTGCATCGAGGGCGCCGAGGTAACCCAGTCGGAAGTCGTCGCGAGACGAGTCGCGGGTGGCGGGGCTGTAGGTGCCGATGAGCACAAAGGCCGGGAACTCGAGGATGACGCACCGGCCTTCCGAGTCGAGCGTCGCCTCATCTACTTCGCTGGAGAGCTGGCTCGCGCGCGGGTAGCCGCCGATCTGCTGGTCTTCAGGCAGGTCGCGAAAGCTGGTAGTTGAGTTTGGAACTGGAAGGACGCCTGTGATGCCTTCTTCGGCGCGGATGGGGCAGCATGTTGCGTTCCGGGTATATATCGCGACACCGGAATATCCTGGGGTAAGAGGTGAGAAACATACTGAGGGACGATGACCGCTGTGAGCTCACCCTTCTTGTATTTCGGTAGGCTGAAGAATACATCCCAACCAGGTATTAGTACCATGTCATCTTTGAGGTCTTTGCGCTGAATCTTCGTCTCTTGCATGACTACGATGTCCGCCTCGAGGGTTTCGAACATTGCCTATAAGCTTTTGTCAGTAACAAGTGGGAACCCGCGAGGAAAAAGGATAACGGACCTGAAATGTTCGTTGTGTGCTCCATGGCTGATACCCAAACGGATTTCTCGGTAGTGTCAATTGAAGTACATGGATATCCTCAGTTGAAGTAGACATACCTGATGCCGTTGACTGTGATACAAGGATCGTGAGCGAGCGGGAACATCTGTCAAATGATAGGGACCCAACTCACCATTCCATGTCACAATACGCAACCCCATCCTGGCCGATGATTTGCTTGCTCCTGATATCATGATTGGAAAAGACTCGAATTCACAAACGCCGAGATCACGTCGCTTTCATGCCCATGCCCGAGATGTCAAAGGTTGGGTTGCTGCATCAAGCCCAGAGGTTCAAGTGCTATCTTCGCCTCCAATTGTGGGAATGGATGACTAGGGTATCAAAATTGCGAGTTGAATTTCAGAAGAATTAAGTTGCATGAGAACCGACGCTGGGACGCCTCAATTAAACTGTCAAGCCCTGGTCAACGCGACGTAGCTGCCGTCATTGAAGTGGTGAACGCGACGGTTTGCGCGGTGTCCCGTGATTGCCTACGCACGTGACCAAATGCGACATACTGCAAGTTGCTGCAACACATGAACGCGACATATTCTTCTATCTTAATCATGTGTCTCTCAGTGCAAATAAATTTCCTAGAATTATTGCACTAATTCTTTTTTGATCATTCAACATGAAGAAGTCAGGTATCTGAGTCGAAGTCAGGAAGGTACCTAAGCCGAGACGAGCATCTGGTGTTGGTTGAGGTACGTACCGAACCCGGGCCCTCCCTTCCTGCTTTCTCCGCAAATGACCTGACATCATTTAGTCATCCCCAAAAGCCATCTTTAGGCCTTACAATCCAGGCACTCGCAAGGCCGTGAACGTTCCCGCTAGCCGAGCTCTGGATAGAGAATGACCTGATCCTCCGACTCCCGACTTCACAAAACCTCGAAATCCACCACCAACGCCCACCCGGCCGAAATCGAAACCTCTCCCCTCCACCGATATCTTCCAAACACAAAGATGCAGCGCCAGCTCCTCTCCGCCGCCGCGCGTGCCGCCCGCGCCCCGGCCGTCCGCTCCACCGTCCAGCGCCGCTTCGCCAGCACCACCGAGAACGCCTTCATCAAGGAGCGTGAGGCTGCCAAGCACCACGCCGCGCAAACCACCGGTTCGTTTCTCCGCCCTGTTCGAGTCCGACATACTTCAATGTTTCGAGTTTTGGGGAGCCAACTGGGCTCAATTGACCCATCGAGCGGCGAAGGGAGGACCCGGACTAGATACAACATGGAGGGAAAAAAACATGAGATGCTAACATATTGAGTAGGCCTCTGGCGCAAGATCTCCATCTAGTATGCACACCATCCCTCCATAAATCTTAGTCGAGGTCTCTTCAAGCACCGAATCTGTCATCCCGCTCGATATCTGCCCGGCCATCTCAGCCAATGCCGCTATAATTGAGTATCACGAAGCAGCCGGGAAAGAGCGCGGGATTTGATTCGGGAACTGCTGGGGAGACATGGGAGACTAATTTCAAGAGTGCAAATGCTAACCCGACGCTCCTCACCTTCACAGCGCCTGCATCCCCGCCCTCGGTCTCGCTGCCGCCAACGCCTACGTCCTCTGGAACGAGCACTGGGACCACTGGAGCCACATGCCCCCTCTGGAGGAGCGCGTCGAGTACTCTTACCAGAACATCCGCACCAAGAACTACCAATGGGGCAACGGTGACAAGACCATCTTGTACGTTTTCATCATTCTCCTCTGGTCCCCTCCCCGGTCAATTTCATGCACGCGGCGGGACGAGGAAGTGAATTTGTGGGAGAGACTAACACTCAAAACAGCTGGAACGACAACGTCAACTACCACAACCCCGACAAGGCTTAAATTAAGCCTGTCTAGTTTGAACGTGATATCGCTGAATTCAGGAGACGAAGGAGCGATCCATAGACTCGGGGTGTGACACGCCTGCTGAGGGGGTAGACTATCCTGTACATTTTCCCTATGTCACAGCAATCGAGAGATGCGGCCTTTTTCAAAAACTTCAGGAGTGTCATCGTGAAGGGTATTGATGCGTTGTGCTATGTGAACTTGCTGCTCATCATATCCCTCTGCAGGTATTCCGGGGGTTGCTAACATGTCATATCGCAAGTGCTGCTGCCTCCTTGCGCAGGGCTACATATGCAGCCGCGTAATCCGCTGCCAGCACCTTATCCCCCGCAACCTTCATGATGGTTGCCTTCTTGGCCATCATCTCACACTGCCTTGTGATATCCCCGATACTCGAATAATGATCGAACGCCTTTTGTATGGCACCCGTAGCCCGGGTCAGGTACTCCCGCCTCTTGGCCGACTGCGGTGCCATCGTCCCCGCGATGCCCATGTTGGCGTCGGCTAGGTACGAGTACAGCTGCCCGCTCAGCGCTGCGGAATCGCACTCGAGACTCCGCGGCAGGACGGCCGTGAGGAGCTGCACCGAGGCGTCGAACTCGCCCAGCGACGTCAGGATATTCGCAACGGCGCCGATGGCCTGCCACAGGCAGGACACCAGCTTCGCCCTCCATGCCATGCTCGCAGCGCGCATGGCGATGGTGAAGCCCCGCTGCGGACGCCCGCACTTGTCATAAAGGTGAACCTTGATCAGCATGAGCCGCACGCGGAGCGAAATATCTCTCTTATCGTCGCGAATCGCCGCCAGCATGTCTTCGACCTTGTTGAAAGCCGCCTGTAGGTCACCCCGCCGCGTGAGGCAGTCGATGTGGAGTAAGTCGACGACAAAGGCCATGTCCGGTTCCAAGTCGTCCTTTTTGGACTGCAAAAGCTGCGAGAGCAGCTGCTCTGCACCGTCGAGGTTGTTGTGGTGCAGGTCCCGCTTCAGTTTGATGATGCCCCGGTACTTGTACCAGTATTGGCTCGGTTTCCATGATCGCAGGGCGTTCTCGTCGAGAGCCTCTAGTTTCTGCAACGCCTCGTCAAACTTGCCTCTCGCCGCGAGCTGCGACGCCAAACGAGATGTGACCTTGAGCTCGTCGTCGAATATCGAATGTCTCGCGTGACACCGTAAGAAAATCTCACAGTCCATGGCCGAGAGCTGCGACAGCCCCAGCCTATCCCACAGAGCAATCAGGATGGACAGCTGGGCGCCAAACATATTCTTCATGTTCCGCTCGACAATGAGGTGAGAGCTGCGAACCACAAGTTCGACCGATGTCGCCACGCTCTCGCCGTTTGCCAGGCCAAGCTTCGCTTCACTGAGCAGCACTGACGCCCACAATGTCCACATTCCCGTCTCCTTCGCCTTGACTCGCAGGTAGGAAAGACTCTCCTTGGCTGTGCCGAGGAGACTGTCTGCCTCCAGGTCTCTCACAAGATCCGGGTGTGCTCTGCCAAAATGGAAAAGCCAGCTAAGTGCAAAGTTTAAACAGGTCATGTCGCGGTTCTCGCGGGCCGTTGATACGGTTTCGAGCATGGCTGCGACGGCTTCTCTGTAGCACCCAAAGTCTGCTTGCAAAACTGCCAGGTTCATCAAGGCGTATTGATAGAATAGTCTGTCTCGGTTCTGCATCGTGTAGTCAAAGTATTGATGGAGGAAATCAAATGCTGTAGGATAGTCGCCTGATCTCCAAGCATCGAGGAAACTGCAGAATATTAGCAAAAGTGTTCATCAATAATGGTCGGAGTGAGTTGCCTTAGATAATGCCTCAAGCTAGGCACGAGAAAACTGTCACCAAGAAGATCATGAAACTGGTTCCTCAGTTCCAATGGTATTCGGTTGCCGAATTCTACTCTTGTCAGCTTTGGATCCTGAAAACCTAGAAAGATTTGCTCACTCTGCATCTGCTCGATCTGGAACTCCAGCAAAAGCTCAATGTCGTCTGTGCTTACCGGCACAGCAGCAGGAGTACCGTTCCTCACCATATCGCCATAGACGACAGATGTGAGCGCCGCAACACCCTCCAAATCCCACTCCGATTGCTCGCCCGTCATGAGAACATTGTCGAAGCTGAGCCGGCCAAAGGAAGGGTTCCTCTTCCGGAGGTACCCCGCCGTAGGCTGCCGATACTGCACGAAATCCGTCCAGAGCTGCGTCGCATCGTGGAACAGCAGCCTTGTGAACTCGAGCTGGCACCGCCGCACAAACTGACCCAGCGGCGAGTTTCTCGACAGTGTGATCCCAGGTTTCTGCTGCTGCTCCTGCAACAGCTGCGCGGCAATGGTCTCGTCGCCGCCCGCCGCCCGCAGCAGCTCTTCCTTCGTCTTGGCCAGACACTGCGACTGGCGCGCGAAGAAGTCGTGGAGCAGATCGAGAGAGTTGATCCCCCATAGCTTGGTGAGGAACGTGTCCCATAGCTTCCGCCCCGGCAGGCCGACAACGACGGAGTGGGCGCTCAGCAGCTTTTCAAAGTCCTTGATGCCGATGACGAGGCTGACGGTGCTCTCGGCTTTCCTCCAACGCGTGTCCTTGCTGGCGGTGTTGGTGAAGGACTGAGGGTCTGGGTCGAGGAGATGTGATGTGATGAAGGAGAGCACGGGGATGATTGCCGTGGCGGGGACATGTTCGTCCGTGTACAGCTCGATGAGAGCGAGGAGGCCAATCTTGGCAGGCGTGAGGTATCGAGCCATTATGGGCTCTGCTCGCGGAAGTTACGCAGATTCGTCAGATATTCAGTCCCAATGAGGTTGGCTTGCCCGGAAGCTCATCAGTTTGGCGTGAACGGTGAACCCGTGGGCGTCGTGGTTGACCATGTCACTTGAGCTAGGTGAGGTCAAGCAGCACGGCGCGTCGCGCCTGCGTCAACTGAAGGTCCCGTAGCAACCAAATTTCAACCAGGAGATGTCAGCCGGGCGAGAAGTGATTACAAAGCACGAAACAACGTCCGAAATCTTGGCGGCTAGAGCTGTCCTGTTTGTTAGTCTCGATGTTGACAGTGAGGTTTCTGTGATGTTGGGCGTCCCCACAGCAGCCAGCGAGAAATGTGATTGGTCACCAATGCTCATGAACGTCTGTTTCGCGACTACCTTCACGACACACATCGCTGTCGAGTATTATACGTCGAAGTTGTAATTTTTTTCTCAGAGGAAGACGATTGATTCTAATTGAGTGGCAAATCTTCAAAATCACAGTAGCGATTCAACCAAAAAAGATTTATTCTGAGGTGTTACGTGGAACGATGTCATCTCTTCCCCAAAGCGTTACACCTGGTTCTTGACATGATGCATTACATTTGTACCTTATCTTACAGATATTGCTACAATATTTGATGATGGGCTGAGATCTTCGGCCGGGCCGGCTGTTGAACTCGAATTCTCTCCTAAGCCAGAATGTGCCCTCTAGCGAACCTGCTCTGTTAGGGAGCTTGTGATGCATTCCCAGACCGGCACTCCCAATTTTGAAGCCAGCATCTGTTTAAAGACTTTCCGACTTTCTCAAGTCTCTTTCCAACGAATGCTTTCCCCCTGCCGATTCCTCAACTCGCTCTCCCGCGCCTCTCTCGCCTCATCTGCAGCCAAAATATCACTTTCACTGCCCCCGTCAACCTCATCAACATCATTCGTCGCCCAAATCCTCTCAATGCAAAGCTCAAACGGCCCCGGCACCCGATCCGTAAGCCCCACACCAACCGTCGTGACCTTGGACCTTAGCATCTCCGTCTGTGGCTCAATAACGAAGCCGTGATTCGTCCTTACGAACTCGTTCCACTTGACAAACACCGTCTCCCACTCCCCGGGGCGCTTGGCGAACAGCCTGTGCTGGTGCAAATCTGTCGGTACCACCGAGTCGGTCTGCAGGTTGATAAAGTAGCTCCGGCCGTCCGACTTCACGCGCATCGCGAGGTAGGAGTACGGGTCAATGTCCCAGACGGCCTTGCCGAAGAGCGTGGGCTTCTGGTCTGGCGTCCGCCATGCCGCGAAGCCTGTGCGTTGGATTTTGGGGTCGTTTTTGGGGAGGTCTGTTGATATTGTGCCGTGGAAGCGGGCGTGGCCTGCGCTTGTCGTCGGCGTGCTTTGTGGTGATGTTGTCGTCGCTGTCGAGGAGGGGGTGGAGGAGACCCATTCGAGGGCGCTGTGGGAGAAGCCGCCAATCTCTTGGTCGGACATGAGTTTGCAGTCGTCGGTCGAGCCCGGTGCGCGGAAGTCTTGGAGGATGTAAGGACCCGAGGGGCCCTTGATGCCTTCGGCTTTTGCGACTGTCGCAATGTTTCGTTAGCTTTCTTGACCCGTACAATCCAGGTAAGGGTAACTAGTGTATAGTCGGAACTTACCAATACTTGCGCGACGCTTGAACTCGTCCATGGTTCGGGAGAATATGCCCTTGGCCATCAGTGAGGGCGTCGCGCGCATCTTTGCGGTCGTTTCGCCGGCGCCGCCGACAGGTTAGCTTTCTAAGTGATTTTTCGGCTGTTCGGATTCGAAGCTCGCTCGCGCGATGCGCCCGTGGTGCTGTCGAGTCTGTGGGCGGCGATTGGCAATTGACCTCCGTGTCTCTCTCCGTGTCCCGTTTCGGCGGGAAATTTGGCAAGTTTAGCTCTCCGGTTACGATCGTCAACTGTTGCTCAGAGTAATATTCCCGGTTGCTTGTCTTGGAGCTTTCGGCACCAATGTAAGGTACATGGGTACCAGTACAACGAGCTCGAGCTTACATGCGGGGGAAAGAAAGACCGTGTTCCGCCTTCAACGACACCTCATCTCCCATTCCCTACAACCACCATTCATTGGAGGTCATCGTAGTCTAGGTCTTGCCGTGGAAAATGCGCAAAGCTGTCCAGGATTACACTACTGGGTTTTTACAGTCTGATCCGGTCAATTCGTTACACTGCTGAGTTCAAAATTCCCTCAAACCTTTAACAAACCGATTGCCCGTGAACCTCTATTGCCTCTGTAAACTTTCAGCCGACTTAGGGAGCATTATCACGCGCCAGCACCACTGACCCCGTCTCTGGACAAGACAGTCGATTTACCCCATGTCCACTACAAGTGTATGACGTTCAGTATGTCACAATCACATGCGAAGTGGGAGGCTCAAAAAGGTCTACTCAAGCGTGCATTCCTGACTGATCTATCCGTAATGGTAGTGAGTGTCCTTACACCTCGAGTAGACAACGGTGCTTTCTGCACAAAACCCAAGTTCATCTATGATCCCCAATTCCTGTTCTCTATAACCGAGTCATTCCGATCATTCGAGTACAAGACCAAGGTCCCGGCATATTTGAACCCCTCCAATGCTTTCAAGTTCCCACCGTATCTGAAGAAAAAAAACCACCAAACTTTTGTTGAAGAGGAAAATCTTGTAGTAAAACACAAGATTCGAAGAAGGGTAAACACACTATTTGGAACCCAAAGAGGATTCGAAAGAAAGATTTGGAATGAACCAAGAGAAGTCCGGAGTCTAGTTGGAACGGTCGGAGCCGTCAGTGACGAAGGCCTGGTTGACATCACTCATGACAGGCTCGGACTGCATCAGACCAGTGAAGGGCATCTGAGGGTGGTGGGCCGGGGAAGAGTGCGGCGCGAAATCGCGAGTGAACGGAGTCCAGAGAGGAGTGCCGTGGCCGTAGCCCCAGAAGCCAACGGGAGACTGCTGAACAGGGGTCTGGACGGGGCCACCCTGAGCGTAGTACGGCATGCCATTGTTGTTGTTGTGCATAGGAGTTCCCATCTGAGAAGGAACGGGGGGAGGGGCCATGGGGTACTGGACCGGAGTCTGCTGCATGGGCATTCCCTGGGCCATGGGCTGGCTGATCTGCTGACCCATGGGCTGCGCGTTCATGGGAGCCTGCTGAATCATCTGCTGGTTCATGTTGTGACCCATGGGCTGCGCATTCATGGGAGACTGCTGAGCGATCTGGTTGTTCATATGGGTGCTCATCTGGTTGCTCATGGGCTGCATGTGCATAGGAGAGTGTATAGCAGGCTGAACCTGCTGCATCGGGCCAGGCTGCATCTGCATCTGCGAAACGATCTGGTTGTTCAAGGGCTGCTGAGTCTGGATCTGCATGCCCTGGTTGCTGTTGATCTGTGGGTGCATCTGAGTCTGAGTCTGGATGCTCTGCATGTTCTGCTGCATGTTCTGCTGCACGCTCTGCTGGGTGTTCTGCTGAGCGTTCTGCTGCATGTAATCGCCATTCTGCGGAGCCTGCAGCGACTGCGTGCCAACCATCAGGCCATGTCTGGGGTTGAGAGGATAGCTAGGTGGCATGACAGTCAAGGTGCCCTGGGCAGCCTCGGAGGAGGGAGCAGCCTCGATGGCCAGGCTGGTCAGGCGCTGCTGAACATGGCTAAGACGAGCAGGAGTAGAAGCGACACTGCCATGGTAGCTGTTGTTCTGAAAGGCGCGGTTGCTGCCGCCGCCGTTGAAGCCGCCGTAGCGACGACGTCTATCCATACGCTGTTGAACGCGGATGATGTGGTCCTCGACGAGGGAGTCATTCTAGTGAGCATGTCAGCTTGAAGGTTCTTCACACTTCAGTCAAGTAAGACTTACGAAACGCTCAATGGCAGACCGAGCATAGCTGACGTTGGTGAACTCAACAAAAGCAATCTGCTTGGGACCGTCTGTGCAGCTGTCAGTTTCGTTCACATAAGCATAGGAGGTATTGATTGAGACTCACCCTCGTAAGCGCACTGCTGGGTATGAACGGCAACCACACCTCCAATTTGATCCATGAGGTTGCGAATCTTGTCCTCGGTGAAACCGAGGGGGAGATCGCCCATGAAGATGGAACGGCCGTCACGCTCTGCAGTGTTGTTCTCCATGGGAGGACGGTGAGGCATGCGAGCGCGGATCTGCATGGCCTTCTTGAAGTCGTACGACTCAACCCTGTATGTGTGGTTCATGCGGAAAGCCCGAAGCACCTGCTGAGAGGGATCATGAACAGCGAACTGGACACGAACAGTGACCGGAAGTCCGAGCTTCTCTTGAATCTCCTTGTCCAAAAGGTTGATTCTGTCAAGGGCGCCGAATGGAGTCAAGAGCTCCTGGGCCTCCTCAACCGTCATATTAACTCGATCATGGCGGTAGATGATGTAGGTGCCTATGTTAGAATGTCAGCTTCAATCACGAGAACGTAAGGAGAACGAACTCACGGTTGGCGCGAACAGTCTCGGTGCGGCACGGGCGACCAAGAATCAAGCTTCCCCTGCCCTGGATGCGGGCATTCTCGGCATCCTCCTTCGTCTGTGATTGTGTTAGCGAGGCTGTCGAGAGTGAATACCATGTGGAAAGCTGCTTACATTGAATTGAACGAAGGCGTAGGGCATGCCGCTTCCATCGCGACGAATCTTGACGAAGACAACGCCGAAGCGGTCGAACTCGCTGATCACAGCGGCCTCGAGAGTTATGTCATCCTTGTACTCAGGGAGGCTGATATGATAAATTAGTGTTGAGCACTGATGAGCTTCTCTCGAGATTGGAACTTACTTGGCAACGAAGATGCAAGAACCAGTAGGGAAGCCGAACTGAGAGGTACCGGCGACATTGCGCACGAAGGAAGAGATGCCCTTGCTGGGAGAGCCACCGACATACTCATTGCGCTGAGACATGCCATTGCCACCAATCTCCGAGGTCTGGAGGTTGCTCTGACCGAGGGTGTAAGACAAGGCCGTGACCACGGGATCCTTGCCTGAGCCAGACGCGGTCTCGGTGAAGACGTCGCTAGCGGTGGTCTCAGGGATGGTGGAGCGGCTGCCACCCCTATGAAACAAAGTCAGATTATGTCCAGAACGTGATGGAAATTCCAAACTTACACAGCGGCTGTGGCGGACGAAGTAGGACGCAGCGCCTTGGCGGCATCCTTGGAAGAACGACTATCAAATGTCAGTGGTGATGAGAAAATGCCGTAGAACAGATGTCACTTACGAAGGACTGCCTCTCAGAGAGGAAGTGTTCAACTGCGCCGAGCTCTCAGTTGTCTCAAGAGACGCGAGCAAGCCGTACGGGTTACCCGCGAGGTACTCGTTCGTAAGGCGGACGCCGCCGCCAGTCTCACCATCCTCCGAGGAGGAGGAGGACTTTCCGGTGGACTTGCGACCATTGCGGTCGCCAGCCTGGCCAGCATTCTGCGAGGCCATCGCAGCAACGCGGAGCGCCTGCTCACGGTCGTGCTGGATGCCCAGCTGCTCAAGACGCTCCATGAACATGGCTCTGTCAGCCGGGTCAGCCAGGAGATCGCTCATTGAAGCCATCGCGAATGTGTATGCTGAAGTTGTTAATTTCGCAAACGACGGTTTCGAGGATTGAGAGCTTCGAGAATGATGAGATTGGATATGAGAAAGTGATGTAGGCAAGAAGCAGTGGAAGCTTGAGATGGGAATGGGTATGGGTTGTGGGTATGGGTTGTTGTGTGAAGAGAAGTGTAGATATTTTGACTGCTGATGTGTGAGTTGTGGAGGTTGAAGAAGGTAAACAAACAGCAAAGGATGGGTGAATTTCCGAGAGGTAGAGGAATCCAGAGGATAGAGAGATCGTGGGATTCAGATTCAACCCACAGGGCAAGGCTAGGGCTTGAAATGAGGCTATCGTGGGTCACTCACCTCTCGCAATAGTTGCTGAGAGGGCGGGAGCAGCCTCATGGGCTGATGCCCGGCCTGCTCCCGCCTTCTGTGAGGTCATGACCTCACTCACGAGAGTTGCAAAAAGGCGAGAGCAGCCTCGTCTGTTCCCGCCCTTTGCGATGAAAGGCCATAATCTCACAGAAGAGGCGAGAGCAGCCTCATGAACGAGAGCTCTCACCTGTTCCTGCCCTTTGTGAGATCATGACCTTAAACCACAAAGGGTAGGGCAGAGAGCAGCCTCATGAGTGACAGGCTTGTCTGCTCTCACCCCTGTGTGAGGTGTTTGTGACCTCACTCACGATAGTTGCAGGATGGGCAGGAGCAGCCTTGTCGATGATAGCTTGCTCCCGCCCTTCGTGAGGTGAGGTCATGACCCGACAGGTGATTGCAAGGAGGGCGAGAGCACCCTTGTAAACAAGGGGCTCTGCCTGCTCCTGCAGTATTGTTTGAGCGAGTTATTCGAGCAAATTTTCGAGCAGATTTTTCGAACAAGTTTTTGAAGCAGATTGTTGTAGTGTTGAAGCAAAATATCGAGAGAGCTGTTCAGCAAGTCAGTTATCAGAATTCTGATTGAAAGAATAGGTATGGGATGCTCTCACCAGCCCACTCATCGTTTCTTGCGCGGCGATGAGATGGGCTGCCCTCATCGCGATTTTGGGACGGCAGCTCTCGTCTGATGTGGGTGAGAACAAGTTGAGAAGGAGTTTGTGCGCTCCAAGTGGAGAGACTTTGTTCACCTGGGGAAATCTGGGCGGCAGGCAGAATACGACGGACGAATACGGCAGGTACAAGTTGAAGACTCCTGCCTCAGGCGATACTCAACCCATCATGAGGGTTGCTCCTGCCTTCCGTCTGATGCATCTACGTTACATGGAGGTGACCAAATATTGCGGTCAAGTTTCACCAGTGAGAGATGAGGCATTGAGGGTTCTAAGACGAAGATGAGCTGTAAGACGAACACGAGCTTTACTCACTTCATCGCTAATATTACCGCTGAAAGAGACAGTAAGACAATGACATCATGAGACTTATGGATTTTTTTCTAAACAAATGAAAGTGCAAGCTGAAGTACAATATTCTTTGTCGAGATAATGGTGATGAAAATGCCTTGCGGAGCATTGGTTCCTGCTCATCCTCCTACACTCTCCCTCCACACCTCTTCCACACAGGCAACTTGAACAGTCTCGTTTTTCTTATGTTTCTTCGGTTATTTCGTCCATCGTCTTTTCCCCTTCAAAAAATCACTTTGATTTCCTATTTTCTTCTAGCCTCATGGTTTGTGGAATGTGCCCTTTGGAAGATGTAATGGCGATCATACTGAAGAATTGATTCGATATGGAATAGGCTTGCATATTAAATGTGTATATAGTGTGTCCTCAATTATCCAAGCCCAGTCAGTAGAGCTCATGCCTGATTATTGAGGGACTCGTCGATGATGATTCTTCATCATCGTTTGGTTCAAGTTAGGTAGCTTAGGTTTCCCAGGTTGCAAACATCGCACTGCTTCCAAGAGGGAAAGATCGACAATGATGAATCTCAGCATTCAAGAACGCATCTCATTGCGGGCTGAGAGGGCAGGGCAATTGAGGTCACGCCAATACTCCTTGAAGAAGGTACTCGAGTACATCTTCTGCTGAACAGCACACGAAAGATTCTGTAAGCGGGAAGGCCCTTGGCGTCTCCCGTTCTTACCTCAGGGCACTCTTGACCTTATCTGGTCTCTCAGTATCCCGATTGAGGCCCAGGTATGTGCATTAGCAAGACTGAATACGACATGGCTGAACCTTCCACTCCAGAATTTATGTGAGTTGACACAGGGGCCTGTGAGGTACCTACTTGGATCCTCGCGCAGCTCTAGAGCGCTACTTCCCAGATACTCAAAAGCTTCATCGGGCAAGGACGGTCACCGTCCAATTCGTCTTCGCGATCTTCGCCCAACACAACACCTGCCTGATAAATCTGACATCTCTGTGGTACCTTAGGCAGGTTGGAAGGTAGAAACTTCCTCCAATAAAGTAGTAGTGGGTGGAAGGAAGACGACGATCGGCGAGGACATAAGGGCATGTCTGCCTCTCCCACGTCTCCTTTCTATTTCCGAGCTACATCACACCAACACATCATCACCCGCAGGCATAATCACAGCTATTCTTTTCTTGGCACTTCGCTTGAACTATTCAATACCAGACACTCAAGTTCAAACAAAATCTACAGACATGGTCGACGACGGTGTAGTCAGGGTGGTCCGAAACCCGCAAACGCAACAAGCTTCTCGAGGAGAAGCCGTCATAAATGACGACTGCTGGGACTTCGAAAACATGGGAAGCCATCTCCAGGTGACACACATCGATGGGACCGTCCGGAATGTGGACAGGGACGCTCTCGGCACTACCATCTCGTCAGAAAGTAGCAGAATCTGGCTATTGATGTTGGTAAGTAATCCATTCCATCTTGTTGTTGTTATTAAATCTGACTGATACACTCCAGGCCCAATCATTGGCCATCACAGCTGCGTTTCTGGGTTGGGTAGCACCCGGAAACACGAGGTACGTGCTGTGATCATGAACACAATACGGCCCCCCTTGGCTCATACTAATGACAAACAATAGTGTGCTGTTCCATACAGACCTACCCCAGACAGATAAGGTGCATTGGACGCCAATCATGTAGTTCATGGGAAGCTCCATCGGATTTCTCCTCCTCGGTCGACTTTCAGACCTGTACGGACGGAGGCACTTCATTGTCGGAACCTCCCTTCTGGGAGTCGTCGGCTGCCTCCTCGGCTCCTTTGCGGTCAACGCCGAGATGCTCATCGCCGCCAATATCTGCAACGGACTGGCTGCTGCCGCCCAGCTACCTCTTGGAGTTGCTGTAGCCGAACTCGTGCCGAACAAGGACAGAGCAAGAACAGTTGCCGGTACTTTAGTACTGCCATTCATTGTTGCTGGTTTGGGCTCTGCCATAATCCCATCATTGTTGGACGATGGCAGCCCGGTGCAATGGCGTTGGGGCTATTACACGGGAGCCTTTCTGGCTTTCGTCTCCTTTCTCTTGTATCTGGGACTCTATCGCCCACCTTCGTTCTTGCAGCTCAATGTGGCTGGGAAGACCAAGCTTGAGATGATCAAGCATTTGGACTTTGTCGGTATCTTCCTTTACGTCTCTGGCTGCGTTTTGTTGCCACTCGGGTTCTGTTTGGGAATCTCCTCGTACCCTTCTGTCGGCAAAGAGGTCATTGGAACCCTAGTCGGTGGTTTCTCAGCGCTTGTCTTGTTTGTAATATACGGTAAGGTTGGATCGCATTCGAATATTCTGACATATCTTCTAACGTATCGCAGAAGCATTTTCCACCACCGAACAGCCTCTCATGCCTCCAAAGATGTTCAAGAATGTTCAGTTCGCAAGTCTCGTTGCTTGTGCAACTTTCTCCTCGATGGTTTTTTATGCCCTCACCGTCCTCTGGCCATTTGTTATCGGAAAGGTTTTCAACAAGGACTCGGACACGGTTGCTTGGTCTGCCTCATTGCTACCCTTTGGTGCCACACTCGGAATAGCCTCGACAGCTGTTCCGTCACTACGTGGTGAACGCTTCAGAAAACAGTGTATGGTAGCGTCAGGTGTCGCTCTGGCTCTCATGGCTCCATTATGCACTATATGGTTTGACATCCGCCATGGACTAATTGTTCTGGCGGGCATATGTGCGTCTTTTGGTAAGTCTTGCGGCGATCGCCAGGCGTTGCCTGAGAGTTTTTGACTGATACATGCGTCTTAGCTCTTGGCCACATTGTTGCCGTTGCCATCACTGGTGTCACCCTTGTGTGGGAACCGCAAGATATCGGCCTCGCATCAGGAGTCCTCGGCTCAATGTGTAGCTTGGGCTGTGCCTTCGCAAGGGCATTAGTTACCTTGTTATTGAGGAAAAAGCTGGAGGAGGAGCTGACCAAGTCCGTCACGCCAGTTGTCTTGGACGCTATCCTGCCCGGCCCCATTTTGAAACAACTGGCCACCACCATCCGAGAGCAAGCAACAATGAACGGGAAAACCAACTTGACGGCGTTCACATCAGTGAGCATACTCTCCAGGTTTGCAATTACCAACGCAATTCAAGCCGGATACAGTTATTCACTTCGATCGATCTTCCTTGCCATCATCCCTTTCTCCGCTATTCTCCTGATCGCCGCTTGCTTCGTTCCAAATCTGGACCAGTTCAATACTTTGAAAGTTGCAAGAAGTTTGCAAGGCCCTGATGGAAACGCCCCACAGAATGATGAAGAAGCGGCCGAAGAACCAGGACTTGAGTTGTCGATGCTTGGTCGGCCTGTGTCAGCCGCAGATGTGATTTGATCTGTCTCAAGTGTTTTTTTGTTGACGGCAGCTTAGTAGGATGCTGGGTCATTGGGGGTTGGGTTACATCGGAATGTTTTCGACCAGCATTGCTTTAGTGTTAGAGGAGGAAAGACAATAAACGCATGAACTGTTTCCGCAAAAGGCGTTTTCTAGATCCGCTCATGAGTTGTTTCGCGAATTGCAGGCGGCACAAAGGGTTCAGGTACGGGAGAGCGTAGTAATTCGACGGGATCCGGGGATTGCCTCATATCGAACGACCGGGATGGTGACAGACGATGATAACAGCTGTTGCGAGACCAATGAGACCAGGTTCTTATTCACCGGATGCTGTATTCAATGTTCGTCAGATCCCGGCCGGTCTTTGGATTGACGATCATTGGATCGTTGGCTGAGGTGGTGGGGTGTGGAGACTGAAGTTTGTCAATGGAAGTGGGAAATGTCTTGTCCATCGACAGCCAAAGCTCCGATGGCGGGGCATGGCGGGGTGCAACCGACGTCGGTCGCTCACCCCAAAAATTATTGGGCCGGGGCGCCGCCGGCGACATGCCACTCTCCCCTTGACTCACATTGCCAACCCGCCCAATTTCTCTATTTATCTCCAAGCTGTGGCCCTCGCTGATTCAGTCCAATTCCTCCTTTTCGACAATTGATACCCTCGATACCCCTTCGTCATCTTTCACAATGGGCGAATTCCCCGTCAAGAAGTGCGGTACGTTTTAGCCCCTCCACCCCGCCATTGCCGCCCTTCCGCCATCGGGAAACCTCGATATCGGCAGATTGCAAACTTTGGCGCCTTTCAAGATGTATCCAACAATCCAAAGCTAATTCAGAGTCCACCTCAAGGCGTTCTCGGCTGCACCGGCTCCGTCGGCCAGCGCTTCATCCTGCTTCTGTCGCAGCACCCGTACCTCAAGCTCGTCGCTGTCGGCGCCTCGTCCCGCTCCGCCGGCAAGAAATACCGCGATGCCGTGAGGTGGAAGCAGGCCTCGCCCATGGGCGCCGTTGCCGACCTCGTCGTCCGCGAGTGCAAGGCCTCCGAGTTCAGCGACTGCGACGTCGTCTTCAGCGGTCTTGATTCTGACGTTGCCGGCCAGATTGGTGAGTATTCCCAAGTGCTGCTATTCCAACGCCTGCGAAGGAAGGACTGCACTCGCCTAGATTGAGAAACAATGGCTAACCACCACGGCCAAAACAGAGATGGAACTCCTCAAGGCCAACCTCGCTGTCTTCTCTAACGCAAAGAACTACCGCCGCGACCCTCTCGTGCCTCTCGTCGTCCCCACCGTCAACCTCCCCCATCTCGACCTGATCCCCCACCAGCGCAAGCAGCACAACCTCGAAAAGGGCTTCCTCGTCTGCAACTCCAACTGCGCCGTCATCGGCCTCGTCATTCCCTTCGCGGCCCTGCAAGCCGTCTTCGGTCCCGTCGACCAGGTCTCCGTCGTCACCATGCAGGCCGTCTCAGGCGCCGGCTACCCGGGCGTCTCGTCCATGGACATGATTGACAACGTCGTCCCCTTCATCTCGGGCGAGGAGGACAAGCTCGAGACGGAGGCGCAAAAGATCCTCGGCACCATCACCTCGGACCTCACCGCGTTCGAGGACCAGAGCCAGCTCAAGGTCAGCGCGGCGTGCAACCGCGTGCCCGTGCTCGACGGCCACACGGCCTGCGTCTCGCTCAAGTTTGCGCGCCGCCCCGCGCCCTCGGCCGAGGAGGTCAAGAAGGCGCTGCGCGAGTACGTCTCTGAGGCGCAGAAGCTTGGGTGCCCTTCCGCGCCCGAGAGCCCTATCCTCGTGCACGACGAGCCTGACCGGCCGCAGCCGAGACTCGATCGCGACCTCGGTAGGGGGTACACCGTCAGCGTTGGCCGTGTTCGGGAGGATGAGAGCGGAATCTTTGATATCAAGTTTGTTGCGCTGAGCCACAACACTGTCATTGGCGCTGCTGGCTCGTCGATCCTCAATGCTGAGGCTGCTGTGCTCAAGGGCTTCGTTTAAGCATCTTTGAGATGGAGAGGAAACGAACAAGTGGAAACGAATAAGATTTGAGGATGGCCGGGTATTTATCATGAGGGATCACAAAAATATTGGTGTATGGGTGCACGGTTGGTCGCATTTACGGCATGGAAATATCACAATTAAAACAGCATGAGGGAGAATCTGGACGTACGGTAGATGAAAAGTAGGCCTACCGATTGCGATAGATTTCCCGCTTTAGAATGTCTTGAGGCCTTACCTGAGTGCGAAATGAGAGTGACGGGCGTTTGAGTGACAGTTTTGTCGGCAGTCACTACTGGCGTATTTTATGCTGGAAACGGGATCCTACCTGAGGTACCTTAGGTAGGTTTCTCTGGTTTGAGAGGCTGCCTCGTTGAGTGGAAGGCGTATGCATACTACTGCCCTTGCAGTCAGTAAATCCTACACGGAGGTGAACCCGGGCAGGCATGCTGCATCTCGAACCAGCCTTCGATCGCTTGGTAGGGCTAATTAAAGATCAGGCTGCGTCGAAGAAAGACCTTCCCTGTGTCTGCAATTCTATCATAGGTCTTTTATCTCCCATCTCGCCTTGGCTCATGTTCTTCTATTCCAACATGCTCTTCTGCGTTTTCTCCGATCAACGTCGCCGATAACCATCACGATGGGTAGACCCAAGTTCTCCCAAAGTCGATGGCGACAAGCTGCGTTTTACTTCGCCGTGGCAGCCTTCTCAACTTTTTTCATCAACTTTGTATTCACACTATGGGCGAGCATCCAGAAACGTGACACGATAAGTGACGTTGTCGGTATTCTGCTTGATACGGACTGTTCAACCATCCGAATACTAAATTCCGGGATCCATATTCTGATCAACGTCCTTGGTATAATTCTTCTTGCGGGTAGGAACTACTGTATGCAAGGCTTAATGGCACCAACCCGACCAGAGATTGACGATGCACACGCCAGACAACAATGGCTCGACGTTGGGGTCGCCAGTGTTCGAAACTTTTGGAACATCACATGGAAGAAGAAGATTTTCTGGGTATTAATTGCAGCTTCATCCCTTCCATAACATCTGGTGTAAGTATGGTTATTACACTTCCTCATCTTCTCTTTTACTGTTTCTCCCCCCCCCCCCCCCGGAGCCCTTACTGATCAACAATCAGATACAACTCCATCATCTTCAGCTCGACATCAGTGAACGACTACAGCGTCTTGAATACGAATGCGTACATTTCAAAGAAAAAGACCGAAGGCGCACTCGATAGTGCCGACTGGAAGAGCATGTACTCAAATTTTCTTGGCGATAACGTCGAGGAAATGGACACAACACGATGCATCGACGCCCACCGAGTCGCTTTCCTGTCCTCACGAGGAAACTTACTCCTTGTATTTGATGATAAGAAGGAAGAAAATCGTACGGCTGAGGTCTTCGATATTTCGGGATACCCATATCTTTGGATGTGCGGCCAATCAGGTGAAAGAATTGCCGGCATACTCGCTGGTAACTTGACATGCGAGGACTATCT
This sequence comes from Colletotrichum tamarilloi, assembly GCF_030869305.1. Lineage (NCBI taxonomy): Eukaryota > Fungi > Ascomycota > Sordariomycetes > Glomerellales > Glomerellaceae > Colletotrichum > Colletotrichum tamarilloi. The sequence goes on along the minus strand of NW_026849400.1, from coordinate 291,681 downwards.
GGTCGAATTGCGAACTACGTCGGGAGGCTGGAAGCCTCTGGGATCAAGCGTCAAGGAATGTTACAGCCAAAAGACTGAATAGCATTGCAAGCTCCTCTTCAGCAGCACTCCCTGCTGGACTATGACAGCGTTTAACGTTGCCAAAGGCGTCTTGATGCTCTTCGTCGCCTTCGGAATGGGCGAAGAAGGTCCTCTGATGACCATTGGAGATGCAGTGACCTCTTTCCTTGAAGATCAGGATGAGTCGACTGCGGATATGTGCCTCAAGTCCAGGGACCACTTTGTTGCCCAACATTGGTCCAAAGGTCCAATACAATATGATCTCAAACCGCAACGGAAGTCTGTCGCCATTGGCCCAGCGGCTTGGTTTCTTTGCTTCTTGTTGTATGCTTGTGTTTCCCTCCTTTCATTATATCTACATGCTGACAACGCCACCAGGTACTTTGGACTCATCATCGCCTGTGCAAGTTTGCTGGTTGGAGGCCTGAATCACATGTTAGGTGGCGGCGATATCACAAAGCTTGGTCTCGGCGCCATGCAGACCAAGACCATCCTGAACACGGATGACATGAGTCAAGGATCTATACTTGCTAATCTTCTGCTTGTCAACACGCCTCAAATTATTCTGTCACTCATTTACTCCACTTACAATGCCCAGTACACCAGTATATCCTTGATTACTGAATGGGACAGGTTTGGCAACGAGAAGGAGGCAAAGAGTCTTCGCGTCTCGTCTACACGCAGAGGAGCTCAGCGAGATACCTACTTCCTTCAACTGCCGTACCGCTACTCGTTCCCTCTTGTAATATTTTCAGGGGGACTTCACTGGCTCATTTCTCAGAGCTTCTTCCTCGTCAACCTGGAGGTATATGTCCCTCCAGCTGATGGCAGGCCTATGGTACGACTAGTAGAGGGGAACTCGTTTGCCGGTGTGAGAGCCTGCGGGTGGTCGCCACTCGGGGTTTTTTGTGTTCTGGTGGTAATTATCTTCATGATGGGAATTCTCATTGTCACGGAGAGACGTCGTTTGCGATTCGGGGTCATGCCCGTGGCGGGCAGCTGCAGCGCGGCCATCTCTGCTGCTTGCCACCCTGGCTCAGACGAAGGAAAGATGTGGGAGAAGACTCTGAGATGGGGCGTAGTGGACTCATCTACCGTCGGGCCCTGTTCTTTTTCTTCTGAGCCAGTCTCGGTCCCGGTTTGTGGTCGTTTGTACTCGTGAGTCGGTACTCTGTCTATTGATTACTTGGGACGGGTTGAGGAACGAGAGCTTCTAGTTTAGAAGCTCACGAGCCGTGGACGATGTCATGGGGAAAAAAAAGTCAACGGGGTCCAAGATATATCGTCGGGATCGTCGACTGGCTTCGTTGCCTTTGTGAGACAACCTATGTTGCGAGTCTCTGCTAGAAGGACGCGAAGGTTCCTCAGGGGTCATACTCAATTCATATATACTGTCCTGCCTCAAGCATTAATGTCAACAAGGCTTGGTCGTGCTCATATCTTTGTACCTCTATCAAATCTATCGGTACTTCTCATTGTGACATGGCGAAGTAAGATACGTTCTCAAGAGTCGAGATTTCCCAGGCATGCCAGGTCAGATAGAGTGGTACAACCAACGGATGTACACATGATGGACGTATGGCGCATTATTAGAGCAAGAGAGAATTTCATACAAGCAAGCCGCGATTGTACAAGAGACAGGATGGAAACGGGCATGGCAAACATCTACTTAGTTATCATTTGGGCTAAGTCTTCTCGTACTGGGACGTAGTGAAGCCAAAATTAATAGAGAGATTTGTCTTTACTCGGCAGTGAATCTATGGGCGCAAGACTTGTGCCTCGAGGTATAAAGAAGCTGACAGGCAGATTGAATGTTACAAGAGATTGTAGATAGTGGTGGTAATGTTTCTTGTCATCCATCTATTGTTTTCTACGGCCACTCAATATCTTTTGCCAGCATGTCGAGGCTTTTATCGTCAACAAATCTGATATCAGGATACAGCTCCCGAAGAGACGCCCACATCGTGGATATGTCTCTCGGCGGAGGCACTGGCGGGCTCTTCTTCCCCCCGATTCTGCCTATTCGCCCGATCTTTCTGCTCCTGGTACTCGTCCAGCCTGTTCATGCACCTCTCCCTGTCATACCGTTTCGTAAAAACGCCCTCCTCGCGGTATATCTGCGCGTGCGGCGTGTCCCGGGTGGTATAATATATTTGTTTTCTATTCATGGCAGTCTGTGTTGTAATGAGCATCAAGAAGCAATAGTAGCTTTGAATCATGGGGATTGCGCATACCATCTCAAACTTTTTGAACTTTTCCTTGGCCATGGCGAAAAAACTCGTGAACTGTGTAGGTTTGAAATCTGCGCCAGGCTTCTTCGTCCGGTGCTTGCTGTATTACGCAAGATTAGGAGCGTATTCAGACATGGAAAAACTTGATTCAGTCAGCATCTCCGGGAGACTTACAGGATCCGATAACCCGGTCGGCTTCGGACCAGTCTGGGGATCCGCAAGAACAATCGTGCCGCGCTCCGTGTCGATGAGGATATAATGACCGTCGCGGCCGGACGGTATGGTCGCGTAAACAAACACATGGGGCGGAAGGGGTGCGGTCGAGATACTGCCTTCGTAAGGCTCGAAGAGCCACTCGTCGGCGTACTTGGTGGGCAGGCTCAGGACGACATCACCGGTGAAATCGACAGCGGTGGCGCCCTCGTAGACCATCCACGGATCCCAGTGGTCCTCCTTGGTACGGCTGACGTAGGGGATGTGCCTCATCAGGTCCGCCACGGTGTCGTTCTTGCCGAGGCAGAAAGATTTGACGAAGTCGGGCGTGATGTGCTCCCAGCCGCCCTCGGGAGGGTGTTGGACGACCTCTGGCGGTAGGAAGAGCCGCGTGAGGAATTCATAGTACGATGTGAGCTCCGAGACGAGCTCGTTCCTCGAGTATGAAGGTTCTGCCATTCGGAGGGAGCGAGGAGAATATCTTTGTGCCGAGAGATGAACCAACAAAGAAGCTCTTCACTGGGGAGGGAACGGGGGTCCATACTTATACTAGGCACCAACGTGGGTGCATGCGGGGCCGAGTTCACCTCAGGAACTTGTTGCCAAGCTTTGTTAGACGAGACACATGAAGAGAAATTCCTTCGCCTGCTCCTTCATTGAGAGAGCTTATCTTGTTGCCCGTTGGTGGACAGCTGGTTCGATCAGTTCCCGCGTCTCAAAACAGTGGCATCGGCAATGGCCAGATCTGTTCCACAGGTGAGGATGAACCAGAAGCTGGTGGACCCCAATTCTCGACCATCACAAGGCATTCAAGGTCTTAGGGAGGCACTACGAGGCCGGCTACGCCCGGCTCGTGATGTCGCGGGCATTTCGACTGGGATCGCCGCCTTACGGAGAATCTCTAGGATAGAGTGAAGATGATGGAGTGCGGGGATCCCTCCTGTAGCAGAGAGGCTACTGCTTTTGGCGGAAGCGGCATGGCTATTACACTTGCTTCTGGTTTTATGGCTCTCCAGTTGTCCTTCGTAGATGCTTAACACAATGTTCCTCTTCATGTAGAAGACGGGTGGTGTGTAATACCAAGGAAGTGTGAATCAAAAAGAAGCGTGAACTGGTCTACGGAGGAACAACCATATTTGTAAATTATAGAGACTTCTCTACCCCTATTTCAGAGAAAAATAATTCCAGTTAGTGTCTAGCGAGGTTTCTTTCCATTTACCCTAATCCGTAACCTGCTGACGCCCCTCGGTGCGTGATCGAAGACTCAGAGGGGTACGGGATGGCCAGAGTTGCGTTTCAGACACTGCTAGTTCGTCCATTCCATTGAATTCATATGCCTCCTAGCTGGGAGCTCTGAAACCCATTCAAGGTAGGTAATTTCGCAACCGCAGTCATGGCAGGAAAGAGGTTGTGGGGAGCCTCTCGCAGTCTTTCCCGCCTCAATTAGGATGCCGTAGTTAAAGCAACGGAATCCTTCGAGTGTTTGGTGACAATGAACACCCCTGATGGAGGGTAGATCGTCGCGTTCGGTTCTGGGGTATCTTCCCTGGGTGCCGTTTCTGTGTAGTTTCTGGCAGTCGAATGAGGCAACGTGGCATCGACTTGACTTTGAATACTCGACAATTTAAGACACGACATGGCAAAGTGTAGCAAACACTAAGCCTATGCGCAATCTATCAGAAATACATGGCTTATAAGGAGTCAGTGAATCAATGGAGTATTGTGATAGGCACAATCTATGCTTCAACAGATATGCATCTTACCCGACCCCGATTCACGAAATCAAAGGGTAACCATCTAGCAACGAACTAAAACACACTGGTATCAAAAAGCAAGTAGATCATCGGACTTAGCTCTACCATTGGTATGCTTCTGCCTCGAAGTAGCTGTCGCGTCGCGTTACCCTGGCCACTTTGGTACGATCAATAACAACTGTAACACTGATAATCATCAGCGTCGAATCGAACATGAAGCTAAAATTCCCGATTGAAAGAAGCCTTGAGACCTCCGAGGTTCGGAGAGTCTACTCTCCGTTGACCGATATGAACCCGCAAACAACAAAATGCGATCAAACAAGGTCACGGCAAATGCCATGGGATGGATGCTGAAGTTGGGTAGGTGCCTCGGCTCGGTAAGATGAGACGAAAAGTAATAACAATACCCAACCTCCCTCTGCTTCCTCGAACTCGCACACGCAGCACAACGGTGTCGGCCGAGTCAAGGTTTCCCTCGGAGCCTCGCCCAAACCGAGATGAACCCCTGCAACAAAGCAAACAAAACCTTGCCACACACGTTTCCTCGCGTATTATGTTTTTCCATCCGGTAACTAAAGTAAGGTTTGTAACCTTGAGCCTAGAGTAGAGGTGTAAAGAAGAATCAGTCGGTTTAGTCTAATGGGATGTTTATCGTGCGTGTTAGATAGGTCCCTTGGACCCTCTGAATCACGGCAACTAGTTAAAACCTAATACTGACTGTCCAAGTCTTGGAAGAGATGAGTAAAAAGGGCAAAATAAAAAGGAAATCAAGGACAAAAATCCTAACGGAAACCGACAACGGGATTTTCAAACATGATCATGAGGCGGTTGCGAGACTGCCACATGAACACTTTTAAGCTTCGCAAACATGCCAAGTCACCCATTGAGTAAGGAACAAAAGCCTCGCAAGAAGCCCTCCCTCGGCGCAGCCCATAGACGTCCCCCCTCGGCGCAGTCCATAGACGTCCCTTCGCAGGCACCTTGAACCTTTGCTTCCCCTTTCCAAACGAGTAATACCCTGAAGAAAGAGAGGCAGAGATGGAGAATGCGAGGAGGGGTGTGGAGAAGATGGGCCGAGTGGGAACTGGACAGTCGAGACGAACTCTGTTGAGGTCTCGTGCGCATGGGTTCCCTTACCTTCCGTACTTGGCTAGGTGTGGCTTGGTTCTCTAAGCCGAGGAAACGTATAACATCGTGACTTTACTTTCAGTGTAGGGAAGAACAGCAGATCAATGAAGCGGCAACACCGGCCTGGTGGTTTTGCTGAAGCCATGGAACTCATTTACTAAGACCCGTGATGAGCTGGGGCGTCGTATCAGAGGGATCAAGAAAAGCGAGACGGAAAATCATAAGCCGCGGCAGAATCCAACGCAGCAGACGACATCCATATACGTTCGCCTGTGAAAGGCCACGAATAATTCTCTTTCAAGCGCCAAGCCGGGCCGCACAGATTGACTGTATCTAGGACGGGTTGCGAACTGAACAGTGTTTGGTGCCGGTCACGACTTTCCTCACAAGGTCGCGAGCTGCCAAAACACCAAACAATGGCACGCCGGGATAGCGCTGTTAATCATACGTTTGCATACTACATCAATGCTCGGCGAACTGCAGAAGCTTCTCAGGGGAGCACACCAGCGTTCTCGTCCGTTGATAGTTAATTGCTTGTTGTGCTGCGTAAGTGGTGCAAAGCTCCAGAGCTTGGTCCTAGTCGGGGAGAAATATGTCCTGGGCCGCGCGGGAGATTTCGCCTATATGAAGGGATATAGAGAAACACTCAAGATGGAAACCTGCAAGTGAAACAACCATGCGATGCAGGAGCAAGACCGTGGGAAGGGCGCTGGTTGGCAGCACAATCCGGATAGGTGCAGAGCGAGACGCGAGAAGTCGCGGGGAGCTATATATGGCCGCCTGCTTCCCCCCTCGTCTCTCGGCCTAAAGTCTGTTTTACGTTTCAAAGAAGAAGATCGGAAATGCGGATGGACGTCGGCGGCCGGTGCGTGACATGGGACGACGTTATGCGTGTGCCGTTTGTCGTCGCGGCCGAAGCACGGACTGATCCCGGCAGCCAGTTTCGGGGGTGAGAGGGGTCTCATGTGCGGGGGAGTCGGCGAGCTTCTTCTGCAGTTCTCGGCCCAAGCCGGTGCGTGCATGTTTACAGCCTGCGGCCCGATGACGTTTCCCCCTTCTCCGTCTTTGTTATTTGATATGCAGTGCCCGCTTGACGCTGAGGCTATGTTGTATCGTCGACTGCAGCTCAATCAAAGGCGAAACATCTTCTCTGTGGGTTTTCAATGGTGCGGATCTATGCAAGAGATAGACACAGCCAGAAAGGGTCGAGACATGCAAAAACCCGACGCAGCTCCCGAAAGTCAAAAAGAAATGTGTATCTCAATAAAATATTAGATGCCAAGTTGAGAGGACCAGGGAGAGGCGAGTGCTTGTTCAATCAGGTTCAGGGGTTCAGCTTTCAGCGTCGTAGTTTCTTGATGTGAGGCTCATCAGACGAGAGCATACTGCTTGCGACGTAGCAAGACAGATCCGACGCGTCAGCATCGAAAAGCTCATGGGTAAAGAACAAGCAATGCTACCAGAAGAACTTGAAATAAGCTGGGACGGGGGCTGCCAGCCCAACTAGGCGTCCGTGTGAAACACACATTCGGGATCCGGGGGAGATGGGACGAAGAGAGGATTGACCTGAACGGACGGACACACAGGGGTTGCAAAGCACTGATGTTCAGGTGTCAAGAGCGAGGCGTCGGCCGTTTGGTTCGCGGGGTCTGGGTCGCGAGGTAAATTTGGAAGCAGACGGTCTGAAGAAGCAAACGGCGGCGTGAAGAGGCGCCGCTGGGCGTTCTGAGACCCGGAAGAGCCCACGGACACGGAGGCGAGGGAGGGCCAGGCAAGCTCCGGACGCCAACCACCATCAGCCAAGATGGGCTGAATCGGGAGGAGGCGAGCGACAGCGATTGCTGAGATAGCGGGCGGCCCGACAGTCTTGGCCAAGTCCAGACCGGGATTCTGTTTGTCCTAGGTCACAAAGGGCAGAGGACGATAGTCCACGAGGCTGAACAGAGTGTAACGGATGGCGGAGATGAAATCGATAGACAAGGCGAGCGATGACCAAACGCGTTAGGTTGGTCAAGCCAGGCGGAGAGGCACGAGGGCCCAGCCTTTAGAGCGCAACGACCTTCAACTGCCGGGTTTTTGGGGCTGTCGACAAAGCTCAAAGAAATTGTATCTCTGTAGAGCCGCAAACGGTGGTATCGACGACTTGGTCCAGGTCAATAGTCACGAGTTTTCCAACGAGGAGGCAAAGTGGCCAGGAAGCATGGTGGTAATTAGGCGATCAGGCGCGTCAGTGCAGACGCAAAAGCAATGCGCCGGGTTTGGAAGGGCGACGGGCGGCGGCAGTCAAGTTTGCGGAGCGATTGAGATTCCGGCGTGCAGCTGACAATTGAACATTGCCAGGGTCCTGGGGCCGGACCCCCCGGTCTGCATAGTCCAGAACATGGCTTTGCCGCGGCGACGGTGTTAGTAGAGGGTATCCGTATTCTGTACCGGAAGCTTGGATGGAACACTAATTCGTCTGTTGATGGTAGCACTCGGATTGGATTGTGTAGAGTTGGATAATGACCAGGCCATTCGGTAGATGCCGCCGCACAAGCATGAAGATGGGCGCAGGCATTGTGAAGCTGAAGCACACCGCAGTCCCTTCAGCATGCTTCAGACTTCAGACTTTGAGGGTTGAAGTGGGCACGGGGTGACAGGGTGAAGTGGCACAGTGGTAGTCGGGTCCAAGGGATTGAGATGCCAGGAGCCCGGGCTTGGTGCTACCGGGGCTCTCATACCGATGCCGATGCAAATGCAAGTGCAGATATGCGAGAGCGGATGCAACTCGAGCCCCTGATGCGGTCAAGAACTGACTTAGGGGGTGGCTCTTGTTGACTCGTTGTCTTTGATTCGGATGTATGAAGTAGGAAAATCAAATCGACATAGGGGAGTCGTAGAACTAAGAATAGGACTAGATGATGACGGGATGTGCAATGGTCTTTGCTGATCGTTCGTGACCTGAAACTAGCTGGGCCAATGTTGCAGCATTTCTTAGGCGACAGAATATGCGAGAGTAGGAAATATAGACGGAATATGGGGAGGCTGTTGATCGTGCGATACTCGTATCGATTGCATAGACCGTACGTAAGGTAGTCTGTATCCGTATCCTCGGAGGCTCAACGATAGATCTCAGGTATCAGGGATGCTTACCTAGTGTAGTTAGGGGCGAGCCGATACAGAGAAATAGTGCCAAAATGCGACTAATCAGCTTTGGAGGGTGTTTTAGTGTAGACCGGGGTCTCGTAAGGGATGGAGATACGGATAGACGACATTCGTAAAATATGAGTTGAGATCAGCGGACACGATGTTGGCTGGGGTGACCCGTGTCGTGTTCCAACTTGTACAGGAGCAAGGCGTGCGCGTCAGGTTCGGGGTCCGTTTGAACGGGCTGTGCCTAGTGCGGCGTACCGAAGTAATAAAGCGAGGATTCAATTCGGTGGGGCCAACGTTTGCATGTGCAGGCGAGCGGCAGGTAAATGCAAAAGGGTAGGGAGTTGAAGAACCTTGAGGCTGTTGAGCCCTGGGTTCTGGGTGGAGGGACTCTGGGAGACGGCGGGAGGATCAGGTTCACCTTTTCTTTGAGTCTTGGCTCTCGCGATTCTGGAAACTCTGGGTCTCTGTGGTCCGCGGAAACGAAATGGAAAGGAACGTGGGATCCTTACCTACTGGGAGGGAGGGATTCTGGCGGCTGACTAAGACACATAAGATGGACAATCGACAATCCATGCATAAACACCGGGAAAGAGTAGCCGTATAAACGACAGGCGTTCATAACTTTGACCACTTGAAGATACCTGCCCAGCTGAGACCAGCCCAGCGTCCGTGCTCTTTCCCTTTTTTTGCCTTCTTTCTTGTCTCTGCTCTTCGCTGCTGCCAAAAGCTGCAGCCACTCGGCACAGCGGGAAGACGAAGAGGAAGTACCTAGAAGTGAGGCAGGTACCTTTGGGAACGAAAAACCACGTGCTAAGGGAAACCACGTGCTACAACAATCATTGAACTCAAGTGGTGGGAGGTACCTAGATAATGAAAGTGCCTACCAAGGTTCCCATCACTCCCGTCGTTTGCATAAGGCGGGCAGCGAGAGAGGGAGCGAAGGGGAATGCGCTGAGGAATTTGGCCGAATTGAAGTAAACCCGAGGTGAATTAAATTGGATTACTTGCGGGAGGAACTTGAGACGTTTTCATCTCATTGCCATAACTCACTACCACCGACTCGCTGATTGGTAGACTTGCTTTCTGTTTTCTCAAATTAGGAATTGTTTTTTCCTGGGTATTTGGTTTAGAGGGGGAACAAAAAGCCAGTCTCGCACTCGCACACAACGCGATTTGAAATCGTCTTCCGATTCATTTGCACGCCCGCGCCTTAAATCGCTTTTTGATCGTCGCATGCCGTGTAGTAGATCCAATAGTCAGTGACGAGTGTGTGATCCAGCTCAGCTCGCATCGCATCGGTACGAACTACCTTGCTGCGTAAGTGTTGGACGTGCGGGCCTGTCGGCAGCAGCGCCGATGGAAATCAGGGACTAGAGGTGTAATGACGGAGCTGGGTGGTTTTTTTTTTTTAATTGAGTTGTGGCTGTGACGGGATTGAGAGAGCTTGGCCCGTGGGAAAAAGCGCGCAAAGGGGGCGAAAGCGAATCACTACTTTGAAAAGGTGGTCGTCATCTCCAGCGGCCAAGGTCTGTCTGCCCACATTGGCAACTGACCGGCCCCCGGTGCAAGACGTGCGAAAAGATGCGAGAATCGTGAGTGTCATGTTCAAGGCTAGCTAACGGCCAAAAAAGCAAGGTCCACAATGACAGTTGAATGGCGAACTTGTCTTGAACATTGTGACCAGGTGCTCCAGACCAAACCGATGGCCCCAGTTCCCCACCGCGAGATCATTTGCAGCTTTCTGTCTTGCCTTAGCGTCTTCTGTACCGAAAGACCGACCGACCGACCGACAGCCCCGGTGTTGAACACGCGATGAGATGGAATGGGATGGGACGGGAAGACATGTGCAGCTGTACGAAGTGTGGAAGTGGTATTCAATCGTGTCCATCATGTCAATCGCTTCTGTCTCGTTGTCGTCACGTCGTCACACTCGGCTAGCTCACCTGCCACCAGGCCGCTACCTCATGGCCGACCTCCTAACCCCTGCTCGTGCACAACTTGCTTATGTCTACCGAGTATTAGTGTGGTGTATCAATGACTGATGGCTGGTGAGGGGAACATCTGGAGCTGAGTAAGATCAATACTATCAAGGCACCTACATGAAGGAGCTTGAGGCAAAATGCAGTTTGGGCTGCACGACAGGGCAAACACTGCAAACCTTTAGCTTACATACTTGTCAAAACAACATGAGTAAACGACATGACCGCATTTGAGAATAACCGCTGTAATGAAAGCTGAGGTGAGTGAGCATCGAGACTGCAGGTACTTTAACCTAGAACCCTTTCGGGCCCGTCCCACTCCCAGCGATTGCACCGCCCCCACCCCTGCTCTTGCGCAGACCCACACCCTCCTTGCTATTCGATGCATCCACAACCACGATCCCACGCCTGTCCAGTCCGGTCCCGCCCCGCCCGGTCCAGTCCCAAGGAGGCACTGGGAAGGCGCTGGAGGTTCTTTCTCTCTCTCTCTCTCTCTCTCTCTCTTGCCCGTTGTGCCCGTCTCCCGTCTTGTGGCAGGACCGACTGACGCTGCAGGCCAGTGCCTGCCTGCCTGCCTGTCCAGGTGAAGTCTGGTCTGCGCTCCGCACCTGCCACCCACAATGGAAGTTGGCAAGCGCAAGTTGGACATCTGGTCCCTGTCGCGCGCTGCTCACCACCGTCCACGCCGTGCTCCTCACGCTCGACCCGTCCAATACCACCCATGTCACCCGCCCAGTTCCAGTCCTGGTCCCTGTCACTGGTCATGGCCTCTCGGGTCCCCAGTCCTTCTCTCATCCTATTCTCTCTCGCTGGCTGGTGCTCTTTTCACTTTGCCGCCGCCGCCTGGGCTCTTTTGCTCTGCCACCACTGCTACCTTACCACCTTACTTCCCGCCTGCTTATTCGGCTCCTGCCAACCACGCCGAAAACACTCAAAGTCCAAGGCTGCTCCGCTGCTCGGCTTCGACCTGTCACCTCGCCTCTTCTTCTCCTCTTCCTTCCTATTCCTAACTATCCCAACAACCCCCTCACCTTTCTTACTACTTACTACAACCTACAGTGACCCGCCTCGTCCGCCAATCTCTCACGATCACGAACTGCCTCACGACCACGCCTAATCCCGACCAATCCTCACACAGATACACACCCACACGCCATCTTTGCACATAGCCAGAGAGGAGAATCCGCATCTCAACCTCCATAGCTCGCACCGCCATGGTCTCTTGCGATATCTAAAGGCCAACGCCCCCATTCCGGCCCTTCCACTTCGGCCCCAGTCTGATTGCTAGCACCAATCAATCGGCATTGGCTACCGTGCATTCCGCCTGCCAGTCGCTTGCTGCTTGTCATACGCCTCGCGCCTGCTGTTAGACCCATCTCATCTAAGGTGGTGCCAGCTCTTGCCAACGCATTGTCTCACCATCCAACAACCCCAATTACCCAAGTACATACTTGGTAGCTTCTGTCTCTCGTCCCAAGCGGGCTGGCAAATTCAGAGGGAATGGATTCGTATGTCTCTCATCCTTCAATAACCGGGCCATGCCTCTCGTGTTCTTTCTCTTGTCTCTGCCCGGTCAGCTCGAGAAAGTCGCGATCAGCACCGGCTTGCACTTTGCACTCAGCGCCGTCAAATGGCTGTAACTAATCTTGTGTGGCACAGCTTTATCGCCGTCGCTGGCTGGGCACAACATACCAGCCCTCAACCCGGTGGAAGACCTTTTGGCCATTTTCGATCTCTCTCTTCAATAGCTCGATCTCCGTCACCAAGCCCCCGAGCCACGAAAACGACGAGTCAAGCACCTTCCGTTGTCGACATGCCCATCATGTCTTCCTCAGTAGCATCCTCACCGACACTTCGACCCACGACAACAGTGACACCTCCAGACGATGACGGCGAGCTGAGTACGCTACCTGACCCCCGCAGCCGGGCTATGAGTCCCGCTAGTGAAGCCGATGCTGCTCAGCATCCCGAGCTGAATGACGAAGTCGCAACCCTGAGCGCCAAATTAATAAACGCCATCAACCACCAGACAACCCTCGACGACACATTATCCGCCACAAGACAAGAGTTGGAAAGAGCACGCGAGAAAATCAAGCATTTAGAAGAACAGAACGAATCTCAAAGAGAGATGCTTGCGGGCGATATTTGGATTCGTCGCAAGACCGCAGAGGAAGAAAAGAAGACCATCATGCTCCGTGTGAACCAAGAGAAGAAACTCCGAGAGGACGCTGAGAAGGAGCAAAAGAGGATTGAACAAGAGTTGGAGAGTCTTTCCACGGCTTTGTTCGAGGAGGCCAACAACATGGTCATTACTGCGAAAGAGGAGGCGAGGGTGGAGCAGGAGGCCATCCAACGAAAGAACGACAATCTGAGATCTCAGCTTGGCGATATGGAGGCCTTGCTGACCTCTCAACAACAGCAACTAGCAGACCTAAAGCACGTCATGGAGCAGATGATGCTCGAAAGAGATGATGCTACAACCGGCACAGCTCCCTCCTCTCCCGGCTTTAGTAAACCCGATATCACGAAAGATGATGATCGCTCAGAAGGCCTCGTCGCTTCGCCTCTCTTGGATCCGTCTTCGCCGACGTACCCTACTAGCTTGACGCATCTCATTCAGCCAGTTCTTAGGACTGATCTGGGAGCTTACGAGGACTTTCTTAGCCTTACAAAGCTGTCCAGGAATCGCGCTGGTAGCCGTGTTTCGTCTGGCTCATATAACGGTCTGAGTGGGTTGGGTCTCGGCATGGGCGGCAGCACCTCAAGCGCTCACCCTTCCAATGCATCAACTGCTTCCCTATCCACGGCTGGGACTCCGGCTACGTCATCGCCGCAGACCCCGAATACCCCAGCTTCTGTCTCAAGCACGGCCTCAGCCAACGTGGGCCCGCCCCCGCCGGCTCTCAAGGAAACCAAGTTTTTCAAGCGTGTCCTGGCAGAGGATGTTGAGCCGACACTCCGACTGGATATCGCCCCGGGCCTGTCCTGGCTTGCGCGTCGCAGCGTTTTGAATGCCATGAGCGATGGCTCAATCGTGGTGGAGCCAATTCCTGCCAATGCACCCTTTGCCTCAATTGTCAAGCCGCAGTTCTACCCCTGTTCCCTGTGTGGCGACGCACGGAAGGATGAAGAGCACCTGCGAACATACCGTTTCCGAACCAGCGAGTCTGAATCAGCTCAGAGATACCCTCTTTGCAAATATTGCTTAGGTCGTGTGAGATCAACGTGCGATTTCCTCAACTTTTTGCGTATCGTAAAAGACGGGCACTGGCGAGCGGAGGACGAAGACGCAGAGAAGGCTGCCTGGGAGGAAAGCGTTCGCCTGCGGGAACAGATGTTTTGGTCCCGAATCGGTGGTGGCGTCGTCCCGGCCAGTCATCATCACTCACTACCCCTGGAGAAGAGCCCTCGGACTAGCCATGATAGCGAGTCTAGAGACATTGGACCAGAGGTGGCAGTGACGCCTTCGGAGAACACCAATGATGACGCTACTCCCTTTGCCACTCCCCTCGAGGAGACGGCCAGCCAGCTGGATGCCGAGGAGTCATTAGCAAGACCAGAGACGCCTTGCCCGAGTAATCGAAACTCAACACTGTCGTCTTCGCCAGAGAAGGGCTCTATTGCAGAGAAGGACGGCGAGAAACGACTGTCTATCAATATTCCCATCCAAGAGGAGCAGCAAATTATCGTTGCGACAACCGAGGAAAAGGTCGAAGCCACAGCATAATCATGAGCGACTTATCGTAACGATCGATCCCCGATTTCTGATACGCAACACATACACTTAATCTTCGATACTGTATTAATTACACCCTACGCTGCCATTGCAGAAATGCCGGGGCTCATAATGAAGACCAAACGGGAGAACAACATGGGGGAAGTCAAGGAAGAGGCAGAGCGAATTCACGGAACCGTGACAATAGGATGGACAGAGGGTGCAAAATTCACCTATTTCTTTTTTTTTCTTCGTTCTGGGCATCCATTTAGGAAGGGGGCATTGGCGTTTTGGAGAACAAAAACTGTGTCCCATTCCGAAAAAAGGGAGGACAAGCAAACAGTTGCCGTCATGGGAGCAGGAGAAGAAGGCTGGATCAAAGCAGGCAAAGTTGCTAGACAAACAACAGGAACAAAGGGGGATGGGAGGGGGGATCACAGATACAAGGTTACTGCATCGTAATGCCTTCTTATTAATGCCAAAGATGATGATGCCTCGAGCATTGGATGAACCTTCAAAACCTGTCTATCTGCATTGCAACTTGAACTGTGAGAGAGCCTTTTCATTCCTATAGTGAAAGGTATAATGACTACCGTTGAATAAGACGCATCTTATTCCAACTCAATTTCCAGTGGCTGTGACCGAGGTAGGCTCCATCGTCGAGATACCAGAGACACATTAAGGTTCCGGGTGAGTATCTTTGGCAAATCACCTAGGAGCAGCATTTATTGGACATGTCATTTCTTTTTGGAATCTTACATTAACAAATGGAAAAAAAAAAAAAACAAAGCTTCGGCGTTTTGTGGCCGACCCCCATTTCCACCATCCCGTCTTGTCCGCTCCCATTCACGGCTGGTATACAACGGGGCGAATTGCGACGCAGAAAGCGAGAAAATCCGTGAGATCAAAAGATGAATTTGATCAAACTTTCCCCTCTCATCAGGCCATTACAGTCCAGCCCCAGATTTTTTTTATCACCTTCTTTTTCTCCAAGTTTAGAGTTCAGAGCTCCTCCTGAGCAGTAGCCTCCTTGCCGCCATCACTTGCGGGCTTGGCCTTCTTCTGCTCGGCCTCCCTCTGGCCCTGGACGCTCTCGGCGACCTTGGGCGCCGCGGCTGAGTCGTCGGCCTTGGATTTGGTCTCTTGGTCGACGCCCTGAACGTCAGGGTGAGGAGGAGCGACGTTCTGCTCTTGGGGCAAACCGCCCTCGGGCATCTGCACCTCGTTTCCACTTGCGTCAACGACGCGTGTCCGCGTCTCGTACTTCGTCTTGAACTCGACCTTGCCCTCCAACGCCTTCACCTGCGCCTCGTCGAGGAGGTTGCCGTCCTGGTCCCGGTACTCAACCTTCTCTTCGCGGGACAGAACCTTCTGTCCAGGGGCTCCCGAGACGGCCGGCTCAGCCTGCTCCTTCTGAGCCTCGCCAATGGGAATCTGACCGACTTGACCACCTACAGGGGCGGCGGGAGCCTCAGATTTGATAGGCGTCGGCGTGGCTCCAACAGCAGCGGAAGTGCGAGTGAGGAGCTCAGTGTATTGAGAGTACTGTAATGCCAGAACGTGATGTTAGCCCCATTCCATCAGATTCACAAGCCCTACCAAAGATGCTTTGACAAATCTCGTTTCAATTGGCTATCAACCGTTTCTCAACATCGATCCCGCCTGAGCCAAGATTTGTCTCATCTCATCACTGGCTCTTACAACCCCCTATCCGGTACCCCTCTACTCGGAATGAAAGCAGTAGTGTTACTTACGTCGTCAAAGAAGTTGTTGCAGTCGAAATCCCATGTGCCAACAACCTTGAGCCGGCTGCACTCAGACTTGGTCCAGGCGTTACCATAAGCCAAAGGAGAGAAGAGCACGAAAGCGACGATCGTGAGCGCCAAGAAGGCAACAGCGCTGACGCGGTTGATGGCAGGGTTCTTGCGGATACCAGCGAGCGAGACTCGAGCGGTGGCGA
This sequence comes from Colletotrichum tamarilloi, assembly GCF_030869305.1. NCBI lineage: Eukaryota > Fungi > Ascomycota > Sordariomycetes > Glomerellales > Glomerellaceae > Colletotrichum > Colletotrichum tamarilloi. Next base: position 275,506 of record NW_026849400.1, on the reverse strand, counting down.
AGTCAAAGATGGAGCAGAATGCCATGACTGCGAAGTAGAGGGCGGGGAAGTAGTGGTGAAGGAACAGCTGACGGTCCATGAGGTAGAACGGGAAGTAGTGGAAAGCCCAGCCCAGAACCGCAGTGCCGATCTCGTAGTCGAATCGCTTGAACGTGGTGTTGGAGTAGTCGTTGCAGCTGCGCTGCCAGCGGAGAGTCGCGATGCCCTTGAAGAGAACGTAGATAACGACAGCAAGGGTAGAGCTCCACCACACGATGGGGTTGCCCATCAGGTAGATCTGGCGGTGATCCTTGCCCCAGAAGTTGATACCGCGCTTGAGGAAGGGCCACGAGTCAGGACGCGAGTCCCAGGCGTGAGACTCGACCAAGCCGGCGTTGGTCTTCCACATGACCTTTTGAAGCTCCCAGAACTTGCCAAAGAAGCCAGGGTGACGGTAGTTGACCTTCTCGACATTGTCGCCGGTGAGTTGCGGGTGCTCGTTGTACTCGACATACCACAAGCTATTGGGAAGGGTACCTCCCTTTGCACAAGTGACCTCCTGTTGCTCAGAGGCCCACTCAGGGAGCTTGACCTTGTGGGAGAAGAGTACACAGCCAGTCATGATGTGAACCAATCTGAACTTGGTCTCGATAGTGCGAAGACGCTCCTTGGAAGCGGCGCTGAGAGACTGCTTTTTGATAATCTCAATCTTGAACAAGTCGTTGGCGTCGCCCTCGAAGCCCTCGTAGCCGTAAGCGGACACCTCGTTCTGCCAATCAGCCTCCGTCACAGGGGGTCTGACGTCGTGGGAGTGAAGACGACGGAATGTGGGAGTGTGGTAAAGGCGAACGACATCGCCATCCTTGATAAAGACAGGCTCGGGGAGGTTGTCCCAGGCTTGAGTTCCGTTGATCTGCTCGCCGTTGATTCCAAGAGGCTGGGTTTGGTTCTCGAGGAGCCAAAGGTTATTCTCATCCTTGTGGGGGTAGAGAGTGATCTGCTGCTGCTTGCTACCGGTGGGGTACATGAGGGGATGGGAGTGCAGGTAGCCGCCCTGTGTGTTGGCGTGTCTGATGCTGACACGGCTACCGAAAGCGACGTCGGCGGCCACATCTTGCATGCCCTTGGAGTTAAGAGTAGACTGGAACTCTGAGCTCATGAAGCCGTCGCCATCACCAGGGTTGACCAGGCAAAGGAAGTGAATGGCAAACATGGCCATGTAGAAGCCGACGGGGATGATGACGAGGGCGAAGGCGCGAGCCATGAAGTGCTTGGCCCAGATGCGCGGCGTAACGTTCTTGGTGTCTCCAAGGAGAACCCAAAGCTGGACGAGGGTCAAGCTTCCAACCCAGGCAATGGTGAATAGACCAACCCATTTGATGCTGACGGTGGTACCCAGACCCAGGCCAGTCATCAGGAGCCAGAACCACCAGCTCAACTGGAAAGCTTTCTCGGGTCCCTGCTCATGCTGGTTCGTGAAAGACTGGAAGGAGAGGGCGGTAAAGGCGGTTGCGACCATGAGAGGAGAGTCGAGGAGAATGAGACGAGCTTGGGTAAGAAGGCCGTTCTCTGGAAGGATTGTCGGTCAGTGATTCGTATATGCGTGAGGAGGCACTTTGCACTTACCGAAGATGATCAGACTGGAGCCCATCAGAGCCGTAGTGGTGCGGCATCCGGTGGTCTTGAGAGTCAGAAACATGAGAGGGGCGAGCAGGATACCGCAAATGGCCGGGAACATGCGCATGGCGACGTAGGGAACGCCGGGCTCAAGGTAGTCCTTGCCAATGTCCTTGAAGTCGAAGTCGCCGTTGAAACCAGCCAACCAACCGGTGAGAGCGATGAGCATCTTGGCCAGAGGAGGGTGGACATCCATGAAGAATTTGCCCTTGATGTATTTCGAAGCGAAGCCACCGAAACTGTAGAGCGAAGGCGTCAGCGACAATGCGCGCGGAAAGGGAGGCAAGGGGGTATATGTGTGCTTACTGGACCTCGTCAAAGACGACACTGGTGGGCTGGTAGATTCGGAACAGGCGAACGATGGCGGCGAGGATGGTCAAGCCAAACATGATCTGGTAGTCGGAAACAGGCAGGAGGAAGACATCGTTGTCCTCAACACCGTCGGACTTGTAGCTCGACTCGCGCTTGACGGGGAGTTTGCTATGGCCATTGCCGTTGCCATTGATGCCGTTGACACCGTTGGCCTGCTTCTCGAGCTTGGGGCTCGGAGAGCGGACTGGCTTGGTGGCAGCCATGTTCGCAGAGAAGGAGTATCGATTGGTGGGGAGAGGGTCGGACTATTCGGGGCGGGCGCAAATGTCGTCCACTCAATGTCGACGGCAGCTACGACTTGGTAGCGGGCGACGTGGACGACGAAGGCGGAGAGCGGTCGTCAGCACCTAGCAAGGTGAGAATTGTAGGCGAGGTTTTCTCGCGTCGATCGAGTGGCAGAGAAGTGGGAAAAGGGATCAACGAAAGTCGAGAAGGGAAGAGGTGGATTAAAAGGCCGTCATTTAGCAAAGGTGAATGACGGGCTCAGTAGAAGAATGCCCTCAATGGAACAAGAAGAAAAAAAAGGAGGATGCTTTTTCTTCCTGGTTGGAGTAAGGTAGATGGAAGGAAAAGGGAGCAGGGGCAGGTATCCGTAGAGAAACGAAGTAACTGTTAAGGTAGAATCTGGGCTCACTGCCTGGCGGAAAGTTTACACCGCGGAAGCTGATGACAGCTGGGGGGGAGGCCAGGCTGGAAGGGAGGATAAGGGGGTCAGGGTCGGAGTTGTAGCTTAAGTGGCCTCATCCCATGTGGTTTGACAGCCAGCAATTGGTTGAAGCTAGGGCCTGCCTGGGACCTTCCTGGCTCCATCCAGTGATCCCCCTCCCCCCTTGAGTCCATCCACGCCCCCCTTCCCACGATTCCCTACGGCTGGGTCGACCCCTTAGACAGTAGACAGTACGGGCACTCAGCACGGAGTAGACGTGCGGACAAGCAGGGCAGACGCCTCTCTCTCGGGCGCTCACCACCTCCATTACACTACCATCTCACTTATAAAAGGAATAGAATCATGTCAGTGGTCAAAGTAGTCCGTGAGGTACACCGACATGCTGCTCGAATTGACAGTGAACGTGATCCCTAAAAAGCTCGGGTAAGGGGGGGACCCGTGGACGCGTATATTTGGACCACCTTACACCCCACCGATGCGCCGGGGGTTACCTTTGGAAGTTTGCCAATCTGAGGTAAGAAGCACTTTACGCGCTTCACGGTGGTACCGATTGATTGTCAATCAGCATGTGAGGTGGTAGCAAAGCCCTGGACCCCAACTACTCATACCTACACCGTAAGGTATTGTCTAGATGTTCCTCCCACATAACCGTCAGAGCGCAATACTCTACATTAATCTTGTCCTCGATCCAACGTACAAGAAGACACGGTTGATGTTGGACAAGTGTCCTTAACACGAGAGAGCTATCCATAAACGTACCTTGGAGATAAAATAAATTTTAGCCCGTCCAATGTCTTGGAGTACCTGCTTTGGAGCTGCGTTATCTTAGCTCCGGCCGCGTACCCGTGCTCCTCTAGCGCCAAATGTAGACGGCGGGAGACGTGCTGTGGCTGCCCATTGTTCTTTCTGCGACCGGCCTCAAATACCTAAGGTACCTATCCCAACTAGGTACTGACAGAGTTCAGCTTTTCATCCGCCTAGGCGTAGACGCACTGGCGCGATGGACCCCATCCATGCTCTCCATGCCCACTATTGATGGACGCTGGCCTGTGCACCGGTACAATGCGGCTGAAAAAGAGACGGCGTACGTAAGGCAACTCTACCTCACACAACTTCACCTAGGCCTATCCTTCTCAACTGCACCAAATGGCCCCACAATCTATTTCCATTGCAGCAGTGTCACGCACCGCATATGGAGGTTTCGACATCGATTTTAGCCCCCATATGCAGAACGCGATGAAAACATCGCCATGGCCACCAACTAGCCTTTCTGCCTCTGGTGAATAACTGGCTAGCCTCGAGACATCATAAAGCCACCTTGCTCGAGCCTCAAAGGGCTGGAGAGCGAGTGGCACGCGTTGAGTGGCTGTTCAATGCCTCGCCAAGGTATGTGAGCAGGTGGAATTTGTGATATCGGAATGCAGCTTCAACGGCATCCCTTCATTCTTAGACATATGCCTCTGATGACAATCCCTTGCTTCCCGCTTTGAGACAACTCCTAGAAGCAGAAATCATGATTGGCTCAGAACCTACTCAAGACCATCGGTTTTGGTTCCTGCAAAAGATGTCAACCAAACTCTTGAAAGGCCGGGGATTCGGAAGAAGTGGTTAACGCACTGCCGTGGTGTAAGTGAGAGAAGCTTGACGGCACTCCGAGGACCAACAGACTTACCTACTTACTTCCACATCGATAAGAAGAGTCTAGACCAAAAGATATCATCATCCATCATTCATTGGAAGAAAGATGCAAAAGCTCAGCCCCCCTCACGGGGAGCCTACGAAAATCACTAGATCATTGTTACGTACTATTCCTCAGTTGTAACCTATGACGATACTAGCGATTTTTCACGAGACTCGAACTCGTGACCCATGGGAGCGGGGCAATTCAAACGAGGACATTCCCCGCCACGCCATGGGCCTTGGTGATGATAATGAGCAACATTGTTCACTATGAAGGTAAGATAGGTGTCATGGAGAACCACCTGCCACCTGAGGTTGTTCACAGGACCCAAGATGGCCAAATGCGACGAATATGCAGGTGGAAACCAGTATGGCCCGTGCACCGCGTCCTCCCAAAAATCGGCTGACTAAGATACTTGCCAGCCGGTTCGGCGTCGAGGTTGCCTGGGAACCTCCGAAAAAAGTTAACGAACGCGGCTGGTGAGCTTTGCCTTCGTTTCGACTTCCACCCAACGCGCCGCCTCCTGACGACATCATTCCGAACTGCGAGCGCCCTCCTCACACAATATGGCCTCGACTGCGACCAACGGCGACGCCGCCGCCGTGTTGGACGAACTCAAGCCTCCTACCGGTGTTGTTCTGCCGCCTCGCGAGATTCGTAATGTTCTCGAAAAGACGGCAGGTTACGTTGCGCGAAACGGTCTCATCTTTGAGGACAGAATTCGCGAAAAGGAGCGCTCCAACCCCAAATTCAGTTTCCTTAACAATACCGACGCATACCATGCATTCTATCAGTGGCGCCTTGATGAGATCAAGGCCGGCCGCGGCACCGCCATCGCAGCAGGACGCGCCAACGAAGCAGCAACACCCGTCGAGCAGAAGCCCCAAGGCCCGCCCAAGCCTCCCGATTTCCAGTTCTCGGCCCGCATGCCGCGCATCAATCAGAAGGATCTCGAGGTCATCCGATTGACCGCCCTATTTGTCGCGAAGAATGGTCGCCAGTTTATGACCCAGCTTGCCCAACGCGAGGCCGGAAACCCCCAGTTCCAATTCCTCATTCCGAACCACACGTTCCACAACTTTTTCCAACATCAGGTCGACCAGTATACAGCGTTATTGAGAGCCAGCGGCTTGGGTGGCGAAGGCGGCAAGATTGAGCAAGAGAGGATCAACCATATCCAGCAAAACATCGACGACAAGTACCATGTTCTGAGCCGCGCGAAGCAACGTGCCGAGTACTCAAAGTTCCAGGAAGTTGAGAAGGTAAAGAAAGAGGAGGAAGACGAGAAGAAGAAGCTTGAGTTTGCCCGGATCGACTGGAACGACTTTGTGGTTGTCGAGACTATTGTCTTCACAGATGCCGACGAGTCCGCGAACCTGCCGCCCCCGACGAATCTTTCCGAACTGCAATACGCTTCCCTCGAGGAGAGGAACAAGGCATCATTAACCAATCTTCGCATTGAGGAGGCCATGCCCGATGAGGAAACCTCGTACAACGCCTACCCCCAGACCTCTCAGACGTTACCAGTTCACACTGGCTATGCGCCTCAGCAGCAGCAGCAATTCCAGGCGCAAGCCCCAGTAGGCTTCCAAGGATATCCAGACGGCACACCGCGACGATCAGCAGAAGAGGAGGAGGAAGAGCGGAGGATCCAGGAGAGGACAGAGGCACGTGCCCGGGAACAACAAGCACGCGCTGAAGCTCGTGGCGGAACTGCTCCGATGAAGATTAAAGAGAACTACGTGCCCCGCGCACTCCAACGAGCGGCCAACAAACAGAGTGTCCAGATGGCGCTATGCCCGAACTGCAAGCAGCAAATTCCCATGGATGAGCTGCAGGATCATATGAGGAGTAAGCCTGACAGCTGCCTTGCAGAATGAAAGTTGAATATTGCTAACAGTTTCTGTAGTTGAACTGCTGGACCCTCAATGGAAGGACCAAAAGGCAAAGGCAGAAGCTAGATACTCCACGACCAACTTGTCCACGGCGGATGTCGCAAATAACTTGAAGCGACTTGCCAGTCAGAGAAGCGACGTCTTTGACGGCGTCACCGGCCAACCCCTGTCGGAAGAAGAGGCTGCTCGGCGCAAAAAGGCCACGATTCATAGTTTCGATGGTAATCCTGATGGTAAGAGCCAGGCTCACATCAACCACCTGCACAACCTGAATGTCGAGGAGCAGATCCGTGCTATTCACCAGAGATTTGCGGACAAGAAGTGAGCGGGTAGGGGCCGACGATGGCTGGATCGATCGGGCAAGACGCACGTCTCAGATGCCGAAGTCTGAGGTCGTGAGCATTTCGGACATGAAATGACGGCGTGAACTCCTTCGGCTGGAGGAGGTTACTGAAGCTGAAGCTGTCAGAACCAGGCTCCGGGAACGTGGCGGATTCAGTGTACAAACACGAATAGAGGATTGGCTTGGAGGTGAGAACTCGGCGTTTACTGGTTGCTTATTTTCAGAGGACTCATGTCGCCCCAGCATCATCCTACCCATTTACCACCGGTCTATGGCGTCTGCTGCGGCGAGCAGTGTGATCCCGACGCCGGAAGACTGGAATGGTCGAGGCCCACTGGCCGCGAGACGTGAGCAGGGTGCCTTAGCAGTGGTCCAACATGCACACTGCACCTGCTGGTGGTCAATGAATGTATTTGTATGCTAGCATCGAGGAGTGGACGCACATGGCACACGAGGCTAAGATACAACGAGGGCGATCTGCAGAAAGAAAGGTAGTTCCGAAAAGTTGGGGTTCTGCTGAATGGGGTAAAAGATATCTATTTCAGCAACGCGAATCCAACCTTAATTCCAACAGCAGCTTGAGATTTGGTTGGAACCCAGGGAGTCAGTCCTGTGAAACTTATAAAATGCGAGGAAAGAAAGGAAGACCATTGAACCAACAGTCCAGTTTTACTTTCCTTGCTACACACCCAGACCCGTTCAATCAAAGTGAAAGTGGTGTATAACTGAGTAGTTACCCTTACTTGCTGTGCACTTGGGAACTCCAGAAATACCTCCCGGTCCACAAGGTACCCCCACCTGCTCAATTGGGCAGCGCTACCCCGTACCGCTGTCCGTACCGCTCACAGTTACGAGGAAGTGCCCCCCACCTCGTACCCTCAGACGGTGCATCGGCTCAGCCTCCTCCTCCCAATAATCAAGCAAACCGGTCTATTGCGGCAGCGGCCGGGACTGGCGTTCGTCATATTGCTCCCCCGCAATTCCACCAGCTACAGTAAGGTGACAGGCACCCAAGGACCAAGGTAAACCACGCCGCACACTGCTTGATTGCTGCCACCCATTTTTGTCGTAATCGGCCGCACTTCGCACCCGCCTTGATTCCCCCACCTCCCTCCCACCTCGACATTTTTTCCCACAACGAACAACCCAACTTCACCTCACATCGCCTCGCCTCGGAACAAAGGTCCCAGTCACACGACAAGTCTCACCGGTTCGTAGCAGACAATAGCTACAGGAAAGAGAAGGAGCAGGGTATCCCGGAACAGCAGTCAGCACAGAAGAGAGCAGCCGTTTCCACCGAACCCGATATCGCGCTTGCGCATACCGTACCTCGACGACAGTCTCTACGCCCTCTCCCCCGCCCATCCCTCGCGCGAAAGAACGTGAGAAACAAACAGCCGCCTCGCCGACCGCAACTCCCCTCTTCCCACCGAGGACAAAGCCGCCAAAACGGATTCCGGAAGCCAGAACGCCGCTCGCGCTCCCAGCGCTGAGCCCACTTCTCCCACCTCCCCGACCGGATCACAGGCCTCGCCGCGCTTTCACCGGCCCATCATGCAGGCAATGCCGGATAACCGACAACAGTCTTTTGACGAAATCTACGGCCCGCCGGAGAACTTTCTCGAGATCGAGGTGAGAAACGTCCAGCAAGCTTTCCACAGCTGCAGCGCAACCCCCGGTCCTCTCTAGCCTGTCACGATAATCCCTCTCCAATGCTCTCTATTCACCCTTCCCACGGCTCGCCTGCCCGGCCATTGTCGCATGCGCCCAGAAGCAAGGGATCTAGTTCACACAATCTAACAAACCTCCTTTCCCCTCTAGGTCCGCAACCCCAGAACCCACGGCATGGGCCGCAGCATGTACACCGACTACGAGATTGTCTGCCGCACCAACATCCCCGCCTTCAAGCTCCGCGCCTCGAGCGTGCGCCGCCGCTACTCCGACTTTGAGTACTTCCGCGACATTCTCGAGCGCGAGAGCGCCCGCGTCACCATCCCGCCCTTGCCCGGCAAGGTGTTTACGAACCGCTTCAGCGACGACGTCATCGAGGGCCGCCGCGCCGGCCTCGAAAAGTTCTTGCGCATCGTCGTCGGACACCCGCTTCTGCAGACGGGCAGCAAGGTCTTGGCCGCTTTTGTTCAAGGTAAGGGCTGGCTTTCTGGCTTGTGATTATCTACGCACAGTCTTTGGTGATGCTGCGCTTGGCTATCGGGGTGGATTGCAACGATATCGAGGCGTAGAAGGCATGAACTGACGTGATTTTGGGACAGATCCCAACTGGGACCGCAACGCGTGGTGACTGAAGCTCCGCGTCAGCTTCTCCTCGTCTGTTTCGCGATCACCGAATAAACTGCGCAAGAGGCCGCCCAAGCACCATCGCACCGACATGCAGCTCGAAGAAGGGCTGACTGCGAAGAGCTCCATCTCTTATGAATGAGCCCCTTTGAACGCCTGGGTTATTGTTTGGAACCTGGGACGTGGGTGGACCCTGGGATGCGTGTGGATTGGACAAAAATTGAAGGGTGGTATAAAAGCAAATGGGGGGTTCAGTCAATGTCTACGGCCATTGGTGTGCGAGTTTTCTCCTTCTTCTTTTTCTAGTTTCTTCCTTATCGTAGTGTTTATTGCTTGTTGATGTTCAGCTTTATCCCATCAAAAACAGCTTTCGTTCCCCCCCCCCCCCCAAAAAAAAAAGAAGCTTGGGTTCTTCACCCCCCCTTTTTTTTTCTTTGCGCCGAGCACGAAATCCGCCGAGGCGGACAGCATCAGCGTTGCTTATCTCCTCGATATGGGAAGAGGAAGAGGAAGTGGAGGGGTGGGGAGGAGGAGGAGGAGAGGCTGGGCTAGGCGTTATCAAGCAAAAAAAAATGAAGAAAAATTTGAGAATCATGACTGTTGACAAAACGACCCATACCCAGTAACGGATTATACATGTATGACCGGGTGCAGTGCAGAGACTGTTGTTGCCTGGTGATCCCATTTCCGTGCAGGAAGAGGATTGTAAGTGACTCGGTTCATGCTTTCTTTTAAAGGTTAATTTCCTGTTCCTTCTATAGGGCGACCTGACAGCGGGAGGAGTCTTGTTTCCTTTTTTTTACATTTTTCGAGATTGAAATGTTGGAAAGCAGCGAGCTCTAGGGTACGTGGCGTTGAAATATGCAGTTGGTGGAGGAAGGAAGGAACCCTCTAGCATCGAATTAAGCGAGCTTCGAGAGCTGAGAAGGGAGTTCAGACATCAGACCTGGGTGTTTGTCTTGGAAGAGGCTGTGAAGAAAAAAGGGCAGGTGGAATCCCTCCCTCGCCAGACAAACTCTCACTCATCAAATTCAATGGTCTATTGCGATGTCTCGACTGCACGTACTACGTGAATCACTGCAGAGCACATAATCGTAATGGAATGATTGACGGGTTGAAATTGCTGCTTTTTTCTCTTTGTTTTACATTATGATACACAGATGTTTACCATCTGCCATCTAGTGAAGATGAAACCTCATGGGCTCTTTTTCTTTAAAACTGATTTTATACAATAGAGGGAGTTTCCCCTTTTATTCCCCCCAAAACGCCTTCTTATGCCCCTCGTTCTCCCCCTAGAAGAATAGTGTTAACCAGTGAGGTGAATCATGCCGGGGCTCAAATCACGCTTCTCGTGAAAGAGCTGCCTCCACCCCAATGGGCCAAAAAGGGGTCGTCCTTTCAGACCAAGAAAGTCTAGGGATCGTTTCGCCTTCAGCTCGTATCGTACATGAAGAGACCCTCAAACTTTCGTCAAACAGCCGTCAAAGAGGGGGATGAGAAGAGAATCGTCGAAAAGCCCTTCGTCCCCTTGATCCGTTGAGTCCCGATCCGTTCCATTTATTTCCCAGAGCTGCGATGGTTTTTTGCGTCGATCGTTTTGGTCGTGAGGGTTTTGGTGTGTGTGTGTGTGTGTGTGTGTGTGTGTGTGTGTGTTGATGTGTATTATAGTACAATAGGTTGTTACATCCAAAGAGGAGTTCGGGCGCAGGTCTGGTATAATCGTCGCTGGCGTGTAGTGAGAACTCGTTTGGTGGTAGTGTTGGTGGTCGTTGGTCGGGAACCCCCCATCGGCAGGGCATGACGAGGCTTCTCACAAGCTCGCGCTTGCCTTGCTGGAGGCGCCAAAGAGGCGTAGTATACCCTCGTACATGCCAAACATGATGGCCGCGCTGGGGACGGTGCGCATCAGGTGCGGCGTAAGACCGCCGTACAAGCCCATGAAGCCCTCCTCGATCCAGACGACGCGGAAGCACTGCCAGAGGCCAGTGTACTTGAGCTGTCCGTTGGCCAGGGGCGCCTGTCGTAGTCTCGTTCGCGCAACCTAGTAGGTAGTGTCAGTGAGTATGTCACAAGTGGCGCGATGACGAAAAGCCGTCATCGGAGAGAGAGTATCGTGTAAATCATACCTCGTGAGGGTAAGCAAGAATGGCAGCAACCAACTTGGCACCGCCAGCAGCACCAGCATTCCCCATCCAATCCACCGTTTGGTCCCAAAACGTCTTCTCCCTCCCGCTCGCGACGATGCGCTCCTCGCGCGCCGCCAGCCTGTTCTTGAGGTTCTCATACAGCACCCACTGCAGCGTGCTCTCCGCCACGCCCAGATAACTCGCGCTCATGCCCTTGTACATGCCCCGGACGCCCTCGGTCCGCAGCACCTGCTTGATGCAGTCCCAGCTGTTGCGGTACTGCCTCTGCTGCACGCCGCCGCTCTTCTCCGCCACGTTCTTGTCAAGCTGCAGGCGGGTCTTTACGAGCCAGATGGGGTTCGTCGCCGTGCTCGTCGTCACGCCGGCCAGCACGCCCGCTGCGAGGTGGACGCCCGCCCCTTCCTCGCCGCCGTTGACATATTCTGCAATGAGGCGCTTGCCGTTGCCGTAGGTGTAAAAGTTTATGCTCCTCGCGGGAATGACGCCAATGAGATTCGGTCCGAGGCCCTTGAAAAGCGCGCGGGGACCCTCAATCTTGTAGACGGAGCCCAGGATCTGGAAGGTCTCGCGGAGGTGGAAAAGGGCGGCGCGGTAGGGGGAGAGGGTGCCTACAGCCTGAGCGCGAGCGGCGTGGGAGGCGCGGAGCTGAGCTTGATAAAAGTCGGATTGGAGGCGGGTTTTGAGGACGTCGAGTGGTGCTGTGAGTGTTGCGGCCGTCATACCTCCGACTCTGTAAGGGTTGAAGAAGTCTTGTTAGCTTTCTCTTGTGGCGCGGCCCCCTCACGCAAAATTTCTTTCCTCTCCCAAGAACCCCCTTTCAACCGTTTTGTCCAACGAAAAGGGAATGGACGGAGCATAACGAGGGAAGAGAAGAACAGATATGCTTCAGACGTACCCTCCAGCAACGAAATGTACCCATGACTTTGCGAATGGTGATTCCTTCTCGCCCCCCACAGCCGGGTTCTGTTTTGTGTCGGGGATGATATCACCCGTCTCGCGGGACGTCGGGTACGAAGTCGTATCCGGGGCGCGGCGCGCAGCCGGCCGGTCGCCTCTTGCAGACATGAATTCGGCTGATGCGGGAGCGTGAGCCATTCAGGCGGCAGAGAGGAGGAAGAAAGTGTGTGGCGATTCGGGGGGAAAAGGCGATTCCAGTTGCTGTAGCAGGATAGCTTCGGCTAGTAGGAAGACGAAAAGTCGATTATAAGATGTAAGAGGAATTCAGTATTCTATGTGGCGAGCCTCGGATAATGGGAGGTTAAAGAAAGTGGTGGCGATTGTTGATATCGAAGGAGGCACCGTTACGTCGATATCATGTCGCGGGAGGTTAGGTTGGATGCGAGGGAACGGCTCGTCCTTGATGACGGGACGGGAATCTAAGGTAGGATAGGAGCTGGGCAACTTTTTTTTCTTATCCCCGTCCACCATTTGCTTTAGCGTGCTGAGATACGGATGGAACGACGCGCCACGCTCAGATTTCAATCTGTGCGGCCCACTTTACCCGGCGTGCCGGCTGTCACCACTGTGAAAGTGTGGCCCCTGCTTCATGTGGCTTTCCAGTCGCTGTCATTCGTCAAAGTAACTGCCCCCTGCTACCTTACCTTCCCTCGTCTTACGGCTTGAGGTCCAATGCTTACCTAACGTGTTGAGACTCAAACACCACCACGGACATGGAAGTGTAAGCCAGTTGGACGTCACCACTGAGTAATTGGACACAGCACTGTAGTGAGCTTACTGTATATCATTATGGATTTATCTGATTTTTTGCTTTTGTTTCCTTGCTTCGCACCTCGCAATGCACTCGCACATACGCACTATACGCACTACACACATTGCGCACACAAACACACACTCGGTACGCTCTTTTCGAATCCTGTTTGCCCCATCCTATCCCTCTGAATAAGAGCATGGTGTTGTTCCTAGGGCGGCCTGTTCCATGTTCCACGGATAAGACAAGTCATCTGCCGCAAATGGTGTCCTTTCCCAGCTCATCGTCCAACCATGCTGCTCGCCGGGGTCGAGGTAGCATCCCGCGCATCAGCGGCCGCAGTCGCAGCCGACGCCATGTGGCTGAGCAGCATATGATCGTTCTTCAGACTGGGCAGTTGGTTCTGATGCTGCTGCTCCCCGCGGTGCGGGTGCGGCTCCGGCATCCAGGGCTTGTGATTCATCGGCGGGGGTGGTTCATGCTCTACGTCCATGAAGCTACTCGTCCTGCTTCGAGATCCAGGGTCTAACGGCGACCGCTGGCGATGGTCCGGCTGGCCCCTGCTAGCCGGCCGAGATACGTCTCCTCCTCCCGGCATAAGATTGGCGGAAGACGACGTAGGCGGCTGAGGCTGCGGCGGCGGCTCGTGGGTTCGGCCGTCGTCCTGTGTTGGATCATATCGTAAAGTCCTCACCGGCGCCGGCTGAACCGGGCTCGGTTCCACGTGCGGCGCTTCGTCGGCGCTGCTGCTGGCCTCGCGGTTGAGCCAGACAATCTCTTCTTCGGTAATCGTTTTCCACCCGCACTTGGCGTGCTTCTTCGTGCAGCCCTGACAAGCCGTCAGGTGCTTGATGCACGGCGACTTGAGCCTGCGGCAGCGGTCGCACGGCGGCCAAATCTGGTCTCCCTTATTCAACTTTTCTATCCTTGCGGTGATGATGGCCCGGTGCGGCGACGACGGGTCATACGACGGATCTCTCTGTGGCATGACCGGTGGCGCATGCACGACAACTGGACGTCCTTGCAAGGGTAGTGAGTGCGGATGAGGATTCGTCGCGGGCGGCGTGTGTTGGCCCGTCGAATGGGCCTGCTCGAGGCCGGCGCTGGAGGGCACTCGAGGGGGGTAGGCTTGGGAAGATGACAGGAACTGCTGGAGCAGGTCTGCATGAAGGTCGTATCCAGCTCCGTGGGCAACGTGGCCTCTGGAGTGGTTGACGGACTGAAAGGCCGAGCTGCCTCCTTGCTGTCCGCCATGACGTGAGTTGATTCCGGCTCTGCGGCCGCTCAAGTGGTAGTTGAGCTGTCGTGCCCTCTTGGCGATCTCATCGGCTTTCTTGATGAGAACCTGTAGTCGCTGCTCCACAATTTCCAGTGTCGCGACTTCGGCCGTCTCATCCTCTTCCAGGGGAGCCGTGGACACCACGGAGAACCTGTCCAAGGCACCGTTGATAATGAGCCGCCAGTCATCTTCAAGAATTTGGGTCTGGATGCCGTTCAGGTAGAACTGACACGTGCGCTCGCCATCGTGTCCGGTGGTGAGAACAAATTTCTCAGGATTTGTCTTGGCAAAGGTGACAATATCGAGCCAGCTCACGGGTGCCGCGCCGTATGGAGGCGGTGGGTTGGTAATGATGGGACCTTCAAAAGCTCCCTCCATAGCTTTCAGCAGACGGGGCCCGGTGAGCTTGGCGCCCAAGTTTGCCGCGAGACTCTCATGTCTATTGAGGACTCCTATTGTTGACCGTTGAGCATGATATTCCATAATACCCCACAGACAAGAGAAAAGGGGAAAACCGTACCTTCGTACTGATTTAATAAACCAAGCACATCCGAGAATGTGTCAGGCTCTCCCTGAATGAGCTGGAGTCTACCAGTACTGGCTTTAGATAGGTAGTTGATGATGGATGCATTGCCTTTTTGGGTTGACAATTAGTACTAGTTCATGGGACGAGATGAGATGCAGCGCAAGCGGGTATGGCCTATGGGGCAAGATTCCATGGCACAGGTCAATTAAGCATTGCCAAGGGGCTTGGAACAAGCGCGATGCAGATGGAGAGAGAAAGCCTGGGCTGGAGAAGAGACGAAGATGGAGACGGGAGGGATGAAGTTTGGGGAAACAATGAAGAGGTAGAAAACAAGGTGCGGGCGGCGCTGGCAGGCAGGCCGGGGCGAGGGATCAATGGCGAGTCTAACCTCGATTGCCTCCGGGCGCGACGACGACAACGACGAGATGCAGCTGAAGGCTGAGATCGACGGCTCATAGTCCTTCAGCGCATCGCGACATGCTTGCTCTCTTGCTCTCTTTTTTTGGATTTTGGTTTTCTTGCTGGAGACTTCGACTCTTGGATCACACACACACTGGCGCACCACACATACCTGACTGAGGCGGAGGAGGCTGGGGAATGCGATCAGAGTGAGCTGGCTGAGCGCCGCCGTCGTCTGCGTCCCGTTTCCGTTTATGGGGCTCTTGGGAATCCTGGGCATGCGCCATGGTGAAATTGTCACCGCGGGCAACAGACGGGAGGATCCCGCGAGAGCAAGTTGTCTTTTCTTCTTCTCTTTTTTCCACCCTTCCTCGTTGTGGCCCTTTCTTTCTTCCCTCTAGAGTAAGATCAACTGTAAAAACCAAAGGCCGGGTGCGTGTGTGAGACGAATGGCGATTTGAGTGGAGCGGTGTAAAGTATGTGTGTGTGTGTGAGAAGGCCAAAGGGCCCCGGGGCGTAATAAGAGGGATCCTGAAATCTAGGAGTTGGTTAGTTCATGGCGGAGCAGCACCTTTTGAGGTGGTGGCAACCCAGCAGACAGGGCCCCAGTGAAGTGAGGAGGGAATGCCTCAGGTAACAGAACAGATGAGAGTTGGAGGGGCTT
Source organism: Colletotrichum tamarilloi (assembly GCF_030869305.1). Classification (NCBI taxonomy): domain Eukaryota; kingdom Fungi; phylum Ascomycota; class Sordariomycetes; order Glomerellales; family Glomerellaceae; genus Colletotrichum; species Colletotrichum tamarilloi. Next base: position 259,874 of record NW_026849400.1, on the reverse strand, counting down.
GGGATGGAGCAAGCAAGCTTTCGAACGAAAGAAGGACGAGAGATTTTGTTGATCCAAGGGGGGGGAGGAGTGAATGAGGCCGGAGAGCCAAGAAAAGACGGGGGGAGAGGAGGAGGGTTGGAATCGGGGTTTCGTTCAGGATTTGTACGGGGGGAAACGGGGGACGTGGTCGGGGCCACAGGACGGGGGCTGGCTGGGAACTGGGGCGGAACTCGGGAGGAGGAGTAAGGCAAGGTACTTGTAGGAAATAGGCGTAAGGTAAAGTACCTTAAGGTAGGAGAGAGGCAAAGTAAGGTAGGGCGAGACAAGGGAACTTGGGGGACCTTAACGTAACGTAAGGTAGGCAAAGTACTTACAAGCACAAGCAGGTAGAGGGCCGATGTGCAGTTGGATGGGATGAAAAGAGAGAGAAATCACTCAAGCAAGTGTGTGCTCGCGCCTTGGGCGTGAGAGAGAATAAGAAGACATGTAGAGTAAGGCAGGGTTGGTGGGTTGGTAGGTAAGTGAAAGTGATGGAGATGGGACGGACTGCTTGGGGGACGGGACGGGGAGAGAGGAGGAGAGAAGAGGGAAAGAAGAGCGGACGGCGGGTGCAGCTGCAGAGGCGAGTTTACGGGCCAGTTGCCCAATGACAGGGGCAAGCGGGTGCCGAGTTCCCACCGCAAAGCCGCAAAGTCCCAAATTGGTTATGTCGTGTGTCGGTATGAAAGTGAGGTGAGTGAAATAGAGAGAGTGAGAAAGAGTACCGTACCTCTGGATGTGAGACCCGGGATGAGCCTTTAGGCACTAGGAGAGACACGACGGAACGGGAGTGTTGAAGAGTGGGCTCCCTTTTTTTCGCGACGGGGGGGAGAGGGGCGGCGGCACCCCTATGAGTCGGGCGGGCGAGTATGTGTGTGTATGAGAGTGAGTGCCCAAGTCAATGAGTGAGAGTGAGATTGAGAGAGGGCGAGAGGCGGGTTGGGATGCTAGTGTGAAGCAAGTGAGCGGTAAGGCAGCCCAGCGCGAGGCGAGGTGTGTGGAAGTGTGGAAGGAAGGTATGGTATGTGAGTGTGAGTGTGAGTGTGAGTGTGTGTGTGCGGTGGACGGCTGGGAAAATGCAGTGCAGGACCGCAATGGAAAGCAAAGATGCGGTGCAGCAAGGGCGGAGGGGAGTTCCACTAAACGGATGGGGCCGGGGGTGGGAGAGGGGACCCGGCGTCCTTCTTTTTTCGTTCGTCGGGAAGGGAGGGAGCCTAAAAAGCTTGGACTGACGGAACCCGAGGACACCTCAGTTTTCCCAAGTACGGAGAGTCTAAAAGGGACTGGACTCAGTATGAAGTACTGTGTAAGGTACGCAGTATAGATAGTGAGGATGAGTGAGTGAGTGGATGGATAAGTGAAAGAAAGGCAAGGAAGGAGGGCCAGGGCAGGGCAGGGTCCCCCTTTTGGGTGTAAAGTGTGAGGTGTGAGGTGTGAGGCGTGAGGCGTGAGGCGTGAGGCATGAGGCGTGTGTAAGTGAGATTGAGATGAGGAGGATTGGTGGAACTTGAGCGGGAAGCAGCGCAGAGCCAACGGCTGCCGGGAAGTAGGCAGGAAGCTACAGCAGCTCCTAGCGTGGCATCAAAGGCGCAAGACAAGATGAGGTGGGCAGGCGATAGATCAATCGAGAGATACCCGACTAACATCCGAACTGTGTATTCCGTAAAAAGGGCTGTGGTTACCTTGAGGCAGGTGAGATAGAGTGAGTTGAGGTTACCTGAAAGAAACGCCAAGCCAAGGCAGCGGAATGTGGTGATGATGAGTATATGGACTAGGGTGCGCGCCGGCGCCAGCTCTCAGAAACGCAGCCCGCCCCGGCCCCCCAAACACGCGAAAAGCCCCAAAAGAGCAACAAAATCGACAACCAAGCAATTCTGGTGGGGGCCACACCAACGGGCTGGTTTGGACTGGACTAGACCCGGGGCTGTGTGCAGAGACAGGCCGTCTGTCTCTGTCCGTCTCTGTCCGTTGAAGAAGAAGCAGCAGCAGAAGCTATCCTGTGTGCCTGTGCTTGTGCAGTCTCCGCGGCTCAGAATTTCAGCCCATGTAAGACGGCGTAATAGGGAGAGTCCCCAGCGATGCGGTTTTTTCTTGGTGAGTCCTTTTTCGATTTTTTCTTCTTCCTTCTCCCCGCCGTTCTTTAATTGCCTCTTGAGTTCCTTGGTACTTGACCCGTCGATAAACGCAGCTTGTCCTATACGAGCAAAGTGGGAAATTTCAAAACGGATGACGGCGAACTGTGTACGGGGGTGGCGCTGGGACCCGGCGCAGAGATGTCGTATAAAGCAATTGAGCGACTAATATGAGGTAAGATTGAACAAAAAAGCAGGCCGTTTCCCGCTTGTCGTCGGTATCCTTATGTAAGACTGGCAGCCCTATGAAGGCTTGGAAGCTGAACAGTCCGGCTCTGGGAGCCGAACGTGTCGGGTTCGGGGAGAATGATAACCAAGCTAAGAAGCAAATCATGCGCCCAAGGGGTCGGCAAAGCGGCAAGGTTTGATTTGCAAAATTTAAGCAAAAAAAAAAAAAAAAAAAAAGGGGACCTGTCTTTTAAGACCGAGGTGCCTATCGTCGGCCCGCGACATAGAGTTAGAAGAACTTCTCGATGCCGGGAGATGGTCGATGCAGGATATTGGACGCCGAACACAATTAATACGAGCGGGGAACAAGCTGCCTGCTTTTCTCGATCAAGGCCCATGGTCTTTGGGCCCCAAAGAGCCGGCTCCAGCCTGGTGCAGTGCACAGCCTGGAAACTGGGGAAATGGAGGAGCCAACCGGCCAGTCGGCTTTGAGTGTTTCGAGAGGAGAGGAGTAGCGGGCGGGAAGAAGGGGGGCACCATCTGTGTGAGACTGGTGAGTCTGCGACTGTGAGAGACTCAAGACTACTGTAGAGTGATTGATGAATGACAAAGTGAGTTGTCCAAGGAGGAATGGATGGATTGCTGGATGGATGGATGGATGGATGGACATGCGAATAACAAGCTTGAGACACCGCCCGCGCTGAACATGAGACTCGGTCGGAAATATGGGCTGCCGGGTGGGAATCTCGGAGGGAGGAGCGCACCGTAGATCCTCACCTGCCCAACTACCTTGCCGGGACACCGACAGGAAGCTACGTTCCATTACTGTACCTCTCACTTCTCTAAGAATACCACTGAGTCCTGACAGAGACACCCTACCTACCTACCTACTCCGTACAGAAAAGGAACAGAAACGAGGACGACAAGAAACAAGACACAGAAACGAGACAAGAAGAGGCACGCCGCACCACTGACAACCACCACCGCCCCTTTCTTCTCCGTTGCATCACATCTGTGATCTGACCCTGACCTCGTGCCTAGTATCCAATACTTCCCGCCCCCGGCGAACCGGCACGTCTCGTTAAAACATCCCATCTTTCTGAATTGCCGTCTTACCCTGGTGTGTCCCGACTTACACCGCGCGACGTGACGGCCACGGCGCACGCACATCATACAGCACTTGACAGCCAGACGGCAAGCGAGTCGCTACCTTGCCTAGGGGAACAAGCCTGCCATAGTTCGACGGCGGACGGGGTGGAGGGGCGGAGCAAGGCCCTCTTAGTCCTTAGCAAGGTACGACGTTACCCAAGACGAACTAGATAGAGGGAACCCGCGCGCCCGCTGGTCAAGTTGCGCGCCCGGGGCCATGGCACCGCGGGCGTGCCCCTCTACCCGTACGCGGTATGCAGTACCTGGCACAGGTAGGCGGCCCATCCTTAGATGGAACCTTTCTAGAAAGACAGTGCTAATGCTGAACAGAAATCCAGACAAGGGACGACGGTGGGTGGGATAGAGAGGAAACACGGAGACCCGACAATTGGGAAGCTTTGATCCCTTTCGGACGGAGCGGAACGCGAGGAACGCATTACCTACTCGAGAAACCTACGCCATTGCCGCTCTGTACACCATGGGAAAAGGTACCGACGTTAACCAAGACTTGAGGTCGGGGACCCAAAGTATCGCCAATCTATAAACTCCCTTCATCCTCACCACCCAGGATGCCTGTCCAACAAGCCAACCCCGTCTTGTTTCGGGGCGACTCAAGCGGATCCTCAGCATCACAGAAACATGACTTTCGCACCCCGCTCGAGTATGTACTCGAGTACCTACCTACATACCTTGCATGCCTCTGGAGTCCTGGACTAGGTACGAATATGCATCTCGCGCCGGCCGGCACTCGGGGGCCCGCGCAAACCAACTCTAAAAGGCCAACGAGTGAGATCATCGTCAACCGCAGTCTCATCTGCCCACAACGCTTCTAATTATGTCTAATCGCACATGGCATGGTTGATCGCCTCCCTCACCCTCAAACATCACTTCACGTCGTTATAAAACCAAACCAAGCCAAACGTTTCCCGACTTAGCAGCTCCATCCCTCCCATGTGCCATGAACCACTTACCGTGTTGCCCCCTCCTTCCCACGCGACGCACGTGCAGAAATTCCAGGGACGGACGACCAGCTGGGATGTAACTCGCTCCGACACTGATGGGCAAAACAACTACCTTATTTTTGGGCCTGTCAATGTTTTGGAATGAAATCGAGCAGCAGTTGCCACTGGCCAGCGGCCCCTCCGCTCGCTCGCTTTCGCTGATCGGTTTGGTTTCCCTTTCGCCCTTGGAGAGTGGGAAAGGGGGGCACACCTTGAATGTCACACACACTTTGCTATACGGATACAACACTCCTCTCAAGTTGGTTGGGTTGATATGGAAACGTTCCTCGCAGCCCGTTAACTCCGAGATTTTCTCACCTTGGTTTTGCTTAACTTGTGTTTACATCACAGGGACTTTGCAGGGAGATAGAGTGGTCAGAAGTGCTGACTAGGCTTCGTAACCACGGTACGTGGCCCCTCCAATCTGCAAGAGAAGGCCGGCCAAATGTCCGGACAAGGAGGACGAATGAGATAGTAGAGGCGCAATCTCAACAACCTCGGGAATTCGCCAGATCAACTCTGGACTCCCCGATGCCCACTTTATGGCACTGACCTAAAGGTCTAATGTAGCGGCGTAATGATGCGTTGTTTCCCGCTTTTTGGGTGGTGCTCTTGGTGCCCATCAATATCATCGGGGGTGGCGCAGAGGGCAGTGCCAAGACATTTTGGAAATCACCAACGGAACACGCGCCAGGATTACTTCTCTTACAGGAACCAACACCACTCACGCGAGCCAGTATGAAGTATATCGCTCACCTACACAGTACGTTTCCCAGCCTCCCAACCCCGGTCCGATAATTCCATCTCCTTCCCCGGCTTCGTCAAATCAGTCAAGAAGGAAAGAAGAAGCTGCACAGCCTAGCTTACCGGTTCCGTGAGCCTTGGTATACAGAGTACCGCGGTTTACACATCATAGTGTGTCGTCACTTACACGGGGCGAGCTAGCCCATAGTCGTATTTCAACGACGACGCGCTCTGGCTTCATCATCGCCAAGACGTTTTGGCTTGACCGTTGCGCGTCGTTGCTGCAAAGTCATCGGTCTTCACGCCGATCCCAGAAGGAAGCAAAAATCTGAAATTAGATTCTCTGTTTCTTCACTGGCTCATGGTGATGGTTATTGGAACTTTTTTTCGTTGCGGTGCCAATATGCGGATAGGCAGCAGTATTTCCTCCCCGTTACCGAAACTTTATTTTCTCGGTAACACGGCTATGTGGCCTTAGTCGAACGATCGATGTCTATTCTTTGTCATTACGGAGTATCTGGGACTCGATATGTCTCTTTCACCACTCCGTACGGATACTGAATTGACTGGCATTTGGTGATGTCCTCTATGTTGTCTAGCGACGGCAAGACAAGCTTTCCGCACAAAAAGCCTTCCTCGGCTACTTGCTCATTGCTGAGAAAGTGTTGGTGAACGGTAAGGAAGAAGCGTTGCGTGATCAAAGACAAGAGACCCCGAATCGGCGAACAATCAAAATAAAGTATTTCATGAACCGAGAAAACAGTGGCTATGCGCAATATTGAAGCAATGGTATCACGCGGACTGCCATGCCAGGCTGCCTTATTTTTGCCATGTGAGAACCTTTTGAAACATCGGATCTGTACACTTGTATGTAGAAATCCCGAAGCTACGAAGAAATCATCAATTCCATGCTTGGCGATATACAGTCACTATTCGCAAATTCTTGGGGTTCCCTCTTGGTATGGTAAACTCGGTGAGGGACCCGTACCTCAACTATTCCCGTCCCGTCCTCCAGGTTTCGATTGAACGAAAAGCCCGCGCCCCGCCAATCACGGAGCCCGGGCCTCTGAACGGCGGGGAGGGGCGAAGGGGAAAGGACGCAGACCAGAACCCGCCCCACCATGGAAGAAGCCCGGACCAAGCTCAAGCTCATTTTCCCACCGAACCTCTCACCCTAGCCTTCTCGGCCAAACATCCCAGCCGCCAAAAAACACACCCACGATCTCTCAACGACGTCACCCCGCGACAAAGCGAAAATCCGTAACCAAATATCGAGGGACATTTTCGAATTGGTAACCAGGCCCCGATAACGGACCTTCCAAAGCAAGACCATAGGACCTGAGCCCCTCCTACAAACAGACAAACAAACGCCACGACACACCAGGACACAACCCAGCGGCGCAATGGCGGATAGAGGCTCACACAGAGGCGGCGGCCGAGGCGGAGGCGGAGGAGGAGGAAACTACCGCGGCGGAAGGGGAGGAGGTCGCGGCGGCGGCGGCGGCGGCGGCGGCGACCGAGGCGGAGCCCAGGGCTCGGGCGGCGATCGCGAGAGGCCCAAGAAGGAGAATATCCTCGACTTGTCAAAGTATATGGACAAGCAGATTACTGTCAAGTTCAACGGCGGGCGCGAAGGTGCGTTGTACTTTGTCCCCCTTTTCCTTTTTCCTTTTTCCTTCTTACCCCCCCTCCCATGATTCTTGCGAAGGGGGAGGGGGGAGGGGCTATGTGTGTGTGTGTGTGGGAATCATGCGTGTATCGGTTGCTGACGTTAGGAAACCACAGTCACTGGAACGTTGAAGGGATACGATGCGCTGATGAACCTGGTGCTGGACGAGGTCCAGGAAGTCATGAGAGGTACGTGTGTCTCTACCTTTGCCTTTGCCCCATGCTTGGCGTAAACCAGAAGGGGGACGGGGAGGGGGGAGGGGGGAGCTTTCAATATGGCTTCGCGGCTGACAAGAAACAAACAACTCAACAGACGAAGAAGGAAACGAAACGACCAGGTCCCTAGGCCTCATCGTCGCCCGCGGAACCCTCCTCGTCCTCGTCAGCCCCGTCGACGGAAGCGAGCCCATAGCGAACCCGTTTGCGCAGCCCGAGGAGGAGTGAATAAACCCGAGAAAGGAGGGGGAGGGGGGAGGGGGGAGTCAGGGGGCTGAATTCGACTTGATATCCCAACTGTGTGTGTGAGGCAGAAAAGGAAGGCAAGGGGAGTGGGGACCCATCCAGCGACACTCATCGATAAGGCATGATTTAATGTGCCCTTCGAGATGGGATGCGACTTGTGGCTGGACGTCTGGGTAAACGCGAGACGGCAATGTAGCTTGTGTGTCGTAGGCATGCAGCATACGTCAGCATGAGGACATGAATATGACGATGGCATATCAAAAAGATCCACCAGATAGAAAGACCAACGAAAAAGAAAAAGGGGGGGGGGGGGTGGTGGGAAGGTATGGCACAAATATCATGGCGGGAAGAGCAGCATGAGTGAAGGCCTTTGCCGGTCCCCCGGCCTCACCTCCTCGTGCACGACAAACATGAATGAAAAAGAGATTTATTTCGTTACTGTTCTTTACCCGCATTCGTACTCTCCCATCTAACTGCATCTCCCCACAGTCAGCGAGACCGCTCACTCCCCTTTTTCTATTCCTTCTCCGCTCAATCCGAAGGCTCCTATACGCTCCTCTTATACGTTCAAACCTGGCAAGCAAGCGAGTGAACACATTGCGTCCACTTGTCGTCTCACGCGCCGTTCCCACCGTTCGTTCATCCTTGGTCCAACGTCTCAAAACCAACGCTATGTCAGTCATCACACTCCGTAGTGGTTTCTCGCATCATTCGAAACGCAGCCCCGTGCATTGCAATCCAAGTACGTCGAAGCCTCGTTCCCCATCCTTTCGTGACCGTGATCTCGATCCTTGTCGTAACCGTGGCAATCCCAACCCTCCCCGTTCTAGTGAGAGGTGCCCTGGAACCCTCGGTTCGACGTCTGTTTCCCTGCCTTGAGAAGCTCCCCGAACGCATTGCCGAGCTGTTTCTTCAGCTCCTTATAGCTGACGACAAAGCTCGTCTGCTCGTCTCGACTCGTGAGGCAGATTCGGTCGTCGCTACCGGCGTCCAGCCTGTTGAGGCATCGGATAATGTGGCCCATGTCTACTACGGGATTTCCGTTCGCGTCGACTTGGTGGAATACGTAGTCCCGGAATAGTTTGAGCATGTATCGCTCGCCGTTTTCTGACCAGTTCCTGTCGCCGTCGAATTCCTGCCGTTCGTTGACGGCACCAAGCTTGGCCATGAGGCGCACTATGCGGCCGTTTTCTAGTTCGCGGAACAGGTCCGACTTCAGGGCGTCCGCTTCCTGTAAACTGGCATCTAGCGTGGCAACCATATGGACTGCGATGCCCCGGACAAATTCTTCTATACCCTTGGGCGTGGCACCAACCTGAGAGGGAGTCAGAAGCCACAAGACAGTATCCGTGATTTCTTTCGAGTAAACCCTGCTCATCTGTTCCATCGACCCTTTGAGGTTCGTGAGCTGGTTCGGCGGCGTGTTAGTAGCTAGTGATAAAATGAGTTTCCCGAATTGAATCAAGTCCTCTTGTTGCAGCTCCTGAACGGGCCGACGGTTGTCGAACTGAACGACATCCAAAATGGAGCAGGCACTCAGCCGGATGCGATTCTTGTCCGTCACAATGACCTTGCTCATATCAAGGCATCTGGCAGCCAGATTCAATGTGTGGATAGCCTTCAAGGCATTGGCTATCTGGGAAATATAGCCCCATAGCACGCTTTCGGTTATGGGGTTCTTTGCGCTGAAGCGGGTGCCGTGGGTGGAAGCCGGTTGAGAAAAGTGAAGTTCGGCGAGTGTCTTGGAGAGGGGATGGTAGTCTTGTACGAAGAACAGGGAACTGTCGCCAAATGCTCTCGTGGTGAAGGCGTCATGTATTCCCACCACATTGCCGTTTTTGAGCCTTCGCCACTCCTTGACAGAGCGAATAGCTTGCTCGTTGGTTAGTCGGTACCCTGTTCTGCGTTAGTAATGTCGAGGATAGGCATTGCCAGAGAGCATACCCTCAAGCCGTCTGAGGCAGTATGTTTTGCCGTTCTTCGAGGATGTAGCCTTGTACACCCATGTGGTGTAGCCAAAGACACTGGAACTCTTCCGATGACTGGTATCAAGGGGAACGAGGGAGTAGTAGTTGTCTAACGGAGGTAGTGTCGAGTCTTCAACAGCATTAGAAATCTATAGTACCTGTTGTTCATTGTGCAGCTTACTTGGCATGACCTGCTGCAAGGCCTCGGACTTGCGTTGCATCTCCTCGCGCATCTTCTCAGGTAAGAAGAAGTCGTGAATTTGCCTTTGGAACGGCATCAAATCATCTCGATACGGCCCAACCGGTGCGTACAGATGGTATTGAAGCTGCCGGACGTCAGTTTTGCCATAGAAAAATATCTAGTTCGCGTCCTCTCACCGGTTGAAGCGGGGCTGTGTAAGCATTTTGATGTTGGAAGTAGGCCCCTGAGCCAGCGAGTCCGGTAGGATCATCGGCATAAGGGTTGAAAGGTGTGGCCGGTAATGGCTGGGCAACATTGGGCATAGCAAAGGGGTCAAATGAGAGCCCTGTGTCGGAAGCTGAGCCATTGGCAGTAATCTTTTTCGATGTTAGTCTCAAATAAGCTGTTAGGCATGGTCATCCATACGCCAGTACTCAACTCAAAGTTTGATGGAGTAAATTCTCGAAATGTAGCAGGGTTAAATACTGTCGACGCCGCTTCTCCATCTGGAGCGGCGGCTGGCGTCGCAGCTGTGAAGAAGTTAGATGAGATAGTCCGTGATACAACATGGCTCGAGACGTACAGCCTGCTCCTCTGGGAGTAAAAACGGCTGCACTCGCAGCCTGGGAGGAAAATGTCGATTTCTTGGAGCCCGCTATCGTATTTGCACTCGGTGATGCCACCGAGGGCAGACCGGCGGGTGTGAATGAAGGCGAGTCGACATTGAGGGCCTTTCTCGCGCTATTAAAACCCAACTGTTAGCTTTCTACTATCATTGTTTGTCGTTAGGTTTGATTATTTCCCGTCATCGTCAATGCTCGCTCTACAAGTTAGTGGTCTACATCTCATCCTCCACGGCGCTATCCAAATTTCATTCACATTTCTTCGGCCATAGCTTTAGTCCACATCGACCATAGGGTGACCAGTCCGAGATCCACGGACATCTTGCTGCATATCGCGATGTATGCCAAAGCCGATCGGCGGGACTTCATCCAGGACTGCGATTCCAAGATCCACCTCGTCCTTTTAGGCGAAGTAGGTCTCAATGTCGAGAACTTTAGTCCGCAATAAGGCTCGTCAGGCACATGTATCGCCAGAGTCTAGCACCGCTGCTGATCCTATGCCAAGGCCTCTACAATCGAGGCGCCTCCTTTTCCTCCAGTAGAGGAGCATCAGGTCCCGATAGCAAACGTCAACAGTTCTCGAGCATTTCGGACGGTTCTTTGGGCCATGGAAGTCGGTCACGATAGCGAAGCGGATCTGGACTGTGACCTACAAATCAGATTGGTTGCTCTGTCCTCCGGGACTATTCTGGACCGAGTTGGAACGATTCTGGTCGTGGTTGAAGGCGCAACCGGTGTTCTCGTATCGACAGTGTCCGTATATCATTACGTTTCGGCATAAGGTCTCTTTGTTTTCTAAGCCAATTGACAAGGCGTCAGCAATCCTGGGACGGCAACGTGGTCGGAAGGGCATCATGCGCGTTGACTCGCCTCGGATTTTGGGTTTCGGCGACCCAACTTGTCGACGGAGGTCGGACTGGGGGTATCGCGAGGTGGCCATGATCAGTAGTTTCGGTGGAAGAAAGTTTGGCCCCCTTGGTCGACGTTACGACGTCTGCACAGAGTCAGCCAAATCCAAAGCCCATGATCGAGTTGTCGTCGAGGTCGTTTTCATGGTATGGACGCGCGCGCGCTGGGTGTGGACGGGGGGGGAATTCAGGACTTGGGCTGTCTGAGCGGGGTGGAGAGAAGACAAAGGCGGGCAGAGAAGGAGGACTGGAGCTCGCGTGGGGCCTGGCGCGAAGCCGGACTGGGGGCAGAGGACATTTTTGGGCAGACGCACTTGATCCTTGCAGACATTTGCCATGGCTTGAACACGTTTGGTGGGGTAGGTGTCTCGATCATGGACACGATGCCGTGCACCAGGCGAGGGTCGAGGTTGACGGCAGATGAATTTGGCGGATGATGCAAGGCAACGGAATGAAGTCGGAATAAGGTCGTGTCGAGATAGTACCTTAGGTAAGGCAAGGTAGAAGTAAAGCACCGATGCGCGCACCGTATCTTTTCTTGGAAGGATGCGTACGGATATGCAGCCCAGCGCAGGAAAGGCGGGAGGGACCAGGAAGGACAGAGGGAAAAACAGGGACCGGCGACAACGGCGCGACGGGCGGCGGAGCAGTCCAGTGAGGTAGGCGGTTTATGTGGGTGGGAAGACAGAGAGGTCAGATTTGCTACCGCGCGGCCAGGGAATACCCAAACCTACACAGGAGCGGGAGGTGGCGGTGCGAGCGGAGGTTAGGCGTGGTGGGAATGGAACCAACCAAGTCAAACCAACTTACAGCGTAGGTTGTGTCCAGTAGGTACTGAGAGGGGGGACAGTGACACACCCTCGCGACATGAAAACCGCTTAAAGTCAATGCTCTCGCACTATTAATCAACATTCGTGGGTAAACGTGCTGGATTTGGCCGTGAAAGTATGTCATTTCCACAATATCCGAGCGATAATAACATCTAGGTCGAAGCGGCCTTCACTTGGTGCATAATGAGGTGGATGTCACTCTCACACGACTCAGCTCATATACATTGCATGAATACTGGCTTGCTGTTACCCAGCCTCGTGAAAATCGATACTTGATGTGGGAATGATAGCCGTATTGGCATTCATGTTCATCCCAGGTAGGTAGCAAGTCACGTCAATTAAGGATACAAGGCACATTATGGAAAACGCTATCCGTATCATCTATTAGATATCCTGATGATTTCTAAGAATTCTAGCACTTCCCCGTAGTGTTTGTAGCTGAGGAAAGATCATGTAGGTGTCCACTCATCCTTCACATCGCAGCGGGGCTATGTACCTATCCGACACGTCTCCCCTCATCGGACAGATGCAATTGCCATGTGTCCAGATAAGCGATAAAACATACTCTTTATGGCGTCACGAACGCGATTCGTCGCGCAGACGCCAGCAGTAGGTACTCCGTACCGTACCTTACTTCATGTACCTTGCCAAGCCCTTGAACATCCGCACTCCGCCCACGGACAAGTGTCGTCACCGGGCAAGACACTCTCGACAATCAGCTGCGACTAGCGGACCATCTCAGACACCCGGTCATTTGCTACCAACGCATCCAGCCTCTCGTCAATGAGCTGCATCAAAGCCCAAAGCCGCTCCTTTGATTCTTGAACTTGCTCCTCTGTCTCTCCCACGCATCCAGCTGTATTATTTTTCTTATTTCACGGTCAAATAGCCGACCTTTGCCAATTTATCACGACTTTGGCAGGCTGCTGCAACTACCGCGGAAGGGTCCTTCTCCGCTGCCTTGCTTAGCCACGTTGCTCTTCGCTGTGACCAGCCCACTTCCGCCCTAGGCCTGACTCCTTTCACAACGTCAACCTGCGCATTCACCTATTTCCATGGACCACTGAATCTGCCTTTGGACTATACCCATCGTCGCTTCGACATACTCGCCAATCTTGACTTGTGTGCAGCACCCAACGACAGCATGGCGGAGAGCGGAGACGTAGATTTGGGACAGCTGTCTGCAAGTCAGCAAGAGTCCCTCCAGCAATACACAAGTGTCACAAATCAGGAGCTCAAGGATGCGATACCGCTGTTGCAGCGATCGCAATGGAACGTCCAGGTAAACTTTTGCAACGCGGCACTGGCCAGCTTGTGAATTATACTGACTGATCTGGGTACAGATCGCCATCGCCAAGTTCTTCGACGGCGAAGGCCCTGATCCTGTCGCAGAGGCAATGGCACAGGACATCCCCCGGACAGAAGCGCGGCACGAGAACCTTCAAGAGAGTCTGCTTGCCTCTGCAGCTCGTCCACCGGCTCCTCGGAGAGATCGACCCGACCCCGCGCCGCGAATCGTTCCTCAACCGAATACAGTCCACCGTCCACCATTCCTGATCGGGTTGCTCCTGGCACCCTTCAGCATCGGTTACAGCATCGCATCTAAGGTGTTTCGGACCGTCTTCTACCTGCTCAGTTTTCTTCCCCGACAGATCCGGCCACGGGCCATCACGAGCGGGCCGGGGAATGGACTGCGGAGTACCAATGGGCGCCGGATGCTCATGCCCCGAGACACGGCCGCACGTTTCAAGCGTGAATTCGAGGAAGAATATGGAAGCACCGAATTGCCCTGGTTCGAGGGCGGTATTGCCCAGGCACAAGACCTGGCCAAGAAGGACCTCAAGTTCTTACTTGTTGTTCTCATGTCGCCCGAACACGACGATACCGAATCTTTCACGAGGGAAACTTTATTGAACCCGGATGTTGTCAGCTTCATCAATGACCCGGCGAACAATGTTATCTTGTGGGGCGGCAACATCCTGGACTCTGAAGCGTACCAGGTCGCCCAGGAATACAACTGCACAAAGTACCCATTTTCGGCGATCATCTGCCTCACGCCCAAGGAAGGAAGCACTAGAATGAGCATCATCAAGCGGCTTGCTGGCCCGATGCCGGCTACTGCGTACCTTGCGGAAGCTCAGACCGCCATCAACAAATACGCACCAGATCTAGCAGGTGTCCGAGCAGAGAGGACAGCACAAGAGGTGGCACGCAGTCTGCGAACTGAGCAAGATACGGCCTACGAACGATCGTTGGCCAAGGACAGGGAGAGAGCGCGACAGCGGCGCGAGGCGGAAAAGGCCGCGGCAGAAGCTGCACGCAAAGCCGAGGAAGAAGCCGAAGCTGCAGCGAGGCGCGAGGAGCTTGGCGATAAGTGGAAGCGCTGGCGGGCGACGACTATGGAAGACGAGCCACCAGCCAGCAACAAGGATGTGGTACGGATTGCGCTGAAGATGCCCGAGTCGTCTGGGGCTGGAAGAATCGTGCGCCGGTTCCGCAACGACACAACGATGGAAACGCTATACGCTTTCGTGGAGTGTTACGATGTGTTGACGGCATCAGAGGAAGTGTCAGAGAAGGCGGCTGTCAAGCCCGAGGGCTACGAGCACGAGTATCAGTTCCGCATTGCATCTGTGATGCCCCGGGTGGTGTACGAACCCAGCAAGGAGGAAACGATGGGGCAGAAGATTGGGCGGTCAGGGAATCTGATCGTGGAGGAGGTGTCGGTCGACGGCGAGTCAGACTCCGGCGAAGAATACTCGTCGTAGATGGAGATGGTACGACCCAGGGCATCTGATCAAGCAAGTGTAGGATGGCGCAAGGCAGAGCAAGCATTAGTAGAAAACCGCGCCATTTTGTACGCGCAGTGAGCGGGCACCCAATAGCAACCATTCCAGACATTGTCGCGAGCATTGAAGAACGTTGTCAGCCAGCTGCAGGATACAATAGCTTCTAATCGCCTAAATCTAGCCGCGGGAGCCGTCTGTCCATCTTGGGCAAGCCAAGGTAGCCCATCGGCACGAGGCCGTGAAGTTCACAAGAGGGTAATGACATTGGCGCGGGAGGCAACCTGATGATGTACATATCTCACCCCAGGTATCTGTAAGTGAATGCTAAAGAGGGGTTGATTTGCGTGGCCCCTTTTGTCTGGCGTCTTGGGAGTTCCCCACTAGACGACGGGAGGCCGAAGGGAAAAGTGTGTAATGTACACCGCATGCGATGTAGGTGGCAGGTCCCGTGGCGCTGTTTGGCCATACACGTACGTGTTGAGGATGTTGCTGCTTGCGTGGATGAGTGAGGCTGTGCAGACCAATACTTGGCTTGCCGGGCCGTGGGGTTTGGCAGTTGAAAGTTTGTGTAGCTCGGCTGCGAAGTGAAGAAGAGGGCTGATCATCATGGTCGGAATTTAATCGCGATGAAAAACAACAACATCAAGACAGGTTGTTTGTCTAGCTCGAGGTTTATGTTAATACGAGTTGCTGTATTGTTGAAGGACCAGATTTGCCATCCGATCATGTGCGGGAGGAAGACCCTGAATTATGGCATGAACGTAGACTGGACCGTCGTACCCGCCTGCATACGTCAAAATGGGGGGATGTCTCTAGTCAATGCGACCCCCAATTTTTGACGTGGTCCTCTCCAAATAAAGTAGAACCCAAACCAAAAAGAAGGAGGATGAGTAAACATTCCAGTAAAGCGTGATGGCTTGTGTAGATTACAAGCACATGTGGCAGCTATGCTAAGAATGCTAAAGTCTTGAAAATTCGTCTCGGGTAAGGTAAGGTCCGAATAACATGAGAAAGACACAGATGGATAGGATCTGATGAGGAGGATTACTCCCGTCTGGACGGATACAGAGGAGGAAAGACCCAAAACCAAAGTTTGGTGGTTTCGAGGTCCCCACCACCAACGAGCTGTGAGATACGTACTGGAGATCGGTGCAAGGTCTCCCCAGGCACTGCCGTCTTCTCTGGGGGCTCTGGGCCTCTGGCGCATCACTTTTTGCCATCCAAGTCGTCGTCATGCCTGCTCCAGAATCAACGCCGCGACACTTGTACCTGGTCTGAACAACTCGCCGCAGCATAAGGGGCGACGAGCATACCTTCATCGGCCCAACGCAAATCGAGGACCCTTTCCACCGCCTTTCGTTTCTTCTCGTCGTTCGCATACTTACCTTCATCCTGATCTGACATGATTCGCACCAACCAACAACGACAAGATTGCAAGGGTCTCTAACAACTTGCTAGAAACACTGATATCTTCCCTTCGTCCATGATTATCCTTCCTCGTTAACACCAAATGTCAATAAACAAAAAGGCTCCTTGGCTTTTCCCCCTCGTAACAAACGAAGCATCTGCCCAGGCCCGAAACCAAACCGACGAACAGCCACACTCATTTGCGCCATCCTCCGCGAGATAGATCTCCAAGAAGCGCTACCAGCAGAGTATCAAGGTTAATCGAAGCCACCGGCAACGTCCGGCATTCGCAAGGCCACAGACTGCCGCCGCCGCTACGTGACCTCGACTCCGTACCGCGGTCAGTAACTCTCCTCGCACCACGCACTCGGAGAGGCGCAGACAAGCCCACTCGACCCGAACCCTTGCCAGGCGCCGCCGTCTCCCTCCTCTCACACGCCGAGACGCTCGATACTTGGGGCGTTCCAATCACCCCGCCAAAACTTTTCCAACGGTCCAACAGACCAGATACCGCACTACGCACCATTACAGCACACGCTTAAAAGGACCCCGTGGACGGTGGACCAGCGGGACGCCGGGCTGAGGTTTAATTTAAAATAACCCCCAGTTCGTCTGGCCCGTCCGACCTTGCCTTACCCTTCCCCTCCGAGCGTCACTTCCAGGCTGCAGCTCAACTAGGCCCTGCGCATCCGTACCTATTTCTTCCAAACTCCCGCCGCTTGCCCCCCGAAACATACGCGCACAGCTTCCCGCATTGCTGTCATTCCATTCACCGAACCTTAACTCTTTTCCACAGACAATCCGCCTATCGTCCATTCACTTCAGTCGTTCACGGCCGCTTTGCGATATCTTGCGACGTTCATATCAGCGTCTCTTCTGGACATTCGACCACTCCGCTTCGACTCGGGCGCTTTCCCCCTTTGTCCGTCATAGGACCCCTAGATCCGTGCTTCCGACGCAAGTCTCTCGTCCCCTCGCGGCTCAGCGCTCCTCCGTCCGCAGGTTCCGCGACCGCAAAGATGAAGGCCATGAAGGGGCTTAGTGTGAATCGAATGATGAGTACGCTCAAGAAGCGAACGACGAATAGTGAGTAGAAACCACCATACACCCTAACTCCATCTAGAGTGATCCCGAAGGAAGTGCTGATCGATATCTCTCCCCGCAAGACTTCAGTGGATCCAGCCAAGTGTCGGCATCGCCAGTAGACCCGCAGAACGAGACGCCCGAAGCTACGGCTGCGCGTAGCGTGGTATGCAAGACCTGGCCTTCCCTACGCCAATGATCACAGCTGACGTAGTGCTCAGAAACAATTTTGCGAATCTGGAGGCCCCAATGCTCAGGTATATGCTTAGTCGCGACAATTTGTGCTCGCGGTGAGCTTCCTGCTAATAGAATATACAGGGTGACGAAGTCCTCTACCTCCCGCCCATTGTCGATGCCGCTGAGTCTTCTCCGGCCGCGGCCGCCGAATGCGCGCGCATCATCCGGAAATACCTAGCCAAGGATAACCACGCCAAAGCCTCGTGGCAGTACAATGCCATCATGCTGATTCGCATCCTTACCGACAATCCCGGCCCCACGTTCACGCGGAATATGGACAAGAAGTTCGCCGATACCGTCAAGGAGTTATACCGTACTACGCACGATCCCAGTGTCAGACAGATGCTATCCGAGACATTGGATACTTTCGAGGCTACCAAGTTTGACGATCAGGGTCTGGGCGAGTTGATCTCTATGTGGAAGAAGGAAAAGGAACGAAGCTACAAGCAATATGGCGTAAGGGCTCCTAAAAAAAGCAGTCGATTCCGTCCTTACCGAACTGACATATCCCCATAGAATCCCAGACAGTCTATGGCTGGCCCCGATCCTCGGACTATGAATGCGCCGCCATTCAATCCTCACTCGCAGAATTATTTTGCAAGAAATCACACCAATCGAAGCTTGCCTACCCCCGTTGAGCTTGCAAGTAGGTTAGAGGAGGCGAGAACATCTGCAAAGTTACTTTCTCAGGTTGTCGTCAACACCCCTCCCCAGGAGGTCATCAACAATGACCTGATCAAGGAGTTCGCGGACAGATGCCAGAGTGCTTCGAGAAGTATACAATTGTACATGACTGCCGAAAACCCGTCTCCCGACAATGAGACTATGGAGCACCTGATTGATACGAACGAGCAACTACAATCAGCGCTCAACCAGCATCAGAGAGCCGTTCTGGGCGCTCGGAAGCAGCTCGGAATTGACCCGAGGTCAGATAATGCTAGCCCCGTGAGCCCCCAGACGGCTGAGTCTCAGCAAGCGAGTCGGACCCAAGAATGGGCGCAAGCCCAGGCCCAGTCGTCATCTTCTAGTTCGACCCCTCCTCTGCCGACAAGGCCGTCCGAAGGAAGCGGAAAGGGCAAGGCATCAGAAACCTTCGCCCCACCCCCGGGACCGCCCCCGAAAGCGCAACCGCAATACGGGGCCGAGGACCCATTCAGAGACCCCCAGCCGGAGATCCACTACTCTTCATCGAGCAGACCCGGAGGGTCCGGTGGTGCGGTGGAACTACCGGGCGAGGAGCCGCGGCTGGCTCATGAGCCATTCCATCCAGGCTTCAACCCCACTCCAAGCTACCTTGGAAGACAAGACAGCGCTCTTGGCAAAATCACGATGCATGGCGCCGACGAAGCCACTACGCCTGGACCCCTGAGCGGTAACCCGATTCAGACTGTCGACCTCAGGAACAGGCAAGAGACACTGCATGAGGACTCGGATGATGACCTTTACGAATCAACCCCGAAGAGTTCCAAGAAGAAGGACCCGGTGTACAGGTACTAGATTGGGTGGCGGAAGCTCGATTCAGTGAGGAGGTGATGTATCCTGCCATGTTTTGTTGATCAGAAAAGGGGGGTGTTTTCCCTGCGCATATTGCTTTAGAGTTCTCGCAAGGGAGAAATTGGGTATCTTGTGGTGGTGTTCTCATTTCACCCAAGGCAGATGAAATTTGCCGCTCTTGATGAGCGAACACAGTTGTCGATTATAGGCATTAGCAAAGCACGGCGCCTGGCTTACGAGTTTACCTCTATGAAATCAGACCTTTTTATCCTCAGGGAAGTGACAATGCTTCTTTTGTCGTCGCCATTGACCAGAGGAAGTGATGAGGCAATGGTACACGGGGAGCTGCTTCTGGTGCTGTCGAGAGGGAAAGTGGGATCAGAA
This sequence comes from Colletotrichum tamarilloi, assembly GCF_030869305.1. Taxonomy (NCBI): domain Eukaryota; kingdom Fungi; phylum Ascomycota; class Sordariomycetes; order Glomerellales; family Glomerellaceae; genus Colletotrichum; species Colletotrichum tamarilloi. The sequence goes on along the minus strand of NW_026849400.1, from coordinate 240,626 downwards.
AAAGACGTTTCGCTACGTACTAAGTTGTAGGCAGTCTCCAACGTGGTTCCGAACATGTGGTCCACACTTCGCCATTTTCCTCTCGTTCCCCCTCCTACAGAACGTCACAGATTATCTCTGCGCCCCTCCGATTGTTTTTTGCTCACGGTTCAGCCAGGACAGCAAGGTCTTCGTAGCTGTTGAGAGAAATAAGACGCCCCTGAGAGGCAGCGATCGGCATGGCACTAACACGACTGTAGAAACGAGAGCGATGCCACGGCTATCTAGCTCGATGCACTCAAGTCTCCATTCACCCCGGTATGCTTTGCGGAGGAATGCCATGAGAGCCATCACCCAAGGGTGTAAGTCCTGGTACTCCACTTCCATTCCCCCAATACTGTATACGGCCTTCCTGCCTCAATGCGACGCTGACTGCTACACTGCAGTTGAGCGGCGTTGCCTCGCTCAACGAAGGATTACTCTCAGCTTCTGCAGCCAAGCTTACAATAAGCATCTAATTTCCGTCGTGACGACAGGCTATCCTATACCACTGCTTCAGAAGGTGACGTACTTGTCTACTCGGATGAGTATAAACTCTTGGCCCCCTCCTTTTCTGCTGATCAGCCGAGTCTACTTATCACCATTCACAAGAAGATCCAGAGGGCACAGTAATCCCCGACTACATCGCCGAACGGACAACATGCAAGACGATACGGCCACAATACGTCGGCTATCAGGCCTGGGGAACTTGAAAAGGTCCAAGGGCTTTGGAAGTTTCAGGTACAACGTGTCAAGGCACAGACTTGGGCTTATCGGGATATCAAGTTCCTAGTGTATGATGACACCGCCGACGCGGACGAGAGCGACTCGAAGACAGGCAAGACCAGCGAGAACACCGCGATCTTCGAGAGGCCTCCCAAGTTCATGCCGACGAGTTCCGATCATGATTCATCTGTTGCACTACAAACTCTTGGAGATGGCGACGAAGATCCCATGTTCAAGCAAGCAACTATCTCATCTTTGAAGCAACCGCACTCGGAAGCCGGGCCAGCTGCGGCATTTGAGCATCCTCCAGAAGACGACGACATGGACGATCCAGATCTTCAAGAGGCCATTCGCATGTCGTTGATGAGTGACGATGAATCCAGCGACGGACCAATTACGGCGGATCCTTCGAGCCTGGTTGCTGGATCATCTACAGCATGTAGATAGACCCCCGAAGACGAGAACATGGATGATCCAGAGCTTCAAGAGGCCATCCGTCTGTCATTGATGAGTGACGGCGAGTCTGGCAACGCACCGATTTCAGCAGAATCCGGGCCCTCTGTTACCAACACAGACGAAGATGAAGACGTCTTCGAATGCAGAATATGCTCGAAGCTACCCACGTTTCCCCACGACAAAAAGACGTGGAACTTCCGCCTTTTCAAACCAGCGGACGAGTTCCCGCATCTCGTCACGGAACGGCCAAGCAGCGTCGACGTATGTGTCCATTATATTGCAGTATCGTACTGCTGGCCTGAGGAAATCAAAGACGAGTATGGAAACACCGTTCCTCCTATCATCGAATCAAAGGTCCGAGATCTCAACGATAGGCCACATACTGCTCGGGCACTTGACGATGTTCTCGACCGTGCTGTCGACTTTGCTATTTCCGTCGGGCTTCGCATGATTTGGATCGACCAGGAATGCCTTCCGCAACCGAAAGAAGATGGTTCAGAGAAAGACAAGGCGTACCAGCGACTCGGGGTACAGGCACTGGACATAGTCTACAACAGGGCTATCGTTACAGCTGGCCTACACGAATCAACTATCAGCAAGACTGAGATGAGCGCGGTTCAATTCTTGATAGAACACGAAACTGAAGAACTGCGTTATTTGAGCCTCCGTCCACAGTTATTCCAGTATGCTTTGGATTTCTTGTACATGGTCCAAGCAGACAAATGGTACACACGAGCGTGGGTTATTCAAGAAGCAGTCAGTGCCAGCGACGGCTTGGTTCTTGTGTTCAGACGAGGTCTTGGTGTTGTCTACACGTCCAAGCTTCGTGCCGATCAGAAGAAGTATTCGACTCCTCGACATCCACTAGACTCGGAGAGGCGAACTCTCAAGTCAGAGATTATCTGCATTCCTGTAGGCCTCTTTAGGGTCCTTGTCGAAACCTGCAAGTCTCTGCTGGAACAACGTTTTCAGTTTATGGGGCAGGCTCTGATTCGAACCAACACCGGCAAGAATGCCATCCCGATCCTCTCCGTCACCGAGTCCCTTCATCCAAAGATCACAGTGCGCCAGCATGTGGCCGGTATCCACGTGTACGGAGGCAAAGTCTACGGTGGCCGTCAAAAGGTGAACGCCGCCACGGCTCTGACGCTGCTGAAGAGTCGTCACTGTCGCGATGTTCAGGATCGTCTGACTATCCTGGCAAACATGTGCAGTTACGAGATTCGCTTAGACCCTATTAGAGTAGCGAAGGAATGTGATTCGCTCCGACTCGGTATTTTGGCCACCACGCTGCTGAATGGAGACACGTCCCTCCTGGTGCCTGAGGTCTATGACTTCCCTGGCGACGAAGACGGAGAGCCAGACCCTTCTATGGACCGCTGCGTGGGGAGCCTTCTGTCACCTTTTGACACGGACTCCAAAGGGATCAGTAGCTACGCAGTACAAGACGGCAAGCTCGTCAACCCTGCCGTGTACAAACATAGTTTCGGGGGTAAGAGGAAAGGACTCCATCTATGTGCATATCTCTGGACAGTCGACGATACTCTCGATCTCAGCCCTCTGAAATACCAATTCGCCGAGATCTGGCATAGGATGAAGTGCTTGCGCATCATCATGGACCGCCAAAAGGAGGAATCCGTCGATGAATTCGCTAGGCGAAAGGGTTTAATTACCCAACATTTCTCAAAGAACCACGTCAGAGACCGGGCGAAATCGGAAATCTTCCACCATGGTGTCATCGCTGCTGACTCGAGTGTTTGGGAAGGCCCAGATGCGAGGGAGGTTCAGGTCAAAGCATACCTTGACGCCTACCGCGTAGAAGCGGAGCCCGAGATGCAGAAGATCGTGGCGGAGATCTTCTTCGCCATCTTGCGATACTTGCACGACCTCCGCGAACAGCATATGGCAATCGATTTGCACGGATGCCGTCTATACACGTAGGCCAGAGATGCCAGACTTAGTGGGTGAGCAGGTTTTTTCACACGAAGACGTTCTTGTGGACCCTTTCCGAACGCTTCAGCTGGATAAGGATCGAGGCGGCGGCTATTATCAAGCCTGGATCGTGGACCAGATCATGCATGAGGGCGTCCTCTTCGTCGCCAGGTATAATTGCGCTTCCAATGTCCCGCTGGTGGGAGTGGATCCTAGGCCGAGCCGCGATCCAGGGGAAGGCCCAAGTCGGCAGAATGATGGCGAACTTCCAGACAACATTATCCAACGGCAAATCCAGCGACGATTCCTGGCAACGCTCTACAGTTCTGGCCTCGAAGGGAAATTCGACGCCCTCGAGGATCACGAAACCAGGATCGTCCCGTCCAGTCTGGCTTGGTTCGCAGAAGCTCTCAAGCGAGACCTCTTCACGGCAGAGGCAGAGCAAGCTCGGACGCAGCAGCTCATATCGATCTTCGACGTGGATGGACCATGCCTCGTTGCTCCCGTCTTCAACTCAGACTGGGAAGTGCTGCCTCGTCCTGATATCAGAAGTATGAGTATCTGCTGGGTGGTTGAACTGGTGGAGAAGGCCAAGTCAGAGAGCCATGGGAAGCAGAGCGCCGCTGTCGATGAAGAGCAACTCATAATCGGCGGCAAAGGAAAGGAATCTGAACAGAAGCCTGTTAAATCTGACACTCATGATTTTATGGTAGGCGGCAAGGGGAAGGAACCTGAGCACTCACCCTCTACACCCGACGCTGGTGATCTGGGAATAGCCTCAAACACGGAATCTGCCGACCCAACTTCGTACAGAGTGTTGGATAAGGTGAAGGGAATGTGGCAAATAATGGACCTGCCCATGCAGGAATACGCCTTCATCTAGTCTTGAGGCAACCTGAGACTTGCAACAAAAAGACGTACACGGGAGATGAGCAACCAGCCACGGGCACGTTTGAAAGAAGACAAGCGAAAAGAAAACAAGGATGGTAACCAAAGTCAATTAACATGACGAAAAGGCAAAAACATACAACACCAGGTATTCGCTGGTCGTCACCGACCCAACTACTAATCCGGCCCTCATTGGCTTATCTATGGGAGAGCGGACGGGATCCCGAGTTTTCCAATGGGTATGGTCGTATGTGCTGGGAGAGCGAAAGAAAATGTCTTGAGTAGGCAGTGTGAAAAAAATTCTCGTTGTCCCAGCCCCAAACATACAACGATCCTTTTGCCCGTTCACAAATCTCAAAAGACCACTGAAAGGCCCAGATTGTCAACAGCAGGCACTGCTCTTCAAATCCCCTCCAATCTACCAAACGGTGAAAACGGAAGCAAACCGTCTCGAAGGGCAACCCCCAAGCCCTGCCCTCCGTTGGCTGACGGCCGGCCGGCACACATACACACACATACACTTCACCGGATTTATCGGCTCTCGCCCCTCGCGCCCCCGGGGGTGAGCGGTCGTATCAACCATAGTACGGGATAGCGTCCTCAAGGATACGGGACACACGGAGGATATTGGCCTTTCCGCGTGACAAATCGTATTACTAGCCAGCCCTCAGAAGCCGGGGAAGAAGAAGGGCTGCAACCACGACACACATACACGCACACCACCATCTTCGGAAACCAAGCGGCGGTTGGTCGGCGGTGGTATCCGGCTGTCTCGGCGCGTTGCCCGGAGTAAAAGCATCGAGCGAATCGGATAGTGTATATGCCATATATCGCGAGATCTTGCATCTCTCTTGACAGCCACTGCCACAGCCAACCACTTGGACGAAATGGGCAAGCCAGCGTAACATTTGGGATTCTGCTCGTCTCCCTTCTAGGAGACAAGTAGGAGAAGGGAGGAGCAGGGGAGAAACCACACAAAACTCTGCTTTGCTTCTTAGGAGCTTTGCTGGCCCCGGGTTGGACGGCAACAACCGACGAGCGACTGGTACCCTTGTCTCGGGTATGGAACACGACAGAATAACTTTCTCCCCAATACTTCAAAGGCGTAACCTTTGGACGGAATGGTCTATCAGACTGCAACGTTGACGAGCGAACTGTCAAAATCCCCTCTTTCTGCGGCGCCCGGTCAGTCGACGAAGGGGGCGTATCAGATGACAGTCTCGCAATTTGAAAATAGAAAGAACCGAGTGATTCGAAAGCCCTGAATGTGCCACAGCATCATGCTGAGCTGAGCGTCTTGCTTCGCTGGCTCGGGCTTGAGCTGTTCGAGGCCGGTCTGCTGCATGAGGTATGCCTGGCACATCCAAAATTGGGCGACGCGGCCTGTTCTCAGAACGAAGCATGAAGTGGATGGCGAATATGGGGATTACGGCCGTTCGTGCCCTCACATACCCAACACCAAGGCCACCTGCAAATGTGCTCGTTGGCTAGCGTGCGCCCAGAAAGGCGTTTCCCTCGAGCCGCAACGCACTAGCACAGCTGCAGACGGGCACAAATGCTGGGAAGAGTGCCTCCCAATCCAATCGCAACGCTTGAAGCGCTTGAAGCCACAACCCCTCACCTGCAAGCCGCAAGCACTGTCTGATCTGACCAAGTATCGGCAATCGGCTCCCTTCCTGAGAACCAATGGCGGCGTTTTAGGGCAAGGCTAGGCGGGAAACGCCTGGAGACGACGGGACGTGCTGCAAACATGACCCGTCTCGGCATATGAAGCTCTTGTAAGGTCAGTGCAGGCCCCTTTCCTTACCTAACGTCCCATAGCTTCATCGCCTCAAGGCGACCGCGTTCCCTTAGAGCGTTAGACCATCCCAGGTCGACCTGGTCTGAACATTGGTAGTGCTACCATCTAAGGGGAAGTGCTCGGAACCCTCCCGCGCCAGCCTTGTTTCAACGACGCCCTATCAAAGAGAAGCATCGACGATGTTGACTGGGAGGCATAGCAGACGGCGAGCTGGCCTGATGGAGTTCAACGCCTTTCCACCCCGCTTGGGCCAGCGGCTGCCAAGAGCCAAACGTAGGATGCGGAACGCAGGACTTAGGAGGAGCGGCCTACGTGCTCGATCACGACGCCGCGGGTGGTCGTCCTGAATCAAGTCCACCATGGCAATCATGACCATGCCTGGTATGTGCGTCTGCGGGAAAGCGGGTTCGATGTTTCGATGGATAGAAGTTTGCCTGAGGAAACTAATCATTGATAAGTAGACGCGTCTGTGTTAGCTTATTCAAAGACGTGGTGAAAGCAAGGAGGAAAGACCTAGCAGAGTCTCCATAGAGGCGGTTGGTGAATGAGAGGATTGGTGAAGAAAGTCGTCAAGGGCTGGTAGGCCAGGATGCAACGTGGGAAAAACCTAGTGCGGGCTGTGCAGGGAACTGTACAAGGGTTCGACGGACCACTCGCATCTCTGGAATCTTTGGGCGGAGATCAGACGATGCGGCTGATGGAACAGAGATCGACCGCTCCTCCAGCCTGAGCTAGTGTAGTCGCCCACCGTCCACGGGCTTTAGCCTATGTGCGTCGACCAGGGAAGGCGTCCTGTTCGTTCTGGAAGAACGACACGTTGAATCGCAGCGAGTCTCTCGGACTGGGGAGTCTGAGAGTGGGTGACATTGACAAGCCCACTTCATATCGTTGTAGGCGGGCCGGAATTAGAGTTCGCAACTATGTTCGGGAATTAAGGCCACCAGCCATGGTTTGCCGCCGAGAGAAGAGGGTTTGAATTTTGGAATGTTGGAATGATGGACGTGGATATGTGAACTGTCAATGTCATCCGGTACCGACGGACATCGAAGGTCGGGCTGTCTGTGGTTCCTTATTGGAGGCGGGTCGTGAAGGATGGATGGAAAACCAATGGTACGAGACAATACGATATGACCAGCCGCGGGCCGGAACGGCATTGCTGATCAGTGCAGGTAGGGCAGTTGCAGGTACTCGATGGTCTCACTATCGAGTGCAATGACAGGCGCAGGCGACGACAGTTTCCAGTTTTGAGTGTGATTGATTCACCGGCTCGTTGGCTAGATGGCAAGCGTAAGTGACTGATCATGTATTCCTTCCCAAGTTTCCCATGGAATTGTACTAGTGGTATGCAGGAAGCAATTGCTCACCTTTTGGCAGGTCTGGGTTGGTGTGTGGTTGGGCTGGTGGCGGCACTAATTCACCTAAACGACATGGGAGCCGCTGCCGCCATGCATGTCGAATGCGGCCGGTCAACGTTTCCTTGGTACCGACGTCGCGACTCGAGCCCAATGCGGTTCGCTCGTCAACATATGCATGCATATGTATGTACATTTATCCGCACATGAATAGTGCGGCACGCAGCGATGCCCTGCAGTGCAGCCAGGCGCCACTATCTATGCCCTCGTAGCATACCACAGTAAGAGACTTGACGCGGCATATTCTGACATCTGCCCTCTTGTGACGTGGATATCGATGGTTTGCTGTTTGAACGGCGCATGCACACATCACGTCCCGTCCTGTACGCCCCTCAATTTGCATCATGTTGTACGTGCGTAAAGGACCGTGTTCGAAGCTGATGTGGATAGCGTAGTATCCGTACCGGTTGCTGGTGACATTCTTGTTGTGTATTTTATCTAGGGAGTCGCGCCGCATCGACGCATCGAATGCGCAGCAACGGTGCAGAATCGAAGCGGTGACCCTCAGGTAGGCGAGAAACAAATCGAACAAGAAAAAGAAAATTTCAAGCACAGAATCTGAGCGTGCCGGATTCAGTGCAGCGCAGCAGATCCGGGGGTCCCTGTTCGACAACGGACGCGGACAGGGAGTTGGATGGAAAACCAGACGAGCAAATCGCATCCATTTGCTGGCCAGCAGCCCGGATAATGGAATATTGCCGATTACAGAGTCCCCTCTGGTTTATGGGTCTCCCGGTTGGTTCGTCAGAGTTGTGTGGAGCACTAGGAGACGTTCAGTCCGAGTTCCCAGCTCTCCAGCCAGTTCTCCAACCAGTCTCCAATCCTTTCCAAGCCAGTCTCATCCCAATCCCAAACGACTTTGCGGGCCGAGAGTCGCAGGGTGCACGGAAGTTGTCGAACAGGGGCTCCTAGCTTGACGGCGGGAATCTGAGCGTCACAGTTCAAAGGGTCACCTTCAGTCGTCAATGTGAAGGTCTGAAGAGGGTTGAGACCGTTGACTTGACATGGGCATTCTGAGCCTAAAGTCAGCTTTGTTTATCGTCGTCTTTCGCAACCGATTGGATCCTGAGATTGAAGCTTGTGGTGAGCCCCTGCATGGTTTGCTTCGGCGCCAAGTCTGTCTCCCGCACCCAGCTGCACGTCCGTTCCGGCGCGGTTCGCGATTGGATTATGAGCTGGTTGACAGGTGCAGCAAGTGTGTGGATGAGGTTGACTCGAGTAAGTAACAAGCTCTGCTCGCTGGCATGACATACCATCGATTTTCATGCCCAGAAAGCCGCCGATACAGGCCTATTCGTGAGGTTTTCGTACAGAGAGCCGAGAACGAGTCTGACCTTGCCGGTGGGATCCGAATAAAACGGCGACAGGCTGCGAACCGCCGACAACGGCCGGTTATCTCGACAAAATTTGAACTTTTCTCATGCCCCGGAGGAGAGTCGCATGCGCGGTTGGAAGTCTCCTGGCCTGCCTAAAAATAAAGATAGGGACAGGTGGTGAAAGCAGCCGGGCGTCGTCTCTGGAACTGCAACGCAGCAGCGTCTTTCGGCAACTGTCAAGCTGATCTCATTTCGCGTCATCCGAAGCCATGACAGCTGGGTGGTTGGGGATGAAGGAAAAGAGGATATTGTTCAAGTAGTTGGAGAAGGTTCAGTGCAGCTAGCCATGATGTGTTTCTTCATCATCCATGTGCTCCGAACGGTAAGTTCCATCGCTTGCCAATCCACCGGGACCGTGGGAAATGATGATGGGATGGTTAGGCGCGGCAGCGTAACATTGTCTAAAGAGAAAAAAAAAGTTGGGATTCATCTTCCGCACGAGGGCGAGAGTCAGCCAGGCTCAAGGTATGTGACTGTGTGCCTGTAGTATATTCCATAGTGTATCCGTACTGTCTGGCTTGATCCACGTCCATCAAACGGCAAACCGGGTTCCATTATGCTGGGAACCTAAGTGGTGGGGGAGCGGTACTTTCCTGCATCTGGGATCGTGGTTCCATCCGGAGGGAAAAAGCGGAAGATTTCTTGTCTTGACGAGAGACGGGAGGAGACGACAGTCCCAACGACAGGGAAGCGGTGCCTTTCGGGTTAGAGGAGCGAAGTGGAGTGGGAAGACCCGTGTGTGGTCCCGCCGGTGGTGCTGTGGACGGATATTATCTCGTACGGTTCTCGGTAAGGTAAGGTATACGCTTGTTCACAATTATGTCAGAGTTGTGTGGTTCCTTATCTGCCGCCACGACGGCGGGTGAAAATGGGCGCGATGTATGGGATGACTGCAGAATTCGAAGTGAGGAAGGAAGTCAGGGTGAAGTGGAAGAAGGCACGTTTCTCGCAGCATATGCACTTACATCATACATGCACACATACATAGAGGCACATGCATATAGACGGCAGCGATCTTCGGTTTACTTCAACCCCCGCATTGACCAGGGGGCCCTCTTCTAGACCCTGCTGGGATCCTCCCATGTTACTTGAACCTGCGTTTCCCTTTTGGGACATTCTTGCGAAACGTCCCTTGACCTCCTCTTTCTCCTCATCCCATCCAAGTCCCTTTCCTCACGCTTCTCACCTCACCTCGTGCCTCGCTCCTTACACCTGTCCTGTCTTCAACTCTTCTCTCACAAACCAAACGAACGCCGTGACAGCTTTTTTCTCAGACAAGACATGCAACTTGTACCTTCTCGAGTTTCTGCTAGCTCCATTCCACTATTCAAGCCCCCTCCTCACCCCGGTCCCATGATCCATCTCCGTCTCCTCCTTCTCTGACCTTCACGGCCACCTCCGAGTCCTTCCTTACAAGTTACCTGCCCCTTTCTCCATTGTCATGTCGTTCATATCTCTCCCCTGCCCTCCTACGGTGTACCCAAGGTACAAGGGGCCCTCGTCTCTGGGCGGATCAACTGAATTGAAACATGTTCTACTATGTATTATCCACTCAGTCTTCTTTCTGCCCGGTGCCTCAGGACTGACTGACTGACTGACTACCCAATCCTTACCTGCTCTCTCCTCGCTACTCTGCTGCTAGTAATCGCAGCAAGTACCTTGCCCTCGCCTTCGCGGTTTGACACACGCAAGTGTCTCCAAGAGGTAGCTCTGTGAGTGTGGGTGTGAGGTGTGAGGTGTGTGCCAGGTACTCGCGCGAGTCTTCTCTTTCCAGCTTGTCTCTCTGCTTTCCTCAGTCAGCTGGAGCTGTTACGGATGGTAGTTGATACAATGGCTGGCCTGTCTCAGCTTTCCTTTCCAAACCTGACCCGTCCAGTTTTGTCGTGCCGAATGTTAGCCTTGAAAAGTCTCTTCCCTCCACCCTTCCTCTCTGCAGATGGTCTGTCCTTCCAAGTTCCCCATCCCTCATCTGCTCTTCTTCCCGTTCCCTTGGCCTCATCCTGTCTAATCATATCGCCTGGGCGTATTTTATTCTTATTTTTGTTCTTTTCTGGCCATTCCCAATCTGTTTTTTTTTTTTAAGTCCGGGGGCTACTAGTCTTGTCTCACTTAACCCTTGCCTTGCCTTGCCCTGCTGTCATCATCATATCTGAGTTGGCCGGTCCGCGTCGGGCCAATATTGCGACTCCATTCTCGTGGGTTTCCTTCCCCCATACTATTTCGATCCAAGGTACATTGCGTTGTACCGTACGTACACCTCGACACATCAGCCCCATACACGCACATACGGATACCCATACACATACATATACACATGCGTACATACGTACCCAGCAAGCATCCTTCTGCACCTCACCTTGTCTTCTTCTTGCAGACGGCTTCTGCGAGTTAATGTAGATGGGCCCCCGTTGACCCCATCATATCCCCATCCAGCCCATCCCGGCCCTCGATCCGACCACTCTCCTCCACCGGTACCTCCTCATCTTCACTACGCCATCTGCTCCTCGTTGTCGGCGTTCCTCTAGTCGCTTCCGTCCCGCAGTCGCCACACGGCTAGCTAGCTGCTGCTGGCTTACTTGGGTCATCTAACTGTACCCGCTCGTGACATTGTCCGCAAACAGATTAGCCCCGTCTGTCAACTGGCGGATCATGACTTCGGACCATCCTAGCTCTCTTCAACAGAACAACACCTTCGAATTTGATGGAACCGTTGATAAGACCCTTACTTCCCCCCTCTGTGCCAGCCACGAGGTCTCTTCACCTGCTACCTTTCCTCGATACCTCTCCCCTCCCCTGACTCTCTCCTGCTCCTACATGTGGAAGCGCCACATGTCGGCGAATGGCTACCGCATCCTCCCTCCGTGCAGCGCCACAGAAATGGTCTCTGAATGACCTCAGCTCCGAGCTGCTGGCTCTCATTTTCGAGCAGGTAGGTTTTTTGAGCGGTTGACAATGCTTCAATGGCTACGCTGCTCCTCCTATCCCGCAATTGCTTACCAAGATTTTCCAGCTCCGAGAGATAGACGAGCGCGCCCTTGCTGCTGCGCGGTGCTTGTCCAGGCGCTTTGAGGCCATCGCAACTCCCGTCACCTACCGTACGATTTGCCTCAACGAGCGTATTGTTGCTCCAGACGCCGAATCGCGGTATCCTAATCTCTTGCGCAATGTGTCGTCCTACACGAACCACGTCGTCACACGGAGCGACCTAGACCCTGACGGCATTCGGCGGGTGCTGGACAGGGTCCAAAGGCTAAAGACTGTGCGGTATGCTGACAGTGGTCTTCACAGCTTTTGGAAGTGATTTGCTGACGATACTCGCAGATGGCACTATGTCGATGCTGAATTCCGATCAGGACGACTCTGGCTTCCGTCAGACGTGCTCAACCCCCAGCAGACACGATTTAATGGCACGAAACTGTTCGTCGAGGACTTGCCCCTGCGAGAATTCGAGGGACAACTACGAGACACCTACGTCCGAGCGATTCCCACAGACCTTCTTGTCTCGCTCAAGCTTGCGAGCCCCGCCCCGCCGCTCACGACACGATTGAATTCCCTAAAACAGCTGCTCCTGCTCTCCCGCCGCCTGGAGACATTTCACTACGAAGACCGTGGGCAGGGGACGAACTTCAAGTTCGCCCAAGGAGAGCGCATACCCCCGCTGAAAGACTTGGCTCTCAAGTCATACGACTGGAACCATTCGAAGGAGGACACCCGCGCCCATTGGGACTTTTCTCAGCTCGAATCGCTCGATCTGAAGTACGTGCCCGTCTTCAACTTCCTGTCGACTGTGGATTTCCCCGACTTGGCAGGCTTGCGACATCTACACTGCGAAGACTTCAGCGCCCACCTAGTTGATAAACGAGAGGAAGCAACGGGCGGTTTATACTTACTGGTGGCTAATCACATTAGGGCTTTGCAGACCCTCAATGTGACGTGCCACACCCGTCTGTTCCCACTGGATGGCATTTTGAGACATGGCGAATCCCTCCAAGTGCTCAAATTCCGTGATCACATGGGCTTTGGAGAGGAGGACCGACGGTGCCCAACGCTCTGGGGTGAGGATATCGCTATTTTGGCGCAAGGTCTCCCACACGTGCACACGCTGGAGCTGGACATGGACGTGGCCATGTGCGACCCGACCGAGTTCCTCCGCGCCCTATGCAGCTTCCGCAGCCTTCAAACTATCACACTACACGTCCAGACCGTTCTCCACGCGCTCGAGGTTGTTCACCCGGGAATGGACCGCGACTACGATGCGGCCTTACGCACTTTCCAGTTTCTGCTACGAGAGAAGCAGCTCGCGACGCCCGACGTGCCCTGGAAGCAAATCACAATTAATGTAGGCGGATGGCGCAAGGTCATGGTCCGTCGCTTCAGCGCTGCCTGGCGCCGTCAAAATGAAAACGGTGTGTACGCCGAGCGGTGTTTTGTGCTAGAGAGAGCCGACAACGGTCAAATGGCATATCGAGAAGAAATGAGCATCGAAGGCCGCTCAGCAACACCAACGCCCGATCCTCCGACGCCGAACATGGATACCGATTACGACTAATAAGGCCGAGAAAGGTACGGCCTACGTTCGTGGAGCGAGGAACGAGAGCAAAAAAAAACATACAGAAAGAGAGCGAGAGAGAGAGATTCGCATGAGATACCAGGAGGGACAAAAAGACTACAGCAGGAAGGCAGAAAAACTACTGGGAGGCACTAGCATATAGATGGAGGAGACTGGCGACGTCAGCACTCTAATCTTAATGATACCAACGATGTTCATGACCATGCACCTCTGGCCTATCTACTCATCGCATCACGAGTGCATGTTCCTGCAGCTCTTGCACGTCTCTGCCGCAGTGTTTAATGCAATTCGCCATGGCTCCAAAACGGGGACGTGGGCGCATACGTGCGTGCGTACTTGAAGCCCTGGATCGGGTATCCAGAACGCAGACGTAGAACGCACCGCTCAGCCGAACCACAGTCGGGTAACAGAGTTCATCACCCGTGACGTGTCAGGAACCCCTCCCCGAGTGCCCCAATCTCCTTTCCATCCCCGCCCCAGGAATAGTAATCCCATCTCCAATCGGGTATCGTTCGCGACTTGGCCTTCGTGAAGCACGGGGCAGCTAGGTGAACCCGCGTTGGCCAGGAGCGGGGTTCTGAGTGAGGTGAGGTGAGTCGTTGAAAGAGTAAGGATCCGTACGTGAGGACTGGACGGACATTTGTGAATGCGGTTGTTTGCGATCGTGAAGGGGGGGGGGGGGGGGGAGGGGGGGGTGGAAGGGGGGGGGGGGGGAGGGTGGGGGGGGGGGGGGGGAGGAGGGGGGGGTGGGGGGGGGGGGGTGGGGGGGGGGGGGGGGGGGGGGGGGGGGGGGGGGGGGGGGGGGGGGGGGGGGGGGCATAGAGGATTCCGAAGTAAGGCAGTAAGTAGTAGTGGTAGATTATCGCGGTTTTGGTGAGAGAGTGCTGAGAGAGGCATCGTCACCTCTTGGTTCGGAATGATTTCATCTCGAATGGTCTGGTGTCAGGATATTCGTTGGACCATGGAATCGTGGTCTAGACGCTAGACGAAGGGTCCCCGAAGCGATACAGAGATGGTTCAAGATACCCTGGAATAACGACCCGGCGGACATGAACCGACGGATATGGGATCACATCAATCGCGTGATGCATAACCTCAATTAGATGATTCGAACCAAACCTAAGAGTCGGGAACATCTCCAATTACTCATCCCCACCCCGGACCTCTTGGCCAAATCTAGGCACGGACAAACCCGAGATTACACGCTCCTTTCGGGTGCGCCAGGGGGGGTTTGCGGGAGGGTCGGGAAGGTCCTCCCCACCCCGGCCCTCCCCCGTTCCGCTCCGTTTTCCCCGCAACTTTCGCAGTAGCATCACACCGAATGGGCCTGTCAGGTGAACTCTATCTCTTACCGAAGCACAGACCCTCTCTTTCTTCACCTCGGTGAGAGATGCAAGATCGTGACCTCACCTTGCTTCACACCTTGCTCACACCGAGAGGTGGAGGTGCGCGAGAGGAGACGTGGGCAGAAAAAAAGAACGAGTAGATTTTAATGTTCCAGTAGATTCTACGAGTCTCGAAGACGTGTACTGTGCATTTCATCTTCGCTCCCTGACGCTGTGGTGGTTGATATGGTGGTAATGTAACTAAATGTGTTGCGGGTAAAACGCAATTTGCTGCCAGGTATATAACTACCCTGACGAGGGGTGGGCGAGCTCGTACGGACGTTCATATGCCTGTAGTACCTCTGTTCGATCAAAGTGATTCATGTATAGTTAACTTGGGGCTGATCTAAGATCTCGTGGCTCTCAAGCTTTGGTACCAGAAGTCCGAAACCAGGAAAATGTTAACACATTTATGTCTCGAAGGGCCTGAAGCCATGTTCCGCGGATAGAGCACCAGAGCGTCCCGAACTGGGTACCGGGCGTCTCCCAAATAGTCCTGCTTAGCTACTATCGGCACTTGAGCTCGTTCCTTTGCACCACGGCTCCTGAGAGGCTGATATCAAGCAGCCGATTTGCGCGTCGTAGTGTTTAGCCGAGAAGGGAAGGAATTGCTACTGACACTGGGGCATTTATCGTAGCCTCTTTTGAGTGATGCTACTTGCAGTTGTAAATGAGGGTTGAAACGTGTAGAAATGTGATATCAAACATTCGGAAGACAAACTTGCCTATGGATGTCGAGAGGTTGGCTAATTGACCATGAACGAAAACAGCACACTTGATAGTCTAGGCATAGCATGCCAAAAAGTCTCCTTCAGATATGTCGGTCGTAGCTCTGCAGAATGTGTCTGGCCAAGATTACCAAAGAGGAACGTCGTGGTTTGACCATATCCAGCAGAGAAGCCACCAAATATCCCCAAGGTGGATGCTTTTTTCCAGTCCGCCAAGGCTGCGTTAGAACCGCGAAAGAGTTCCCTGTGCAAACGCAAGCACTCGCTTGCTCGAATCTCAGTTTCTCACTCTCTCTCTCTCGGGTGCCTGCCATCCGTCGATCGAGATCCTGTACTGAAAGTATTGTCATCAGAGAGTGATCGTTCGAAAGCCTTGTAACTTGCGAGGCCATGGCTCCACACCGTGTGAAGCTACCTGGTCCCGTGACAGATTGATGGTCAAACATGGCTATCGCTTTCCGAAATCATATATGGCGAGACATCGCGTGCCATTGTAAAATCAGCCAAGGCCGGAAGTTTCCTGTGGCTGGCTGAAATCGTCTCTGTGTCTTACATCTAGAGGGGGTGTTTGAGTGCGAGGTACGCACGCCACCGGGCCGTCCGTGTAGAGGAACGAGACATGATTCCCGGGAATCTGGTCGAGTGGTGGACTAGCTTCCGCCAGGGGCACACCAAAATGACTTGTAAGACATGTTCCAGCCGCGCCGCCCTCGCTTAGCCCTCTGGAGTGTATTCCAGCGCGAATGATCCTGCGGATAAGATGCCTGCATAGTCTCCACCGTGCGATTTCGTGCAAGGCTTTGCTGGCCGAGAACTCTGTTTTCGCTGTCAGTACAAGCAACCCTAACCCTGAGTCGTATGACGAAAAAGGTGGATGCAGAGGGGTGAACAATGAATCTCGAGGCTCTTCCACGGCAAAGTCTCAACTCGATTACCTGTATGGTCGGAGATGTTCCCTTTTGTTCTCTACAGTTCCAGCACTTTTAGTTCAAGACTGAAGACCTGTCAAGACCGTAACTGGATTGGCGAGCCTGGTAATGCCTTGGGCTGGCTGAGCGCGGATCTGGGCCGTCCCGAATCTTCTTGCTTCTCCACACGCTGCGCAGATGGCATGGAATGTATGTGGCCATGACAACTCGATAGTTCCCCGAGGGTTCTTCAAGTATTGGCCGAGCGTCATTCCTCGGATTGTTAGGGCCCGGCAGGTCGGGTCGCGGAACGGCAGGAAGGTTTCGCAAGACTCGGATGGCTGACCTAGTCAGCAGGGTGCTCCGGCTCCCTCAGCTGGCTTGAGACGGTTGACAGCCTGATGGTAATTAGCAGGTCTCTCTCTCTGGAATGTTCGCCCTAGAGTTGTGTTCCCTGATAGCTTCCTAGAGCTGCCCACCATCATGTTTGGTCTCGGGGATGCTGTAGGCGCAGAAGCTCGGTAGTAGGTATGGGTCTACTTTTCGTCATATTCTCGATTCGCTTTTGTCGAAGGATAGAATGAGGTTTTGTCGAACAGTGAACAAGAATTTGACGTTTCGATAGGAATGACAAACAATGACTGGAGATCAATTGGGATCGGCAAACGTTCCCTGGCAACCTGACGAGAGGCATTCAAGGGAGGAGGTCAGAAAGGGCTAACGGCGATGGGGTAGATCGATGGGGAGGGAGAGACATTGTGGCTGCTTGTCTCTTCTTTCCGCCTGTTTGCAGCTGCACAAACGTCCCGTCGGTGCTGGATAGGCGTCGATGTGATTCAGTTCGTATATACGTGCGGGTATGCTTCCCGGTCGATACAGATAGATGCAGAGACACGCGTGTAGCAACATCAGACATGTCTCAACTGTCAGCACCGTCAGCTGTCTCTCTATAAACCTGTTGCTTATTTGGAACCTGATTGGAGACTCGGGAGCTGATGAGACGGGATCAAGGAACGAAGCAGGACCTTCTTGCCGGGCTTTTGTTGTACAAGACTTGAGGAATGTTTGACTGACCATTGAAGTATGTCGGTGTCCACCAACATTCGAAGGCTTCTGCTCGAACTACGCTGACCAAGATTCGTGCAGGACGGAAGCTCGCCTTGGAAAGGGGCCTTGACGCGTTTGAATACCAACGTCATGTTGATGTCAGGGATAGGTCGAGTTGGAAACAACACCACACTCCACTCCAGACGATACCAGGAGACGAAAACAACACTAGGAATAATTGAATAATGACCATTCTGCTACCAGAAAAGGACAGGCGAAATCGGGAGCGTACAATGGGCTGCCTGCACATTGGAGAAAAGCTTGAAAATAATACTTGTCAAGAGCCGAGCACCAAGGTTTGTTTCTCGTCGCATAAACCGATAGAAAGAAGCAGCACCACGAGCTCAGCGCAGTTGACTTTCCGTTCCCAGCCAGCACATTGACCTGCTCCTACCTTAGAGCTGTCGTACTATTACCAGCTTTCCCATTCCTCGGTAGTCCTTGCTCTCCCGCCTTCCTCCGCGGCCGTTCGTCTGTTTCGTTCTTGATCCGGCGCGCCTCAAACGTTCGTACTTTCCACAACGACACGCCATTCAGCCGGTTCGGGAAAGCCTCAATGTACATCTTACCTTTGCGCAGCACGGGAAGGACGGGCTGGAAAATCGGACAAAGTCAGGTACGCAGAAGCGTCGCCGTTTTCGGTCAGCACGCCGTGTCCTAACCACTCTCCCCTCACGCCCCCTTCCCACGTTCCTGTCCTGCCGTCATCTTTTCTGGTACACCGTCTGACCTCCGCATTCGTATCTCCTCTTCCTCCCATTCTTACTCTCATCTCTGTCTCGGGCTCCCCAGGTTTTCCTACAGTCGACACCCTCACCGTGTTCAGTTTGACTGTACGAAGCCGCACAGTCCCTGGATCAGCGCGACGCATGTCAGATCGCCGGCTTGTCCCGGAATATCAGTCTGTATACGGTCAACGGCATATGCAAAACCCATCCATGGATGGAGGCGCTGACGGCCGCATGACTCTGAGACCATGTGACATTTTCCGAACCGCCTCACACAAGCCCTCAAACCAAACCAGAGAATTGGGAATGATGGACTAGGACAGCAGTTTATATCACACCCCGTTGTGTTTACGGTCAGGGCATACTGCATCTCGACCTTTTCGAACTCGGCGATCCAGGCAGGGCTTGGACGGACGTACCTTGATGCTTCCGGATGGACAGTCGCCCTGCAAGATTGCTGCACGTCAGGATGTAACCCAAAGGTCTATCCGAGCATCTCAAGGCCAGACGAACTTGCAGCGTCCACGCCCCCTGACCCGCCCATCGTCTCTGTTTGTGAATAGGGACATTTCCCCCTCTTTTTCTCCTTCGGTGGTCCCGGACCGTCACCGCTGGCTGTCGCTTGGTATCTTCCGCCTCCTCTAAGGTATAGGTACTTGCCAGTGAAAACGATCAGATCCATCACTTCTCTTTCGGTTCCCCCTCCCTGCCCCTCCTCCATGTCGGTGTGCGCAACCGCAATATCCCACTCCCTATGCCTCTGCATCCTACTACTTCCATACCTTCTCCGCTCCTCTCTCGCTACTTCCCCTGTCGTCTTGGACATTGCACACCGTATATTTCACTCCTCACATCGCCAAGATCAGCCCCCTTTTCTCCGGATCAAGCAGAGCCACTGAACACCATGATCTATGAATACTAGTGCTGGGCCCTCGCCAAATCAGGCCATCTCCTCCAGCCCGCTCCGTACCGTCAGATAGGGTGTCTCGATCGAACTCAACTCTAGCCTCTTTCTCATTTTGAACCTCGCTAGCCAGCCGCTTGGCCCATCGTCACCGCCGCCATCCCTCCCGAGTGTCCCAGGAGCCTGGTGGTCGGCCGACGGGCGCTCTACTACCTACGAAGCCTTCTCTAGCCTGTTTTTTGCCTTTGTCTTGACAGCGCTCGGCAAGCCACTCCCTTCTCTTCCGTTGAAATCTACCTAGGACAACGGGTGTGGGCTGCTGAAAATTAGCATTCATCACATCACAGGTCCAACGCCATGAACGCTTGTACAGAGCCTAGGCCTCTGAGCATCGAGTCCTCATCCCTCTTTGCAAGTATAATTTTGCAACGCTGCGCCAATAGTCTGCTTGGTACTTCTCAGCCCCCCCTGGCCCTCCATCTATCTCCTCTTCTCCACGCAAACGAAGGCCATGCGCTTAGCTACCAGGAGTGTCTTTATGTCGATCCAACTATGTGTTTGCGGACTCCATATCCTCCAGGACAAGAGGTGTTCTCTTTTCGCAGTCCGTCAGAGTGCGAGGTACAAGAGTCCCGCAGGGGTCGCGGGCCAGAAAGTGTATGAATTTCACGTAACAAGGAGGGACATGACACCGACGAGCCCACCTCATCTCTCTTGCCGGCGGCTTATCTCCCTTCAGCTGGCTTGTTCACCGTGCCCCGTCTACCCCTCGGCCCCATCAACGGCCGGTGCCTACTGTTAGAAGGCAGGCAGGCAACTCCTTTCTCCGCCAACCGGCCTACTGGCCGCCCGGGCAAGGAACTTGGATCTTGAGCCAAGGCACCTATCTGGGCTACGAGGCATTCAGGGACCTCATCAATGGTGGTATGTTCCCTGTCTTGCGTTAGTACATTGGGTCGCCGCGCACTCTCTCCGCCTCCTCCTCCGCCCAATGTCGCGCAAGCCCGACGGCCCAAAATCCCTAGCGTTGCTGCAAAGAATCGGCATCATGTACTCTTGGGGCTCGCCGTTGGGAAGAGGCTGCAAAAGCTGCAAAAGCTGCAAAGGCTCGGACACACACTTACACGCTTACCAACGGACGCAAAGACACTTGGAGTCTGACATCTCATTGCTGAGCTCCGACCTCGCCTGGCCTGCATCTATCAAGCACAGACTTCATGTGAGTAATTAGCTGCCATACAAACCCCAGACAACGCCTAGTCCATGGGTACCGCCGTAAGCGGCCGTCTGCTCTCTTGACCGGTTCGAATCCTGCCTGCCCTATGTACCGTTCCTTCTCGGCGACGGTGCAACGAGGCAGACGCGTGAGTGTACGTGTGTTATGCACGCTCGCGGCTTCCGCTTGGTTTGTCTCGTCGTCACGAGTGAATTTTCCATATTCCTTCAACCTCGTCGAGTCATCTTCCGATTCTGGCTCTGTTTTGGTGTCGTGGTTTGGATGCCTATGTCAAGGATGGCGTGTGTATTGTATTGTGTGTGACTCGAGTGTACCTAGTCGGTTCCTCGGACCACAGTGCTCGATAATGGCGAACGGCATTCTCCTTGCCCCTCCCCTGCCTGAGAGACAGGCGTGTATACACCACCCCCTTTGGCTCTCGCTCGCGCGCAGGTTTGTGTAACCAGGATCAACCCAATCCAAGGTCCCCATGAGCGTTGATTGCGGAGAGGGGCCAACCGAAGCCCGGACACCAATCATGGGCTCATCCCTTCCCCTTCTCTCTTTCTCTCGTTCGTTTTGGCCCGCCGCCGCGCGGGGAAAAAAAAAAAGGCAGGCGACTCGTCGAGTAAGAGGAGAGAACTGAGGTGAAGCGGCGAGGAGAGAGAGAGAGAGAGCACAAGAGAGGAGACCCGGGACTAGCGCCAAGGGTCCCCGAAAGCTCTTCCCTCTCGACAAATGGATTGGCGGCAACGAGGGGCCTGTCAAAGAGGAACTCGAAGTTTCTCTCTCGTCCACTCGTCCACCTCGTCCACTGGCCCCCGAAATGTAACTAGCTTGAACCCGGTTCGCCTCGAACGGCGCCTGTTCTTCTTCTGCTTCTCTCCTCTGGACTGGCAGGCTGGCTGGCTGCCCCTCCCCTCCTCCCCTCTTCGCCTCCTCCCGCACCGCACACGCCATACAAACCACCCATACAGACACCAGTGACCAGACACGGGAGACATATCGATAGAGACGCCATGTGGGAACGAACAATCGTGTCTTTCAGGTTTAGTGGACCCCCCAGAGTAAAATTTGAACATTGCAGATCTGGAGAGGAAAAAAAAAGTCCTTTGCTTCTATTGTGCTGTTGTATTGAAGCTCTCGTTTCCTCCTCCTCAAGTTCCGTCCTTGTTGGAAAACTGTTTTCTTCCCTCGTGATTCTCCCTGACAGGCTACTCTTTGTTCTTCTTCCTTTGTTCCTGAGGGGAGAAGGGGGGCGCAGATGGGGGGGCCCGAGGGGGCAGTTTAGGTTGGTTGGTTAGGATCCATCCCCCTTTGTGTTGGTTCGTTTTCCCAAGTACCGAAAGACACCAGCCCAGGCGCAGACGTAAAGAACAAAGAACAAGAAGAAGAAACCATGGAAAACAACAAGCGAAGATGTCTTTAGTTTGTTTGTTATTTCTGGACTTTTTTTTTTTTTTTTTGGGTACTTGTCCGCGGTGACGTTGACTCTTTTCTCCTTCTCTGCCGGACGCTTGAGCTTTGAGGGGTGATACCAAGCCGCCCATACTCAAAAACTCACGACCAAGCTCTTGGAAAACAGTATTGCTCATAAAAATAGCTGACGAGGAGAAAGAGAGCCAACACAATAAAGAAAATGGAAAAGAAAGAAAGACCGGCATACCATGGACCAAGCTACCTTACTTAGAACCTCAAACTAAGAGGAATGAATAATTTCACACCTCACACACCGGCAGTTCTACCACTTTTACTCTGGCCCCTCCATCTGGCAAATGCCTTTCCGGAACCCGAAAAGTCCCCAACAGCGTCGCCGCCAGTTTACTATACACTTTTGGACCAAACCCAACCACCAACAAACCCGTTCGTTACGTGCCGTGCCATTGCCGCCGGCCGCCGCGTCCCCATGAAGTGGAAACCTACTTTGACCATTGAACACTTACGTTTGGTTTTATCCCTTCCCGCAATAACAAAAAAAAAAAAACCTAAGGAACGCGCCGCGGACGGGCGGCCGAAACGGTTGCCTTTCCCTCCCCCCCCCCCCCCCCTCTCCCCATGCTTGATGCCGCTGTTCCCCGTGTGCCTGGGGTTCTGCGGAGTAGGAGGATAGACTGAGGCTTGGTTGTAGGAAAGGACGCAGGCAAAGGCAGGCTAGGTCCCCGAGTTAGACAGCATCGGCGGTCCGGCCCCAGGACTCTTTCTGTATGCGTACAGCAAACAACATATTTTCCTTTCTCCTTTCTTTTTCTTCTTCTTTTCTTACTCGTGAGTCTAAGTGAGGGGGTCATTGGAGGTCGAAGTGGAAGTGGAAGAGGGGGGAAAGTACCGTGCCGCAAAGGTAAACTCGGCGGCGGCACCGGCGGCCGCGGCAACAAGCGGTGGTGGCTCCTCATCTTCTTTCCCTCTTCCCCCGTTCCCATTTTCCCCTTACCCTTCTCTTCTCCCCTCCCTGCTTTAGGTAGGTAGGTTCCCGTCACCAATCATAAAAAAAAACATCAGTGCTGAAAAAACAAAGCTTCCCCCCATCCCCCCCCCCTCCCTTCCCCTCCACCAAGCGCGCGAACGCACGTTTATCGATATTAGAAGAAGCTTTAATCTGATATTAAAGGACGGGGAAACTACTGGTCTCGACTTCCTTATTATGTCCTGCTAAAGCGGAAGATCTGTCCGTGCTTCTCTCCCTTCAAAGCCTTAGTCGCCTCTGCGGCCTTTCCTTTCCCTTACCTTTAGCCCTTTTCAACCGTCGGATCAATATGACGTGTCACATATAGATGGGGGGTGGGACACATTATTTTTATGTTCCCTCGGGATTACGGACTTGGAGACAGGCGAGTAACGACAGCAAAGAGTCAAAAACATCTTCAGCAAACAACGTTGAAGCTTTGGCACAAAACTCATTCTTCCTTGCTTTGTTCTTTTTGGCTTGTAAGACCTCTGACAAGCGAGAAATAGGAAATAACCACAGACAATGGTGACAATAGTGGCAATGCTACGCTTGGCTTCTTAAAAGTGTGTTTTTCTGTTTCATTACTTTCTTTCCAAACCGCACACCACACCTTGTCGGGTTGTGTGGGTGTGTTGCTATGTGTGAGAGAGAGAACATGACAATCATGAGTAGAGAGAATCGTTGGAATGAAGTAGTAGTAGAAAAAAATAACCTCGGAATTTTTTGTAGCCCTCGCGGTGCTGCCAACTTCTGACTTCTGCAGAACGAAAAACACAACATGACATGACGGGGGGTGGGGAGGGAAAATAATAAAACGCATCCGATTCATGTGGGATGTAGATAAAAATGATGAGGTTATTGTGTGATATCTTTGCCGCCCGGTTCCTTTGCATCGCTTGCGCGATTTCGCCTTCGTAATACTCTCTCAACGTTTGGGATACTAGTAAAGATACGATAAAATGAAAAAAAAAAACAAGGTACGCAGCGGTTTTGACATGAAAAATATAACACTCCAGCATGTGTGGCGTGTCGGACAATGGGTACTAAAATGAGTAAAAAGGCAGGACAGAAAATCAAAAACAGACGTGTGCCGTGAGGCAGACCAATCTTAACCCTTTCCGTTCCTTTGGGAAATGACTGTGTACGAAAAGAAAAGGTGTAGAACAAAGCAAATAAGAATGCAAGGACCAGTTTCCCGGATCTCGGGAAACCCGCGTATGTGGTATGCTCAAGCAAAAAACCTCCCACCATTTCCCAACCTCAGCCAGCCCCCAGCAAACACCAAAAAATCGTAAATCAAGACGATGCTGACCGTGGAATTTATTTTTTTGGCTGATCCTGGAAGCCGTTCCCGCCAATTTCCCCCTCCATCATGGAAACTCACTTGCTACAGAAGCTCATGCCTGCCTGCCTATGCCTGTCAAAGACCGATGTGCGTTTCCCATGAACTTTGTAATGTATGCAACCTGAGTTAAATCGCATGGATCTCTTGACGTCGTTGCCGCTTTCGCCGGCATCGCTCGCAATAATCGAGGTGGAAGCGTAGTCTCCAAGGCTGTCGTGTTGAGAGATTTTCCAAAGCGAAGAGAGTACCTGGCCAGCAGATCCATTCCTATTTGCGTCGGACTGAGGCGGTCGATATCCGCGGAATAATTAGGTTCCCCTGAAGACGAAGGATCACGCTCTCTCCCCCTACATGCGCCTCATCTCCTCACTTTCTCACTGGAGGACGGTTCAGCCTTCCCAGCATGTTCCTGTCAATGTCATTTGGAGTCGTGTCCACCAAGTTATTCAGGCTCATAACCGAGCTCGAGGATGCTGCGGGTGTGGAGGAATTGCTTTGTCGCTGGGTCGCTGCCGCGGCTCGCTCGTCTCCCGTCTGCGGGTGAGGTACTGCCGCCGGCTGTCCAGGGCTATGTCTAGCCGGAGGCGCTCTTGGGTCATATCCGGGATGACCGCCTTGCGAGTAGCCCATGTAGCCTCCCGGGCTGCTGTGATTCGAGCTCGAGGCTGGTGAGCGACGTCGAGGGTCGTCTGCAGAGTTCGGATCGGGTGGCGGAGGTCGGAGCTCGTCAACTTCATCGTCCCTCGGCCGCCGCCTTCCACGCTGCGCATCGTAGGGCGAGTAGCCGCCCGTTGGAGAAGGGAGTGGTTGTTGGTAGTAACCGCCGTTGCCAGGCTGAGGGGGATAACCCTGGGGGCCCGGTGGCGGAGGCAGCGAACCCGGAGGTAGAGGCTGCCCGTAAGCCCCATAGAGCGGCGTTCCCGGTGGAACACCTCCCTGGATGGCCGACACGGGCACAAATGCAGTCGAGCTAGACGAAGATACGGGCTGGAATATGCACTCCTGGTTCATCCTGCTGCAGTTTACGCATTTGCCGCCAGGCGCACTCTGATAGCCGCTGCACCGAATCTGAAGCATTCCAAATTAGTCTCAAAGAGTTCCTTTGTCGCATCGCTTTGGGGGAGAAGTACCTTTCTCTTTCTGCAGTACCTGCAAGCTATAGAGGTTCGTTGTCTTGGGGCAGCTTGCTGCATGGGAGGGCCTCCTTGACCGTAGTCGTATCTCGGTGCGCCTGGTGGGTAGTCGTATCGTGGACCACCAGGGCCAGGTGGAGGGTAGTCGGCGTAGCGACCCGGAGGAGGCGGGCCTTGACGGTTGTGATACTCCTGATAGTAGGGGTCGCCATACTGCGGCGGAGGCTGGCGATTTCTGTAGTAGTCGTCCCTTCCATCTGGCGGGGGAGGATAAGTGGGAGATCTGGGGTCACCCGGGGGTTGCAACGGCGGCAGTTGCGGCGCATGACCACCCGGTTGCGGCGGCGGGTAGCCGTTAACGGAATTCGGGGAGGCGCTGTAATTGCTGGCGCGCGGATCGGCGCGCGGGTCACCCCGTGGATCGCCAGGGTAGGACCTCGGGTAGGCTGGTTGGCCGTAGGCGCCGTGGGGATCCTGAATGGAGGGAAGTGTTACTGGTGCGGCCATGTTGGGTCTATGATGTCTGTCGTCGTGGTATCTTGGGTCTTCGGGTGTTCCCACGGGAGGAAGTTGGTGTCGACCTTCGTCTTCTCGGTGTGTAGAAGGCGGCCCTCGTCCTTGCTCCTCTGCCATGCTCTGGTTGCGGCGAGTCCACCCGGATGCCGCGACTGAACCTGCACTCTCGTCGCCGCGCGATGCTATCGTGTTGGCGAGCAGTGGGTGTCGTGGAGTGGTGTTTGTAGTTAGTGGTGTGGTTGAAAGGGGCCCTTGAGGCGAGATGCGATAATGGCCTGCGCGTCAGGTTGGCCTATCTGTTGAACCCTGCTATCAAATAATTCCGACCAAGCACGGGAAGGGCAAGAATCATGACCAAGCGGGCTGTGGCGGATAGAAGAGGGCGCGACCAGCCAAGTCGGTTGACTCGAGAAGCGCACGCGCACACAGAATGGTGGCGGTGGTGGGGGGATTTTTGGAGTCGAGTACAGATAGCGGGTGTCGTATAAGCCGTCGGAGAGCGCGGGCGCAAGAGTAAGCAGCGGCAGCTCGGTGCGTGAAAGGTAAGTACGGTGAGATTCGACAACGGGGCGGTACGGATGTTGGACCGCGTGGCTGGAATGATTAATTTTAAAAGTGGCGGCGGATTTGGCAATGATCCGACTCTCACAAAGATGATAGCCGAATAAACGTGAGTGAATGCGTCTTTGAGTAGTGTCGCTGTTGTCGAGGAATGAAAGTGAGGTCAGGTTGGGATCATCAAACCGAGTAAGTCAGGTACTACTAAGTAGGAGACTATCCCGGAGTGTCGGCGACTTGTGTTTTGCCGGTGAGAGACAACAGTTGCAAGAGCAGCAGCAACGGAAGCAAGCAATTGATTGTGCAGACGGTGAAGCTTCTTAGGATGAAGGTGTCGATGGTGACGAGGACGATGTTGCGGTCCCTGTTTTCCCTCTTCTTCTTCTTCTTCCTCTTTTTTTTTAATGGCTTCTTTCTTCCTTTCCCTATTCAGTTTCTCCTTCCTTGCGACGGCAGAGAACCTAAAAGCGAGAGGAGGGGTTTGCGATGCTGTTCCGATGAGATAGAATGATGGATGAGGATTGTATGCGCGGTCGGTCGGCAGGTTGAAAGGGCAGAGAGAGCCAAGTCAGAAAGACAAGGAGCGACAGGCGCAGACAGCTCGAGGTGAGGTTGGAAGGTTTGTAAACGGAAAGAGAGGTAAGAGAGAAAGGTGAGGTAAGGCAGGCGAGGCAGAGCAGGCGCAAAGGCGGGTAAAGTAATGTAAAAAGGGTAGGTAAGGCCCAGGTTGGCGGTGGAGTGGCAGGAGAGGGATTGTGCCAAAGATGTAAGAAACCAAGAGAAGAAAGAGGCGCTACTGCGTGAGGTAGAAGTATCCGTACCTTTGACGAGTACCCCGTACCGCCTCTACCGTACCGTACCGTACCTTACTCCGTATCTAGCTACCTTGCTGTGTACTTGTAGACAGTAGACCACCTTGGACCATGGGACCAGCATCCGTACTCTGGGAACTTGGGACCTTGGGACTTGGATGGGCATGGAGCGGTGCGGTGCGGTCGGTACGGGGGGTAAGGGTAGGGGAAGGGAAGGGGAAGGGAAGGGAGGGAAAAGGGAAAGGGAAGGGGAGGTACCGCAGCATGGTACCCTCTCATCCACTTTCTGGGACGAAAGTGCCAGGGAAGACGCGGTACAGGTACCCATGTCCATGTCCCAAGGATCTCATGGATCCCACCCAAGGTCCCAAGGTCCCAAAGGTCTCAAGAGTCAAGCCAGGGAAAAAAGGCGTGCGCTGAAGTGTGGACACTGGGACACTGCCCTGGGATGGGAACCAAGAGGGTAAGGCAGGTACGTACTGCATGTATCGTGTACATGGGATGCCAGCCTCGAGTCTCCTCTCCGAGGTACGTATCTTTCCACTCTTTGCGTGTGAGATGGGTGTGGCTCACCTTCCCCTTCCCCCTTCTTCCACCCCTCCCCCGGCCCAGGGGTGTGTGTGTGGTGGAGGAACAATACCTGATGGATTGATGAAGAGAGCATGGGAACAGGATGGCGGAAGGGCACCCAACAGCAGGGCCACAACAGTAGTGTAGTAACGGAAGCAGAGAGAGAGAGACAGCAGCAGGGCAGATATGCGGACACTCACACAACCTGCAAACTCACACTGTCTCTCTTGCTCTCTCATCTCGCTCACCTCACTTGCTCACTCACTCATTCTGACCCTATGCTTACTCTTATTTGCTTTTGCGCTTCCTCACACATACTCACTCACACACATCTCACATCTCACAACCACTGACCTACTATTGAGATAATGCTGCGTATGCCAGACGGTATAGCGAGGTACGAAAAGACCCCGCACCTATGCTCTTCAAATGCCCACACGCCGGATACGCCAGACGACCTGGCGGATGCTGAAGTGTGGTGAGGCAAAGGCAGTGTAAGGCAAGGAAGCGTGCCGCACCGTAACCTCCTCGACAGTCCCGTTGCCGCTGCGCAGGGAATCGGACGGCATGCGCGTCGAATCTGAGTAACGTCGCTCAGATGGCCAAAACCTGGTGTTGGGGGGCGAAGTAATTTTTTTTCTTTGTCTTTTCTTCTTGGGTCTTGTTTTTGGTGTGCCTTCACTCTCTTGGCCCCTCAAGGTGTTGTTTGGTAGTGAGGTTGGCGATAGTCAAAGGACGACTGTAGGCACTCGACTCGATTTCTTCCTTGACTGATGTTGCGGACCATAAAGGGTCTCTTAGGAACTTTGGATGGTAAGTAACGTACTCGGAGACCATATGACACGAAGACCTTGAGGTACCGACCGCGAGGAGCCACATCAAAGTTGCAGCCTTATTGCCGGTCGCTTGTTGTCTATTCGAGATTGAGTTGCAGTGCTCCTGTTTTGTCCTGTTCTAATGTCTTGGTCCAGCGTGCGGTGTGCAATAAACACGGGCGGTTGTATGCGAGATGGAGGTAAAATGGCAGTCGTTCCATGATACTACTCCTGGATGCAACCTTGGCCACTCCACCCGGGGAGTTTGCCTCTACTGGAGTTAGGCAGCGCACTGTCGAAGATGGGATGAGATATTGGTAGGGAATAGTACGGCTGAGTGACGGCGATAGCTGGAGAGGAGAGAGGGGAATCATCCTGAAGCAACCACCCTCAGACAAAAGGCACGCTGTCCGGGCAGGGCTCAGAACACGCAGGGTGTAGAAGATGTAGGCCCGGGGCCGGGCCCGGGCCCAGGTTCAGGTACGAGGCAAACAGGGTGCCAAACCTCGGGTACCTTGGAAGACGGCAGTGTGCGGTGCGGGTGCGGATAGGTGGTTAGATGATGGGATCTGGATGGAAGGGTTGGTAATGCGGCTTGGGGTGCAGTAAGGTAAGGTAGATGATGTCTGAAGAACTTCCGCTGATGGTGGCGATGACGACAGTATCCATACCTGGGTGTAGCAGTCCTGAACATGGAGAGGATGAAGACGGCCGCGAAGAGAATCAATCTCTTGGCCAGCAGAAAGGTAAGGTATATCAAAGAGTGTGAGCGTCTGCAACAAAACTTATCGGCGCGCCAGACAAATGGTCACCTGGTACCAGTGAGATGCAATTGACCACGACATTCTCTTCTTGTTCCTGGTCCTACTCCTTGCTCCTCCTTCTCCTGGTGCCTTTGCATTTCTTACCTTGTCGCTGCTGCTCCTATTTTGCCAACCCGAAAGCCCTTGCGCCATTCTACCTATACCTGCAAGCTGCGCCAGATGGGAATGGGATGGGAATCTGCTGTCACTCACTCCTACCGCACACAACACACACACACACACATATACACCCAGGTACCAAGACAGACAGACACACACACACACACACCCCTCCCCATGGCTCTCGCTCTCTGTCTCTCTTTCTCTCTCTCTCATCATCGCTCTGCTTCCGCCCTCCCTCTGCCCCCCCTTTCACCCGTCTCTTGCTCGCCGTATGTACTGCGCATGTGCTCCAGGTTCTAGTTTCCGTACATACACCCCCTGCTCCCACCACACATTCAGAGTGTGGATGGCGCAAAGTGGACCCGAGCGGGAATGGCACAGCGGACGGATCATGTCGCACCGCCCAATGGGTGACTTTATCGTGGGCGGGAGTATCCCCTCCCTTCCCCTTAGGTCCCCTTCTTCTACCTAGGGGCCGTGGTCTTGCTCCAACACCGGCGCCGCCTCCAGCTGGGGAGCTGCCTGCCTTTAGTTCCCCGTTACCAGGTACGTACTGTGAGCCCGTGGTAAGATATTGTCGGTAAAATAATCGATTTTTTTTGCAGCACCACCTACGCCGTACTGTGCAGTTACGGATACGATACCCTGCCATCATCCACCGCCTCCAAGAGCCCACACCTTGCCGCCCATTTGCAGAAATTAACATGTTAGCAGACAAAAAGAAGGGAGAGGAGGAGGAGGAGGAGGAGGAAGAAAGGGAAAAAAACCACGCAAGGACCCGACAATTGGAGGGCAGAAGCTGAGCTGCCACCACTACTACTACCACTACCACTACTACCACCACCACCACAAACCCTCCTACCAAAGTCAGAAAGTCAAGATACCAAGGTGCAAGGCAAGACAAGACGAAAGGTACCGCCGGCGGGGTGGAAAGAAAACGGCCGGGCATTAGGCCCTTTTCCCTCTCCCTTCTCGCCTGCCGACAACAAGCCAACCCATCGAGGTAACGTCAGCTACACAACACCGGCTTAACTCGACACTAGTGCGCGCAGCTAGGTATCTAGACTTGAACAAGTCCAGCTGGCCCTCCTCGGCGTTAGCCAACCAGATCAAGATTTCGAGACTCGGCTTCTGTTCTGCTCTGGGCTCTTTGCTCGCTTCACCTGTATCTGTTTCAGTGTCTTTTCCGTCCAAGGACCGAGGGCGAAATAATCACCTTTTTCCAGACGTAGGACGGCACGTTACGACGCTCGAGGCAAACAAAACGGCCCGAGAAGAAAATTTCTTGGTTCCTCATTGAGCCCGGCTGTAGTGTCCCAAGGGATGGGTGCTCTGCCCCAAACACACAGTTCAGCGTGTTATGTCCCATGTCACCCCAGATCTCCAATGCCCATGCGAAGCCCCCCAAAAAAAACTAAAAAAAAAAAAAAAAAAAACTAAAAAAACTTCCAAAGCTGTGCAATGGCAAACAACGAGGCGAGTCTCGGGATAAGTGCGTAATCGATTCCCAGCGACTCCTGATATGGGCAGCTTTTCTGTCTTAACCTGTCTTCTTTGGGGTAGGTATGCTGCCATGCCAAATTCGCAAAATAGTCCTCTGCAGCTTTCCCTCGCCAGTCGCAACATCTCAATAAATATCCAGCCAAGAAGCCGAAACAGGCACTGGCAAAATCATACAAGACCACCGAATATGGTTGCATAGGTAGGAGAGATAGAGGAGAGTACGGCATGGTTGAACAGAGAGGTACGGTGAGACAAAGAGAAAGTGGCACAAAAACAAGAAGAGTCCCTCGTCTCTCCAAACCCAATAGCCATTTTGTTTGCCCACCGGTGGTGGGAAATACTTCTGAGCCATGACGGTTATTGCGGGCCCTCGCCGTCAATGCTATCACTTGGGTACCCGAGAGAACGACGGATGGCGCTCCGCCCCCCGCCCCCCTTCTTCCTCCTTCGTCATACCTAGCATGGCTCCGGCTCGCGCCGGATCGTTGAATTCGGATGACCTCGTGACAAAGAAGGAGCGCAGTCTGGGGTTCCGGCAAAAACGTATCAAGAGTAACAAAACAAAGGATCGGCTGCGTACCTGCGGTCGGCGGCTCGTACTGGGACCGCAGGCCCAGGTCTTCGTGGCTTGGAAGATCAATTAGCACAAGAAGGTAAGGGTCCGTCGAATTGGCCGCTCTGGTGATTCAGATTCGTTGCCGCGAGTCTGTTGTCACTTCACTCTGAAGTAATGCTCCGTCGCCCAGGGCCTAAAACTTCGGGTGTTGTCCGAGTTAGACCGTGTGCTCTGTCCGTCATGGGTGGGCAGATGGTCAGAGGGTGGTCAAAACGGGGAGATATTTTGCAAGGAGCCATCTCGAAAAACAGCGTACAAGCATGTATTATTGAAATCGGGCTTGGTGTATCCGTATGCAATGGCAAACTGGCACTCCGTGTCGCGAAGGCGGGTTCCGTTGTATCTATGTTGCTGAAAGCCTTTTCCTATCCAGGTCGCTGATAGTAGTACAGCAGGCTGTGCCTCGTCTGGGCAGCCACTGTTGGTGCACGCTGTGGGATGGAATCGCCTTTCGTCACATATCGAACAAGGGGCCGTAGCCTCGAGGACTCCGATAGATAGGCAGAACAAACAGTGCAGTGGCTCAGAGTGTCGAATTTCTCTGCCTCAAGAACATCGACTGAGTTACCATTTCCGAATGTCGTAACTCCATTTGTTCATTCGCATGCCCCTTACTTCCTTTGGCTTAACTGTAGTCCAGGTTGACTCGTACAGCCCTCCCTCGGTAGCTCGCGCCCCCAGTTCTGGGTCTGCCCTATTGGCGGCTGGCAGTACAGGGTATCTTAGGTACGGCCCTCGCCGGTGTTGTCCGTGGGCCGGCGACGTGGAAGAAAGTGGTGGAAGATGTGGAGTGCCGCACCAAACAGGGAAAACGTGCGCCTTGGCTTGACTGGCCGCGTCTAATCCCGTGTCTGAACCCACCAGCCCGGGCGGCGGTCGCAGATCTGGCCGCAGGCAAGGCGAGCAGTGTGTGTGTGTGTGTGTGTGTGTGCGGATATTTTGGCTTGCTGTTTGAAGACCAGCCACGACTAGTCGAGGGGAGGATACAGCAGCACCTCGGATACCGATCCTGGCCGAAGAAGCTGCCCAAAATCAGTCGCTGGCTGCTGCTGTGTGCGCCATTGTCTGACACCTGCGGTGCCTCCGCCACCCCTACCCTGCCTGCCTGCTTGGAACTGGGAGTCAGCATCATCCGAGAGTACCTCATTCGTACATTCATCTTGGCTTCAGATGAAATGCAAATGATCTGTTTCATGCCATCAAAGACGAGAAACTGCCCTACTACATACATTGTGGAGCTGTGATGGTTGTCTTAAGTCGAAATGACAAGGTGCGACGAAATCTTCTGCGCGACATTGAATCTAGGGTGTTGTTCTGTGGAGAGGACACGAGGGTTGGAATGCCAGTCCACGCATCCCATCTGTTGCCTTGGTAGGGTCTCTGTTCCTACCACGCAAATTAGATCCTGGTGTCTTGTATTTCTAGGAGGTGTCTCAGCGCGGGACGCTCCTCTCGCCTCGTCTAAGTCTTTGTGATGCTCGATCTCTGTACGCCCACGCAGTAAAAAACCTCTGACGCAACAGTCTTAGCCTGGCTGAGGGCTGTTTGTCACCAGCTACTGCACTTGCAGTGGGCGTGAAATGAGTCTGTATACGTAGCGTGGGCTCAATACTGAGCCGCAGTGGCCACGCATTTTGCTAGACTGACGGCAAGCATGACCGGACCGAGCTTAAGGAATCACGTAGCCGTACTTAAAGGTCGAGGAGACTAGGTTGAGCGGAAATGTCAGGCAAAGTCAGTCCAGTCATAAAGCAGAACAGCTGCCCAACTCTCACGGGTTTCGCGGGAGGACCGCAGCACACGCGCGGACGGGCAAACCTTGGCATGCCCGCGTTTCTCCGTGTTGCGGATCTTGCCGTGGAACGCCGACGGGAGGCGAGCTTCTGGGTGCCGTAGCCGGGGTCTCGTTGCCTCGAAGCCCGTGAACTCCGTCGCAGTAGAGTGTACGAATGATAACGGCGGTGCGGAGGCAAAGGCACAGGGCAAACCTGGGAGGAACCCAGGGGAGCTCTCATTTTATGCAATAAAAAAGAACCCAGTTTGATGCAAAGTCGACTGGGCATCCCAATTTCGGGTACGGTCATACGAACGCGTTGAGTCGCGTCTCAAGGCACGGCCCAGCTGACGTTGGAAGACCGGATCCAGTGGGATGGGCCTGGAGGACGCGGGTCGCGATGTTGCGGTTGGGGTGATGGTACTCTGCATCCGTAGAGAGTCAGAGACTGATTGAGATGTGAGTATGCAGACGCGATGACCACAACAACACTGTTGTTGCGCAGACGTATCCGTGGCTGATTGTGATCGGTACGTATACAAGGGGACTGCAATGTCGAGTAGGGTAGGTATGTACTGAGTCTCCGTACGGGTACCACCACCACAGCAGTAGCAGCAGCAGCACTGGTAACAAATCCCTGCCTGGCTGCTAGCTGCGTGAGCCTGCGTCACAGCGCTTCGTGGTCCTGTGATGTCTTCTCCCTGCGCCTCGCCGCTCCATGCTTGTTTGTGGGCAGCAACGGAATAGATCAACCAACGGGTCTCGATCGGAACGAACCCCCGTCCACTCAGGTGGGCTGAGACGCTGAGGAATCCATGTGTAAGGTGGTATGCATCCTGGGCTTCTTCTGCCAAACGAGTGGCAGCTAGCGCTCTACGACAAGTGAACTGTGAGCGTAGTGGTATGCCAGGCTCCCGAAACCCCAAAACCACTCAAACCATCATGCCCTTGTCGGCATCATCAACTCCACAGTAACCCGGGCGGGAAATCTGCGGTAATCGGGTTTCACATATACCAGACGGCGTATTTTATCGAGTCCTTTATCAACGAATGACTGAGAATTAAGCCAACCAGGAGCGTTCCGATTCAGTGCGATGAGGTGGGCTAGGATGACCGTTCGACGCCCAATATTCCATAGCAAAAAGTTGTTGAGTTGTAGCAAAATCGAGTCCAGGGTGCTGAACTCGCTCTGCCAGACTGCATCGTCGCTTCGGCCGTGAATGGCTGAAGCCTACCTTATCTTTCGGCAGGTCGCGCGATGGCCCGCGTTCGGCTGTAGGAGCCAAACAGAAACCGTTGCACTCGATTTGTTCCTCTCGTCAGGGGCGTTGTTGATAATCATACTCTTTTGTATGGCTCATGATTACCTAGGGAAAGAAACGGCAAGCTTCAGTAGGCCTCGGCGTGGTGTCTGATTCAATAGTGCGAGGTGCCCAAACTGAGCCGGAAGAAGCAATTTCTGGCCAAAGACGCCAAGGCTGAAAGAAGAATAGCTGGAGTTCGATGATCGATGATGCCAGGAGGAAGGTAAAAAGAAAGAAGAAAGAAAAAAAAAGGATACCGCGCCATTCGCGATCGAATACCTTCTGGTTATTTTCCAGAGTCAAGCGACCGAGCGATGTCGCAAATCTCTAATGTCCTTTGCCTTGGTCCGAGATAGCCAATTTGCGACTGTTGTGAGATTCTCGAAAGGGTGGGCCCCAATTTGCGTCTACCAGTGATCGCTTGTCCTTATCCTGTCCAAGGATCACTGTGCAACGGCGCAAATGTACTTGCCAACGTGAATGATCGATAGTCGTTTTCAATTTCGTACTGTGCTTCGTCCAAAGGGGAGAATTTCTTCTTCTCAGCCTGGTGGATCGATTGACAGAGTCGTCTGTTGTCAGAAGTTGTTGCTGCTGACGACTACTTGGGAGACAAATGCCATGCCTCCACACCAATGACGATAATCAGCGAGCTGTTGGCCGAACTTGCACAGTACGGAGTACAGCTCGACAGATTAATCGGCGGATCATGTTCGCATCAAGACCGTGCCCTTGGCAGAACTCTCTTCTTTAACTGTTCTCGTTGGCTGACGCTGTCGTAATGATGCGCGTTTGTCGTTGACCTTGTCTTCAGCTCTCGGCTGGCTCTGTTTCTTTGGATTGATCAATGCCCGTTTGGCCCACTGCTCTGCAAGCTTCCGGCGAATATCATGGCAATGGATGATGATGGGCCGGTCAGCAGGTTCGCCCCTCAGTAAGCCCAGGGGGTAATGGGCCAGGGCACCCATCCTGCACCACTGAGATGCCGCCCGGGTACCCTCTCCTGAGCTCTTGTCTGGGCCCGTGTTGCTTCCAGGCCGCGTGCGGATGGAGCCATGTCCCCCCCATCATGATGCCTGCCAGCCCCCCTGCTCTGTCTGCCCTGGCTGGTGTGCCCGCACTTGTGGTCGCTCTTCCGGGCTGGTCGGTGACCCAGAACTGGGACGGGAACTGGCGGTAATCTGACAGCGAAAGCTGTTCCTACCCCAAGTCCTGGTGGAGCAGGTATAGAGTGTGTGGAACCGCGCGGCCGACGTGGAATGGCCCAAAGGCTCCCAGGATAACGGGCTCTTGGGAACACTTACGCCACTGGTACGGGAACGGCTCTGCGCTCCCCAACTGGGCTCACTGTCTTGCTCGCCCGAAATCTCCAGTTTGCTCTGAATCACGTCGAACATGGGCCAATGAAGTGCGTTACCAGGAAGCAAGCAGGCTAAATGAGGTATTAGCATTGGCATCATGTTCAAATATAGCCCTGGCGTGCGCGGACTCACCACATGGTTTTATAAATTGTCGAGGAATGGCAGCCAGCCTGTGTATCATTCCGCACTTCAAAGCGATCTCCTAGAGATCGAAACATCTGTTATTTTGACGGGCAGGTAGGAAATCTGGACAGGACGGGCACGGCATGTTTGGCGTACCTGCTAGCCGAGTTGCTGCTGACGAACGTCCGCCCACTTCCATTCTTCTCGTCCTGCTCGCTCGATCGGTCTGTTAACCTTGGCGGCAAGTCGCGAAACGAATTGAAGAGGTGGATATGTCGATTGTGGGCAACCATAAAGAAGACGGCGAGCCGCGATAGCTGTGGCTCGATGTTCCCAAAGGGTATGTTGCCGTGCCTCGTGGTTGCGCACAGTGGCATTTGATGTTTGGGGGCTAGCGAGTGCGTCCACCAGTGTCCCGTCCCATCACATCCGGGCCAACCCACAGGTGATCCCCTGCTGTTCCGTCACAGTTGGTGTGGTTGGTAAAGTTGAAGTTAAAGGCGGTCGGGATACCCTGTCTGTTTGTCCATGTGTCTGAACAGATGAAATCGATGCGACGCTAAAGTGTGTAAAGTGTGTGACGGTGTGACCTGGTGCATGATACACAGCGGGGTTGAGGCCTTGAAGGGGTGATACGTGAAGCAGATGGGACGGGCGGGAACTCCCACAGCGATGCCATGTGCTTGTGGCCAGCACCATGTCGGCCGAGAGCGCGTCAACGGTTTTGGCACTTGGCTTTGATGTGCAAGGATCAGCCTGGTCCGTCGGGCCCTGCTGACTTGTGAGGTTTTGACGATATTATAGCCACGATAGAAGGCGGGGCGGGGCATGGTGCTGGTGTGCGAGAGAAATTGGCCAAACCCACGACACTTGTTAAGTACCAATCAAGAAGGCGAGCAACAGCTATCTGGTACTGAGGTGAGATGAGTTTCGGCGGTCAGATATCGTCGTAGTGGAAGAGAAAGCGTTGACATTGGAGATGGATGCGAGATATTAGTTCTCCCCGACACATGCGCAAGGCATCTCTAGACTGAGTCGGAGGAGAAGTAGGACAGGTACCTTGGCAGACTCGGACAAGAAAGACCTGGGGAGGTGCTTGCCCTCCTCTGGTATCGACCAACTAGAAGGAGCCTTGGAGTTGCCTTCTTATTTACCTGCCTTCGTCCTCGGATAGGTTGGTGCCTTCCATGATGAGCCTGCCTGTGAATCGAAATTGAATGCGGCGGGTCTCCTCTTCATTGCCAGATCTCGGGAAGGGAAGGAACACGGCGGATGAGTCGGTGCATGCTCAACGTGCCTGCCTAAAGTACCCGCCTACCTTACCATCCAAGAAAGAAGAATGAGACACGGATACATAACGTAAGTACCTTACTATCCGTCAGGACCTTCAAGTTCGGGTCATCCCAGGAACTCGGAGAGGATCATCATCAAATCAAACAGGCGCGGGCGCATGGCTAGTCGGAGTATTCCGTGGCCGGGACGGTGAATAGAAGGCAAGGTAAGGCAAGGCAGGTAAGGTAGGTGTGCATCACTGGGCACATACCTTGGTAGACATTGCTGCCATCCTCGCCTTCCAAATAAGCGACTTGGATAGCGCGATCGCCTCAATTAAGGTCAGGTACCACGAATCATGAAACTCTTTTCCGCATCGTGAGCTCCTTCCGTTCATCGATTAAGGCGCACAACAAGGGAAGGTAGGAGGACAAGGCAAAAAGCCGTTGGTACCTGCCCAGATACCGGGCGCAGGCGTGACAGGTAGGGTACCTTCCCATAGGACTGGGTGAAGGCGGGAGCGTCGCGTCGATCGGGGTTCTTTGCCCGTCTTCTTCGGAGCTGGCCCCGTCTTCTCAGCGAATAGGCGATTGGGCAGTGGTGAAATTTGCCTTGGGGTCCCTGTTTCCCTTTCCTTTTTTTTGTCCTTTTCTCCCCCCTTCCCTCCTTCCGTTTTCCCCCCTACACGTTTTGGTGAGAGAGATCCCTCCCACCCTCCTCTGAGGCTCCTTCTTCCATCTTCCCCTCCCCCTCCTCCACATTAGATCACGTCGCTTTAACTTTCTCAGCTTCTTATCCATCATCCTCCAGGGCTCTCATCGGGCCATCCTCATCGCCGCCCGTTGTGTCCAGTCCCTGTCTCAACGGTTGTTCCAGCCTTCCAGGGAATCCTTACTCATCTTGCTTTTCCCACCTCAAGGTCCTGCCCTGCGTCATTGCATCTAGATCGGTGAGCATCGATATTCTCTTCCCCTCTAACACCATTTCTTTGGCACTGGGCTGCGCCATTCCTCCGATCCCCCTCCACACTCACTTCGATCAACCTCAAGGCCATACTCCGGACGACGCTTCTTCGTGCCCCTCAATTTCTCCCTCACTCCGCCCCTCTGCCCCTCCGACAAACGCAAAACTACCACGCGGCCGCGATGCCCCAATTCTGGGTCGACCGAAGCAGCCCCGGTACCACCAATGATTGGGTCTTGCCATTTTACCCCATCTGGAGCTCGGCTGTGACCCATCGACGAGTTATTTGAATGCGAAGCCGACATCCTTGGTCCAACACGCTGTGACAGGGGGGCTCACGAGCTACACTCTCAATTCCGCTGGTCTGCGGGAGCAAATCGGCGCACGTTCTTCCAATCTTCTTTCACCACCCATTCTCGAGTCCTATGTCCTGACCCATCACTCAGCCTGCCCGCAGACCAGCCGCATCAGAAATGGCTTCCTGCTCCGTACCGGCGGTAACACCCTACCAGTGCCTGCGCGCCATTCGCCAATCATTCGACACTCCTGTCAACCTACCCTGCCATGCCAGGCCAATGTCATGTCTTGCACCCGTTCCGCCGCTATGATTGTGGCGCAACTGTTCAAACTATCGCCTCCGGCGTCATTCTCTTGACGCGAACCGAGCTGATGGAACGCCGACTATCCGTCCGCCAACTACCGGCTAGCAGACCCGCTAAATACGGTCTGATGTTGGGAAGCCTTTACTCTGGCATGACGGGCGACCGACACGATGCCATCCAGCGCACCAAACCTGCAGCCCACTCACCGCGCACGCCTACGGATAAATTACCTACCTATTCATCCCATCTGCACGCAACCCAGCACTCTGTCAGAGCCCAGCAGGCACTAGACCTGGCGTTCTTAACCAACCAAGGTACGGTTTCCAACAGATCTACGATGATCAGACGTGGGCAAGTACTGCTCCTCGGTGGGTTTAAGCATACCCTGCAGCGCGCGCGTGCGAAACAGAACACCCGCCCGTGCCGCCTTCTCCCCCTCACCAAGAGAGTCTCATCCTCTGGGCATGGTTTGATCACGGTCGACAATGACGAACTCGAAGCAGCCGCGCATCCTCCACTACTGGCGGTGCAAACATTCCTGCAACCAATTCCTACCAGTACGAGACGTGAAGATGGTGCGACTGCGTTTCCGACCCCGATTCCAGAGAGCGACGCATCGCGTCAATTGGACAAATATTGGTGAAGAACCTGCCTTTGTTCTCCCGCTACCCACCCACACCTACGGATGATCACTTGACTGATCAACTTGTCCGATGTGCGCCCTGTCGGCTGCCCCAGAGACACAAAGCGATAACGCGACGCCCGTCCACACCCCCACCGGCAACAGCACCAGCAGCTGGATTCGGTCCAGTCCCAGAGGCTTGTGCTGACAGCGCCGTCGTCGGGCCATGGGCGACTAAGGCAGACCCAATCGCCTGTCAGACTTTCTTTTTCCGTTCTTAGCGGTCCATTCTGGCGGGAGGGGCTACCCCCCAGTTCCACCGGGCTCATGGGTTCTTCTTAGGAGCTTGCCGGTACCCACAGTCTTCGTGTACCCGGTACAAACAGATACTTCGTACCGACTTCATGGGTCGGGCAGAGACAGCCCCGCCTCCGCCTCCCTTTGTCTTGCGCAGCTCTCGACGCACCTTAGATCAAGTAGCGTTGATGAATCGCGCCCGTCAGATCTTTCTATCCGCTACCTCCAGCACTCCGGTTTCAAATCAATTCATGGCAGGCTGCACTGGCTTGATGGACAGTTCCGATGATGTACCGCCAGGGGATCCCGAGGACTGGCGAGCAAGCGAGAGAGCGGACGAGATTGGGGTTCACTTGGTCCTACCCCTAGTCACGCTAACGCAAAGGGAACCGGGGGCTTGCGCAAGGACCGGGGGCTGCCGACCATGCAACGCCGCGCCGCCCGCTCCCTAAAGGATACTCCCGTTTCTGCCGTTTCGTCGTACATATCCCGCATATCCATCACCTTCGCCAATACGGATGGCCCTACGGCAATCTATCTCACCGCGAGACCAATGCCTTCATGTCTGTGCACCACCTCTGGGCAGGTTGCAGAACTACAAAGGGAGGTCTGCTTGATGCAGTAATACGTCCTCTGCTGGGATGCACTTGCATCTGCTCCTAACCCAGTTCGATTACAGCTGCAGCGTCATGTCATTCCTGTGTGGCGCGAGACCAGGTATCTCACCAACACGCATGGTACAACCCTCAGCTTGCCTGTTCGGTCTGAAAATCCGCTTACAGCCAATATTCCAAGATTTTGTCCTGCCTCGTTTGGTTTACGCTCCCAACACGGAGCATCACCACGGCGATTTCGGCCTGCAGGGACCGATGACTATTACCAGACTGACCGTTGAATGACATAGCAGGGGTTCCACGCCGTCGCATGTAGAATGAATTCCAACACTGGCGGTTCAATCGCCAGCCCACGATGGTGGTCTATTGACTAATCAGCATTGGCATTGCATCAGACACCGCCTCAAAATATTCCGAGAAGGTTTGGAACTTCCTGTTGTTCAATTCCTCGTCGCTGGTGACTTAGGTTAGATGTATGGTTTTCTCCAACATGATGTGGGACAACCTTCCCACACCTTCTCTTGATACGGATGGCATTGCTGGTCCAGATGCTTCCACAGATTCCGAATTGACCACTGTCTCGCCAGTACGCCGTACACCGTATCGCATCAACCTTCATCGGCCCCTTTCACGCCTTTAAACCTTATAATTGCCAGAACCAAGTTGAAAACGTGATGGAAGAGGAATTGAAAAAAGAGCTTAACAGCGAATACCTTGCTGACTTTCTTTGCCAGCAGCAAACATTCGCCTCGCTTCAGACGTTTCACGAACAGTTCATCTAATTGTCGTACTTTTACATCGAAGTGGGCATGGAAATGGTCAGGAAAGCTACCAGTGTGGCTTAATTACACAATTTTGCCGCCTTTAAACGAATCTGCAAAGACACCCATCGGCTCACCAAGCGGATCGCATCACAGCACAGTGACATCGTGCATGTAACACAACCAATATCAAC
This sequence comes from Colletotrichum tamarilloi, assembly GCF_030869305.1. Lineage (NCBI taxonomy): Eukaryota > Fungi > Ascomycota > Sordariomycetes > Glomerellales > Glomerellaceae > Colletotrichum > Colletotrichum tamarilloi. The sequence continues at coordinate 199,344 of NW_026849400.1, read as the reverse complement.
ACTAATGAGCGGATTCATAGTATCTGGAAATCAACAAGAGATCGATCAGCCGCGCAGTACATTGCACACCGCTACGTACGAGTCTCTCAATTCCAGCTAAACGCCATGCTCTCAACTCAAACCGCCTGACAACTCGAACTTTGATAATCCATACAAGACGGGTGATGACGTCTGCCTCCCTAGGCCCCAGTGGTCGACTTTGACGACGCAAACCCAAGGCTACGCGGCGACGGGGGCGTGCCGCCGGGTTTCGCCAGTCACGTTGACGGACAAAGACAGGGGTTTATCCACACGTGAAGTGTATAATCAGGCTCACCCATCTCAAGCCTGCAATCTGTATTCAAGTCTCAAGAATTGGACAGTGCTAAGTTTTGCCTTAAGTTTTTGGTTCCATCTTGCTTACTTGTAATTGCAGTTCTCCCAAACCACATCCAAACTTCATTTTCTTCCACGGACTGCTTGAGCCTGATCCAAGCGCCATGCCCCATTGCGCTCGTCCATTTCCCGACAACGACATGGATCTATGATCATTACCAGGAACGGTTTTATTGTCGCTCTTTCCGCGACTTTGCTCGGTCTCACTTGGCGGTGCGAGGCCCTGGCAGCAAGCAAATAGTGCAAGTAGTTCGCCGCTCTTGAAGAGAGACGGAAGAAAAATCTCAGCCGACAAGTTTTTTGAATAGCTCGTTGCGGCAACATTAGTCTGTGCCGTGGTGAGGCATCCCAAGTGGGACGAGAAGCACCATTTTGAGAGGCGGGCCGGGCCTCGTGGAGCCGTATCGCGTAACTCGCAGTGTCGGGGAAGATGATGGCAGCGCTCGAGGATAGCTTCCGCCGTCTGCACGCCCTGAGATTCGCTTGAAAGCGACAGTGTGGCAGGAGATGGTCCCATGTTAGCCACCAGCCCAACTTTGTTGACGCTCGTGCCAGACAAGGTAAGGGAGGCGTGCTGCTAGCTTGTCAGTCCGGTTATCTCAACGGCCTGGTTCACTATTCGACAACCAATACGTCCTGCATGTCAGCCAAATGCACGCTTGCCGCCGGCTGGCCCGCGTTCACCGAATAAGTCCACCTTTTCCCCCCCCCCAGGTCTGGCGTTTTGACCTTGCGGTTGGTTGGGCTAGCGAGACGTAATGTTGTTGATGATGCATACCTTTCCCAGGCCGGGTTCACCTTGAGATATTGGGCGAAATGAAAGCGTACATTTTTCGCAACAAAGACTCTGTCAACGTAGATTCAAAGCCATGTCTGGCGAGGACCGGTGGGTGATTGTCGCAGCCTGACGATACCCAAGATACCTCAAAAACGTCACGACAAATCTCTATTAACAGACCAACCAAGCGGCAGCCAACCAACCAATCGATGGGCTGACCTTGGGAGTCTCTCAGCCCAGGATTCGCCCTTTTTTTTCGTTCGTTTTTCTTACCCTGTCTACCAAGGCACCTACCTGGCTTCTGGTACCGGTACTTGTCTGGCGAGGAGGAGCATCCAAGCGACTGGGCCGCTATCAACAGGCAATCGTGTTTTGGTGGCGCTAGGGGTGTTCTCTGATTGTCAAAGGTCATTGGACAGATCGGGGGACATTGGGTTTAGGGACATCACGTGACGAAAAGCGTATGCATGCAGCCGTCGTTCCCGCGACGTTCCCCATTTTTTACCTTCGATTCCCTTGCTCAGGCTCTCCACGGCCCGCCACGACAACCACCCTCCCATTGACACACTCCTTTTCCAGAGACCTTGACCGGACCAAACCACGCAAACCTCAACTCACTTCACCTCCCAATCCATTGTGTGTGGAACCTCTACCCCTACGGTGCATCCTCAACCATTTCGATATTCGTGCCTCACACAACCGCCCCCTCCCCCCCCTTTTCTCTTTACCTTACCTACGACCTTGCCTACCCCTTCATTCCGTCCGAAAAGAAAACCTCGAGGCACACCCGCTGGGCCGATCGAGCCTCGTCGCTTGATCTAGCATCACGGACCTCCTTTCAATACAGCACATGGAAACTTTCCATCCTGGTCCAAATGACCTCCTAGACCTTGACAGCTCTCTTGATACCTGGTCCCTGCCCCAGCTTTGTCGGCTTGACTTTTGGACACATTAACGGTGACTAGCGGTGCAGTAATGGATGGGGGCCATTGTGACCATTTTTTACCCCCTCTCACCGGAGAGGTCGGTGGCAAGGCAGACGACCGACTTGGAGACCAAGGGTGGGATTGGAAGCAAGGGGTTTCTGTCCCTGTGCTTTGTACGCCCCGAGATTAATCAAAGACATTCCCATTATGCGGCGAAAGCATATTACACCTGTAGACACTCAAACTAGCGCCTGCGATGGACGCGGCGACGACGACGACGTGTCATGTACTCCCACCTCAGCATCCGACTGAATCTTGATGGCGCGTGGGGAACAATCCGATCAGCTCTTCTACCGAGACAAGCCGCCCGTTCTTAATCACTTCCAGTGGGGATGGGCGGCGACAAGGAATAATAGCACCAAGACTCTGCACAGTTCGCTCTGCCCCAGAGACCTTAATGGGAGGAGAAGTGACTTGTCTACACAGTGCGTACGCATATTTCTGCACATGCTGCGACACTGCCGCAGCCCGCCAACCGGGCAAACCTGGCAAAGCAGCCCAGATCGAATTAGCAGGGAGATTTGACCGGGTCGAGTCAAGCGACAAGCCCATGGGGTGGAAATTGCGAACAGCAATAGACTGAGGCTCCGATCGACGGATATCAGACGAAGAAAGAGGTCAAAACCATGGACGAGGGCTGGACGGCCGAATGCGGTGAAAGCTTCATGATTGAGACGCGTCTTCGAGGAATGAGCTCGAACAGGGCTGTTGCCAGCAAGATTCCGGCCGCCAACCCTCCACCATCAAAAGCTTCGTACGGCCACTACCCTCGCCGGACGCGCTCCCCCCCCCCCCCCCCCCCCCCCCCCCCCCCCCCCCCCCCCCCCCCACCCCCCCCCCCCCCCCACCCCCCCCCCACCCCCCCGCCCCCCCCCCCCCCCCCCCCGCGCCCCCCCCCCCCCCCCCCCCCCAAAGTGCGCCGCCAGAGCTACTCGCCCAGTTAGCCATGCTGGCAATCCGAATAGCAGCACGTCAGGCGTGCCAGCGATGCCACTGATCGATGGCCCAGGGCCAGGCTACGTGGGCTGGCAGGATGCCAGAAGCTACAACGTCCATGACCATCGCCATGCAGACAGATGCATAGCTGCTGCTTCTGGATGCCCAGCCACATCAACTGTTTCTCACGGGACCTCGGCCACATGAGACATGGCAGCCCAAAGGCGAGACCATAGGCTAGGATCCATGCCGGATGGACAAGTGACGGTTGCTCAACAGACTTCCCGCTGCGCATGTAGTCCGTCCCCAGCCCTTCCTTGTATCGTCGTTCGGTACGTAAATGAAGCAGACTGGGCCAGCTCCGCGTTCAACGGCGGCGATTGTACGCTGCGGCACACCATGGCTGAGGTACAGGACGCGCCGCACTAAGGTCGTGCAAGCTAACCTGCCCGTCCGCGGGACGTGTAGTGTATCGAACGGACTGCAATCAGCTTCGGTCCACCAGCGATCCGAATGAAAACTTTCCTAGCTTTTCTTGAAGCATGACCTTTCCCTGATTTTGTGTCATACTGTCTCGTTACAAAAGACTGGCCTGCAAGAAGCCCTGTGTGAGAGCACTCGAATACCTCCATCGGCCGACTGAACACATTGATGGATGGGCGCCGATTCGAGGAACGTGGCAGCGTCTCAAGCACGCTACTGCACGAGATTCACGTTGCCCACTGAGGACTACACTGCCTGTGAGCGTGCTGACTGCTGAGTGAGCGGCACACCAGCTACATGAGATGGTGGGGAGAGCTATATGGGGCCCTCGAGCCCGGAGGAGGGCAACGAGGATGGGCTGGCTAAGAGGAGCAGGCATATGGATGGTTGGGGCAGGAAAGGCACACTGCACCACAGCGGCAAAGCAGCGGTGAGCAGAATATCTGACCTGCTCATTGCGGTGTTGGCACTGACCTACGCTCCGTCCTGGGCGGCTCGGGTCCGTTCATCCCGTACTCGACCCGCCCGTTGTCACTCGCCATCACGTCAATGTATTGACGTTCAGCCGAGTTTCGGATCGGAGAAGGAAGAGAGATTTCTTTCTTTCTTGGTCGGTCTTCTCGCTGACCTTCGCTCTCGATGGGATCGCGCTCGACTACAGTCTACGGGATGCAGCTCATGGGTCCAGGCGACGATTCTGTCATGCGATACCGTGAGTGTTGTTGGTCGACAAACGAGGCGGAGATGACCTGTCAGATCTGACAGCTGCGTCGTCGCAAGCCACGCGGCGGCAGCGGCGGCGGCCGGTGGTACGAATGAACTCGGATACTATGGGAAGCAGATGGGAGCACGTATCAATCAACAACCCATACGGATACCGAGCACGATTCCGGGATGCACACATCGTGGGCGGCTTCTTTCTAGGGGTCCCTGACTCTGACTCTTCAATGCGTGCAATCCATCTCAGCAAGGCAGCCGAAACGGCAAAAAGCAAGCGCTTGACGAGGGGTCGTGAGGGTTTCTTTCTTTGGTCTGACTTTCTGACAGTATGGTAGGAGTGGCAGTGAGGGGTTGCTTCTTCTTGCTTTCTTTCTTTCTTTCCTTTTCAATTTAGTTTTTTTTATTTACCATTTTCTCTTCGCCTAGGTAGTCATACGGGCGACCAGCTCCTCACCCACCATCTTACCTCGTCCGCCGTCTCCCCGCTTGCTCACCACCCATCACCACAACAAATTGACATGTCTTCCCCCGGCTCGCGTCCGTGGCCGCCGATACCTTGCAGCAGAGTTGCAGACCAACAAGAAAAGTTCGCCCCATCCCGTCTGCGGTAGCCGTCCATTGGCGATGCATCATGTACAGTACTTTGGTTCTTTTTGGCTCATCTACCTAGGCTTGGGTCACTCACCACCCATCGGCGCCCAGCCCCCAGGCAGCCGGGCATACATACAATGGACCACGTCGCCCACCCCTTCTTCGACTGGGACATTCAGGACGGGCTCCCAGGCTATCCAGGCTCCTGATGGCGCTCTTTCGGGCCAGCTGCATGACAGGTAGCACCCAAGGGGGTGGGCTCGAACCACTTAGACGGCCTCCGAAGATATTCGTGCGACCTTGAGACCTTTGGTGCTGCTGCATGGCCGCTTGGGCCCGTCACCGCCCGCATGGTGCTGCAGTCACAAGCTGCGGACCGATGCGGCCTGCAGCAGGATCGGCGTCGATCCGCTTGTTTTTTTACCACCAGAAAAACCTGTCCACGGCACCTGTCTGTTTCCCAACACCCGGCGGTGGCCCCCCGTCAGCCCCGGTCGGTCACACACCGTCAAGTCGACCCCGTCACGGTCACGCCCCGTGTTGTCCTCCCCCGGCATTTGCCTCTCGGGCTTCATTCAGAGTTTGTCTTTGCTTTTTCAATCCTTGTTTGGTGGCTGGATACACATTTATTTTTCGCGCTGCCGTATCATGTACGGAGCAGGTACTGTGGTATGAACGACTCGTCGGTGCAAGGGAACACAAACCTCTTCAGGCATGCTTACGGCCGGTTCTGGCTTGTCAAGGCAGCTCTGGTCACTCTGCGTTGCTTTCAGTGCCGGGTCATGTACCTGTCTGTATGACTCGACGGCGGCAGGTAACGCCGCTCGGGTTGCGAAGCGATGGGTGTTGGTGTGTGTGTGAGTGTGCATGTGCGTGCCCACGCACCATGAACTCACGGAGGACGGAAGAGGAAAATGCTAGTCAAGCCAGGTCCTGCCGTCCAACCTGCCACGCTTGCAGTGGGTATTTCGGACGGGCATCCCATTCCATCCCCCCCTCTCTTTTCCTTGCCGGGCCCGCGGCTGTAACCTGATTTGGGCCCCGGGTGCGTCTTCGCATCCCGCCCGAGGTCGCTTCGGTGGGCTACGAAAGGCGCGCCGCAAAAAGCGGCGGCCCCAGGGTTTCGGCCATGATCCATGGTGGATTTGCCAATGGATGTGCGGCGTGCCATGGCTACCAGCGCTGACTCCTGACTCCTGGGAGCGAGCCCTTGGAAGTTGGAAGGGGGGATAACGAGGCAGCCGCAGACGTGCAGGATGACGGTCCCCTTCTTTGCTCCTCCACAAGGTAAGGAATTCGTAAAGGTAGGGGACTCCAATTGTCAAGGTTCCACCAGGCCAACCCCCTTCTTCCCTCCTCCGGTTCCCCGAGAGACCTGGAGCGCCGCGGCCACGACCTTCTTGTCCAGACGCGGTGCGAGGTAAGGTAGGTAGGTACCCTTCAAGTTCGCTAGGAAGACAAGGCAAGGCCGGGTCGGGATGGGAAGGAAGAGGAAGGGGGGAACGGGACAGATCTCTATTAGTTCGCCGTTCTTCGTTTACCACGCTGACCCCCTTCCCCCCTCCGCCTTGGATTCAGGTACTTTGACCGAACTCCTGCCAGAACCGGACGGGGGAGAAGGAATCCACAACGCTGAACCTACCCCGAAATTCTCCACGCCCCCGTGCCATCCCGGTCTCCCACATATCAAGTCACGTGATATAGAGGCTGCTGTTAAGCTGTTGAAAGCGGGGGACTTTCCTTGCCTTACCTAAGGCCATGAATCTCAGGCACCACTTCACCCTTCCTCGCTGCCCGCCCGTGCCGGGTACGAATACCTTACTCCATGGTCCGCAGTACTGTGTACGGAGGACGGATAGGTGAATTCTCGTAGCGGTGCCTCCACAATTATCCCATTCCCCGCTCCGGCAGGTACTCCTTTTCGTGTATGGTTCCTTCCATCATTCCAATCGGGGACTAACCTCCCGGCGCCTTTATGTGGACTGGAGTTTTTTTTTTTTTTCCCATCGCCGAGTTTCTTAACCCTACCTTAGATAGTACAGGCACTGGACCCCTTCCCGCCCGGATCATTTCCGCGGACCTGGACCTACCAGTACAGCTACGAAGTGACCGAAAACTCTCCGTGCGAAAAAGGATTAAAAGCAACGTCGAGTGGTTGCAGCATCCAGCGAGCTACGGTACACGTTGAAGATCAAGAAACTCTGACATATTGGTCTTGCTATTTTTTGCAACTCACTTTGTGACGGCTGAGTAAGGCACTTGCAGACGAGTAGCCCTTGTATCTTCCTTTTCTTTCTCTTTTCTCCTCCAATCAAAAGACGAAGAAGTCCAAAGAGGGGTTGACAAACGAAAAGAAGACGACATTTCCGAACCCCCCAAGATATCGATAACCCTGGACGTATACCAAGTACCTCCTCACCTTACACACCGAGACAACAGCTCGAGATTTGCCCGGGGAAATTACCGCCGACGTTCCATTCACCGAATATATCCCCGTCGACAACCATGGCTGAGAATGATACTGCCAGCGCCAACAAGGCTTACTTCAAGTACGTATACATTCCTACATTTTCACACGTCGTTCCCCCACATTTCCTTGATGGGGGATGGAGGAACGCCGTAACGGGATGATACCGAGTAACATCCAATTTTGTCCGCGTTCATACCGTCCCCGGGTTCCTGCCGATGTACACACATCACAAACACAACCCGCCTTTCGAGACTCTTACAATTTGAGGTGTACTTGCCTCAACCCCCTCCCCCTTTTCCGAATATCATTCGACCCTGACAGAATTCCTCGTTCAAACTTCTTCCTCCTTTTCTGAACTGCATTTTCGCATTTGGACATATTCAAGCAAATAGAAGTCAAAAGGAGAGGCCCATAGAGTTGACTTACACGAACTAACTCCTTGAGTAGTAAGCTGGCTGCCGAGTACGACACGAAGTACGAAAAGACTATTCTGCAGCTTGAAAAGGAGATTCGCAAGCGCAAGGACTTCATCGGCGCAGATTGGGTGATTGACGACGACGATGATGATGACAGCGAGAGCGAGAGCGCAGCACAGTCGATGGCGGCGAACGGTCGGTCGGTGAGACTTCTTGATTACGCTTGTGGAACGGGTTTGATATCGAGGGTGAGTTGCTTTGTGACTTTTTTCTCCTATCGTATTTTCTTCTTCTTTTGAAGACGATATGATTATGTTCTAATTACCTGTTACCTTTGTCATGGTTGCGAGTAGCATATCACTTCCCTCGTGCAAGTACTCGAGAGAGCATGGATGAGATCTTCTCCCGTCCGTCACGCAAGTTTGTTTGCTCTTGTTTCAGATGTCGTGTACACCAAATTCGTGTTACTTATTTTCTTTGTCATTTACACAACATTTGTGCGACTCCTCGTTGGTCCTTTCTATTTTGAGGGCTCCAGCACACTTTAGCATGTAGAAACGGAGACTCGGGCTGTAGACTTACATCCGGGACAAAGTTGACTGACACCAAAAATAACAACAGGCCCTCGCGCAGTTCACGACGCATTGCGTCGGCATAGACATTTCGGAAAACATGGTGGCGGCCTACAACGCCCGGGCCGAGAACCAGGTACGTTGGAAAGATGATTCTGATTTCTGTTTGGTTCAAGTTGGTGGCAGTCAAAACAAGGCGACAGAGAGAGATGAGTCCAAAATAGCTCGGTTTCCCCATTCAGACTTCCGCTTGTCGTTCTCTACATACACACCTTCTCCTCATCTTCGTCACCTCACTTTTGGCCAGATAGTTCTGCCCACACACGACGTACAGACCGGGCATCCAAGTGGAAAGTGACAGAAGAGAGAGGGAGAGCTGGGAGGGCGGAGGGAGAGTTTCGAAGGAAAGGTGTGTGTACACGCACACCAGACACCAGACACCAGACACCAGACGCAAAAAAAAAAAAAAGACGGGACCATGGGGCCAGCCGCTCCCAGACTCGGCTCGACTCCAGACAAGAGCAAGAAAAAGATGGGATCGTTCGCCTCACACGGTTACCTGCTCACGGACTCGTTTCGGCAAAAGAAGAGAGCACAGACAATCTTCTTGAGAAGTGGAAAGGAAGAGGGCTTGGAAAGGCTTGTCGTGGCTGTGTGTAGAGCAAGGTCAAGGGAAAGAAAGTCAGAAACCCTCGTCTGAGCGTTTTCCGTCGTCACGTCCACGATGAAATGACGGACGGGTCCGTTCTCTCCACGAGTCACTTTCTTCTCTCTCTTTCTCTTTGCTCCCGCTCTCTCACACACACACACCTCATGTTGGTCTCATCTCAGCCCTGCTGACCTTCAGACCTTTTCGATCCCCGCCATGACATGACGTGGACATTTGCCCAAACTAAAAACTCTCGCACTCTCTTTTGGCGGGTTTCGATCCGACCCCTCCCCCCCTTTCTCTCCTCTGGACAGCCTTACCTAGATCTCTCTCTCTCTCTCACCTCACCTCACCTCACCCTACCCACCCCTCCCTGAATCTCACAAGAATCTCATCTCATCCCATCTTTTTGATGGCAAAGTTGCCGTCTCGGGCGAGCACACCCGCACTTCTAGCCCTCCTACCCCTCCCCCTTCTCCCTTCTTCCTCCGAGTGCTCGGCCGTAGACCGAACCAAGCCTGTGCGGGCGGCTCGGCGCACGGGGAAGATATTGCGTGACCAGAAACCCCCCCCCCCCCTGGCGCAAAGATGCCGCAAAAGTACATGAGACATGATACATGGACGACATGAAAGAGCAAAGACGGGAAAGGCCGAAAAAAAAAGAAAAGGCGGATAGAAGCGGCAAGCTTCAGCTGAACCCGGTGACTGACATGACCACCTACCCCCTCAGGGCCTCACCACCGACGAAATGCACGCCTACCAAGGCAACCTCACGGACCCTTCCGACCCGGCCCCCGCGGCGTTCGCTTCCGACGACGGCCGCTTCCGCGACTTTGACGTTGCCGGTGTCGGTCTCGGGTTCCACCACTTTGAGGACCCGGAGCTCTCGGCCCGCCGGCTGGTAGAGAGGCTGAGGCCGGGCGGGGTTTTCATCATTCTCGATTTCTTGCCGCACGAGAAGATGGATCACGCGTTGCCTGCTGCGCATACGGTTATGCATCACGGGTTTTCGGAGGAGAGGATGAGGAGTATCTTTGAGCAGGCTGGTGCGGGCGGGGATTTCAGGATGGAGGAGCTTGGGAGTGGTGTTGTTTTTGGGGGGCATGGGCATGGACATGGAGACGGTCATGGACACGGGCATGAGGGGCATGATCATGGCCATGGCTCGGGACAGGGGATGAAGAGGCGGGTGTTCTTGGCGCGGGGAACAAAGGCGTAGGTAGATATCAGTGAGCTAAAGATATCATGAATCTTCAGATTTGGAACTCAGGCTTGAACCTCTTTGGTTGAAGACGAGCGGAACACACTCGGAAAGACCATGCCTCCCGTTCTACCGAAACTCCCGTACCTACTATTCCTTATCAATGATATCAACAGCAAAAGCACCTCCAAGCAGAATAGCAGGTTCCTCGATGCTGTGGTGCTCGTAACTAACGTAGTTTCTCACATATCAGCCTTGTCTCGCCCTACATGGGGATACACTCTTTCTATCGAACAAGAAGAAAAAAACTCACCTCAAAGTACCCACGCCACCGGCCTCGAGCAGGAACGCCGGCCCGTCCTGCAGCGTCTTGCCGGCCCAGCGCATGGCAAAGGCGCGGAGGATGTGGCCGTGGGCGACGACCAGGACGTCTCCGTTGGGCGCGTCCTTGTTGCCGATGACGGGGCTGTGCCACCTGTCGCGGATGTCTTTGATCAGGCGGTCCAGACGTTCCGTCACGTCTTGGGGGCTCCTGTGTGGGGGTTAGCAAGATTTCCTCAATGTTTGAAATTTCCGTTGGCTATTTATTGAGACTTCACGTAACGTCGATCGATGTTTTGTTTGCGTCTCCTTGAAGCAGCACTTATCACCGGTCTCAACCGCATCGTCGACCAGATCACCGACGACGCTTTTCTGGAAGACAGCACGACCTGACAGGCATGGAAGGAGAGAGAAAGACATCAGAGGTGGAAAAGAAAGACTTACTCGCCGCCTGGGCAGCCGTCGCGCCAAATGTCCCAGTTCTCAGAAAGGCCCTGCTCCTTGCGGATGCGGCGGATCTCGGGCGATGTGATGCCCTCGTAGTCGCCATAGTCCCATTCGCGAATATCCTCGGTGACCTCGACGCAGGCGTTGCAGTGCGGGCCGTTGCCCTCGATCTCGCCGTGCTCCTTCCAGGGGAGATTGTCGTTGATGCCGAGGTTCAGCAGTTCAAAGGTGCGCTGGGCACGTTTGCGAGGGGAGACGTAACTGATTTGCCTTTAGCAGCAGCTCGTGGCCAAGGGGTTTGAGATTGAGGCTAATGACGAGTGCTAGGTGACATCACTTGATGTACCTGGTTGTGCTTGAGAGCAAGTCTGGACCCCTGAGGCGGAAGACCTCATTATCCTCCTCACGTGGCTTAACAATTGCACGCAACTCACATGTGAGAGATTCGTTTGGGTACAATAAGGCGGTCACTCCCAACCAGGGCGCGGCCGGTGGCGCGCACACGCTTCTCGCCGTTGGCTGTGAGCGGGATATCGGTGCTGCCGGTATGCCGACCGTTGAGAGACCATTCCGTCTCGCCGTGGCGGATGACAAAGGCACGGGGAGTCGTCATGGCGGCGGGTGCAACAAATCCGTCTCGCGGAAGCCGATTTGACAGCGGATGTAACCTCGCAACGGGAGTTGGTGTGTAGGAAATATTATGCGATCTCTATCGACATCTAAGTGTTCTTCGGGGGTCTAATGGAGGGCGGCGCAGGGACGCCCCCGAGTCAGCTTTTGGTCCTGTCACACACAGCAGCAGCGAGATCTTGACGTGGGTATATGTGTTCGTGACGTTTAATGCATGAAGAGAGCCCGGAGTCTGATGTGAAATGGTGGGTTGTGAATGAGAGCAACTTGAGACGGATGGGCTTGACGTGACGCTTCTGCTTTTGCCCAGTTTGGCTTTCCAGCCGTCCCGCTCTTCCCGTCTGCGCACTTCATCTCAATTCTGTGCATAGCCTTTTGAGATCTCGTGTAAACCGTAACGGCGCTTGCCATGACCCTTGACACAGTCCACCAACGGTTTGTTTTCTGCAAGTGCCAACTTTGGCCGATGAACTCATCCACGGCTCAGGCCAAAACCCAACGACATCTGTCAACTCGAGCCAAGGCCAGGCGGGGGCGGTAGTGCTGAGTCTCTTTCTTCAAAATCTCTGCCGTATCGTGTGTCCAATGTTTCTTCTGATCTCCCCGACAATGACAAGCGAGAAGACAAGCCTTTTGTCCCCTCTTACTGGCCCCTGTATCGCATCTTCTCCTAGCCCCAGCATCGGCCATCGTAACGGTAGCACTTCGTCGCTTCTCGCGTGCACTTGCCGCAGGCTGCGTCCCATCTCCCCCCGTCGTCATCCGGCTTTGTGACATCTGTCTGGTTTTATGCGGTCCAGGATAGGTCAGGATGGGGGACGGGTGGGAAATGTGAGAAAGGCTTTTTGGGCTTGTAGCAGAGAGGGAGATCCTCAGTAGTAGTGCGCCATGAGAAAGGTTTCAGCAAGGGCTGTAACGAGCAGGGGGTCGCACCAGAACCCCACACGGGCAAGAACTACCTGGTCGTGATCACTTGCTCGAAAGTGACTGTTGCGGCGACTTTCCGTTGCTCGACGGGGAGTGATTAGGCGAGAAAAGAGGATAGGGGATTCGATAAGGGTCGTGGCGAATGTGAGGTCAGAAGACCCGTGGAAAGGAGGGTGGACGTTGCTCTGGTGTACGGAGTAGGGATGAATGGTGAGGGGAAGGAGAAGAGGATGGAGAAAGAGAGATGCTCTCACGAAGTTTGTTTCAACGCACCAGTAGAAGTGGGAATGAATAAGCCCTTTGAGGATGCCCTGGGCAGCGGAAAAAAAGGCAGTTGGGGGTCCTAGGTGGTTCCTACTCGACGTCTCTTATCTCTTAATCCTTCTTGCTCGCTTCGGAAGTTCGTAATGGCGCAATCGACAAAAAGGTCAATGTCTCCCACACACTCTTTGCTCGTTTGACTGCCTTTTTGACTATTTGGCAACTCCTCTCTCTATCTCAAGGGTTGCACGAACTGGCCTCTTATGAGTCTTTTTTCCTTCCCTCTTAACCTGATTGAATTATCCGCTCAACATCAGTAATGACCCGAAGCGACGACGTCACGCCAACCCCGGCTCTGACAGGACGATTACTAAGAGCGCTGGGGCTCCCTTCGTCTCCTCTTCTTCCTCGGCGCCAACGTCTGCAGCGGGGCCTCCACCGCCGCGGCGTTTCCACTTCCGGCTGGACTGCCACCGAGACTACCGACAACGACACCGACACCACCGACGCGAACGCGCTGGAGCTCATCGCTTGGCCGTACTCTGCTGCGCCCGCCGCCCCCGCCACAGACCCGTCAACGCCGAGATCATCGACGCCGACGACAAGCGATTGCTGTTCTCCTAGTTGCGATTGCGAGTACGACCCCTTTGGGACAACGACCCGGCGGCGGCATTCTCCATCAACGCCACTCGAGAGACCACAAGGCCACAGGCGAGCTAACTCTCTCGACTCAACGACCACCACTTCTTCAAACGATTCTTCCTCTTCATCCTTCTCATCGGTATCTTCGCGCTCCCGTTGGAATCCGTTCTCTTCCACGACCGACGAATTGACCACCGTGAACCGACGAGTCAACGGCGTGGACGATAAAAGGAGTAAAAAATCGAGAGAAGTCTGGAGGGAATATTGGTGAAGCGCCTTTGCAGACCTAGCAACAGGGAACCCAAATTTCGTTGTAAAAGAGGAGGGGGAGAAAAAATTAAAGCAAAGACTGGGGAAATATGAGTGGCTTCACCAAATTTCGCGCTGGCCTTACAGCCGCCGGCTGCGCTGCCATCATTTTCACAGGCGCCACCTATGGCGCAGGCTTGAAGACACAAAAGGAATGGAAAGAGGTGAGAAAGCATTTCTGATAGAGGAAGTCGCATCGCGAGAAACTAACGAATTCTTCCTCGTCAGGAACGACAAAGCTTCTGGGAGTCTCCATACGATGAGCAAATTTCTCTCCTGCAGGGCCAGCGTGGCCGGTTAGTTACAGAGCGCCGGAAGTGGGAAAGAAAGCTCGAGTATCTGGATGAGAGGATAAAAGAGGGGGAGGCTAAGAAGCCAGAAGGATAACAACGGACGCTATGAAAAGTCTGATATGGTGATGTTCTGTCATGGCCAACAAGAGTTCGGCCTCAAGCAGTAGGCACATCCAAGTAGGATAAGGAATGCTGCTTCCAATGGATCCGCGAAGACCGAGGCAAAAGACCACGATCAGCGGCGGCGCAAAAGCGACCAGCCCACGCGTAGAGCCTTGTGGGCGCCATGGGTAATTTTGTATAGTAAAGTCGATCAAAGGCCATTCGCAAGCTGTACACAAAAGTAAAGAATAATTGTAGCGATCACCACTTTGCGTAATGAACGGCATCCATTACAATCATCAATCCGTCTATCTATGCCCTACAGTGATTTATCCCTTTGTCACCGGCTCGTTTTGCATGCCTCCCATAACCTCGTTATCGCTCGAAAACGCCAAGTCGATGCCCTTAAGAGCTCTGAGCAGCTGGATTTTCCTACTCGGTCTTGCCTTCATTATCAATCGTCGGAAGAGGGATGGCCCGGTAGAGACAGATGAGGGCAGAGTGCGACTCGCCACCGCCCGCCAAGGCATCAATCTTGTCAGGGGTAACCTCGGACACCTTGTCGTCATTGAACCACCACCAGTTGCCGTCCTCCTCGCCCTTCTTACCGGTCTTGGGGTCGACAGGGGCCGTCTTCTTGACATAGGCAGTGTAGTGACCGCTATCGGCACTTGCTCCCTGGTGAGTGACAACGCCACGCAGCTCGTAGATTCCGGACTGGTTGGCGCCTTCGTCCTTGGCCAGGTCCTGGTTCACCAGAGCATAGAGCTCCTTCTTGGCAACAGTGAGAGCCGCATCTTTCTCGGCTTCGACCTCAGCGTCAGTCTTGAAAGTCTCAGTCATCTCTGTATCGCCATCAGAAGTGCTGGCCACGGGCTTTCCAGCTCTCTCGGCCTTCTTATCGTTGGCCTTTTCCAAAGCTGTCTTGCCCTCGGGACCTCCAGACGCTCCAGCAACATCGCCTCGGTCGACAGGGTTGATCTTGCGTCTCTTGCGAGCACGCTCAATATCCTCTTCGTCTTTGCGAATCTCGCGAACCTTGTCGCGCACGGGAATAAGAGCCTTCTTGAGCTCATCGGTGCAGAACTCAACAACGTCAAGTTCGTGGGGGAAAGTGACCTTGCGCATGATCTTGGCCTTCTTCTGCACTTCTCGCTTCCAGAAGAATCGCACAAAATGGACCGTAAGATACTTGGGGAGCCGTGAAATTTGCGACTTCTTCGTGTAAGTCGTGTCTCTATCCAGAACGGAAGACTTCTTCTCCAACTTCTCAGTCAAAGCAGCCATAATACCGTCGCGAAGGTGGTTGATTGAGGCATCAATGTGGCAGTTGAGCTTGAGGAAAGATTCGCTTGACTTGACAGGCTCCTCTCCACCATCCCTGGCAGCCTGCTCATCGGCCTCGAGAGTTGACTGAAGCTCTCCAGCCATGTACCTGTCGATAAACGAAGAACCCTCAGACTCGGAGAGCTTCTGCTTCAACTGGGAAATGATCTGAGACCAGGCCTCCTCGGCATCCTGCTGAGCATATCCGGCTCCGGTCTTGGACTTCTCGGCGAATTGGGGGTAGACCATGCGGAGTGTACTCAGGAAAGTCAGCGGGGGAATGGCGCCCTGTGTTTCCGACATGTTCTTGTAGAGATCGGTAAGTTGAGTGGCGATATCAGTCGAAGTGAGGCCAAAGCTACTGCCAGCACCACCGCTACCCGACTTGTGCGTGGTCAAGGCCGTCTGGAGTTCGGGGATCGATCGGAGGGTCTGGAGGGTCGAATTAAGGTAGCAGGTGTTGCCCAGATTGGTGAGGCCTGCGGGAGTGGCTCCTTCCTGCTGGGCTGCTTCGGCTTCGGTCATGTCCTCAACAAACTTGACTGCTTCCTTGGGTCGAGCGAGATCTGCGTTCTCGCCGGAAGGCTTGCCCATCATCATCAGTGTGGCGCCGGCCTTAAGGCCGAACTTGGCCATGTCGTCGTCATCCTTGACTTGCCTGCCCTTGACAAGAATCTTTTGTCGCTCGGGTTCAACGCCGGTCAGACTGTAGAGCTGATACTTGAAGGTTTCGCCATTGGACGAGGTATCGATCTCGACTTGGTACTTTGTGCCTTGGTGGCTAACGGTGACTATTTGACAAGTCAGACAACAGCAGGCAACGCATTGATTGAGTAATGCTGCTTACCGGGTATTGACGCCATCGTTGTGTTTGTGATTCAGGTCGGCCTTGCTGCAAAATTCTGGAGTAGCTGGTTTTTTCAGTGTGTTGAGATTAAAACCTCGTTGCGAAACGGGCTGTTGAAGGACAAGTTTGTTGAAGGCACCAGGTGGG
Organism: Colletotrichum tamarilloi; assembly: GCF_030869305.1. NCBI lineage: Eukaryota > Fungi > Ascomycota > Sordariomycetes > Glomerellales > Glomerellaceae > Colletotrichum > Colletotrichum tamarilloi. The sequence continues at coordinate 182,915 of NW_026849400.1, read as the reverse complement.
TTGCGTCAGTACCTACCAAGCATGGAACCTTGAGGTGGGCGGGCAGTAAGGGAGGCAAGGTAGTACAAAGGACTACACGGCAAGATAGCGGGGAAGCGGTGTACCTGCAGGGTCCGTTTCAGCTACCGATTCGCTTATGGCAATATGCCCTTGTCCCTAGCACTTCCGCATGCATTCGACAGTCTTCCAGCATCTTCGGGGAAAGGAGGCTCGAGATAACCTGCAAAGCTTATGGTATTTGTGTCATGTACTTCAATGCTAGAAAATAGAATAGTTGCCCTCATCATCATAGTCTATCTGGGAGCATAAAATAATGTGCCTAGTTCCTGGGTCCGTTATTATTCGGTTTTCGAAATGGTCAAGCGTACATACCGTAGTATGCATGTAAAGGGTACAAGCGGGGGATCGCCACTAAGGAAAGAGCTCCAGGATCACGTGAGGAAGCTTCCGGCTGAATCAGCGAAGTGCGGTGACAGCTACGCATGATGTGGAGCTAAGGTACGGCGGTGCTACCAGCCCCACTACGAAACGTCAGGCTTCCGGCTGAGCCAACCTCACGAGCCCCGCGGTCAAGATCCAACTCCAACCTCTCAGCATCACCAAAGGTTGGACGCGGCCACGTCTCGCCATCATGGTCAGTGAACTCTTGTGGTTGGATGAGCTGTGTCTTTGCTAACAATTGGAAACATAGTCTCAATCACTGCGACCCTATCTCCAAGCCGTCCGGAGCAGTCTGACGTCCGCCCTGACGCTCTCCAATTTCGCTTCCCAGACCGCCGAACGTCACAATGTCCCAGAGATCGAGGCTCAAACATCACCTGAAGTCCTCCTGACGCCCCTAACGATTGCCCGAAACGAAAACGAGCGAGTTCTGATCGAACCGAGTATCAATTCCGTGCGGATATCCATCAAGATCAAGCAGGCCGACGAGATCGAGCACATCCTCGTCCACAAGTTTACTCGTTTCCTGACGCAGAGAGCCGAATCGTTCTTCATCTTGAGAAGAAAGCCAATTAAGGTATGAGATACACATCACGGAAGTGTTTGGCGGAGCTTTCAGGGGCTACAATGCCACGTGGCTTACAACTGGCAACGCGAACGACGACACTGACTTACTATTGCACTAGGGATACGACATTTCATTCTTGATTACGAACTTCCACACCGAGGAGATGCTGAAGCACAAGCTGGTCGACTTTATTATCCAATTCATGGAGGAGGTTGACAAGGAGATTTCGGAAATGAAGCTCTTCGTATGTCCCCTCACTGTTGATCCTTCTGCCATGGCAGTTTCTGACAGCACACAGTTGAATGCGAGAGCTAGATTCGTTGCCGAATCTTTCTTGACTCCCGTAAGTCATACTCGCTATTGCAGCGCTAACCGGACACAACTAATGCCCCCCTTAGTTCGATTAAAATACCCTATAACAAGCGTCACGAACGCCAGGACTTCGGCTTCAAATCTGCACGGCCAGAATCGTGTAGTTGGGACGAGAATCTCGCACAACGTTGAAGTCATGGACCAAAATCATGAGTTGGAGTTGGATGTTGGCTCGAGCGCTCCCGGAAAACCGGGATCCACTATGGTTCCAACCTTGATATTGGTCCGCAAATCCGGGGCCGAGTGGGAACGACGACATGGAGCCTCCATTTTGATAAACAATTACAGTTATGAACACAACTCTCTCTCCAAATCAAGTGTTGCATATCAGTGAGGCGTTTTCTGATGTAACTCTTTCGCTCTGCTTACCTTATGAGAGCGTTGAAGATTGTTGGAACGTCCATCTAAACATTGCGAGACGTGATGTGACGTCGTAGGATACAACGAAGTCGAAGCCATTCTGCGGCGAGAAACAGCTGATAATTGATCTTAAATGCTGAATAACTCTTGCCATCACGACGACCACGACGTTACCCTCTTCATCTTCCTCGCTCTCGTGTGATTGAGTTTATGCTGGTTGTTCAGTGTGGATGGAATCAGTTTACCTGGAGAACCTCTTGGCGCTTTATATCATTCTACCACAACAAGCGTTTTTGCGCATTCAGGCAACCCAACCAAGTCTTGCCATTGTTGTCGTCCTGACTTGTCATACAACTATCGGCCTAATACTCACCTCCACCCCACCATGCTACGATGGAATACACAACCACCTATTCATTCTACTGCCGCCTTGGAGTCCCTCTATGCCCTAAATCAAAAGCCCCTTCTTCCTTCACATCTTCCTCCCTCCTCCCGTACTTCTCTCCACTTCAACTCAAATTTCTCTCCCCCTTCCCACACACCTCATACACTCAATCAACAATTCCTTTCCGCCCCATCACAACAAATACTCTAGGTCTCAAGTACAATATCGTACTCAAGACTCTACAAAGCCTCCAGGTCTGCTGGTTTTATTGACCTACGCGCATCGTCGAGACAACTGAAAATACCCTCAGTTCTTAGCTCTGCCTTGTTTAGGCTACCTGTTTCTCACGATACTCGTTCGGTCTCTGGTAAGCCTTCTCTTTCATTCTTTTCTGTCCCTCGGCCTTCTGCTTGCCGCGACTCTCATTTTCGGAAGCAGCGACCTGGCAGCACTGAGCTTTTTACCTTATTTTGGTTGTTCAGCGTCCCACCTCACCCTCATCCTCCCTCCTTCAGCCCCTTCAGGCTTTGCTCGAGAGTGAGGTCTTGATTTCTTTTCCTTCACCGCCCAAGCCTTATTCCTTTCATCTTTCCACACCTTTCTTTCTGACAACCTCCCATCGACAGATTTCCATCAGTCACTGTACGGTGATTTTCAGCTGCTTTCTTGGGCCGGTCTGCCTCCCAGCAGTAAGAGTGAGTTGTTTCCTTCTCTGCATATCCAGCGCATTCCACCATCCGTCGGATCTTCATCGCACTTCTTTCTTGACGATGAGGTTTCTTCTGGTCTTTTTCGTCTGTTCCTGAGCTGTAGATTGAGCTCAGAGAAGCGACGAAGGCTTTCCTAGGCAAAAACGCTTGCACTCTTTCGGGATCCTTGAGAAGTCATTCTCATCATCGATGAGAGACTCACTCGCTTTGCTTCTGCCAATTTCTCCCAGCTTGCCAAATTTGCGAGACTTGGTTCTGCGTTCACCACCTCACTCTCTTCACCTCGTGTGCCCTTGCCTTTCCTGGCGCTCTCTGCTCTCACCTCTACAAGTCACTTGTTCTTGCCTTGTCTCTCATCCCCAGGTCCTACTCGCCTCTTTTCATACTTTCACCTGGCGTCGGTTCTCAACGCTACTCACATTGGCTGCGCAATCACTAATCGCATACTTCTAGAGCACTTACTGTTATCACACGCATTCACCACATATACTGCCATCAGTACCCCTCACTAGCATCATTCTTGTTCTTCCTGTTCTCAGCAAGGATTACGCCTAAGTGTTGCTCATCATGGTCTACTCTCAGGTACCTAGTATGAAGGGCAAGGAGAGACAGCAGCAGCGTCGAGTGCGTAACAGCGTCCTCCAGTTTGCGTTCAGGCCTCGCGCTGTGCCGGAGACTGTTGTTGAGACAGAGACTGCCATGGAGAATGGCGACCACGACAGTGAGCCTGGTGGTGCCCGCCTCGATACTGATCCTTTCGGTCGCAACCAGCAGGGCCAGAATCATATCTTAGCCAGCTCCAGCCTCAACCCTTCTTCCTCGCCTTGGGTTCCCAACTCCTCTCAGGCCCAACAGACCACTAGCAAGGTATATATACTAAACATCTCGAAACTCTCTTATCAGCCTTGTTTCGATCTAACACTCACATCCAGATTGATCAGCCCGAGATCGCTGAGCTTGACGGTACTCCTCAGTATATTGGCGCCAACGGCAAGATCCAGGGCCGTTCATCGATTCCCGCTCAGAAATTTGGATCCAGCTCGAATGGTGCAGTTTCATACTTGAGTGGAACAGTCGGAAACAACTATCGCGTTGCTCTCCCGAAGATGGCTATCCAGGCGAACCACGGCCAGCTCACCGGCAGCTCCTCCATGGGCAATTTGGGTATCCAGATCCCTGTCCGCCAGGACATTGGTGGATTGCTCTATGACCATGGCGACAAGGAAGTCATCGATCTGACTGGTGATGATATTAGTTCCGGCAGCGATACTCCCAAGGCAAAGGGTGTTGGTAACAGTGGTCTCATGACGGAGCCGCGCAACTTCGCTCCACGTACCATGAACCACCTTGGAGCGCCTCCCAAGTTCAACTTGATCAAGATCAACAACGGCGCCGATGCCCCTGCTTTGGTCACTCAAGACCCTTTCGTGTCTTCCGCTTCGCAAGTTGGCGCTATTCAGCCGTCTGTGCCTGTGTTTGGCTCGCAGATTGACACTACCCACTTGCTTGCGACTGGTCAGATCCCTTTCCCTGCCGCGACAGGCGACACTCTGCACTTCGACAATCTCCCTCGCGATGACGATGAACCGTCCATCCAGAACGATATCAACAGCCAGATTCCTCAGCTCAACTCAACCAACGGAGGACATGCTGCCAACGTTCAGAACGTGCCTGCCCGGCCGGTGGGATTGTCTCTGCCGCAGCCTCCTCAGGCCCTTCCTCTTGCCGGGAACAGTGCGGCAATCGTTCCTTATCAGGCTTCTCATCAGGATACTTTCCAGCGTGGCTACCAGCTCCAGGAAACAGTCGCGACTTATGGTGACGCTGTTTCTGACTACATCCGCGCTCAGCGATCGACGCAGCTGAACCGCCTCACCGGCGGTCCCACGGGTCGACCTACCTCGAATGAGGCTATGCATCAAGTGAACTTCCCGTTCGTTGAGCCTCCCCCCCGTGCTTCCCACTTCATGGTTCGCGGCGTCATCAAGATTGGCAACGTTCGTTCACCCAATATCCTACTCATCGTTATCATTGGCACTGACACATAACCAGATTCCTTTCGTCACTAACCGCTCCGAGATCATTGCGATCCTGGGTCGCAACTCCCGTATGCTCAATGACACTGATGAGCCTGTTCATATCATCATGGAGCGTGTCACTGGCAAGACCACTGACGCTTACGTCGAGTTTCACACCCTGGAGGATGCTTCCAAGGCCGTTGAGAAGCATCATCAGAACCTTGACCGTGGTCGTGTCACTCGCATTGGCCAGCGCCCTGTCGAGATCGAGCTTTCCAGCCAAGCTGCTCTCATGAAGGACCTGTTCCCCAACGCCAGGGGTGTGTTCTGGGCCGGTCTTCACCCCCATGTCCTCCCTGACAACGACCAGGAGCCTTGGGACAACTTCAAGGGCTTCGTATCCAACGAAGAGATGACCATGCTGGTCAAGCATGTCGAGGTTCCCCATCGTGTAAGTCTCTTCATCTTGACGTGCTCATGAGCCTGTGGCTAACTATTCTAAAGTCACCCTTTTCGAAGGAGTGCCCGCAGCGTCCGTTCGAGTGCCTCATCAGCACCCTGACCAAGTTCCCTTGGCAGATGAAGGGCCACGTCACTGTTCAGCAGCGTCATGCCATGTACAAGGCCACCTGCGATCTCCTCCGCATCCTCGTGGGCAACATTCGCGACAAGCGCGACGAGGTCAACCTTACTCATCGTCTGTGCAAGCGAGTCGTCGCTGCGGCAATGCGCTGCGAGGGCTTCTCGATTGCCCAGAAGGACGATATTGCCTTCATTGTCAACATGAGTGAGATGGAGCAGCGTTCCTTTGGCCAGCCGCGCTTTGCCGAGAGCTGGCGCCACCTCTATGTCCTGGTTCCCAAGAATGGTGTCCCCTTGGATGTCATCGAGGTAAGTAATATCCCTATTCCGCTTATCTTCACATTGGAATGATGGTATGGGAATGAGAGAGTCTAGCTAATCAGTCATCTCTCGCAGTGGTACATTGCCCTCATCCGCGAGGAGACTATTCGCTACCTGGAGATGCAGTCTTTCCAGGAAAAGTGCAAGACGTGCACCATCGGCGAGGCCACTGACGGATACTTTGGCTTCTTCTGGCGCGAGTTGAACCTTCGTGTTGGACCTGAATTCGACCACATTTCTCTTGCAACTCTTGCCATGCACGAATACCAGACACTCGAGACGATCATCCGCCGCGCCCTGACTCCTTCTATCGGTCACTAATGTCGACATACAACAGACCTGGGAAACAAGGCAAGGCAAATATGGGGTGCTGAGATGGCTTCAACTGATGAAAGTTGGCACATGGCTTTGGAACTTCTCCTTTTAGCTCTGCTTATCTGCACTTTCACGTTTACGGCACTTGGCTTGAAGAAGTGAGCCATTTCGCCCCCATGGTTTTTGCATCATGCCTTTTGTTTCTTTGGCTTTCTATCCTTGGGAGTTTGGACGAGTCAAGGACAGGATGGAGGGCTCGGAAAATCAGGATGGTGTCCGTTGGTTTGTCGCACGCTGACATCTGGAAACTATGGATGTTTCTGGGTTTCTTTCACAGATGGGGGATGGGCTTCTGAAATTACCTTAGTGAGATAGGGGTTCGAGTGGTTGAAATTCTCTATACCCGATCAATAAGACCTCTAGAGCAGTTCTCTATAACTTATTGGTACACAGCCGTTGTCACTCCTTTTGTTGTTTTCTTTGTTCTTGACGGATTGAAACATTCCCGTCAAAACCGTCGTTGGGGCACAACGTCGGATAGGCTGGCGTAAATTTCGCGTGGCGCGCAGACGGCGTGATGGCGTTAAAGAGCTGACTGGGTGATGGAAACTTAAACGTCCCGTTCGTGCAGTTGAGGTTGAAGTTGGCGAGTGGGGCACCTTAGTCAGCCTATCCCAGACACGGGGACTCTTGGGCTGATGGGCCAGTCACAGTACCGCGAAGGGGGAGTGGAGAAAGAGTGCACTAAAAGCTGCAGGTACCGCCTAGACCTGGAGCGGCATCGCCCAGTATCGTGCGGCAGCTGGTCCATCAGTCCTGCACGCAGCAGCGCAACCTGCCCTGCCCCAGGGGAGTTCGATAGGGCGACCGCTCAGTGCGCATTTTGGCAGTTTTGTTGGCGGGAAAGCACCTACCTCACCTGAGGCACGGACCAGCGGAGCGGAGCCCTTTCTATTTTCTCCGTCGTGCCTTCCTTTCGCAAGGTTCGTTATTTGGACGGTACCGGAGGGTCGTTTGGGAGATCACCGAGGAGATATTCGTAGTATTATTTTGGGGCCTGACGCTTGCACTAACTTGGAAAACCCGACTCAATGGTCTGCGGCAAGGACAAGAAGGACAAAAGACCAAAAAAGCCCCTGAAACATTTTGACGACGCGGGCGGACAGCTGGCTTAACGGCATTCGGCGGCGGCTGATTATGGCGGGGCACATTGGTACCGGAGGTTGGAAGATCGGAGGTAATTGGGAGCCCTGGGGGGTAAAGGGTTTAATGAGATATCCGTGTTGATGGAGAGGCTTCGCATCGATCGTGCTGCCTTGAACTCGACCAGCCGTCTTGTGGCCCAGGTAATGCTCTTTCTGCTCAATCCATATCACAGCATATCGAAGCACCACAGACTTTGAGGTTACATCGGTCCATCGATCATTGATGAGGTTGAGTGACTCGAGTAGTGTAAACTTGCGGCGTGGTGTACAGTAGGGATGGCTTGTCAAGGCAGTGGTCCTTGCTCAATTTTGCAAGTTTCCAACGAGGAAAATCGGTATCAAACGTAAAAACCAACAACAACAAGTGCCTTACTTAGTTCACGAGTGACGAAGCTTCGTTGGACGGGACAAGACTTGGAAAAAGGAAGAAACAACTAGGAACAAGGAAGTTCTGGACAAGGAGTTTACATGTCAGGACTGTGACCCCATCCAAGCTCCGTCGAAACAGAGGGCGCAAATCACCTGTAAAAAAGGGGGTCCATCTCCACTCCACTCTCCCGTCTGCACAGGCCAGGACTGAAGCCCAGCCCAGCTGAGATTGTTTCTGGAGATGCGAGTCTAGAGTACGAATACCTACCTTACTACGTAGTGAGTGGCAGTGGCGGCGGCATCATCTTCATCAAGAAAACATCACTGGCTGGATGGGTTGATACCTCGAGTTTCCCCGGAAGCAACGCACGGAGCACTCAAGACGGGTGAATGGCAACGGCCTGGCGTGAAGCATGACAGGTGCCTCACTCTTAGGTAGAATAAGGTAGGTACCTGGGCTGAACTTGTAAATAACCCAAGGGAAGGTACTACCTACCTTACCTTAGATGATGATGGGAGTAAGGATGAGAGTGACCCTTGGTTCTTGGAACATGAGGTGGACTGGGTGACTGGCCAAGGTACCTTCCCGAGGCAAGGAAGGTTCATTTTGGGTTCCATTGCTCTTTCCCGTTGCCGTTGCTGCCACAACTTGTCGTTGCCGCTTCGTGTGGTGTGTGTGGTCTGTTTGCTGCTGCCACTTTCCGTCTCCCATCAGATTCAATTACTTTTAGTACCCGAGCGCACCTCGTACCTTCCTTCCATTTGCAATTCCTGCGTACCTTCCCTTTCATATTCCCAAACTCTCTCTCTCTCTCATCGTACCTGCCTATTATACCTACCGCCTGGCCTGCCTGCCTACCTGCCTGATCACCCAACAATACATTCACTTTCAAAGGGAAAAAATAATACCTAGTCACCCCAACAGACCGGGACAGATACCACACACGCGCACACCCGCACGCTACCTTACCTTACACACACTCTCGCACACACCTGAGGCAACTTGACGCGACTTTGCAGCAAGAGGGGCTGGGGCAGAAAAACCGGCCTGAACTTTTTTTCTTATCATCTTATTTTTCCGAGCGAAAAGACGCCAGCCAGGAGCTGTCACTCTCGGAAATTTCACCCTTCACTTCCCACAGTCATTCCTTGACACCCTCTCACTTTCACTTTCACTCTCAGACTCATCTCACTCACGGAATTTTCTGATCCCCATCATGTCTGCTCAGACCACCGACACGCCCGTCGCGGTGCCTGCCCCTGCTGTTGCTGCTGAGGCGCAGCCGGCCGTCGCTGCACCTGCCGTAGAGCCGACTTCGGTCGACGCTCCCGCGCCCGCCGCCGTTGCTGATGCCACCCCTGAGGTCAAGCAGGAGCAGAAGACTGAGCAGCCCGCTGCAGCTGCTGCTGAGAAGACGGAGGACAAGGCTGATGAGAAGGCCGGCGCTCCTGCTGCCGAGAAGCCTGTTGAGAAGGCCCAGACTCCCCTGTCTTCGCTCTTTGAGAAGCTTCCCACCATCTTGGCTGAGGCCAAGCACAACGAGATGTGGGGTGTGCAGCTCTCCGACGACACTCACATTCCCACCACCGTCGTCCTGCAGAAGTTCCTTCGCGCCAACGACGATGATGTCTCCAAGGCTGCTGACCAGCTCCAGAAGGCCTTGGTTTGGCGTCGTGACACTAACCCCGGCAAGCTTCTTGATGAAGTCTCCTTCGATGCAAGCAAGTTTGGCGATCTCGGCTATGTCACCACCCACAAGGACGCCCAGGGCAAGGAGATGATCATCACCTGGAACATCTACGGGGCCGTCAAGGACAAGAAGGCCACCTTTGGCAACGTCGATGAGTGAGTGATAACCCGAGAAAATGAGATTCCCTGTATCGCATGAAACAACATTTGACTTACACAACTGAATAGGTTCATCAAGTGGCGCGCTGCCCTTATGGAGCTCAGCGTCCGCAAGCTTAATCTCGACAAGGTCCAGACCGCCATCCCCGATGGCGGCGAGGACCCCTACCAGATGATCCAGGTTCACGACTACCTCAACGTCAGCTTCCTTCGCGTGGACCCTGCCGTCAAGGCCGCCTCCTCTGAGACGATTAGAATCTTCGCCATGGCCTACCCTGAGCTTCTCGTCCATAAGTACTTCGTCAACATCCCCGCGCTCATGGGCTGGGTCTTCAAGGCGATGAAGGTCTTCCTCGCTCCCAAGACCATCGCCAAGTTCCACCCTCTCGGCTATGGTTCCGAATTGGGCGGAGAGCTCCCGGCCTACAAGGACTCGCTCCCCAAGGACTACGGTGGAAACGCTGAGAGCATCAAGACCACCGGCCAGACCGTCAAGTTCGCAGAGGCTGAGGCCCCTGTCGAGAAGCCCGCGGCTGATGCTACTGCTGCTCCCGTCGTCGCCGCGCCTGTTGCAACTGAGACCCAGCCTACCGCCGAGGCTCCCGCGGCTGTCACCGCTGAGACCCCCGCTCCCGCAGTCGCTGTCAGCGAGCCTGCCGTCGCTTCTGAGCCCGTCAAGGCTGCTCCTGCGGCCGCTGAGGCTGAGAAGACCGAGGTTCCCACCGTCGCCGACTTGAGCATCAATGACAAGACTGAGGCTAAGGAGGAGGCCAAGACTGTTGCTGCCTAAAGGATAACTTGATGGCTTGCATGGTTTGATTCTCTATTCGTGGCTTTTTTCCTTTTGTTACATGCCTTTGAATCTGCGGGCTGAACCTCGGGTGGTTTTCGCGAGAACATGAGAATGATGTTGTCGCAAGAGATCCATTGGGTTTCTAGGCATCCATGGTTTGTTCGCTCCATCTCCAGTAGAGGCATGGCAGAGTCCTTGGTTTGCCCACTGCGTTTTCTCCTTGCGTTCATGCCATAATACCCTTCTAGTGTGTGTTTGTGGCGTTGTCAATTCGAATTCAATTTTTTCGATCGAAGACAGGAAGGAAAGAAGGATCAGAACAGAGAGACTAGCAGGAAAGGATGGGAATGTCTCCTCTTTAATACCTAGGTTAGGAAGAAGAATAAAATCAAATTCGACAGTTCAAACCTGCGGGAAACTTGAGGGTGTTAGAAATGTGCAAAGACCGACTGACTCGAAGAAAGGAGAGCTCCATCTAGAGTGAAACCGCACAGCTTTCCCTTGCCCCCTTCTGCTTCTTCGTCTCGCATGTTTGGCAGCCTGCCGGCCGAGCGCATAGATACCTATCCTCGAAGAGTGTAGTGATTGTGCCGCCGGGTGGTTTGCGCACCTACCTGCCTTGTTCGACCCGCATCCCGGGGGGGTTAAGCAGCGGCATTTCAAGCAAGGTAGCAAGTAGCACACTCACGTATTCCGCGATGCTTAACTGCAGAACACTACGGTTATATGGTTTTCAGCCCACGTTGGGAAGCACTTCCGACGAGTCTTTCCAGATGAATATTCGACCGGTTCTACTTCACCTCGAAAGGTGCGCAGTACCAAATGATGGGGATCTGAACTCAGTCATGAGTCCTCGAAGTGCCAAACGGTATTGTAGTCTATCTCACGAATTTTGCGAGGTTCTGACCGCAGTTATTCAGCGGTGCTCATGTCCTGTCAAATTGATCTCATTCGTCGATGAGTGCGGTTATCGTCGCGGGCATTGTTGTTTGAATTGTATGTTTCCAATAGGATGCTATTGAGTGCAGCACCACTAGCAGACCTACTCTCAATCCAGCGCGAACCAAACCAAGCAATTTGTAAACTGCTTACTGCACCATATATTTCTTCATCTTTCTGATCTATGCGTGATGTCGGTTTTCATTTCCTGCCCGGTGAGGGCATTGGTGCCTTGGTCACCAACAGACGTTCCGAGCCTCGATGTTAGAATCAACAGTAGAGTTGACCTTTCTGAGAGTAACTCTCAAGAAATAGTGACTGAGAAGCATATAATCACTCGAAAACAACTCTTCAAGGTTGTCTATACTGTCATGATAGTGTCGTTTTGGTTGTAGATCCGAAACAGATTAGCCCCGAGTGGTCCCCAAGGGTGACGTGATTCGGGATCCCACCATGCCTATCTCACCATTTGAGCCTGCCACTCAGAGTCCATGATGATGAACCTGACCGTATATAAGGCAGACTGATAGCTTCATCTTTGAAAGTTATCATACGTGGTAATCATTAGTACCATAAGCAAGTCGTTGTTGTTTGTTAGTCAGATAACATCTTATGGCCAGAGCTGGAGTTAGGAGTGTTTGCTTGCGGACCCCAATCAGTCGAACCCACATGGGTGTCCCAATATGGCGAGTGGTCGAGACGAGGAGGAGGATGCAAGTATGGTGTGGTGTTGCCCATCATGCCTGTATCGGGGCGAGGCTCAGAGCAGCAGTACGGCGGTGGCGCCAGCGATTGAGGCAAAACGCAGGAGGTGGTCCGAGAAGATACAAGCAACACAACCAGATGACACTTGAACCTTGCGTTTTCGACGACACGAGGATCATGAGCAAGCTCAATTTTGCAAAACCGTAAATCGATGGATTGGTTGCTGGAGGTTGTAAGATTGTGATGGAGCCGACTTTGGTTGTTTCGGCTTATCCGGCCGTGTAGTCGACTAGACCGTAAGTCAGCAGGATGAAGGATCCGATGTTCAGGGAGTATGTACAAGTGGAGGAGAGGCAAAGACGAGAGTGAGAATAGGACTGGATGAATGGAGAAGAGAGGAGACACACACACAGAGAGAGTCCCGTGTACGCACACGCAACACAACACGGACCGAACAGGGTTCTGTTTACCTTTAGAGGTTCCCCAGCCCAAAACGAACGAGGCCCGAAGAGAGGCCAGGTCACGTCCATCCATCCGCATCCAGAGACGACGGAATCTCCACGTTCTTACTCTCTCACTGTTATTTGCCCCTCTCCGTCTGAATCACATCCACTCCCCATATTCTCGGTAGATTGTATACATGTCTCATGTACACACTCTATGCTATTGAAAGTCACCAAATCTACGCAAGACCAGCGCCAGTCGAGACCGACCAAAGTCAGACAAGAGACGCACAAACTAAAGCAGAAGTGAAGAAGCGCGGCGGCGTATGCTGGCCCAACACACCAAGGCAAGCCTTCCCGCGCTGGTTCTTTCACAAGGGGTACAAAGGTCAGCAAGGCCCCGTTCCTCACCTCAGCGTCTCTCGTTTATCCAGAAGCACCTCTCTCGCCTCTTGCTCCCGTCTTCCCCGTCTCTATCTCTTTTTTGCCCTCTCATTTCCAGCATTTGCGTGCGTTGGCTCTCTCGACTACGTCTCATACAAATCCAAGCCCGAACTACTGGGTTCGATTTCTCTTACACCTTCCCTGGGTTGACTTTTCGCAATTCAGTCAATCCTATCGCTCTCTGTCTCCGCAAACGGTGAAGAGGAGAGTCGACAGAGCCGAAACCTAACGGACATATCCGTCAAGTACTCAGAGTTAGGTGGCCAAGGCAGGCCGCAAAGTCAAGCAGAATAGCCAGCGGCAGCCAGACCGATAGAGCAAGCAAATCCATCAATCAACAACCGCCGGTCAAAACACCTTGATCCATCCATTAAATCAATCAAATCAGTCGCGTCCCCACTCTCCACGCTCTGCCCGTGTCCTCAACACGACACTGGATAACCTGACGGGACGGAAGCTCCCTCAAAGCCATCCTTCTTTGCCAACCCATCACATCCCACCATCCGCACCAATTCCTCCTTTCACCTACTTCCTTACCGCAAGGTACCCTAACTTACCTTAGACTCCGTGTCTTTGTCTCATCCCTCCATCTCACCCTACCTTACCTTGCCACACCACACACACACACACTACACTCCACCTCACTTCCTGCTCTCCGGCTTATCACGACTCACCCTCCAGCGCTATAGCTTCTCACGCGCTTTTACCAGGAATTGAACTGCGCTTATTCAAAGCAATATCGAAAATCCATCTCAGAATTTCCAACAAACCCCAATCGTCCAATTGTCCAATACAGACTTCGGAACTCGGGAACAACTTTTTGACTTTACCAATTTTTATTCGGGTTCCCTTATTCCCTCATCTTTCCCCCTTTTTACACTCCCTCCGCTTGTCAAGGTACTCGACTGAAGTGCGCTTTGGTTTGCTACGGCACAGAGTACTTCGTCTGCCAAATACCCTCGCAAACTACCTTCACCTTATTGCCACTCAATGCCCGGCCGGTAAGGTGAGAGCTAAGAGGCAGCGAACGAGCCAATTCTGCGTGCCTGGGGAGACGGTTTCCGCACACACCCCGGTCTAATCCCTCTCCTTGGCCTTTTTCGTGTCTGGAACTTCTCTGGACCTCCCACCCCCAACTTTCTTCCCACCTCGCAACACACGCACACTCTATTTTGGAACGCGTCGCATCTCCCCTCTACCGACCTCCAAACACGACATAAACGACGCAAAAGTTCAAAATCGCGTCGAGACTGGGTATTTTCGCCCAATATGTCTCTCCTACACAGCGATAGCGGCTTGCTTTCCGCTCTCGCTACTGACTCCTCCTCCAACATCGCGTCTTCCAGCTCCACGCCTCCCACCAGTATATCCGATGTTGCCAGCCAGGCCTCAGAGGGCCCCAAATTAGACGACATCCCCATCATTCTCGAGACCGAAACCATTATCGAGACCGAAATCGAGGCTCAAATCGAAATCCCTGCGGATGCCATTCCGACTCCCGACCCTGCACCCGAAACGCCCTCGGAGCCCCAACCCGCAGCGCGCCCACGTCGGTCTTGCTCCGGCAAAGGTGTATACAACCTTTCAAAACTCAGTGGCACGGCGAACCGCGGTCACCGCCGCTCCAAGGGTGATATTGTCGCTGCTGACCGGCGCCGGACCATTTCTGGCGAGACGCTTGTCAATGGCGGAGCCAATACGGACGAAGTGGCGCGTGTCGCTAGCAACCTTGTCCGCGACGGCATTGACGCGTTGGACCTCCAATGGTCTGTTGGGGCTCTCAAGACACCGCGTGCGAAGAAGATTACTACGGAAAAAGCAGCAACGTCGCGGATTACTCGTCACACGGCGCGTCTTATCGGAACCCCTGTCGAGACTCTTGCGACCAAAGTCTCCAATCTCGGCAAGCGGAGTCGCAAAACCTTCGAGAAGAACATGTCCAAGATTCCCCGCGAATTGCGCCGCCTGCAAGACACCAAGGAGTTCACCGGCATTGACGAGAAGCCTGTCATCAGAACGGTCTGGTCTAATGGAAAGCTCGTGATCTTGGACGAAAATGGCAACATCCCCGCGCCACCGGCCAAGAAGGCCAAATCTGAGCCGCTCGAGGCCAAGAAAGAGGAGGTAGAGGAGAAGGCCGAGAAGGCTGCCGACGCCCCCTCCAAGAAGACGAAGCGTCACAAGAAATATCTCGATCGTGGACTGTATGCCGGCCAATCGGCTCCGTCTGATTTGACCAAGGGGCTGTCGATACCTGAGCAGAGAAAGCTTGCGCAAACACCGGAGCTCAAGGACTACGGTCGCCCCAACAAGGCCCTTCCATTGCCAATGTTTAATGGACTGCGCCTGTTGCTCAGCGGTCGCGATTTCAAGCTCCCCTTTGATGTTTGCAATCCTTTGCCGCCTGGCCAGCCGAAGCCCGACGACTTCCGCAAGATGACAAAGAGTTAGATACCCATCGCCGCTAGCTGACTCCCCTCACTGACCTTGATACAGATCGTTTCGTTGGCGATTCTCTGAGCCTGTGGAAGAAGACGCCGCACTTCATCGACCAGTCCAAGTGCGTCTGCAAACCCGAGGACGGATGCAGTGAAGACTGCCAGAACCGAATCATGCTGTACGAGTGCGACGACAAGAACTGCAACGTGGGCCGGGAAAACTGTACAAACCGCGCCTTTGCCGATCTTCAAGAGAGAAAGGCAGGTGGTGGCAAGTATCGCGTTGGTGTCGAGGTCATCAAGACGTCAGACCGTGGCTACGGCATTCGCGCGAACAGATGCTTCGAGCCGAACCAGATTGTCATGGAGTACACCGGCGAGATCATTACTGATGAGGAATGCAACAACCGCATGGAAACCAAGTACAAGGATAACAAGGTGGGTAAAGACCTAGTCAACTTTGACGCCCAGCAGAGCTAACCGCATCACCAGTGCTACTATCTCATGAGCTTCGATCAGAACATGATTATCGACGCCACGACCGGTAGCATCGCTCGCTTCGTCAACCACTCATGTGCTCCCAACTGCCGCATGATCAAGTGGATTGTCTCTGGCCAGCCCAGAATGGCGTTGTTCGCGGGGGATAAGCCCATTATGACGGGCGAGGAACTCACCTACGACTACAACTTCAGTCCGTTCAGCGACGAGAATGTTCAAAAGTGTCTCTGCGGCGCGCCGAACTGTCGAGGGATCTTAGGGCCTAAGCCTCAGGAAGTCAAACAGCCCAAGCCTCCCAAGTCGACTATCAAGGCTGTCGTCAAGAGCGCTGTCAAGGCGAGCAAGAGAAAGATCGAAACGATGATTGGCGACGAAGAAGACGGCGGCTCCGCAAAGAAGCGTAAGATCAAGGCCGCCAAGGGAGTGAGACGATCACTATCCTCGACCGGTCTGCTCACCAAGGCTGCGTCCAAGGGCGCGGCTACGGTTAAGAGACGTGTATCGGCCATGGCAATTCTCGGCGGCACCAGCAAGACGAGCACCCCGGTGAAGTCGGCCAAGGGCACAAAGGCGACTCCGGCAAAGACAACAGCGAAGAAGGCAACCCCGAAGAAGTCGACTCCGAAGAAGTACACGGCTCCCAACCCCGCGCGCAAAGCTACCGCAGTCCGTAAGTCGGGCTCCGGAAAGATGCTCAAGACGTACGGAAAGGTCTCGCCCAAGAAGCTGAGCAGTCGTGCGCCGAGCATGACGATTGTGGCCGCGGGAGCAGAGAACGAGGAGGAACTTACCCCGGAGAAGAGCAAGGGCCAAAAGCTTCACAGAAGTCTTAGCAAGGCGTCTCGCAACGCACTGGAAGAGCTCTCCCGCGGTTCCACGATCCGTCTCGTAAGCCCTGAGCTTGTGAGCCCGGGGGCCACGATCACAGCCCGGCAAGATTAGGCGAACCCGTGGCGAAGTCTGAGCCACACTGCATGAGGCATTCACGATGCCTCATTCATCATATTGATTCTTGACGTCGACAAACGAGGGCGGCACGGATGAGTTTGGCGTTGGCAAGGTGTTTTCGGTCATTCAACAGGCGAAACGGAGGCAAGGCATTGTACATTACGGGAATCGAGGGAAGGACGACATGGTACAGGGGAGAGACGAACGAAGAAGTGACGAAAGGGGGGGGAGGCAATGAGAGACAAGGACGTCGAAGCTTCGGGGACGGACATCGGTCTCTGCCTAAGAGTTGGGCATTCTCGCTTCTCCCCTGCGATATCTGGCTGCATACGTTTTATCGGAACTGGGGGACTTCATTGCCAGTTGCAGAGAGGGTCTAATCATCTTTTTTTTACTTTTTTCCTCCTCAGACGGTGGTCAGCAGCAGCAGTTTTAGGCATATTTTATTTTTAACTGGCATGTTACAACCTTCTTCCGTCCATTGCTTCTCGAGTTCGCGAAGAGACGCTAAATTTGATGATGACGCGAGGTGTGACTTTTAACGACAACCAATGGATCTATTCTCCAGCATTTCGTGACTAGCGTGAGGTTGAATTCGTTGACCGAGCCCAGTCTGTCAGGCTGCACGCGCTGGTTGAGGTCAGAGGGGTGGTGAGAGAGCGAGTATTTTCATCCGGGTACGAAGGTGAGGGAGGGAATCGAAGAGGTGAGGCGGTGATTGGGTGAAGTTTATGACCAATAGACACACCGAGGTGGACCCGTCGGTCAAGAGAGAAAGGAACGTACCGATTAGCTTTGGAATGGAACGCTGCATGGACCTTTTATTTATGTACTCCCGGGCGGCGGGACCCATTTCTCCCCTTGGCCTTCCGCCTACGACCTCTGGGTTCTGAGACTGTGACAAAGTCGTGGGCGGGCCTGTGGCTGCTCTGTGCTGAGAATAGTTCCAGAAGCCTGCCTAATTAGATAGGGATTGGGAAACTGCAACCTCGGGCGCTGTGGCGAAGCGACAAACAGCAAACGGCGCTGGGGAACAGCCGTTGGGATGAGGTTGGCCGCTGGCGTTCGCGGTACTACGGTTTCGCGACGAGTTGGACGAGGTGACTGATTCTGTACTTTTCTTTTTGCTTTTTGGACGTCGCCAGTCACTTCGCTCTCGACTACCAAGGCGTCTTGGTCTAGGGTGGAGTCTTGTCTCTTGTTCCCGTCCTTTCTGCCTCGTCGGGCGGTATCGGGCGGCCCGCTACGGTTTCCTAGACATGGCTGTTGTTTTCTCTGTGTTTCTTTGTTCTCTAAACTTGGCTTGCAAAAGGGTTGCACTCTTGGCAGACGGACGTGCTCATCTCAGGCAGGCGGCCGGACGAGGTGTGGCGGCAACACGCCGGGTCTTACTCCGACGACAGCTGAAGCGAAACACATATGGTGTGGCTTGTTGTGGCTAACCCACCTACCTTACCTTACCTATTGGTAGGTAGGTATGACGGGCAAGGGGAAGTAGAGCCCCATACCGTCTGCCCGCCCGTCTGTAAAGTGGGGCCGTTAGGGACACCTGATTGACGGTGAAGGGAGGTCACGCTTTTGGCTCGCCGAACACTGACTTTACCCGGCCGGTGTGTTTCTTCCGTTTCTTTTGTCAATGTCATTCCTCTCCCGCCAATAAAACCCAGGGCAATCAGCTTCTACCGGTACCGCTCTTGCTTTGCGGTCATCGATTCGCCGTTTAGGAATGGGGAAAGAAGAGCCTCAATTAGGTATCTGGTCATACGCGCCACTTTGACCCAACCAAACAACGGCTGGGTTGCTCCGCCACCCACTCTGCATTTTTTGAGCCGCATTTCCTTGACTACCTTGGTACCCCTCCATGATCATTGCTTTCCACTCGTCGTGTGTTTCTCAACTACCTACCTACTTTCGGGAAAGGCAGACTTTGACTCCCTTTCCGCAACCGCGGACGGTGCTTCACGACCACTGAAACTGACACTCAGTTGCTCAATTCCGCACCTGCGTACTTACGAACATGCGCCGCTGCGCTACTCAGTACCTTTTAGCCCCTCCCCGGGAGCCTAGCTCCTGGATCAAGTGGGGCGGGGGACACCGTCATGCTTGAGCTTCACCTTCCCAATTACCACGACATACCTACCGCAGAGTTGCAACTTTTCTCCACGAAAGCACGAGGCAACCAGCGCTAAAGGTACGAGCCACCTTTGATATCCACTTTTTTTGGTCGGATGCTTTGCTTTACATTTCCAACTTGTTACAAAAATCCAAAAACTTGATTCATTCGCTATGCCTGAGTTCTCGCCCTGAGGCTAAGTCTATCTAATTTCTATTTTGTCTCGATGCTGTGGAGGGGTCGCTTCTTGTGTGTTGAGTGGTTGTTAATGAACGAGTGGCTGTGCCCGGCCAGCGGGTTGCCTTTCTTTCCTTCCCTGTCCTTCTTCGTCATATGTATGTTCGTTCTCGTGTTCCTTGTAGCGGCACCTTTTCCCCTTCCTGCTGTCTGAAGGTTTCTTGTCTGTGGTAGTCGCCATTACGACTGGTGGTGGTGAAGTTGAAGGACGTGTCGTCCAAGGCCCCAGTCATGGGTGTGAGACCTGGCCATGTCAGGCAGGTCGTGATATGGCGAGTGCCATCGAGAAAGGGCTCATTGTCTACGAAATTCCTTGTTAGTCTCTGGCAAACGTCTTCAAGGCCAGTGCCATATTAAGAGACTCAGACTCACTTATCGACCAGCCGGAGTCCTGATCGTCGTTGTCGTGCACCCAGAGCACTTCTGGTGGTAGCAGTAGGGACAGTAGGCATCGATCTTGCAGTTGAGCGGGCCAGAGGAGCAGTTGTGCTGAGAGAGGAGAGTTGGTTAGCAAAAGGACGAGACCAAGTGATGAAGAGCTGTGCGTCTCTGAACTTACGCAATACCAGACGGTGGTCTTGACGGTGGTGGGCTTAGGCATGATGGGCGTGCGTTTGGAAAGCTTAGCAAGTGTATGAGCTGATTTGGCTGCTGTCTGTTGCGGTGCTAGTATAATGCGTCTGGTTCTGATGTGTTTGTATGTTTGAGTTGATGATGCTTCTTCTGTTTCGTCTTCGAGATGAAGGGAATTCGATGGGCTTATAACCTGTTCTGTTGAGGCAACAGTTGCAAGTGTAATTGGAACAGTCCCATGGCTAGGAGTCGCGCGAGTGCGCATTTCCCAATTCCCTAGTTCGCAAACCTCGGTGAGTATCAAGCATCTTTGTGGTTTGCACGCTTTCTTCGCGTAGAAAAGTCTCAATGGAGCACTCTGGGGCTGGGTTTTTTTTTTCGGCTTCGCCTCCCTCCCCGTCAACTCGGTATACCTACACTTTCATGAATTCCGCTTCCCACTCCAATCGTTTTCCAAGTTGGCCTTGGCCTCATTCCGAAGAATGCCTATCTCTGTTTGACTCTTCCAAGTTGCCTCGTTGTGTAAGAGTGGCCGTTTTCCGTTTCTCTTTCATCTTACAAGACATTACATTACGGTGTACTCCGCCACACCGGTTGGTCTCGTCGGTATGGGAAAACTTGACCGAAGCTCACTTGTCTACCAATGCTACGCAGACCGGAACAGCCCTGTCTTACAGACTGAGGACTCTCTCCCTTTATGGAATGTACTTTGGCTGTTGTCGAAGTCGGTCTGACAACGTTTCACAGTACCTGTCACCCAGTCACCGGATGAAGGCGCCTCGAGTCAAGATGTCATCGAGTGACCATTACTGGCTTTGAAGGGCATGTTCTCAGGCGGATCTTGACATATCATACTGGCAGCAACGCCCGGTTGACCGCAGAGTGCTGCGCAGAGAGTTTCTCTTTTACATGACGTCGAATTACGACACGAGGAGGCCGCCACTCTGACGTACCATTACGAGGCACACTACGACAAGCACGAAGAGTTTCGTTTTCCGAAGTCCAGTTTGCAGTTGCAATCCTATTGCTGGGCCGATCATGGCATATGATCGCTCTAGTTCTCAGGCGTCTATGTACATGGTATTGCATTGCCCCCGTCGTGCCCATAAACCCCCAATGCCAATACCCGGTCTCTCCCATGCCTTACCACCACATCTCCTACAGCTAAAAGACATCCTCGCAGACACTCGTGTCCAAGACAAATCACGCCCGCTCAGTGATCAACACGCTGGCGGACTATTTCGACCGTGCAATTGCCGCAGTATTGGTGTCCGCAGCCGGGGTTGGTACAGAACACGACAATCTCAGGGTTGTATGGTCCTTGTCTACAGTGGTCCTGGAAGCAGAGGCGTGTTAGTCGGAGCATGCCGTAGACGACCTAACATGAGCAGGGATGGTGCTGTCACTTACACAGTACCAGACCTGGAACTCGATATACTGCTTCTTGCTGCTAGAACTGCTGCCGTGGGACTTTCCGCCGCCGCGGCCCTTGGATCCTGAGCTCTTGTGGTGAGCCATTGTTGATGCTGATGTTTGATGTGGTTGAAAGAGATGACTGAAAGTCTGAGAGTGATGGAGAGGTGGTATTGGTAGTGCTTGATGAAGTTTCTGAAAACCGATGCTGGTATCGAGGGAATCACTTGAAGCTTTGTGAGTGCAAACAGCTTCTTTTATATCCTCGGATTCGGTCCTCTTCCTCAACGAAGCATTTGTAAATCCTCACGTCCTTACATCCTCAATATC
Organism: Colletotrichum tamarilloi; assembly: GCF_030869305.1. NCBI lineage: Eukaryota > Fungi > Ascomycota > Sordariomycetes > Glomerellales > Glomerellaceae > Colletotrichum > Colletotrichum tamarilloi. The sequence goes on along the minus strand of NW_026849400.1, from coordinate 161,546 downwards.
AAAAGGCGCGCAGTTGCGCAGCTAGCTTCCTCTGTATTTCCTTGAATCAAGAGTCACCAATCGCAGATGAGCAAGTAGCAATCCTCGATTTTCCTCTTCCTCAACCATTTTCCTCCGAGGCTTGGCTTCTTGCGCCACCTCCCCGGTGACAATTACATGTTCTCCTCTTCCTCAATACCAATCGTTCCCAAGGTGGGCCTCGCGCGCCTCTTTTTTCCTCACGTATTTTCCTCATATCTCCTCCCGGTGTTTCAATCAACGTATTACGATGGGGACCGATTCCTCGCAAAGTCAAAGTTGGCCTCATGGTCTCATAAAAAGAAAGAATCGTTCGGTAAATGGAGGTGTCGCCGCCAGTCTTTTTGCTTTGCACTCGGTGACCCGGGGGTGTACGATTATTCTTGGCCTCCCCTGTGGCGTCACTGCCGCCTCCGACGTCGCCCTTCCCGAGTTCCCGGTTGAAAGGGCACCTTCCATCTCAAGGGCGGTGGGAACGTTGTGTATGTTGTGCATCATGGCCTGCATGGCGGACCACCACCACCACCAACTCTCTCCCGAGGCCGCGGGGTGGGAGACCCCAAGGTATGCGCGAGGCACAACGTTCGCCACGAGGCACCCTGGCGCCATACCCCAACGTAGTATCTTACCCCTACCCAGGGACTTTTTTTGCATTTTCATAAGAGAGCCTAACTTGATCCCATCACCCCTTCCCCTCTAAAGTCGTCCGCGCACGAAGCGAGGCAGCAAGTACCGAGACACGGCCGCGGCATCTCACAGACACACACACCCCCTATCCCGCCTTTCAACCAACGCCCTTTGCTTACTCGTAAAGCTCACAGCCCCGAAGCCTTGGTAGCCAATAAAGCTGACGGGGCTTTTCATGGGTCTCCCTGAACCGCACTCTGGGCTGCATGCAGGTCCTTTCATGTGATTTCCAAGGTTCCGCGAATCCTACTGTGAGGTTGATGTGACGACGGGCCTTGACGAGGCCCCATTACATGTTCCCCCAAACTGAGGAACGAATCATGTCCTTTGAATTGAAAGCTTTCAGGGCATTGGCTACTTTACGAGACTGCCTCGAGGTGGGCCTCGAGGTGTTTGTGGTGGCTCATCGGACGGACCATGCTCGGATTGGTGTTCTAAGAGGAGGTCATGAGGTATGCATACATCACAATGTCCAAAGGGAGATGGAAAGACCTTTTGGCATTGGAGCTCTATTGGCACGATGAATAGGGAGGCGGCATTTTGGCTTCCCTCCCGAGGGTGCCTTGAGTGAGTGGCTTTTCAAGCTCTCGGGCAAATGACGTGATATTACTCGTCACTGTTCTGAGAGAATTGCGCCAACGTATGATGAACAATTTCAACAGCTACATGGCTCGCTGGATGTAGGCAATCCAAGTGACATGTGACATATCCACGTGAACCTCGGAAGAGACCGGTCGTAGTTGAATAGAAACGTTGCCCAGTGCTCAGAAGGGCACCGCGTTGGCTTACATCGGGCCTATAGTCTAGTCTCATCCACGGATGTGACATTTCCAGTACCCGAGTTACGAATTACCATAAGCAAACAAGGCATCCAAGTTGCTCTGTCTTTTCATTACGTGAAGCTTAAAGGAATTGTTCTTGTCTGCGGCCTGTAACTGCAATGCAGTTTCTGTGGAGTCGGGCTTCGCCACACTTGATCAACTTACACTCCAATCGGTATTGTCCACTGCCTGTTTGGCATTTAACCCCATGAATTCACGGCATTTCATGGTTCGAAAGAGATTCTAGACTTTCAAAAGGCTGAGTAACGTTGCAAAAACGAAAACAGATGAGTCCATTGAGGAGGATATGTCGTGAGACTTTCTAGTCTAGTATCTAGCAAATGACTTGCGTCCTAGACCCCTCTAATACACAGAGAAACATCCAATGAAAAGACAGTAGTGAGCAAGGAAGCTGTACGTCGTACCCAGTCGGTATCCTAAACAAAAGAGATAAAGCCCAATCAAATAGTCGATCCGGCCTAGGCCCCCTAGCACGTCGCATGCCTGTATTGTGAGTCAGGTGAGAGCGACTAAAAAGGACACAGCAGTAGATCCAGCCAATGAAAGACAAAGGAAATCTAAGTAAGTAGGAGCGAATCGACAACTTCAGACTAAACTTCATCCACCCTCAAACACAACTCCGAGTGGGCGGAACGGTTTACACCACCCCGGGAAATACCCCTGTTGCTCCCCGCATCGTGCATTGTGCTTGGCCAAGGGGGTTCAAAGTAAAGTACTTTCGAATGATTGTGTGTGCCGTGGGTAAGTTGGTGGAATTTGCCGCCGCTGCTGCTGCTGCTGTTGCGCTGGCGTGGAGAAAGAACGAAGCATCATTGAAGGCGACTATCGTACTCTGCGAGTCTGAACTTGGCAATAGGTGCAACGTCTGGTTTGGCATGATGGGCAGTAGTCGATTTTCGTGGTCATTCCAGAGTCACCGCACTGGCACTGCTCATTGTCAATCATTGCGTGGGAGAAGTGATGATGGATTAATTTTGACTTACACACGTCCAGACCTCGACGTAAGTCTTAGATCCCATTGTGATGGGTTGAGTGATCGCGCGAAGAGATTGGGGAAAAAAGTAGGAGATTTCTAGAAGGCTCGGAGAGAAGAGTAGTAGATTCTTAGATGAGTATATCTAGCAGATGCTTAAGAGGAAGTTGAAGGCGTTGATGGTGTGATGAGACGACACTTGTATCTCAGGAATCAATCCATCTCTTTATACTTCCAAAACCTCAAAATCAAGTCCCACGTCCCCTCGAGCGTATCGTCCGCAGAGTCCCACTGACATTACAATCGACGGCTGTGTCGAGAAAGCCTGGCCAAGGCAATGGAATTGTTGACCAACGAGGTTTCAAGCCACCGTACAAAAGTCACTAGACATTTCTTCACGGGAAGCCTTAATCGGTGACAGGGCCGACGTGAATGAGTCGTCTTGGTGGAGACTCCTGTCGTCGAGCTGGTGCCCATCGTGGCTGTTCCAGAAGGCATCCTGCTTGCCTCGGCGAAAGTTGGCGCAGTGACGAGTTCACACTCCATAACGCGACGTCGAAGACCACAACTGCGCCTGCCTATCAAGACACCTCCAGACGATTGGTATGTAACGTCTGCCCTAGTAGGTCCCGTACAGGTGTTTCGATATCCAGAGCGGTGATTCGAGGCGATGCTACGGTATGTCCCAGTGCAGGCAGATAGGAACACCTACGGTGGGTGATCTGGAACAAAATTAGCCCAGACATTAATCAAGGAAATATCCACCAGTGATGAGGGGAAGAGGAGAATATGACTCCTTGTGTCTTGCGCCGAAAGTACGAAGGGCGGCAAAAGGACGCCATGGGCCAACATACGACGTGGGAAGCCATCCAAATTCCCAAAACGAAGCGAGCTTGCGGCTCTCGGAGGAGGCTCTGCTGTTGCGGCTCTGCGGCTTTTGTCGGTACTTTTGAAGGAGTTAGTTGACTAGGATAGACTCGAGGACCGCCCTGAGCATGTGTGTTCCACAAGGGCAAGGGGAACGTTGCCCTGATGCCGCGATTCTCACCGACAATCAGGCAGCCACCTTCCCCTACCTGAAACTGAAGGCTGATTTCTAAAGGGAGCAGAGCCGCATCCGTATGCCCAAGATGGACCTTGGGCTGGCTCGACTCAATCCGGTTTCGATTTGGCCTCGAAGTTGGGATAGAGTCATGCCTTCGTTCCAGTTGTAGCTATACTTCATCGACCCAGGCATCGGATGCAGCCTTAACTCCCACAGGTGCGCGTGCGTGGTGCGTATGCGGTGTGTATGCCGCCAAGACGAGAATGACAACCGGTACTTGGGGTAATCAAGGGAGAATTGTTTGCCGGACCTCGCCCATTTCCGATGTGAGGTGAGATGCGAACCGCCGGTAGGCAGCAGTCTTGTGAAGAGGGAACAGAGAAGGCGTCGGATTGTGTTCTGGAGCGAGGTGGGAGTGAGGGGGAAATCGACATGCATGAATTGCGTAAGCATGCGGAGGTCTTGTCGATATGCAGGCTCCATGCTCGGTTCATTGAGATAACATGTGTCACGTGATTCTCTTTGATATCTGCCGTTGTTCGAGGTCGTTTGGTAGAAGAACGAGTGTAAGCTGAAGAGAAACTTCGAATAGTTTCGGAAGCTAAGTTCTAGTAATTATCCGCCGGGAATATACTTCTGAGCTGGTCATTGTTTGAAGTTGAGTTGGCGATAGGTGAAGGTGAAGTTGATAGAAACGAACCTATGAACAAAAGGTTGTACAGCAGCGAATTAGGACTACTGTTGTCAGATGAGAGGTAATAAAATAGAGATGTAGAAAGACCTTGACCTATCAGCCGAGTGTACTACACTCAATAAAACTTACACAGCGTTGTCGTTGTATGGATAGCGTCGGCGGGAAACATGCAGCATCCTATCCGTGCCTTTCATTCGCCAGGATTACTCGTCTGTCCTCCGACTGGCGCGATCAAATCGTGGGGAACGAACCATCTACGATGTAGTCAAGTCGAATCGTGCCATTGAGGGTGTCCATATATTCATGAGTGCGGTGTAGGTGATCATCCATTCAGGTATTGTTGCAGCAGCTGTCAAGAAATTTATGCCAGCGACGACAGACAAAGGACAGAGGTGAAGAAAGGGGGTAGTTGAGCTTCTTATACTTATGGCTATGCGGCTCTTTGAAGCGGCTGGCCACACGAATGCGACGACATCTTGTGATCCTCAGGCTGATACCTATGGTCCTGGTAGCCAACGCCTAGGCAGAGCCACACCTTCATCAACTCTCCTAGACAGGTCATGCGTCTGTGAGGAGTTATTGACCCATGTGCCGTACACAGCCTGATGATCTGACCGACCATCACCTTGGAATTCGGTGGAAGAGATGCACAATCTTCAAGGCAGGCCTGAGTGTAGCAAGCTGTTAGACCAAAGTAGGAATAGGCGATATATGACAGACAAGCTGAGTGAATAAGAAGATGCCGAGTGCATGATCCTTGACATCTTGCTTTGAGGCTCAGTGCTGGATACCCATCAGGCACAAGTAACCCAGGCTGGTCCCCTCAGCGGCGTGATAGAGGGATGCTCCCAGTATAGTCGTAAGATCTTGATGGCCTGATCATCCAGGATATAGATCACCTTAAGTTGGAAAGCAATTAGATAGTACTGGGCTGTTGAGTTGAAAGTGCAAGAGCCTGCTTGCTTTCGTGTTACTTTTGAATGAAAGTATTTTGTAATTGTTCTCTGGAAATGACTCTCATCGGTGTGTGTTATTTGCAGTTTGCCTGCCCCTCAGTTGGTGGTGGCCTTGAAGATGAGGTGGTCAACTGAGCTCACGCTTATCATCAAGGTCTAAACGATAGAACCAAAAAGAGTTCACTCCCCCGGTGCTGAACTGGGGGCTACATAATTTGGTGCTCATACTGGGAAATTCGAACTCGAACTTGTAGCCTGTCGTCGAGTAGGCTGTGGGCATGATTGATTGTTGACCTTAGACCACTCCACTACCCAGCCAGTTTGGCCTGACCCGTCGACCTAGACGGGCGCCTGCTGGCTGGTGACAGGACTGGACTTGGAGGGGTATATGAGGGCTTTCCCGCTGTTCCTGGGCTTATTCCATCCGGGTTGCGTAGGCTGATATATATTCTAGAAAGTCATCGTCACCGGGCGTAGCAGCCTAGTATGTCGGGCGTCAAGGGTGTAGCATTTTCCTCCACCCACGCGCGGCTGAAGATCCGATCGCTTGGACGCGAGTATCTGTAAACACTGCAAGGGGAAGGGAAGGCATGTAATTATAAATTGAACCGCGTAAAGGGCCTCTTTTGGCCACCGAAGCTGAAACATATAGCTCTTGATGGTTACCAATGAACCGTCAGCTGATGAATGAAGTCAGCTGAAAACATCGACAAGCCACGTTACCGCGTAATGCCTCACGAATCAAATAGAAACCTGTCTCGTTTCTTGATACGCGATTTGAATCATTATTGGAACTTGGCAGACAGACGTGTTGTCGTGGGATGAATCAGCATGCCCACTCATCTGGGGGATTCTTCATGTTTGTTGGACCGGAGTGAGACAAAGTGAAGGCGCAGTACCTAGGTAGCGATCAGAGATTGGATATCGGACGAACCACGCATTGCGGATTGCCTGGTGAATTTTCCGCGGGAACTTCTCCTCGGGGAACGAAAGGGCAGTGTCTCGCGGCTGAGAGTTGCGTGTCGTCAATTGGATGTTTTGGGATATGGCAGATCGGCATGATCCAGTAAAGAGAGAACATGGTGAAGGGGAAATCGCAAGTGGAGGGTGCTGACGCCACGCAGGTGCGGTTGTAGGGCTGAAAGCCACTGTTCTCGTTATTGATCCACTTCAGCACAAGGGAGCCATTGTTCTACGCATGTTCTGCAGCGTAAGGTACCTATTGCTACCGCCCCTGTCTTCCCTGTACCCGCTATCTTTCAGCCCTGTGTAAATTGACAGTAGAAGTGAGGTACCTAGCAGTAAGGTACAACGAGATTGACACTGCATCCCATGCACGCACCTCCGAGCGCCCAGAACTTGTCCGTCGCCCCGGCACCAATTTCCGGAAAGCACGACAACCATCTCCAATCCTGCGCATTTGCGTATTGTCGCATCGTCTGCGCAGCTCTATAGCTCGCAGCTGGTCGCTCGCAACTTCCACGCTCTCTTTTGGTCGCCGACTTATTTAATTTGTCCTCTTTCTTGTTTCCATGTGCCGGAAATGATTGCGCCGTTGCAATGTCCCAAGCCACCAGCACGAAATGTGCCTCGCGATGGGTGACGCGCATCATCCCCCTCATCATCACTGGCACAAGCGGGTATGCTACCTACGTGGTCGTGGCCTTTCTAGGCGGTGAGCTGTTCTCGTTCACATGGCTTCTTTTCTCTGCTAATCTTTCGCTGTAGTCGACTACCTGTATAGAACCAGGGGTGAGCATGGCGCCGCCATTTCGACAATCACCCTCTACCTCTTCTTCTACCTCCTTACGATCGCCGCCTATCTACGAACGTTCCTAAAAATCAAAGCGGACCCTGGCTTGGTACCGCTCGGCCCACAGGCACAACAAGCATCAAGAGAATCGAACAAAAAGAGCAGGCGCAGAAAGGAAGGAGACTTGGAAAGTCAGCCTTACTTCACAGGCCCCGATCAGGACCCGGACAGCCCCGGCTTGGAAGGATTCTATAGCAAGGACGTATTTGCATGCGAGAGTGACGGACGGCCGAAATGGTGCTCAGAGTGCCGCAATTGGAAGCCCGATAGAGCTCATCATTCGAGCGAGGTTGAGCGATGCGTACGAAAGATGGATCACTATTGCCCCTGGGTCGGCGGCATGGTGTCGGAGACCTGTGAGTTGATACCGTTCATGGCACGGGTCCAATACTGACAGGAAACAGCATTTAAGTTCTTTGCCCAGTTCACTTTCTACTGCGCTTGTTATTGCGCAGTTGCGCTGGGCCAGACAGCCTACTGTCTAGCTTTACAGGTGCGCGATGGGACTGTGGACGGGAGAACGATCTCAGGCGTCGCCATCGCAGGTTTCTTTGGACTTTTTACATTCCTCATGACTGCGACTTCTTGGCGGTTCATTTTACTTAATATCACCAACATCGACGCCCTTCGAAAGTCCTGGGTCCATCAGCTCGCAATCAGGGTACCAAACGATACCCGGCCCGGAAATAGCTACGGCTTGATCACATATCCTCTACCAAAGTATCCACAAGGGATACCTACCTCCTCGGACGCCACCATCGATAGTGAAACTCCCCGCGATAGACTAGCTACGCGCACCTTTGCCATTGTCAGGACCGAACCAGATGAAAACCCGTGGGATCTCGGGTACGCTAGAAACTGGACGTCCATTATGGGGTATTCCTTGATCGACTGGCTTTTGCCCATACGCGGGTCACCATGCGCCAATCATGACAGCATGGAGAGTGACTACGAGATGGGCCCGTTTATACAAACGCTCAGAGAACGGCACGGTCTACCTGGCCCAAGTGGTTCATCTGGCGGAATGGAGATGCAGGAGCTGAGAGATAGCAACCGTTGACCGAGGCCTGAGCATATCGAGCGGCCTTGGCACATTTAGGCGTTAAAAGGGGTTGGGCAATTCAGGGGGGCGGCGTTCTATTTTGGTTTATATGCCAATATTCACACACCTACACACATACGTAACTAACGTTAAGCCTTCTTATGTAGTAATTAATTCAGTATATGGAATCTCGGGCAGATCAGCTCCAGCTTACACGCGTTGCCGGGATGTCTTACACCACAGCCTTCTGATGTTCCCAACCGTACGGCCAGATTCAATAGGAATATCCGGACGACTGGCGCTCCAGCAGCCACCCTATAGACTTATTCTGGGCGTGTTCAACGTTCACGCGGACCGGCCGACCTAGGAGATCCACCAGGCCGAAGAAGCGTCCACCGAACGGCGGCGGAAAGGGTGGGGCCGATCTGATGTCTCGTCGCCGCCCTATGTCCAAGGCATCATGAACTTGTTCGACGACCTCTCCTGTCACATACGACCATACCCATTGGAAAACTCGGGATCCCGTCCGCTCTCCCATAGATAAGCCAATGAGGGCCGGATTAGTAGTTGGGTCGGTGACGACCAGCGAATACCTGGTGTTGTATGTTTTTGACGTTTTTTGGTGAAGATATTGTGATTGTGGTGGGTGACGATGTTGCGATATATCCTCCATGTCATCGGTTGGGGTTGGTTGGCGGTAGCTCTTGACTTTGTGGGACGGGCGCCATACAGCAGCTCTCTGGTGCCCCTGTGACCCTTCTTTGGGTGTCTGTTCAATAAATTCTTGGCTGCACTCGAATCGATCGTAGAAGACTCTACGAGTGGAGTAAGGCTGCAATGAGGGGAGAGATCTTCACACTCATAGACTACTTTCGTGTTGTAGACGGACTTCTCAGTACAAAAGCAGGCCATTTCCTCTTCATTTATCATGGCACGTCGGTGCCGAACTACCGATCTCAAACTCCAAACTCCAGCCTCCTTGCCAATCGTGAAATCCTCCATGCCGTAGCAGTTGCTGTGATCCTGCATCAAATTGAACCTTCGTATACCTAATATCCTAAGCCAGACACGTGAAAATCGGAACTTCAATCCGGGTCTGAACAGTCGTCACACTTTGTGTGATTACAAGGCGTTGCGTTGCACTTCATATTGTCGTTCTCATCCGTTCCGCATAGCTCGCTGTTGTTGTTCTCGCTGCACTCGCAGCACTTCCAAGACCCTTCGGGCATGGACTTTGTGCTGTTGGGAGGGAGTTCCGACGTGTCGGAGTCGTTTCCATCGTCGGACCTAGGAGAGTGCTGGTTAGTTTATGATTCAGAGAGAAGGAAACCTAGTTCGCTGACTTACATGTCGTATGATTCGAGTCTGAAAGATCTGAGAGGCACGGAGACAGACTTCAAAATAGATTGAGAGATTGACTGTGATTCAGGTCGAGCAGGTCGAGTTTGGCGAGAAACAGATTCAAAAGAGCGTGTATCGATCGATACAGCTTGATATGGAGTAGTGGTGTAAGTTATCTAGGTCTAAGAAGGTGATAAAGATGAGATAGACAGAAATACTAATTTGCTTCGGTATATTCTTTGAACCATAGCAACAGGTCTCTAGTCTCATTATATATGTGATCAATTTCTACCATGTTCAGATGACACTGAAGGCGGACGTATGCCTTCCGCATCTTCAGGACGAGCACTCCAGTCTCAGATCAGAGAATCGGTTTAGATCGCTTTGCGCAGGTCTACCCCATGGCCGAGCTCCCTCGGACGTGGCTCAAAATAGCAATGATACATTCTTCCCGAACGAAACGTTCCTAGAAGAAGGTGTTCTTGGCCCCCGCTCGTGGTTCCAGCGTCCGATGGGTGTGCTGGATCTTGCGTCAGTCGTTCTATCTCGACCAGTACAGCATAGGGCTCCGAGACCAACCCCCACCCGCAATGCCAGGAGAAGCCATCTCAGCTCCGGAGAGGTTTCCAAATAAGGACCCGAGAGGAAAAAAAGCGGTTCCTGACTGGTTGTCTCAAAGGTCAACATTGGAATCAACATTCTTGGGCTGACGCCGGTGATGCGGTTACGCCTGCTCTGCTACCCGCCGCATGTCTCGAGAGCCGCAGCGGGATGACCGGGCTCTTCAACTAGTAACATGGGGGCGAATCCTGCAGGCGGTGGAATAGGAGTGGGCCGTGTTAGGTGAATTTCTCGACTTCATCGCCGGCACTTGGGTTTGGCAACCAGTCAGCTACTATGCCGCGATACCGCGGGACGGAGACGAGACCGGGAGCCGACCCCAAAGATGACCATAGGGCCGTGGCCGTGGCTTACCTGTAAGGATAAGGCAATGCGGGACAAGGCAACGCTAACAATAGGGCAGCCTTATGGCTCACCTTGAAGCTTATAGTTCAACAGAGGTAATCCTGCTGTTGTGTATGGTCGAGTACCGCAGACACCTCGGCCTGCTTCCGTGCAGCTTTCGATTTCCTTCACCACTCCCCTCTGCCGAAATATAGTGAGGGGTTTTCCATGTACGTCGCGCGCTTAACCCGGGGGTCCGTCATGATCGAGATCCAGGCCATCCATCTCGTAAACGTAGGGCTGAAGCGGGGTCGATATGTTGACTTCGGGATACTACTATTTATTAGCAACAATGACTCGTTCTAAGACCCCTCTTAGTCCAAACGGACTAGCTTTGCGAAGGGACGGCGCCTTGTTCGAACCCCAAACAAGCCACTCCGTGAATTTTGCAGTGAATAGAGATTCCCACATTCCAGCCGAACGGTGGACCGCACAAGGTGGGTTTCAGGGTGACTGGATGCCTGATAGTTTATACCAGCAAGACCCTCCGAAAGAAGCCTTATGTCATATCGTCGACTTCTGTGCAACCGAACCTCCTACGAAGGGCGGTGGTCAACGGAATCACGGGAACCCAGGTTTGACACGAGAAACCCCCGATCCGAACCACCAAGTGAGTGGATGCCTAGCTGCATCGCAGGAAGCATAGTAATCGTCATAGCATTACGTGAAGCGTGGGGTTACATATGGAAGCGAATTTGTGTCTTATCCTCCGTTACTTGTGGTGGGATGCCGTGCCTCGTAGTCGGCGGCAGCGAGGCTTTGCGGCCGGCGCAGTGTCATGACCAGTCCCCATGTGCGAGGAGATATGCAGCCTGTTCTTCATTTTTCTCTTCTCTTCAGATTGGTCAATTAAACGCTAACGCTAGGGCAGTAGACGCGGCATGCAGTCTGAGAACCGGAGGACGAGTGTTGATCTCCGTGATCTGCCAGGTTAGTGAGAAGGTAGAACGTCTTGATGAGGTAGGTATGTCATGAAGCTTAGTATAATCAGAGGTGAAGTGGGGAAATTAGATTGGATAGACTGACTCTGGATTCTGTACCACCTGCTTTTTTGGATAAACAATGTGCGAAATAGTGACTCGCAGCCTGCTGCTGATATCATTGGGGTCGATTATAGAACGATGTAGACGCAGCAGGCTCGCTGGACTCTTCGACTCAGACCATCCGGTGACGGTAGACCAGAAACAAAATATTCTCGGCTTGGAGGCTGAGACAGAGCATCAAAGGTACAAGAGACCATGATCCACTCAGTGATTCAGCTCGAGGTATTTGTGATGCTTTAAAGCTCGGCACGCGGCGTGCTTTAATTATGATCTTGCAGTCTCGTGTTGCCTTTACGGCTGTTGCCTGATGGGCGCCTTTCTCATAGACTTATGAGGCGCTGGAAAGGCGCGCAATGTACGGAGCACTAGAGCTAGGAATGTCTTGAAACGTATTTCTTGGCACGGCCGAGGCTGCGTCTTCCAAGAGCTGACATACGACACACCATCATGAAGGTTGCAGCTGTGTGACCGCACCGCTCAGGACTAGTTTAAACGTTGAGAGAGGGCGAGGATGATGTTCACACGTGAAGAATTGAATCGGCGTGTCCGAATTATAAGCTAGATATAGGGTAATGACGAAGAAGGATGCAGAGACGATCCTGATAGGGAACCAGCCAAGATGCAGATTTTGCACGAGCCTGATGAGACTTGATAGCGGCTTAAATAAGCGGACGAATGATGCAGCATCGCGGCGTAGCAATTTCCTCAATGGCGAATCACGAGAGGATGAAGTAGGAGTATTAAGAGCACCCAATGAGTTCGTGCAAGATGGACTGTTGTCCTCAAGGGACTCAACGACGAAGAAAGCAGAGTAATGGCATGTTGACGAAACCAAGTGGTATGCAGCCTCATGTCGTCGGACGATGAGATTGAGATGTAATGAAGCCTTCCCTCTCTAAAGTAGATGGAGCCGATGTCGTTGCAGCAGGTTGAAAGATGAGCGCTGCGAGCCCGGACGTCTGCGGGTCATCGTTGGCTAAAGGTGGATCTCTAAAGTGCCGCTGACCAATTGAATTCTCGGCAAAACCTGACCTGTTGCAAGTGTACGTACCTAGCTTCGACAGACACTAAATGGCAGGCGCGTTTGCAGGCGCGTTTACCTCAACGACCTGCTAATCTCTGCGTATAGGAATTATCCGTGCAACAACACATCAACCATCTCATCGATTCCAGACAAACGGCTGCACTGGGCCTTTGTGTTGTTGAAAAACGAGGGATTAATAGAAAGTGGACGAGAAGGAGAATTCTGTTTATCTACTTTGCTGTCAACGACGTCCGGTCCATGTCGACCCAAGAAATACGCCGTTGAGAATCCGGCAAGCGAGCAGGGGGCCTCACGACGCCTACCGACGGCGACTCGGCGGCACCCCCGACGTGATATCATGTCGTCCTCACAGCCCTTCCGGGAATCTTCCCCTATCCACGGCATCGGCAGACGCAAATCTCAGTTCACCTTCAAACAACTGTCCCAACTAGCGACTTACAATACATCCTGCCCCTTACGAGTTGTAGCCCACATTGACCTAGATGCTTTCTATGCACAATGCGAGATGGTTCGTTTGGGCGTGCCTAAGGACCAGCCTTTGGCTGTCCAGCAATGGTACGTGGCCCTTCCGTCTGATCATTCTGTCAACTAACAACCCTAAGGCAAGGATTAATTGCTGTCAATTATCCGGCACGTGAGCACGGCATCGGTCGTCATTGCACTTTGACGGATGCGAAGAAGCTATGCCCTACATTAGTTGCCCAGCATGTAGCAACTTGGCGAGAAGGCGACGACAGGTGGGCATACCGTGATGATGCTGCTGCCAACATCCAGAGCGACAAAGTCTCTCTCGATCCGTACCGCCTTCAGTGCAGAAAGATTCTGGCAGTCATCAAGGAAACTTTGCCTGCGGATCAGCAAAAGGTTGAAAAGGCCAGCATTGACGAGGTTTTCCTTGACCTCTCCGCACATGTCCATGCAGTTCTCCTGGAACGCTTCCCCGAGCTGAGAAACCCACCACCTTACGACGATCCGACGGAGAATCTTCCAGCCCCGTCCGTGGCAGCCCTGGACTGGCAAGCGGATGCTCTCATCGACCTGAATGAGGAGGAGGAGTCCGTGGACCCAGACTGGGACGACGTGGCGATCCTTATTGGGTCTGAGATTGTCCGCGATGTCCGAAGACAGATCCTGGAGAAGTTACACTACACATGCTCCGGAGGTATTGCCAAAAATAAGCTGTTGAGCAAGTTGGGCTCCGGGCACAAGAAGCCCAACCAGCAGACCGTCATTCGAAACCGAGCCGTGGCCCAATTTCTGTCAGGCTTCAAGTTCACCAAGATACGCAATCTCGGGGGGAAGCTTGGCGAAAACGTGGTCTCAACCTTCAACACTGACGCCGTCGAAGAGCTATTGGCCATCCCTCTGGATCAGATGAAAGCAAAGCTAGGTCAGGACACCGGAAGCTGGGTTTTCAATACCATTCGTGGCATCGACGCTAGTGATGTCAACTCCCGCACACAAATCAAGTCGATGCTATCGGCAAAATCGTTTCGGCCCTACATCAACACCCCGGAACAAGCCCATCGCTGGCTGAGGATCTTTGCTGCCGACATCTTCGCCCGCTTGGTTGAAGAGGGAGTTTTGGAGAATAGGCGTAGGCCGAGGACAATAAACTTGCACCACCGGCATGGCGGCCAAATGAAATCGCGCCAAGGCCCAATACCCCAGGGCAAAGCACTAGATGAGCAAGCCTTATTCGAACTTGCGAAGAACCTCTTGAACCAAATAATAGGGGAAGGCAACGTCTGGCCATGCGCCAACCTCAGCTTAAGCGTGGGCGGCTTCGAAGACGGCATCACAGGCAACATGGGCATCGGCGCTTTCTTGCTGAAAGGAGAGGAAGCCCAGGCGCTAAGGCAGAGTAGCCGCGAAGCAAGCGATATGCCCATTCCTGAAGAAAAGCCGCCAAAGAAACGTCGGACGGAGGGAGGGGCGATCCATCGCTTCTTTGCACGTAACGTTTCCACTGACGAAGAAATGCCGTCCGACGGTGCATCCGCGAAGAGCGATATCAAATCCCGAGAAGAGAATAAGTCAGGTGAGCCTTCCATGGCTGTTCCAGGTACGAGTCTGGCGCACGAGGAAGGCAATGGTGGCTTCCATGAGATGCCAACCACGGGCTTCGTATGCTCGCGGTGCAACACGGGGTTTGAAACGCCAGAGGAGCACCAAAGCCACGAGGATTGGCATTTTGCCAAAGATCTACAAGACCAGGAACGTGGCAAGCCCACACTTGCTCAGCACTCATCTGCCACCCGCAGCTCTGGCCCGAAGACTTCAGGAACTTCGGCCAAGCGGGGAGGCCGCGGCGGCAAGCTCGAGCATGGACAGAGCAGACTGAAGTTTGGATGAATCCTGGTGACATGCCCGTCTTTGCCAACATCACGCCAAAAGTCTGTCGAGCGGGTCCTGCCGCCTGATACGCAACGAGACTTGGAAGTTGGTAAACTTTGACGCCCTGAGGCCTGGTCCAAGGGTCACCGCAGTACAGGAGATTGACGGCAAAGCCCCCGACGAACCTGAGGAATCATCACTGATGGGCGTTTTCTTTCCAAATTCAAGCTTCACCAAGCGAATTATGAGGCGAGTCTTACACAAGGGTACCCACCGGGCAGGGACGACATGACTTCGGGACCCGGTATTGCTATCCGTTGTTGCCCAGTTGGGCACCCGGTACAGCAATTTGGGAAGCAATCCTGTCTCATAGTAGACTCAGTCGCGGACCTGGGCGTTGCTTCCGGCCTTGCGCCGGGTTACAGTCTATCGGAGGTCGTGGTCATATGAGACATGAGGACGGATCAACTTGGCGAACCACAACGGCCTGACGAGACAGGGACATACATGTGGTTGAGCGTCTCCGCAGGCGCAACCGACGAGTTGGATGGCTACATGTGGATCGAAACTACCCGCAAGTGTCGTCATTCCAATTCCCGCCTGTAGCCTTCCGCGACGCATCCGGATCCTCATGACCCACGGGTTTAACCAATATTGGGAGCGCCAGGGGCAGCAGTGCCAGCGAGCAAGGCTTCGGACACACGATTTACAAAGATGAATACAAAATCTTGAATGAGAAAACGGCATCCAGTACGTTTGTGCTCTGGATGGAGGAGACCGGCGCACATCGGATCCCTGATCGAGGCCGGTTCCGTGATACTGTTGGATCGAGGTTCACGCATCGTTTTGGTTGCGTCTGGATTGACACAATCCGGATGACGTCTGCAAGTGATTGGTTGCTAATTAGGCATCTTTTGGGCCAAGGTGGGTTGGGCCACATTTTTGGCGCGAGGCATTGATACCCAACGTTGCCAACCACCACCTGGCACCGACGCACCGTTACCAACTCCCCGACTAGCAACACTACTCTGTCTCCGTATTCGTACTAACCACACAAATCAGCGTTTGCGGGAAAAAAACACGCACTCGCCTTGTCTTGATCCGTGGACCATCGCGGACAAAATGGAGACTGGAAAGGAAAAGAGACGGGGCATTCCCGGCAGTCGGAAGCGATAGGCCACCGCTTCGCAGCGATGCACTGGGGCCACATCGCCGACCCCGAGTGGATTCGCAGCAACGGCGAAGTCAATTTTTGATGAGGACACCGCCAGCAACCGCCGGACGATCAAGAGACAGGGCAAGCAACGGCATGCTGCGCCGTCAAGTCGCGAAATGGCCGGCAGTCGAGGGCAAGGGTCCCAGGAAACGAACGTCCGTCGTCCCACGCTCCACAGCCACGGGGTTCTCGTAGAAGTCAGCCGGGGGGGGGGGGGGAGCGGGTGTCATGACTGTCAATGAGGACGTGCATCGAATAAGTAGTTTTTGCGCCCTGAAAAGCGCGCCGGCTGGTCGCCGTCTGAGGCTGGGATATCCCGTCCTGGTAGGGTACCAACAGCTCGGTCAGTCAGACTTGAGGAAATTGAAAGGGACAGAAAGAAAAAAACAAGTCAGACTCCAGGCTTGCATCGTCTAACCATTCTTGCCTTTAGCAAGCTGACATAGGCAAAGAGGTCATCAGGGGCTGGAGAGTTGCTGGGGAATTGCCAAATCAAGTCTGCCAGAAAACGCAACTTACGACACTGGCTCACACGCTTGAATTCCAAGCGCGCAGACTATACATGCACTTACGGACTGGTTTCTGCATTTAACACTTACCTGTTTCCAGAAGAAATTAGCCTTTGAAGTCCACGAATGTTTCCCAGCTTGTTCAACGGGGATCGACACGGATTGTAATGTCCAAGCGGTCTCCCGTAGCATCCTGCCCGACTTTCCAAAGTTACACAGACACAATAGAGTACACACTTCTTCTTTAGCCTCGGCAAGCAGACTGCCGCTCAAGGAAATGGCCTAGCGGATGTTGGAAAACGCCACTACGCCAAAGTAGTCAAACGTCTTCTCGATACATCCTTGACAAGAACAGCCCAAAACGCCATAGAACGACGGTCTAGAAGGGACTACTCACGAGCCACATCTTCTCCAAACTACTTCATCCCAAGCCGATGAATGCAATTCAGCCTCAGCTACGCCAAATTCTCAAACAAGAATACTTGGGGCGGAAGGTCTGGATCCTTTTCGAACCCCCTATAGGCCATGAGGCAAGCAACAGCACCGGACCTCACGATACCCGGTCCTAGGAGAAGGGTTGGGCTCAATCAAGGGGAATGGCGGATCTCAGACACCCCAAGGACGACCATAGGCCATTGGAATCAATCTACTTTGAGCTGCTGCCAATCTTCTCGCGTTTTCGGCTCAACAGCATCTCCCGCACGCAACTCTCTCGATTGGGTCTCGACATGCCGTGTCGCATTGGATGAGTTTCGACTTTCTAAGGGGCGGAGGCAGGAACAAATAATACGCGCACCATTGAGCCGACCCCCCCGGTGCAGCGAAATTCGAGCCTGCTGTAACATGGAGGACAAACCTTCGCATTGGATCTCACAACAGCTCGCCATCATGCCGTCTGTCTCATCTCTACCCTTTTGAGCTTGACACGACATTATACCACGTATAAGGACCGCTTGGCTGCTGCATCTTTCTGGCTGGGTTATTGGCCAGCCTGAGAGCATGTACCAAGCTGGCCCGCCTTCATTGCCTTTTGTTCGTCTTACGTGCGTCTGTTTGAACAGCAATGGCGACAAAAGCAGGTAAAGGCAGGCCTCAATATTCCAACGAATACCAACTGAGTGTTTGGATGCGAATTACGAGTGCGTGTGCGTCAACAGCCCTCGCATGTTTGCTTCTTCTCACAAGCGCAAATACCGTACTACTGTACTTATCCAGACGTACTCACGCACGTCACCGTGGATGTCTGTTTGATGCGGTCCTAGTCATCGGGGCCACCCAAGTGGTGGTCGTGGTGCGCGCTAAAACGGAGCATCGAAAGCCCTACTGGACGGGACGTTTCCTGGGGCTGTCCCGGACTTGGACAGACGTGAGTAAGATTTTGTTGTTCATAGGCAGTGCGCGCACGACGCAGGGAAGTTCCTCGGTAACCCTTTTGGGCAGCGCGATCAGTCAACCCAACCTCCCAACCTCTCTCGAAGCTGCAGGCCTGCACCTCATCCCGTCTCCATCCACTCAGAGCGGCCGCCACCCATTCTTCCCTGCTGCCGCCCAACCGCTCTCCGCCTCTCTATCAATGTCAATCTGTATCCGTACGGAGCATTTGCACCAGGTTTCTGCTTTGCGCGTACCGTCCCGCCAGGTGGCTCTTACCGCCTCTGCTGGCTGGTCAGGTATTCGTTGCGTATCCATCTGTACCGTGCGTACCTTGACTGAGGCTGGGACGTACAGCTTGAGATGTACAATGGGATACCTCTCATCCTCCCGCCGTCCGTCTTCCTCTCGGGAACTAGGCGGCGCAAGCTGGGCTAAGCAGGCTATCATCGCTTGGCCAGCAAGAGGCTAGACTTGGGCCACACCATAGGTAGACGCAACACAACCCACCCCGATGCCCCCCCTCCTGGTGCACTAAGGGGATCCAGTGGCATATTGGCCAGGTTGCCAGGGTTTGGGTAGAGCGCGAGGGAAAATCCGCACGGGACTGTCAGTCAGCAACGTGGTGCCAGCAAGCCCTGTGGTTTCCTTGCCTGGTCGGTCCCGAGCAGGTTCGACTTAACAGAAGGAGGAGGAGAGTAAGGCCTCCCATCCTACGTACCTCATCATCTCACGGGGGGTGGAAGAGCAAGATGGAAGGGCAGAGAGGGCAAGCGATTGAGGCAGAGGATGTGTGTGTGGATGTCGTGTGAGTAAGGTACATAGTGTAGGTAGTCTACGGAGTATAGGCTTAGGTTATTCGAATTGCCTACATGAGGCGGCCTTACCTCGCATTCAGGCTGCTGCTACCAACAACAGTGAAATAAGGCAAGGAAAGGTACAAGAGCAGTACTCCATACCAAGTACACCTCGCGCCTCAACGGCTCAGAACCGCAGTTAAAAAGTGAGGTCGAGGGGTATTGGTGACCAGTCATAGGCGGACCTCACTGACCACACTGACCACACTGGTCACTGGACGCAGAGCCTAGTGGTTGACTGGTCCACGTCGGTGACTTCACTTACCGCTGCCCGCTAGGTCCCGGTTTTTCCTACCAGAAGCCCCCACCCCCAAGAGAAGAGCCAGACTCTGGCCTCTTCCTTTTCTGCGCCCACCACCCACTCCCTGCCCGCTTTTGCCTTCCCGTTCTTCCTCTTTTTCTTCCCGCCATCTCGACAATCCCATTTCTTACTCTCTTCCCCTCCTCTTTCTCTTTTTTCCTCTCCTGCTCTTTCTCTCTCACCTTCACGTTGCCTCGCCTCGCTCGACCCTCTCTCTCTCGACCGGTTACCCTTCTCCCTCCTCCTACTCAGACCACCCCCGCTTTCAACCGTCAATATGTCGAGATCCTCCCGTGGCCCCCCTCCGGCTTCGTCTGCCCCTCAGAGCGGCCGCTCCAACGAGTACTTCGTTCCGAGAGATGGAATTGATCGCGAGGTCATCACCGCCGATATTTGCCGCTACCTCGGCAACGACGCCCTCGTCCGCCCGGGTCACTACGAGAACCCCCAGACCGGACAAGTCTCACAGGGTTACTACATCACCGCCTACCGAAACCTAACAACAGTGAGTGGCTTTGCTCCACTGTCGTCGCCTTTCGCTCGACCAGTATACTGATGCAACGCCTCCGTAGGCCATGATCGACGACTTGAAGGCCGATTCTGCGCGATGGGAGGCAGAGAGGCGGCAGCAGGCCGCCCGGAATAGTTCAGGAGGTACATTTGCCTCAAGAGACGCGACGGCTCTTTTGTCGAGACGTTCTAACTCCCCTACAGCAGGGTACCGCCAGTCGGAGACTCACTCCGCACGCCAACACTATGGTCCCACGGATTCCACTGGCTACCCGGACGTAGGACGTGATTCCTATGAAAGCACCCCTAGATATCCAGGATCTCAAGCCCCAGGTTACTCGGGGAACTCTGCCCAGGGCTACTCTGGATCTACCCCTTCCTATCAACAGCAGCCTTCTTCTTCTTACTCAAGTGGTGGGTATCCCTACTCTGGACAGCCAGACCCAAGAGCCGACCCCAGGTACGCTGGACAGAGCCAAATGGGACAAGGATACGGTGAACCCCCGTACATTGCTACGGCCGCGAACATGGCGGCGCAAAGAAACTACCCCGCCGACCCCTACGCAGGACAGCCCTCTCGGACTCCTACTTCGATGGCGCCTCCGCCAGGAGGGCCGGCTTACTCTTCCGGATCACAGGTTCCGGCAGGATATCCCACAGGTTACTACCCGCCTTCGACGTCAGCCTCGTACGGTTCCACGCCGGTGGCTTCTGATCCGATGTACGGACGCGGTGCGTATACAGCTTTGTACCCCAACCCAACTTCTTCGACCGAATCTAATTATGTAGCGTCCCCAGCAGGTGGTGTTGCTCACCCGTCTCTTTCTGGCCAAGGAGGATCACAGTATGATAAGCCCCCTGCACCCCGTGGTTCTGCTCCTCCATCGAGTTCCAAAGCTCAGACGACAAGTAGTGGATCATCGCACTCTCGCCGCAGCGAAAGGGATTCCGACAGGCATCACCAATCCGACCGCCATCGCCCCCCGCGTCGCTAATACGTTACCTTCACTGGAATTTACTGTAGCCACTCCGACTGCACAGGACGCCCGTCCTGTGAGTCGCTGTCATGAACTTGATCCTAATGATCTCGGGTCTTGGACCCGTTTCCCGGTGTCGGCTTCCTTATCTTTTGTTTTTCCTGGATAGACCCTTTTCCTGGATTCGAGGTGTGGAAATCACATCGTGAGTTGCAAGTATGCATCTCGCTCTCTCCGTTGTCTGGCTTTGCTGGCGTTTTGGCTCTGCGCGGCCTCGGAGTTTCCCTGGCTCTACATATCTTCCTGGACCGTTACGTCTCGAGTTCTACTACATCCTGCCCGGATCTCACCTGGACTTGACCTGGATTTCACCAAGAATGGATTGTGCCGCGCATACCCCTGGACGTTTTACGACTGCATATATGGATGGGCTTACGATTTTTGCTATTCGATCAACCTTTTCTTTTCCGCAAGTATGACTTGCTACTACGTGTTTATGGCCCGGAACCCAGGAACGGAAAAGGACGTACTTTCTTGAACCGAGTCGACTTTGACGACTTTTTACACGGACCACTTTGCTGTCTGGAGCCGTCCTGGCGGTGGATGTAATGTCATTTTACTCTCTTCTCCTGGTCTGGGTTTCATTCTTCCTACTTGGACTTTTGGAGTTCGGGGTCATCATGGTGTTTCGTTATAGAATGGGTGGCGACGGCATCTGGACAGCAAGGTGAGTTAACGGATTGCCAATTTTTTTGACCAACTTCGAAAGGATACTCTGCCAACTTCCCCCATGAGGATCTGAGACACTCATGATTGAGAACTCTCATTTACCTAACGTCACAGTCATTCAACCGGACTCGTTGCACCGCAAACTACTCTCCACTGGAAAAACAAAACTGGCCATTTGCAAACCCGGATCAGCTTTTAAGCACTCGCACCGCACCATGGACTTCATTCCATATTTTGGAGATTCCGGATCAAAGCTTCATGGACCAGCCTGTGGAAGTACCACCCATTGGACAGTGGCCGTGGACAAGAAAGGCCTTGACCCCCACAACCGAGACTCCCAAACCCTTTTGGATCTCGAGTTAGCTCACTGAGCTCAATCAAGAAATTTACTGGGAGGAGATACATCTCCAATGTGGGTGAGTTATACATGGCCTGGCCTGCCAGCCATTTCGATACAATGGCCAAGACATTCCATCGATCATGAGTGGCCTTTGCCGGTCAAACACACCTTGGCACCTGACAACATCCGTTGCTTTTTGGATGCATGTTGCGATCATCAATGCAGCCTGCCATGGGACACGAGTCTGGCGGTTCATGGTACCCACTACCCACTGTGACCTGAAGATGAGGCATGGTTGAGGTTCACTAGCGCCAGGCTAGGCACATGGTACAAACGACTCAACCCTACCTTTCTGGACTACTTTCCCTGAACTGCGGCTGCCCAGTCTTGCGGAACACTTCCTGGATCACGTGGAGCCTTCCTGGCAGCTCTTCCGGAACAGCTCGTTAGTCACCGCTATTTCTATTCGTTCTGTGTTTCTATTCGCATCGTGGAACCATATCTACCCAAGCCGGGACATCGAACGTGCGAACTAACACGCTCGTCGCAGGCTTCACAGGGAACAAGCGCACAATGTTGTAGCCAGGATGGATAGCAGTGGCTCAATAGAGCGGACTTGATGTATTGCATATATCGGCGATTGTTTACGTTTGGACCCAGATTTTTTTGGAAAGTTTTGGAGTTGTGGTCACATCTACCGGATTTATATTATGCGATTTTTGTTGTTGTATTTGGCGTTTGGGCATATGGTAACCAGCGGTTATCGGCTATTGAATGATGACTAAGTTTCTGTAATGAATTGAACGTTTCTGGATTGTATCAATGATCACTTATCCCAGCTTGGGCATTTCCTCGTCATTCGTCATCTTGAAGACGCGTCTTGATACTCGGCAGGTCGCATCTGGACAGTCTTGCCCAGCATCACCCTGGTCATGTGAGGTGTCACCCTGTCCACCTACCGTCCCTCGGGTACGGAAGGTTCATCGCCACTGCTGGCGAGTTGTGCACCGCTCGTGTCGACTGCGTGGTATGAAGCTTAAGTTTGTCAGGCAGCCAACCCATCCTGTTGGGACAGATTTGATCTTTCACCATCGGGGAAAAAAGGATTGGGCGGGGGGGCAGGGCAGGGCAGTCAGGAACTATTCATATGCTTCCTCAACTTCCTTCGTCTCTCGCCACATAGCAACGAAAGACAACGAACTGTCCGAAAGGGAAAAAGTTCAATTTGGTGCTCAGCATCCTCTCTCCCCATGGTGTCGAACATGGCCTCACTCTGCCTTTCGTCCACCTAGCACCTACAAGATATTCGTATACTCCACGCCCCTAAGCCAAACCTCCGTCTCCAGAGAAGTGGTCAGCTACATGATATCAGATATCCGCCATATGTAGACAAAACAAGAGCAACAGCACCCTCATATGACATACAAATCTCTTCCCAAATGCCCACAGGAAACCCCAAAGTAACACACCCCAATGCTCATCTCAAGATCTCTCTTCGCAAGTCACCTACCACGCCAACTTCCATCTACTGACTCGAATCCCTCTACCTGGATTGCCCCCCCCCCCCCCCCCCCCCCCCCCCCCCCCCCCCCCCCCCCCCCGCCCCCCCCCCCCCCCCCCCCACCCCCCCCCCCCCCCCCACCCCCTCCCCCCCCCCCCCCCCCCCCCCGTGTCCCCCCCCCCCCCCCCCCACCATCCCCAATCCCGATTTCATCAACAGGGTCGGTCCCCCCATCCCCCAACACCACTTCCCCAGAGGTCTGAACTTGACCTGATTCATTGCCCTGCTAAGACTGATCGTATCACCAAGGTTGCTGTGTCTTTTTGCCACGGCCCTTATGGGCATGGGATGAAATGTCTCGCTGGGGCAGGGATGATGGCTTGGGCAGTTGAGTGCCTGGGGTTTACAAGGGAGAGGAGAACATTCACATCCTCGAGATGGGCGAGGTTTGATCTTGACCTGGGAAGTCTTGACGATGTATGCTAAGAGAGGGAACCTAGTGGTTTGCCGATGCTGTGGGTGCGGGTATGGATGAGGGAAGAAAACGTACAGATGGGTTTTGGGGACAACGGCGGACCAGAAGGAGGAAGGTTAGCGGGCTTAAACCTGCCATCCTGATATACGTCTCGAAATGGAGAGCCAGTTTCTCGCTCACTGATGCTTCAAGTCTGGTCACATCAAGGCTCAGGTATGCGAAATAGAGTATGTGGCACCTGAGGAATCCGGCTCGTGGTAGGAACATAAGGTAGGCGCAGAGATTGCTCTGGGGAAGTTGTTGGGCTTCCTGCTGCTGCTGAGGATAGTATGCTCTCGGATCTGGCATGATCGAGAAGGGGGGACCATCGGTTATGACTTTCGAGGGTATCGACTGATGCTTAATGAAGATGGGATGGATGAAGAAGGATGCTCTGGCATCGTACGTAGGAGTCTTGGTGTTGGAAGTTTGAAAGCTGCTGCGATGAACCTTGTTATTGGAGGCTTGAAGGAAAGGGGTTCAATGGGGATTTCCTTCGAATTTGTGACTCTACAAATCGACACCAGATCTTGCGGGCAACAGCTTAGGAACTACCGACATGGGGAACTGTCGCTCCGTGAATGACTTATTATCGTCTTGCCCAAGGTCTAGAGCAGTATAAGAGTACCAGAGACCAGGACAGGGGTGAACAAAAGGGTTTGTATCCCAGATACAAGGCTTTATTAACGAAAAAGCCGAGTAGCTGTCAGGCCATCAGAATGGAGAGTATTATTGCTGAAGTGCATGAGGGATGTAATAGACCTTTGATGTTGAGAGTTGATAGAGACAGACTAGCACCCCCAGACTCCGGCGTTTTTGCGGGGCGTATGCCAAAAAAGACGGGATCGTGACCTTTATCTCTAACTGCTACAACTTAGACGCGGTTGACGCGGATAAACCACACGACATTCTCCATTAGTTCTCGCACGCGCAGTGTGTAGGGGCAACGAGACAAAGGCCTTGAAAAAATCAAATTGAGTAGATAGGGGCTCTCTGAATACGGAAGTGACTCGACCGATCATGAGAAAAAGGGCAAGGTGAAGTGTCCCGTAGGTTTTTTCTATATGTGGAGCTTTGCCCGGCGATTGCGCTCCGGCGAAGTGGGAACTCGGTCCACACCGAGGACGGGGTGACCAAGCCAGTCCATACGGGGATCGAAATGGAGGGGTCAAGAACGGCCCCTGAAAATTTTCTCTGTTAATCGGGTTTGAAAATTTGGAGATAAATGCTCATCATACATCATATTTAAGGAGGGTTGTAGCGGAAACTTGGAAATACGATGTAGTAGGAGCGCTCTACACTATCCGCGATCTTAACGGTAAAGGTACCTTTAGTAGAAACTTGAAGTCGGGTTGGCAGGAACGATGAGGTGGATGGGATGGAGGGGGAGGGGGAAGGGACGAAGAGGGGTCTGGAAGGCGCCGACCTACCCTTTGGGTTGACAGGCACGACAGGCACGGTGGGACGGGCGGTGAAGGAGAAAAAACAGAAGGTGCAGGGGGGTAACTCTGGGAGTAGTGGGGACCCCGATAATGGCCGGGGCCGAGATGAGCCAATCAAAACGTAGTTTTGACGCCTCGGGCTGCCCTGATGCCATACCGCTTTCAGGGCGGGTGGAGGCGGTGGACGGCGCACTTTTGCGTTTGCTTGCATTTTGGCCTTTGCTGCCTTTTCTGCCGACAGAAAAAAAAGACATTGTTCTCCCGTCTGCTCCGTAAGGCAGCTTAGGTAATGGGGTAGTTTGAGGGGCATAATATACGGAATGCACTCCTAGACTGCTACTTCCATTTCTCTGCTCTCGTGGGGACCACATACTAAGATGTTCTGCCTCTACTTGGCAGATCCAGTTGCAACAAGCAAGAAGGAAGCAAACATTCTGCAGATGGGACTCCAAGGTACGAATCCTTACACAATTAATAAAAGCCCAGCACGAATAAGGTGGGTGGGAAGGAGGGAAGTGCAAGGTAGCATCAACCAATTCTATGGATTTCGTGTTAGCAGCCAGTCCCCTGTTTGCTTGGACTTGTAAAGGACGATATTCCCACACAGACACACACCTTTTCCTGCCGCTCCCTATCTCCCTGAGACGCGGTTGCATCCCATGGATCTTACTCGAAGGCGGAAGTTGACAGCCAAAACAAGTAACAGCACGTACGCAGTATCGTGACACGGCGTTTCTTCGTCGTGGGATGATGGGCCATACTCTCACCCACCCAAGCGTCTCTCGTCGTGATAAGAGCATGAGCAGATGCCATTTTCTTCAATTATCGGTTCATGTCTAGACGGTAGCGTTGTAACACAATGCGAAGTGCCCCTCTGCGTCAACTATAGAGAAAGGAGTAGCGCATTGCGCACTCAGAGGCCTGAGGTTGGAATCCCGAATCCGTCGCAACCATTAGAATAGAGGTTTACGGTCCACCGCAATCCAGCCTAGCCGGGACTGTCTGTCACTGCCGTCTGACATCCGCCATCAACAAGGCGAAAGAAAATAAAGGTTCAGTATTGCTTTTTTGGGACGTAGCCCAGAAAGATGGACAACATCAGGCAGGAAACCTGGCAATGTCAAACAAAACTCTTCACGTCTCGCTCTCACTCTTCTCTTCTCGTAAACAGGCATTAATATAACTTCTTCATGACAAAGTTGGAGACACTTTCCGTATGCAGTACAGGAGGCATTGTCCATTGTTGTGATCTTTCAGAGCTGGAGGAACTCGCCGGCAGCCAATCATCTCGACCGTTTACATCGCCGTGGACTTGTACCTTCGAAGCCGCGCCGTCTCATCAGACACGTACATCAGACACACACGCACACGCACACAGACATTTCTTCCTTCCCAAGACAGAAGACAGGCAGACGAACAGACAGAAAGTCAAAAAAGTCAGAGACAGACAACCAGCTGCAAACTCACCCGAGTCCTCTTCCCCTGCCCGTCTTACGTTAGTTCATTAAGGTAGCCCGCCGCTGCCCAGAACTTAGGAGCCATCCGACGCCTTGTGCACCAAAAACAACCCGCTACACGTCAGGCCTGAACAGGTAAGCACAGTCAATGCCTTAACAGTACCTGATGGAACCTGCTTGGAAGCACCCAGCAGTACCTCGCCATGCCCCGGAATCCCGTTGCGACACGAGGTACCCAGCCTAGCCTACCCGGTGTACCTCTTGACTTTGGTTCCTGTCCCCTTCCTTTTCCCTTTTCCTACTAGACCCTTCACTTAACCCCCCCCCCCCCTCCCTACCACACACATCTCAGCCAACTTTCCTTACCGTCCTTTCAGTCATTCAGCACTCACCTCAGACCGTCGACCCTTGCGTTTTTGACTTCCCCGTGGTTTCTCCTTGACCTGACTTGGCCTTTATCGCACGCAGCAACAGCAAGCCCAGCCCAGCCCAGCCCAGCGAGCGCACACGCAGTCCGAAATACGCACCTCAGTACCTACGCAGCCTGGTACATACCTTGACACAGCGACGCCCACACCCGCACATACGCACGCACACATCCACTCCCAGTACCTTACGCCCACACACGCCGTACCGCCGTCGCCGTGGCATGCCCCGCCATTTCGAGGCAACACAGTCGACCCGCCCAAAATTTTGTCTTCACCACCCGCACCGCTTTCCTTCCTCTCAATTCCTATCCCGCCTTCGCCTCGACATCACCCCGTCAATTCACCCAAGATGGACACCACGGCGATTCGAGGCCTGCTCGCGGCCAGTTTGGACCCCGATGCCGACACGAGACGGCGGGCTGAGATTCAGCTGAAGCAGGTATGAACACGAGAACTTCTCTCTTTTTGCCTTTCCCACCCGTCCTCCTTTCCCGCTCTCGCTTCCTGCTGGCCCCTTCTCGTGTCCTGAGAGATCCCGCCCCCTCCCCCACGAATGGCCCCTCCATGACTGCGCCAGGGACGATCCGCACTACATCGCACCGCACGCACATATACAGACGTATACAACATGGACGAGATGCATACCTACCGCCAACACGTCTTCGCACCGTCACGGGCCTGCTGCCCGCTCCAGCTGCCCGGCATCGGGTCCGGTCCCACGGGGCATAGTCGCGGAGTCACCCTTGATGTTGGATTTGCCGGCTGACATATTTTCTCCTGCCACTTAGATCGAAGAGCACCCGGGGTTTATGGACGTTCTCCTCGAGGTCCTTCAGAACGAGCAAGACAACAGTGTGCGACTATCAAGTACGTGGACGGCTCCTCTCGAACCTCGTTGCCCCCCTACTCTGCTTTGCTCTCGTATGGCTTCACCTAGCCAAGCACACATACTAAACGGTTCCTCCTCTTAGCCGTTATCTATATCAAGAACCGCGTAAATCGCGGATGGGAAAAGTCGGACCACAACCCGAATGACACACAAATCGCCGAAGATGAGAAGGCGCGCTTCCGCGACCGTCTGTTGCCCATCATGGCCGCCTCTCAGGGGCTGGTCCGGCAACAGTTGATCCCCGTCCTCCAGCGTATTCTGCATTTCGATTTCCCCGAGAAGTGGCCCAACTTCATGGACTACACTATGCAGCTCCTGAACACGAACGATGCCGCCTCCGTTTTGGCTGGTCTTCAATGTCTTCTCGCCATCTGCCGCGCCTACCGATTCAAGTCTTCGGACGGCGATAACAGAGTCCATTTCGACAAGATTATCGAGGCCAGCTTCCCCAGACTCTTGGCCATCTGCAACGAGCTCATCGCGCAAGAGAGCGATGAAGCTGGCGAGATGCTTCACTTGGCCCTCAAGGCTTACAAGCACGCAACCTGGGTATTTACAAAATCCTCCTCTTGTTGTGCCTGGCTTTGTAACGTTTTGGCTGACACCGTCCTAGCTCGAACTCTCTGCTTTCCTTCGCGCCCAGCAAACCAACTTTGGCTGGTGCACCGTTTTCCTCCAGACCGTTTCAAAGGCTATTCCTGCCAGCGCCATGGCCGACGATTCATACGAGCGTGAAAAACACCACTGGTGGAAGGCTAAGAAGTGGGCGTACTTCAACTTGAACAGACTGTTCATCAGGTAAACATCGGCCTACGGTCCTTTTAGCATTTCGAGGGCTGGCTAACGCTGCAATAGACACGGCAACCCCCAATCCGTCACCAACACGAAGGACGAGGACGCTGTTCGTTTTGCCAAGGAGTTCTCCGCCACAATTGCGCCCGAGATTCTTAAGCACTACTTGGCCGAGATCGAGAAATGGGTTGCAAAGACGGCCTGGCTCAGCAGACCTTGCCTGTCATACACTTTGGTTTTCCTCGACGAGTCGGTACGCCCCAAGGAGATGTGGAACCACCTGAAGCCTCACCTGCAGAACCTGGTGATGCACTTCGTGTTCCCCGTCCTTTGCCTGTCCGAGGAGGATATCGAGAAGTTCGAGGACGAGCCCGATGAATATCTTCACAGAAAGCTCAATTTCTACGAAGAGGCCTCGGCCCCCGATGTTGCGGCTACAAACTTCCTCGTCGGCCTGACGAAGAACCGAAGAAAGCAGACCTTTGAGATCCTCAAGTTTGTCAACGCCGTGGTCAACGAGTACGAGCAGGCGCCGGAGGACAAGAAGAACCACATCGCCAAGGAGGGTGCCCTGAGAATGATTGGCACGTTGGCGCCGGTCATCCTGGGCAAGAAGAGCCCCATCGCCGACCAAGTCGAGTACTTCCTCGTCCGCTACGTTTTCCCCGAATTCACGAGCCAGCAGGGATACCTGCGCGCGCGGGCTTGCGACACGATCGAGAAGTTCGAGCAGCTCAACTTCCAGGACCAGAACAACCTCCTTACTATATACCGCCACATCCTCGACTGTATGGCAGACGTCGCGCTGCCCGTGCGTGTCACTGCCGCGCTTGCCCTGCAGCCTCTCATCAGACACGACATCATTCGTACCAGCATGCAGCAGAGCATCCCTACCATCATGCAGCAGCTGCTCAAGCTCGCCAACGAGGCCGATATCGATGCCCTTGCCAACGTCATGGAGGATTTCGTTGAGGTCTTTGCCACTGAGCTGACACCATTTGCCGTTGCCCTGAGCGAGCAGCTGAGAGATACCTACCTCCGCATCGTCCGTGAGGTTCTGGACAAGAACAAGGACAATGGTGAGGATGAGTTTGGCGACTACCTTGACGAGAAGAGCATCACTGCCCTCGGCGTTCTTCAGACCATCGGCACTCTCATTCTCACCCTCGAGAGCACTCCCGATGTTCTGCTCCACATCGAGGCCGTCCTCATGCCTGTCATCCAAGTTACTCTTGAGAACAAGCTGTACGACCTGTACAACGAAGTCTTTGAGATCATTGACAGCTGCACATTTGCTGCCAAGGGCATCTCCCCCACCATGTGGCAGGCCTTCGAGCTCATCCACGCCACTTTCAAGGCTGGCGCCGAGCTTTACCTGGAGGATATGCTGCCCGCCCTGGACAACTTTGTCCAGTACGGAGCTGGCCAGCTGGTGCAGAAGCCCGAGTACATTGAGGCTCTCTTCTCCATGATTTCCGATATGTTCAACGATAACAAGGTTGGAGGCGTCGACAGAATCTGTGCTTGCAAGTTGGCTGAGGCTATGATGCTGAACCTTCGCGGCAACATCGACAACTACGTTTTGCGTTTCATCGAGTTCGCCATGACTGTCCTCACTGCTCAGGATGTCAAGGTCAAGGCTTACAAGATCCACCTCATGGAGCTGGTCATCAACTCCATTCACTACAACCCTATCCTCACTCTCCACATCCTCGAGACCAAGGGCTGGACCAACCGATTCTTCAGCTTGTGGTTCGGCAGCATGTCCAACTTCACCCGGGTACACGACAAGAAGCTGTGCATCGTCGCGATTGCGGCTCTGCTCAGCCTCAAGGCGGACCAGGTCCCTCAGAGCATTGCCGTTGGATGGCCTCGCTTGCTGCAGGGCGTCACCGAGCTGTTCAAGACGCTGCCTGCCGCTATGAAGAATCGCGAGGAGGCACTCCGTGACGACTACCACCTCGACGCCGGCACCTATGACTATGGCGAAGAGGATGAGTGGGCTGAGGACGAGGCTAACTGGAACGTCGAGGACGAGCCTGAGGAGGAGGAGACCAATGAAGGCCGCGATGAGAGCACCGCGTACCTTGAGTTCTTGAACGAGGAGGCTCAAAAGTTCAGCCGTGGCGTTGATGACATTGAGTCTGAGGACGACCTTGGAGAAGACAGCGTTCTGCTCGAGTCTCCCCTGGACAAGGTGGACCCCTACCAACTTTTCAGTGCGACTTTGATGAGTAAGTTCCAGGCTATGCCGTCTTGTATGAACAAATGCTAACCCCCGAGCAGAGATGGAGGAGGAGCAACCTCAATTCTACCAGTCCCTTGCGTCACATCTCACCGCCGAGGACCAAGCCGCCCTGCAGGGCGTCATGCAAAAGGCAACCGAGAATGCCCAGGCTGCCCAACTGGCTCTTGCTCAGCAACAAGGTGCCGCCCCTGTCAACGGTGGTGCTAGCTAAGAGCCCTACCGGAGATTTCATCGATGACCGAGCCGGGCCCCTCATCCCGCTGTGAGGATCGTGTCAAGAGTATAGTGACCTCTGACCGCCCCAGCTCAGAACTTATGAGGGAGACGCGAGATGATCCGAAGAGCCACTGCCGCAACGCAAAGTCGGTGGATAAGGCTCGAAGCTGCCAACTGTCGATGTGGACGGGCGGCTGCAGGAAAGACTGATGAGGCAAAGATTTACGATTACCCCATTCCTAAAAGATTACAAGAGGTCCAAAAGGAAGAAGATCTTCAAGAGCAATAGAGCGTGCAAACGATGGCCGGAGGCCAGCTGGATATGAGAGGGAGGTGTATGGAAAGACTGAGTGGTCCTCCGCCAAAAACAAGAAAACGCAGCTTCCCCTGTCGTCGGCAGTTGTGGAGGAGTGAGCAGCAGGCAGGGGAAAAGATAGGACTTGTTGTTTCTGCTCGGATTTTCAAAGGGCGCCACAGAGGATGTTCCGATTGTCTTCGTCTTGGCCGTCTTTTTATTTCAAACCGGCGGCAGG
Organism: Colletotrichum tamarilloi; assembly: GCF_030869305.1. Taxonomy (NCBI): domain Eukaryota; kingdom Fungi; phylum Ascomycota; class Sordariomycetes; order Glomerellales; family Glomerellaceae; genus Colletotrichum; species Colletotrichum tamarilloi. Next base: position 129,875 of record NW_026849400.1, on the reverse strand, counting down.
CATAGCATCGTACGGGAGGCCCGCGTGTTGTGTGGATGTATAGCTCATGATGCCCCAAGTCGTAAGTAGTTAAAAATTCCCCCAAACCCAACAATTCAAAAATCATTTCAATATACACTTTGGTCCTCGGTTACGTTGTCCTAGGAGTGGAGGGATTGTAAAGGAATGTGGCTGTTCAGACGGACACGCTACGTCTCCAAGCTTGTCTTCCTTTTAGTATTGTTCTGTCGACCTCGGCGAATTCTTTCAAAGTATTTCACTTGTTGCAGGGAGGGAGGTGAGTGCAATGATTGGGGAAGAAAGTATTTGATTGTCTCAGAACTAAGCATGACCCATCTGTAGGTGGCGGTTCCGGCGGCAATCCGAAGCGCTAGATCATACTAACTACGTTACTCAAAGATCCCTCATCTCATGCGGGGTTCGCGCGATCACTGCAATCAAATCTGCCATCAGCATCTCGATTATGAGCCTGACGCAGTAGGCAACCGGATGGGTGCAGGTGTAATGATAGGAATTTGGTGCAGACATGAGGATCATCATGACAACCTTTTCGAGAAAAGGAGAGAGAGAAAGTCAGCCCCATGTTACGTATGTTTACTTGGAGACCGCGTTTGTGTCGCAAACAACTTACATCCAAGGATATCGAAAGGCACACAGCCGCCACACCGCAATTGAACAAAAGCCGATATTTGACTAGGCCGCCGGCAATGAGCTCACGCTTGATGATTATGAGAAAAGTCGCATCGAGCACAACGTTGACTAGCAGATCAATGACTATGTCCAGCCGCGACAAGTATCTGTTGATCACTACCGCCAGCTGAGAGGGGTTTATTGTAAAGACGACCCACAGGGCAATGTATGCGAGGTTGAAGATGCCGATGAAGACAACCAGACCTATCTTCATGTACTTGACTCGTTGCTTGTTGTGCATGAGGAGACCGAGTCTGTTGGCGAGAATCTGGGGGGCGAGTTGGGTTTGGAGAACCCAGCTGATGGCGTCCGCAATCATGAAGCCGATGCTGAAAGTTGAGTACAGCATTTTAGCAAAACAGTTTAGGTGAAGAGTGAGTTGGGGACGTTTGGCCTTTTTGCTTACTTTATTGAGATGTCACCGCGGAAAAGTAACCAGACTATAATCGCCTGGGTGGCGTTGGCGAAGAGGAGAATCCATACCCTGGAGTTTGTGTCAATGTCCCTGAATTACCCCCTCCTGAACCGCAGTACTGGTTTGGACCATAGGTCTATATATGACTGACATCCAAGCGTAGATATTCTTCAACGAGTTTGTCCTCGAATAGATTAGGAAACTCTGCTGGACGGCTTTTGCAGAGGTGAGTGCCAGCAGACCTATGCAGACGCCAAAGTAGAGGGCGGGAGTTTCCGTGGTGTCGAACGCCCAGGCCGACGCTCTTTTTCCAAGCATGATGGAAATTGAAGGAAAAAGAAAAAGAGGTTTCTGAGGTTACCAGGGTATGATCGATAGCCTTCTCCTTGACGACGAGAATTGCACAAGCGGCGGGCTTCCTCATGCTTGACCTTTTATTTCGTGGTGGCATCGTTGATGGTTTAGTAGCAGTGGCATCGCGATTTCGATCATGAAATTTCAAACTGCTAGGGCTTGGCGTGCACTGGTGTTGAAGGGCTACTTGCTTGCTTTTCTTTCTAAATTCCCCCTTCTCTCTCACGATGCAAATCGCGGTTTCATCGAAAAACTCAAGCCATACCTACTCAGCTCTGCCGTGCCGAGATTTACATTGATAGATGGCTGGCAGAGACACTTTGAAAGTACCAGTACGCTGTGAGAGTGCGCCACCTTTCTGACTATGATATCATGATCCTTTCTAGGGGTCACTGGGTTTGGGCTTCCCTAAGTTCATGCCAAGTATCGCGACACCTATACTTGAGCTCAAACTCACAGTTGGGTGGCGACGGCAAATTCCGGAGTCAGTATATTTCTTCTTCGAGTGCGACAAGTGCCGTGAAATATCACCAGGATGCAGGACGCTTTGAGCCTCTAAGCTCGAGGAGGATCGGGGTGTTCTACACAGCCCATCGACTACGCTACGACTAGCGGTGACAATCTCTGGGTAGCTCCGTTGATACCAGGGATCTGTCAGTTTTCAATGAATAGTACTGCTTTCCTTGAACTGGTGGTCTAATCGGTAAGACGCTAGCCGTAACCAGGCGGCTGGTTCAAGTATGAAGGGCGGCAGTAGCGGAAATCTGGAATCTGATAGATCGGATAGGATCACGAAATCTCTGGTGGGCGTGGTTGCATGTAATTACGAACGCGGTTGGGAATGGTTATAATTAGAGGGTCGAGGGTGTGGCAGGCGGGTGAAAGAACATGTGGCCCATGTCCACACTCGAGAACCTGAGCAATCACGGCACGTGTGACTATCTGGTATTTTTTCTTTTCCAGTAATTGGCTTTTGGTCGAAACTGCCCAGGAGCAACATGGGACGTCGGTTGTTGGTGAGCGGGAGTAAGTCAGACCAAGGGGAATCGGGGAGAATGATGGATATCACTTCTCCGGATGCAGAACTCTAGGAAGCAGACACCGGTGAGTCTTGTTTCTGTACTATGTGGATTCTTCGTTCAACCTTGCATTCTGTTCAATGTTAGCCATGGTGAAGGCGTATAGTCACTCTTCTCATACTTGTTTGTTGGGTGGAACAGATGTTAAATGAAGCCAAAGAGTCCTGCTTGCGTTAGTGAATACTTCATTTTTTCTTTGTTCAGAAATCGCAATTTTGACCATTGAGGCCTCTGATTGCTCAATTCTCATGAAGGTCAGTCCTTGTTCGAGTATTCACTCAACTCTCTCCTCGCTCGTTGATCTGGCAGTAGTATTGCTTCGTGGTTAAGTTCTCCATCGCACCTCTTCTCAACGCCACTGGCTACTCTCATTCTACCCGTTACCTCTCGCAATGCGACAAACTAAAGGAAGTTGATGATGAGGAGAGGAAATATGTCAACTGCGAATTAGGCAGGTAGTTGACAATAGCTCATTCCGAATACATCTGAAGGCTCGGGCGGAAACGCCATGTAGATACAACGTCGTTCTTGCGAGCTCGCCAACTCTGACCCATCCACACCAGATCATTCATTAGGTCGAGGGTTAGTATCTGGCCGTTCGCATTTATACCCTTTCTTGAAGCTCGAATATTTGCCCTCTACACCAGAAGCATAATTTCTGTGGAAGTACAAAAATTACGCCCTGGTTACTCGCGATTCACAACTTCCCTCGGCCATACTCGGCTTCTCTGACACCAAGACTCGAGTTACTGCAAATTCCCAGCAGGTTAAAGCTTCTCCAGAAGCCTACCCAACTCCTTCCCGCTCCGCAAGAGGAAGCTCCCAATTGCTATGTTTCGAAATTGGTCTTACCCACAAGGCTTCAGAAGGCAGGATCGGCCAGGAACCGCTCCTTCTTCCACAGTCCCTAGTCGAATTCCTCCTGCCCCTTCCCAGACTTTGGGTTCTGCAAATGGCCCTTCCCCTAACCATCTTCCGCACCTCAATACGATTACATCAATGTCCGCAGGTATAACCTCACAGCAGAGCCAAGTCAAGCCTGTGACGCCTAGGACGCCAGAGATAACAATTGCAGTACCTCCTCTGGGTGTACGACATTCGCCTTCCCCGCCTTCACCCTCCTTCGTCGAAACTCGTCGAATGCAGGCGATTTCTCCATTGGAACCCGCTGAAAGAGGAACACCGCAGATGACTGGCCCCTCTCGACTTACGTCTGTTGGCCAATTGACAGTCAAACCAAACCAACCTTTACTCAAGAGTGTCAAAGACAACAACCTGCCGCAGGTGACTACAGCTTCAATGCAGCGCTTTATAGCAGAGAAGCTTGCTCAGAAGGAATTGGTGACTTCCTTGAAGCCCGACATCATGAAGGACAAGCCGTACACTGGTCAATCGATCGTTGGCTGGAGGAAGTGGGCTAAACGACACAAGAATCCCGCTTACAGCAGGTATCCGGCCTGTAACGAGGCCGTCAACACCCACATCTCCAAGGTACTCTGGGACTCGGAAAATAAGAAGCCAAAAGCACTCAGCGAGCAGAAAGTATACGGCGATTTCATGAAGGACTGGAAGGAAACCCAGTACAGGCAACGGCCGCCTTCGGCGCCAATGATGGAGTCGATCCGACTCATTAACAATGCCAGTCTGCCGCAGGACATCGTCACCAAACTCGAGATTTCTGGCTGGGATGCGACCAAATGCTGCGATCCGACGTTGCCACACTCCGAGAAGAAGTCTGCCAGAGTGCCGCCCAATCTGAAGGGTTCCTCCAAGGACCCGGAATCCGAGTCAGAAAATGACTCGGATGAGGTGGCTCTGGCACAAACTAAGCAGCAACAGAGGGGTTCTTCATTTGACATGGCCATCACCTTGATAGACGATCCCGAAGATGAGGATATTCAGTCCTCCGGCCAATCTCCCCGACAGGCTTCGTCTGCTGCAGAAGCTGTAATCACCAGTCCCAGGAAGGCTCTGCCGCCGCTAGCGTCTTTCCAGACCCCAAAGCCGCCACGGGTCGTTACCAGTCAGAACGAGGAGTCAGAGGCTGCAGCGTCTGTCAGTCATCATATCCAAGGCATACCCAGTGTCGGACCCGAGAAGGCATCGAAGATCGGTGGCGTCGCCAAGTCTGTCGAACAGCTGACGAAGAAGACGGGGTCGGCCAACTTGGTCCATCAAGACGTCAACTCCTTGTCCAACAGGTCCCCGAGCCCTTACTCGTCGTCCTCCTCCACTTCCAATAGCGGGAAGCGAATTTCCACAAAGGACCTTAGACGAGCTCTGCATAAGGTCAAGAAGCTAGGCGCTCTCTCGGGCAAACATTCTACTCAACTTGAAGACCAAGGCGGTCAACTCCTCGCCCAGACACAGAGACTAGATAACATTGAGCGTGCTGTTGGAGAGCAGGTTAGCAATTCCTACAACTTTGCCATGGAACTGGAGGCACACACAACTTTCCTCAAGAAACAAGATCTCGCACTGGCACAGCTCCGCAATGACAACCAGGCCCTACGGGCATGTCTCCAGGACGTGCTATTCCCCCTCGCCCAGGCCGTCAATGCCATGCACAAGTCGACAAAGAGGGATAAGAAAACACTCGAGGCAAACGCCAAGAGAGCCAAAAGGGAATTGGAGGAGTTTGAGGCTGCGGGCAGGAACGCCGAGGCCGTGAAGCGAGGTACCCGGAATCTTGGCCAGGTCTTGCGGGCACCCCAGGGTGATAGGATGGACATGAATTGATACCGTCCTGGGCATGCTGGTAGGCGTATTTTGGTTTGAAGGGAGGACGTTTTTTCCTGGGAGATGGTTTTTGCAGCATATGACGACTTTGGAGGGTGCCGACTCACATGAACATGAAGAGGCGAACTATATGCATCATCTCTTTGGGTCATCAACATGATCTGACTGGAGACAGAGCATTTGGCTTCCATGGTAGAGGTAGGTCCATAGAACTAGATAGGCTGGTACGCACCTCTGCTTTCTCGGTAGCTCAAATACAGCGATGGTTCACATGGCCTGGTTCTTCACTTGTCTGTTTCGCTGTGACAGCCAACCACTGAAGTGACTGACATCAGCGACGTATCCGAAACCAACGAAAACGAGGTCCGAGGATCAATTACAGAAGTATCTGGTCTCAAGAGATGCCGATATGACAAGGACACAAGCAGGACTCGACAATATCAACACGACAAAACCAATGAGCCTCGGAACCGATTTGAATTTGAGCTGAGTTGAGGGCAAAAGGTAAGAAGAACCAAACAGACCCCTCTCTCGCCTCATGACGACGGCGATGAAAAACACAATAAAACCCAGGACTCCATGAACAATGCAAGCCCGAGGAAATATCAAAAAAAAAAAGGCCATGGACAATTTCGCGCGCGCGCGCGTGACTCTCCGCGCTCCCGCAGTGAGCAAGCAACGCTCGCTGCCACGAACGATCAACCCAACGAGACGGACACGCCTTCGAATGAACCCATCTGACGCATGCGATGATGATTCTGCGTCTGGTTCCAATTCGTCGGGGGAAAGAAAAGAAGATGTGCCAACGTTCTCCCATCCATATTTCCTTCCACCGCCTTCCGACAACCTCAAGTTGGCTGGCGGTCCCCTTAATCCCCAAAAGCCCTCACGAACCCATTGGTCATCGCATCAACGTCCGTCCCAACTTGAATGGCAGGTCCAACATTGCAGCTTTCATCGCATAATTCCACCTTGGTATTTTCAAAACAACAATAAAACTTTCGTGACTCTGACATCGTTTCGTTTCATCTCTCTCCGATCCCTTTTTCGTGAACAGCTTTCTGGCTCACTAATAGCAAACCATCATGGAAAACAAAAATCGATCATCAAAAAAAAACGCATTTCATTATTTTTCCTTTTTATCGTAGAGTTCAGTTTTCCTCGTCATCTTCCTCAATCGGCGCCGGTGTCCGTCGCTCTGTACGTCTCTTTGGTCGTCGATGGCGTGAACTGCTAATGTTACTCGCCGAATCGTCGGGGGCCAGCTCAAAGTCGTCGCCTCCCCATTCGCTGTCACTATTGGCGTCGTAGTCGCCTTGCGCCCAGCTGGGCCGTTCGTAACCTGATGACTGTGAGTTGCCGGAGCTCGGATTGGGCAGGACATCGATCCGCCGGCGGCTTTGAAGGCTGTGCATCAATCCTGCTCCACGGTTGCGCAACCCCGTGCGGACGACTTCAGCCCTTAGGTGAAGGGCTTCAAACGCATCCTCCAACGCCTCCATGCCCTGGTAGATTTCTCGCTCTACCTCTGCCAAGACGGCCATTTCCATCTCTTCGTCTCGTGATACTGCCTGCTTGTTGGCCGCCGCGGATGATGCATTGCTCACAAAGGACGCAGGAGTAGCGCCGCGAGAGTAGGCGGAGAATGGTGTAGTGTTGCGAGATGCTGAGAAGCCCGGCGTTCCTCGCACGCTAGGGCTCATGGTCCCTGGCCGAGAGGGGTAGTAACCGCTCGCAGGGGTGGCGCCACGGGACTCAGCTGTGGGAGTATCGTCGCCATCAGCTCCGGACCAGAGGAATCCGTCAAATCGTCCAGAAGTCAAGATCTCCCATTCTTGCGTGTTGATATCGGACATGGTGACAAGTAGATCGTGGGTGTGGGGGTTCTTGACGAGGTACATGGCAACCTCTGCGTCTCGGGGTACTTGTTGTAGTCGGTAAAGACGCTGTAGAGCCAAGCCGGCTCTGACAAGGAGATCCGGGCGGGCGCGGTGCAAGGGTGTAGGAGCCCTTGTTGCCGGCTTCGGGTGATTAGAGCCAGCCAAAATCGCATTAAAATACGGCTGATCTTCCGGGTCCATATTGGTGAGAATGGCAAACGTGAGTGTCTCATCGTCTACATCTTGTGGCGGCGGCGCAGTGGTCTCTCCGCAGGTGTTGAGCCACTTATCCACGGCTCCCCTGACTTTCTTAGACTGTCTGAGGTAGTGCTCGCGGAACTCCTCGGCAATATCAGGGTCTATCTTGACCGGCGAGTCGGGTCGCGGTGGCAGCTCAGCTGACACTTCGGCAGCATTGGATCCCAAGCTGGCCAGGTCAAACGGTGGCCATTGCGGAAGATCGATGCGACCGCTAACCCATTCGAGGACCTCTCCCCAGCCGAGGCCACGATGTTGAATATCGGGGCCTCTTTCACACACGACACAAGTGCATCCATGCTCAGGAAGCTCTCTGGAAAAGACGTTTTCGAGGCGGTCTAGAAGGCGACGAGCCACAGATCGGTGGCCAGTCGCAACTGCTACGGAGCCGTTGCGGTTGAGAACCGAGTTGTACTGATCCAAGAGGTTGAAAAAGGGTGCGAACAAAGTCTGCGGGCCAACTAGGGGTGGGTTAGATGGCCGGGCGCCATTCTGGCGAGGTAGAACAGAGAGGAATGTTTTCGGGATAGGCTGGATCAGACCGCCGTTCTGTAAAAGGTAGTCCACCCGCGGTGCTTCCTGTACATCCAGGGCTGGAGGTGGTGGCGGGGGAGGAGGAGGTCCCGTTGGAGGAGGCATATCAGTCATTGGAGTGGCCGATGGTGTGATGTCGTTTTCGGGGTAAACCTGTGGAGGGGGGCCCGGAGGCTTGTCGTTCATGGCGAAGGGCGGTGGGAATGGTGGTGCTTGCGTAGGGGTTCTAGGAGATGAATCCTGCAGGCTTTCGGGAGACGAGTCGCCATCGTGATACTCTGCACGCCGGCCTTTCTTGCTCGAGGAGCTTCGCTTTGAGGAAGATCTAGAAGTGCTCGGCTTGATATTCAAGCTTTCCTGGACGCCAGGTGGGAACGCCGGCGACTTGACGTACGTTGCCTGGCTGCTAGTCTTTGACTTGAAGCTCACCCGGGACTTATCGTCGGCTCTGGAGCCGGATCTCGAAAGACCACTGAGACGCGAGCTTGGCCTGTCTTCCCGGTCTCTCTTGGCAGTCTCGCCGCTAAGTCTCGAGCTCGAACGCTCCTCGCGCACCTTCTTTGACGATTCCTCGGGGGTGGCAGATCGTCTCTTGCCCGACAAGTCGGTCTCGGGCGGACTAGGCGGCCTCGACTCCTTCTTGGACGAACTTTTGCGCTGCTTGTCGGAATGATCGACGCTCTGGGATCGCTTGAGTTCGCTGTCGCCCAGATCGGTGGCTTCGGGGGTGAATGGATCGGCCCTTCTCGTAGCACCGACACCTGATCCTGAGACGTCCTCGCGACTATTACGGACGGCCTCCTTGCTGTGGGCCTTGCTGAAGGTCGGGTAGGGAAGCGAGATGCGGTCAGTCGACGCCGGACCAGTCAGCGAGGTCCGAGACATTTCGGGAACGAGGTCGGTCATGGAAGAGGAGCGGTCGTGTCCGCGGTCTCTCTCTCGGTCGCGGTCTCGTTCTTCGCGGGTGCGGTGGCGGCGGTGGGAGTGGGAATGGACGTCACTGCCGAGGCCGCTGCCGTCGGCGATTTTCGATTTGGAGGAGCGGGAGCTCACGCGGTGGGATCGGTGTTCCCTGTCTCCCTTTTCTCTGTCGGACCTGCTGCTGCGCTCTGATTTGCTTCGAGAAGCCTTCTTTTCGGCCTTTTCACTTTTCTCGGCCTCCTTGCGCGGGCGCATATCCCCAAAGTCGGGGAGGGAGATTACTCGGCCATCAGCGTCGACATCGACCTCGACGTCACGATCCTGGGAGGACATGGCGGAGCATGGGTGCGTAGCCCGAGAGAGCTAGCCGAATTGCTTGTGCTTTGCTGCGGAGGTTTCTTCGAGTCGTAGTAGCAGTAGAGAAAGGTTGACTGTGACGGTGACGGTGACGGTGACGGTGACGGGGTCGAGTCGAAAAGCCGTCGGCGCAACGAGTAAGAGGCAAGAAAGTTGACCGACAGCGAAGCTTGCCAAAGAGGGCGGTGGTGGGTAGGAAGGTTTCTGGGAGCCCAAAAGGCAAAGCGGACCGTGGTTCGAGGTCCAGGGTGGGATGGTTCAGTGTGTTTGAGTTCCAAGATGTCGAGAAAGCTGGCGGGAAGAAGGAAAAGGGAACCGAAGCAGGCAGGACCTGGTCTGGGGTTTTGCTCACCGACCCTCGTCGTCTTGAGCAAAGAGGGCGGGAGTTGTTACAAAACTGGGGAATTTCTGGAAAAATGCGCACCCCTGACCTGGACCGAACGGTAGGTGGCGGGGGGAGGATCCGTTTGGCTCTTCGTTTGCTGCGTCTAATGTTTGGAGCGTCAGGAATGATGCGCTTTAACTTTTTCGAGATGTCGTCGTTGTCGTCGGGTCGTGGAAGGCAGGAAATGGAAAATGATGCAAGAAGGACGAGAGAAGTAACGAGACGGGAGATGGATGGACGCTCCCAACCGAGGGAGTGAATGAGTGAGGTGCACACTTCACCTCCAAAGTCATGAGTGCAGGCCAAGCAAGGCCAGGCGGGAGGGATGAGTCCAAGGTAACGGGAGTGGAAAGACGGGCGGTTGCAAGCAGTTGACGAGCAACGCAGCCGAATGTGATTCGATCAGAGGGGCAGCACCCCCCCTGTAAGGCGTTGAAGGGAACTGCGGCGGGTTGCTTGGTACTTTGGGTACAGGTACAGGTAGGCTGGGCGGCCCACACCTGAGTCTCTACGTTACTGCATCTATGGGTATACGCTACCGCTTCTTGCGTGCCTTTCAGCGTAAAAGCGAAGGAGGGGGTGGAGAAGAATAACGGGGAGATGGATGTCAAGGGAAGGCAGGCAAAGGGTGATTTAGAGTAGGGGAGTAGGCGGTGACACATGTCCTCCTGCAACGCATTATTCGGGCACTGATTCAGTTGAGAGAGGTGTCGAATGAGTGATTTGGTGAGGAGGCGTCCGTACGTTGAATTGTATGCAATACCTACCCACCCCACGTATTCCTTAAGGTAAGGTAAGGTAAGGTAGACCTGTGGCCAGAACCTGACGTGGCACCGGGCTGAGTTGCAACGAGTTGCGCCTGGACTGGACGTGGACGGCGACGCAATGGGACTGTGGGAGGGAAGTCCCTGAGGGATCCACAACGGGCACTGCCAGAAGCTCGGGCTACACCCATCACTGTCATTGGTAGATTCCATCAGCCAGTGTCCCTCCGTCAAGAAACCGTTCCTTCACACGGTACAGAACCAGTGTGCGAAGCGGGCAAGACGTACCGTTTCAGAAGCGAACGAGAGCTCGCTATCGCACCGTGTGACATCCTCTTTGCCCATCAGCTCCCGCGCATAGTAAACATCGGACATGATCTGCCTACCCTTACCTTGGCACCTTGGATAGGCAGACCAGCACGTTCCTCGAGGATTTAGCATCGTGGCTGACGTGCAAATGGACGAAGCCATTCGCCATCGTACACAGACGTAAGGAAAAGTACTCACCTACTCAAGCAGGCGGCGTGCCTAGAGTGCCTGGCTCAACGATAAACCAGAAAGTGGCTGGACTGTCTCAATTCAAGCAATGATCGAACATCAAACCACTTCTCTACGTAAGGTCGCGGTGGTAGGTACGCAACTAGTCTCGAATAACCTCGAGCAAGAATGGTCTGAATAGGCCCGCTATCGACCCGAGTTTCGTCTCGAAGCACCTCGCTTTTCCTCCGTCATAGCTGCAAAACTGTCTCTTGCTTCACATCATCTCGGAAAGCAAACGCACAAGATCATGCCTACCTATGCCGCACAAAGTCGCCGTCACAGTGCTCCGTGAGAGAGACATTGCTGCCTCAAATAGAAATGCCCATGTCTCACGTACCTGACTATCTTACCTTAGACTCGCCGGACTACCTACATATACCACTTACTTACCTTTAGCACCAACACATAAAGTACCTAAAGTACCTACGCCGATACACTTTCCATCCTGCAAACTCGATGAACCAACCTAACCATCAAACATCCATATTGCACCCAAAGACAGACTGGCAGAGTAAGGCAACTAGAATGCTTCCCAAAATAAACCCCATCCTAGCCCCACCAACCTACACTACTACTTTACCACCCCTCCTCCCATGTATTGATACCCTTCCACCCTTTCCCTCCCCCCCTCCTCTCCTGCAACGAACGGCGCGCGAACCCGCCGCCCATCGGGCACCAACAAACGAACCGCATGTGTGCAGAGTCCCGTCGACCTGTCTCTCGCACCAATCACCGCCCCGCCCAGCGAATAAGCGCCCGGGCCATGCATCCTCGTGCTTTTCTCTCGCGCACCACACCACCATGAATCAATCAATCAATCAACCCACCATCACCTGTATGCCATTATCCGAGGTTGTTTGAGGTAGGCAGGCGTAGCTACTTGATCTTGAAGTGTCTACGGAGTAGTTGTTGGTCCTTGTAAGCATATTTTATCTGGTACCGTCCACGTTTGGATGGTCGCTCGTTTCACCGTCACATCCACTTCAGATCGATCCCATGGAGCAGCATCATTCAAGTATCGTTCCATTCCACTATTCAGCCATACCTGGGTAAGAGTAATGTGTTATCCAACTCTCCAACCCTAGCCAACTATATGGTGCTTTATAGCCATCTCTCTTGTGTAAAATAACTCGTAAAAATTCATCATCAAACAACTTTTTTATCCCAAGGCTGTCTTTGAAGTCTCAACTCCGATGTATATATATCCACCCAATTTTTTGCGCTTTGAGAAGAGGTCTACGCGCATGTACGCTCTATGCCGTATAAATCACACTTATATCGCCCATTGATGAGAGTCTGCAAAACTTTTGCGTTTACAAACGGTCCAGGAGACCCTGGCTCTCGAGGAGCAGGACAATCTGGTGAACAATGGAGCGGACCGTCTGCTGCTCGAGGTTGACGACGAGGTCGGCCTTGGCGGGCGCCTCGTACGGGTCGTCCACACCGGTGAAGCCCTTGATGTCGCCGTTGCGCGCCTTCTGGTAGATGCCGCGCTTGTCCGTCTTCTCGGCGTACTCGAGCGGGGTGGCGACGTGCACGAGGAAGAAGGGGCCGGCCTTCTCGACCAGCTCGCGCGCCTTCTGGCGGGCCTCGTCGAATGGCGCAATGGGCGCAGCAATGACGGCGGCGCCGGCGCGGGTGAGCTCTGAGGCGACGAAGGCGATGCGGCCAACGTTCTTGTCGCGGTCCTCGCGGCTGAAGCCGAGCTCGGAGGAGAGCTCGTGGCGGACAGTCTCGCCGAGGAGGAGGGAGACGGAGCGGCCGCCGCCCTGGTTAAGCGTGACTTGAAGGGCCTTTGCGATCTGGTCCTTTCCGCTGTTGAGCAGGCCGGTGAGGAAGATGGTGAAGCCCTTTTGGGCGGGGAGGGGGTTCTGCTCGCGCAGGACCTTGACGACCTCGGGGTAGGAAAACCACGCGGGAATCTCCTTGCCGGTCTTGAGGCGGTTGCGGAGCTCGGTACCAGAGATGTTGGCGGTGTGAGTGCCAGGAGCGATCTCGTTGGCGGGCTGGTACTCGTCGCGGTCGGGGATGTAAATCATCTCCTGGAACTCGACCATGGTGATGCCCAGCTCGTCAGAGTACTTCTGGACGGCGACCTGGGCGTCGTACGGGCCGTAGTGGTCCTTGCCGTTCTTGTTCTTGCCGGGGCCGGCGTGGTCACGGCCGACAATGAAGTGCGTGGCGCCGTGGTTCTTGCGGATGATGGCGTGCCAGATGGCCTCGCGGGGACCGCCCATGCGCATGGCCAGGGGCAGCAGGGCCAGGGCGGCCATGCCGTTGGGGTATCTGGGGAGGAGGGCCTTGTAGACGCGGACACGGGTGAAGTGGTCAATGTCACCGGGCTTGGTCATGCCGACGACGGGGTGGATAAGGACATTGGCTTGTTGGGAGCGGGCGGCGCGGACCGTGAGCTCTCTGTGAGCGCGGTGCATGGGGTTGCGAGTCTGGAAAGCGACGACCTTGTTCCAGCCGAGCTTCTCAAAGTGCTGTCTCAACTCGGCGGGAGTGACTTTTGATACTCGTTAGTCTCGATGTTGTGGGTTTGCTGCGTTGGTATGGGCCAAGGGCATGGTGGACTTACATCTGAGGTCGAGGAAGTCGTAGTGAGCAAGACGCTGGATAGCCTCGAGCTTACCGCCAACGTAAAAGTCGTTGGTATTGTTGAAGAGGTGCTTCACACCGGGGTGGGTGTCGTCGTCGCTGCCAAAGACCTCAATGGCCTCCTTGACTCTACAGAAACATGTCAGCCGATGCCAATTCCCTGAAGACATGTTTGACCTACCTGTCGGGCTTGTAGACATCCTCAACGGTAAGGATGGCAAGGTTACGGTCGTCTCTAAGGTCGCGGAGGGTGATGCGCGCACCGGGCTTGATGGAGAGGGTGTCGATCTGCTGCTGGGAGACATCGAGGGTGATGGGCATGGAGAAGAGAGCGCCATCGGCGAGACGGTTGTCCTTGACGACTCTGCACCAATCATGTTAGCGACCAGCATCTTCTGGGGAGCAAGTCTTGTTCGCATGTTCAACGTACCCATTGTAGTCCTTCTCGGTCATGAAACCTATAGAGATGCCACCACAGTCAGTCCCGCTGTTCTTGGGCGAGCAACGTAATCGTGGGGAACTTTGCCCCTCCAAAAAAAATCATGGCGGGGTCGTTTCCGCAACGCAACCCCACCAACCTCGTCGCGCAACGGATGCAGAAGGGGGGCAACCGCCGCAGCAGCAGCCAGCAGAAAGTAGCAGCAACAGCGCGGGCAGTAAACACCACGTACCTTCGAGAGGAGAGAAGCCACCGTTGAGGATCAGCTCAAGATCGCAGAGGTGACGCTCGGTCAACAGGAGAGAAGGGAGCTTGTCGGCCTCGGCTAACAGCTCAGACTGGCGGGGCGCATCGCGCGCGAAAAGGTCCTTGAGGACACCGCCGTGGGGAGAGTTGGCCATTGTGTATGTCTTTGAAGAAAGCGCGAAGCTTTGTAGTAGGGAGCGGGTTATTATGGGATCGTCAAAAGACACACTCTAGACGATGCTTAGAGAGGAAGAGAGAGAACACACAACGAATTGAGCCTGCAGCTTCTCGTTGTAAAGGGAATATTGGGTATAAAAAGGTAGATGGGAGGGGATTCACGGATGAAATAGAAGAGACAGGAGAACAAGCGGGAGAGGGAGTCTGGCGAGGAGACGGGCGAGGGCAAAGGTGTCTTTTATTCTCCTCGGACACACAGACAGAAGGACAGAGACAAAGTGAGAGAATTGTCGCTCGTTCCCGGCGTCAAGTCGGCCTTGCGTGTGTTGCTGAGGTGCGCTGCTGGTGCTGTACGGATACCCCGTTGTCCAAGGTAAAAATTGGAGGCTGTTTAGTTCAAATGACGTGATCGCTACCTTGCACATGTACCCTCCTTGGCGGCATGCCATGTACTCTTAATTACCAATGTTGGCTCTTTGTAGCCCTCTCTGCCGCAGTCAGCCACGACTAAGTCATGTTCGCCACGATAAGTTACCGTAAGGTCCCATCCCATCCCATCCCATGCCGTCCGAAAAGAGACTTGGTCGCGGTGCGTAGCCGCGGAAAAAGTCTGCTCTTCTCCATGCTGTTGCATGTCTGACCCGGAGACTGACCCTGGGAGATCCATGAAGCCGTGGGGTCGCTGTTTTGCAATGTCGCGGCTCGGTGTTCCGGCATCTTTTTGGCGTCGGGACGGGTATTGGTAATAACCTACTCCAGGTCTGACAGAACACCTCAACCCAGCCTGACCACCCCATGTTTACATTGCGTCGAAGAGGAAAGCAGAGGCTTCTTGGAATAGCGTAGAAACTTGCGATACCAGCGCAATGAGTTCTTCATCAAGGGTCCTCGTCGGTGGTATGGCGCAACGAAGATTGCCAATTCAAAGTACCCCGCGAAATGTGGCTTGATAAGCCCCGATATCAATCATCAGGGACCCTGCGCCACGTTCTACCCTCGTCCCGACTCCCGACAACGCGCCATTGCAAGACAATTTCGTGCCAGAAGCTGCAGGACAAGCCGCAGAGACGTTGTCAAAGTTGCAATTCCTGCCTCATCTGGCGTGCTGGCGCCCAGCCTCTTGGCTTAGACTAGACACCTGTAACCTCACCTTGAAGAGCTCGCCAACAGAAGGGCTGAGAATACCAAGCGTCTTCCGCCCTTGGCTACTCTTGGCGCCCTATCAACGTCCAAGACTCGAGACGTATGTCAAATCTGTATTGTAGAAGACCGTGATGGCCTCTTGCGCGCCATTCAGATTGTCACGATGGCGACATGCCGCTCTTTGCAGAACTTCCGTTGTGTTTCTTGGCACATGTCGTTCCAGACTAGAAGTCATTGAACGTGCTACAGAACGGTATGCTGGCCAGTCCAACGTGGACCCGATCCTTTGGATAGGCTTTTGACAGCAGCTTATCTAAAAGCTTGTAGATCTCGTCCAAGAATATCGTGTCTCGACTTGGACCGTTTCGATCTCTTTGCTACGAAGTGCAATCGGTCAGCTCGGTGAGGGTGGTGGGGTAGCCCCGACGTCCGCGTCGATCGGCTGCGCGGTTGTCGGTTGCCGGCCCCCGGCTGCCGGCTGCGGGGTTAGCCCGATGTCGCTTGACACACCGAGATCCCTTGCTCCAGTTCTTTCTCTATGCCGTGGACATTGATGACATTCCGTGTCCACTCCTTGGCCGCCATGCTCCACCGCCAGCCAAGTTCCCGAGACTAAGTTCCTGAAGATCTATGGCTCCGGAACTTCATTGGCTATTCGTTGTGGTGGATATTCTTCTTCGCGGAATCTTGTCGCCATGGAGTTTCGCCCACTCAATTCCACAATACTGAGCGTAGATCATCGAGAAGTGAAAACTCGGATATCCTATGACGCCAGAGGTACGATAGAGGCTAGATTCGTAAGGATCCAGTGTTCAGGTTGTCCCTCTTTGGGGAATTTCTGTTAGTAAAACCTCGCGTTTCTTCCCCCAGTTTTGGTTTCGTTGAAGTTGTCTGATTGGATTTTATGGTCATTGGATGCAACTGTCCGAATAAATACTCGTGCCGTTTTTTATTCTTCTGCGTTTAGCCATAAAAACCTTCCAAGCTTGAACTGTACACTTGCAAGCCTTTCAAAGGGACAGAATACCCTTAAGTGAAGATGTCCTTCGACAAGTTTCATCACACCACACAAAGGCCTCCACGTAGGATTCTTGCGCTGACGCGATCGCCAGCACCTTCGGATACACCACTAGCACGCCTCCAGGTCCAAGTGCTCTAGTTCGAGGTTTCACATGCCGAGAATGATCTCTCCGTCCTCCAGATACGAGAACTTCGACGAACCAGGGACGAGCGAGCTTCTTCGCTTTCTTTGATGCCTTGCCATTACTCATTTCGTCAATCAAGATCAAACCATCATTGGTCGTGACCTCATCACGCTTCGCTGGAGCGTTCATACGTATTCCCATAGCATTGATGAGACTTCTCTGGCGGTAGCAATGGTATTGATGCCGACGGCTGAGTATGTGTTCAGACTGAGCGAACTGGTACCTGGCGCTCACATATTGGCGTTGTCAAGTTTTCGAAAAGGAGCAGCGCAATCCCTTCTCAAAACAGTCGGCTATTGTAGTTTCAACGAGGTCAATGGTATCTAGGCTTGCATGCTTCTGGTGGGTTTGGAACGCATACCGCCTGGCGATGCAGTCCGATATCAATATTCAATTCGTCGACTCCGTGGCTCCACGAGTAAAAGCTAGCGGAGACCGGTTTTGCAGTCAGTCAACTGTGGTGAGGAATACTCACCGTCATTTATGAGAGGATTCCTGTCATTGGAGCAAATTGAAGCAGAGCATATAGGCAATTGGCCAAGTTTGCGGCCCTGACTGATGCCCCTTGAACGATATTGATAAGGCTGCTGGACGCAACGGGCTCTAGCCGTGCTGGTAATGGGTGCAATGCGGCAGTGCAGCTCCTGAACGAAATGTTCTGCTCGCCAGAATTCTCAAGTCGCCTAGCGGTCATCTGGGCTCGAGCCAGCAATTGCAGGAACGACGAAAACCCAAGCTTCGGCCTCTTCCTGTGATTCGAAAAGAGACAGAGCAGCCTAGCATGGAAGAATGAACGTTGGATGACTCGACCGTATTTGAGACTCGATGCTCGTCCAGATACCCTTCAACCAGATTCGAGAGCCGGCTGAGCGAATGGCCATTTTCTTTGTATGGTGTCTGGGTTGTTGCAAAGTGATGAAGTCATAGTTCCGCGCCGTCTCTTCGCGAATTCGACATTCCTGTGTCTCAAAGCCACCGGGGCAAATGGGGTGTTGCTAAGCAGGGGGTTTGCCGACCGAGAAGTCAGCCGGTACCAGCATTCCTTGACTGTGAATCTCGATGCCAACTTCTTTTCCATCGAAGGATTTCGTGGCAGAAAGGGTAGATCGGCTGAACCTGTCCATTCCATGGAGCTGTATCGACGCAGCGTGCCGTCTGGACTCGAGGCGGCTCTAGGGCAAGCCGCCCCGGAGGTTTACACCTCTGAGACGCTTCAGAATGTAGCCAGACCTCGTGGCAGAAGTACTTCCGACCAATGGTGATGCAGCACGAGGGAGATGGAGTCGAGTTGCAGACCAGTGGTCGGGAGATGGACACGCAGATCTGCGGTGAGTGTTAGCTTAAAAACGTTTGGCAGCAGGGGGATGGGATATCCCGGCTCATTTGGGAGAGAAAAGGCTGGGATTGGCGGATTTGGTGCTGGGCATCGTTGGCAAGCTTCTCGCGTGGCTGGGGATGGACGTCGAGTGGAATGGGTTTCCCGCCGTGGTGGAGTACGATGGGGTCTTGTTTC
Organism: Colletotrichum tamarilloi; assembly: GCF_030869305.1. Classification (NCBI taxonomy): domain Eukaryota; kingdom Fungi; phylum Ascomycota; class Sordariomycetes; order Glomerellales; family Glomerellaceae; genus Colletotrichum; species Colletotrichum tamarilloi. The sequence continues at coordinate 111,635 of NW_026849400.1, read as the reverse complement.
TCGAATGGCGAACGCAACGGTTGAGGATTCGGGAGACGCTGCTCCCGCCTAATAGTTCTTGATGTCTTGCTCTTGAAGAGTACTTGGAACGGATATTCGTTGGCAACGGAGCGGTAATCTTTGAAAAATGCCAAAGATGGCCTGATGCGCACGTGGATCCGTGATATGCCTGGCACGCCGCACTCCGGACTAAGGCGGCAAAGACGGGTTTGAATTGTCTTGGACGCCGAGGCTTTGGGAAGCCGCAAGCTGCGTTTATGTCGGTAGCGTCCCGGATCAGCGGTGGTTGAATACCTAGCTCACCATTGACGATTTGGGTGGCTGGTTTCAGACCAAGACGAACTCTTTGTGTACTCCGTACGAGCACAAATATGTGAGTGACGAAATGATTGTAACGAGTCCAAGTCGACCATGGATGCAGTTTATTAGAATTGGCTTGCGGTCGGACAGAGCTTCTGAGTAGGGGTGAGAAATCGGTATTTTGACAATCTAAAGAGAGAAAGTTGCCCCACGCAACCTCAGTTGAAGCAGAAATACGGAGCAAGAGAAGAGTCCGATGTAGACTCGGTCTTTCGATGATTGATGGCTGGAGGATGGAAGCGAAAGAAGATCGCGGCGCGGCCGAAGCATGGGCCAACGGCCAGGTCAGAGCTCTTCCCATTAGAGTAGTCAGGTACGTACCGCTCTGCCCAGAACAGCAAGCTGCTTTTCGCTACCTTACCTTAGGTAAGGTTAAGATGGCAGCAGAGTGGCTAGAGCGTAAGCGGCTAGAGTGTGGTAGAAATTGACAGAGATTCCGTTAGGTCAATGATCTTAGCGGTCCGACCGATCCGAAGAGGCTTTTCCACAGGGAACATACCGACTTTCCAAGAATTGGTCTCAACGTGCCTGAATGTGAGGGTTGCACCAAGTATCATCGCCTGATTATCACGCCCGGGTACATAATGCACCCGCTATGCATGCCTGATTTCCGATGAAGCTGAGCTGATGCATGGGAGCTGTAGGTATCTTCGCACCCAGTGACCTGGCTCAATGGATTCGACGTCAGTGGTTATCGCTAGAATACCTACGTGTATCCATAGTGCAGGGAGAAAGGTAGGGAATATGGAAGTGCCTGGTAGGAATCCATACATATCTTAGGTTGCGTATGTGGTTGTTGTTTGTGCGGAGAGTGACATGTGTCATTGGGAATTGTGCTATCAACCTTGTTTTCTTGCCCGAGTGCTGCAGCAAACTAGGTCCGGATGCTGCCGCCATCGTCTTCTCGGGTTCGTTTTACTCGCACACGTTTTTCACTCATGTTGCCTTGGATCAAGATGAATGGCCTGGGATGCTTCACAGGTTTCAATCGCTCGCAATGCCCAATACCAGTGGCCAGAGTGACCAGACTCCCAGAGCAGGTCTTCGTACCGCTAAGCAGCGCCGTGCGTGCTGATGCCATCCATGATCCCGGCGCCATTACCCCTGCCCCCGTATCCCGGTTTCGACCAGTTTCGGGCAGGTCGAGCTGCAAAGGAAAACAATCCACCACCCATTCGTGCTCCATCTGCCCTTGTCCGTCGACGGTTTGCCGGTTCCAGGCCAGGGCCCATGAAATGGCATTCCAAACCAGACATCTTGCCCAGGTATTCCTACACTAAATGCTAAGTGTGTGCTGAGGTGGGTAAGGTAGATAGGTACCTCTGTTACCGCCCGCCCAGGCACCACACCGTACCGCTGTAGAATCATCATATGAATACGAGATATCCCTTTCTCACTCTTTCTCACCATCCACTCTCGTCCATTCGTTCACCCATGTCTGCGGCCTGCCTGTGCCTCTCTTCTCCAGGCCCTCTCCTCCCTTCTACTCCTACAGAATACTCCTCCTGCCTCTCCCAGCTCACTCGTCAGCTTCTACCCCAGACTATATTCGTATCCGGTTCTGGACCCTGACCTGATCCCGCCTTCGCCTTGTTCTTAACCGATCCGGTTCGAGCAACCGCCGTCTGCAAGTGTCCGCTGTCGCGCCCGATTCACCACTGAGGATACAATTGCAGTCTGCGGCTTACTGGAGTCTGGCTTCCCTGTTTGGCTGAATCACACCCCAAATCCAGAATCACACCAGCGCCCTGCCGGTCCGCTCATCCTTGCCGTCGGTTCTGCGCCGATTTGGGGACAATCTTGAACATCAAAGACAACACCCCTGCAAGACGGCCATTATCTTGCACTTGCCTCCCGCCACTACGGACCCTTCTCGCCCCTACCTTGCCGCTCTTCTCCTGAGGTTTTTCTACGCGCGCCGTCAAAACACAGTCGATAATCCAACAACAACAATTTCTCTAGCAATCTTCACGACAGCTCGGCTCCATTACTCCGTACCCTTTGTGCCGTTGCCCCAGCAGGATATTGCTTCGACCTCACGCAGAAACGTACTAGTCGCTCGACATCCTAGTCGAAGCACCCCAAACACCTCCATCTCGTCTCGGACAGGACCCTGAGCTCTCCACCATTCATCAAGGCACTTTCTGCTGCTTCGGGAAGCCCACTTACGATCTTCCGCGTCCTCCGAGCCACCTCCAAACTTCGACCCAGCCAAGGCATGCGACACAACTGAATACCTACATGTCTTTTGCCATTGCTTCTCAGCACTTGGTTCGATTTCCTCCAGACATCACCGCTCCCACTACGACATAAACCGCATTCGCCGTCTTTGTGTGCACACCCATCAGCATCCTTCGGGCATACCAGCCCAGGAGTTTCCGAATCGCCCGGTCGCTCCTTTGCGCCAACCGCCCACGATGGCCCGATTCGGAGGCTCGACTTCGCTCGCCGCGACCCTGATCGTTCTGTTCAGTTTCTTTGCTACGATCTTGGCAGCCACGGAAACTGTCTACATCACCGGCTCAGATAAAGATGGCAACAGCAAGCAGCTCGCGGTCAATCGCAATCCTGGCCTGTTCACTGGCGATTTTGGCGACTGTCTGGGAGGACAAAGTTTGTTCAACATTACAAAATTCGATGCCGCCTACTATGCCGACAACATGACCGTCCAGTTCCACTTGGACGGTACGACCAATATCAGAAACGAATCATTAATGAGTAGGTTGAACCAATCTGAACTTTTATCCATGTACTAATCACATATTGCAGTGCATATCAACGTCGAAGCTTGTAAGCTACATTCAAAACTTGGGACGAACCTATACGCAGAGATGGGGTATGCTGACTTGAGGCAGATGGCGAGACAAGATTCGAGATGAACTTTAACCCCTGCATGGCCAACATCGCTAGGTGCGTTCTAGCCCCGACGCCTCTCAAGACGGTCTGCTAACTTCCCGCAGTCTGTGCCCTCTGAACGCCAGCAAGCCCATCACTGCATTTGCAGAGTTCAGACTCACGCCTGCTCAGATCGACGGCATTCCTTCCATCGCCCTCGATATTCCCGATTTCGAAGGTTCTGCGCGCATCCAGATCTTTGCAAACTCGAGTCAGACGCAGATAGGTTGTTTCCAAGCCGTCATGCGGAACGGCAATAGCTTCTCCCACCCGGCCGCGATTTCATCGATACTGGGCGTGTTCACGCTCGCCGCGATCCTGGCTTCTGCAGCAACCGCCATGTATGGTGTTAGCATGCCTCATATTAGGACACACTACGCCCATTCTCTGTCAGTCCTGGTCATCTTCGAGACTTATCAGACCGTTTTCTTCTCGGGTGCCTTGTCCGTCGACTGGCCTAGCGTCCTCCCCGCCTGGTGGAGCAATTTTGGATGGGCCGCCGGCATGATATACAGCGAAAAGGTAATCAACTCGATCGACGGTTTCGCCGGCGTGACTGGTAATGCCAGCCAAGTAGGTGGTGCAGGATCGACCGTTATCAACACCGGGGGTGGCCTCGTCCAGCAAATTTATGGCCGCTCGCTCGACACTTTCTCGACGTCTAGCGATGGAGCGCCCGTTCCGAATCTCGTACAGCGAGCGACTAGGGTTTACAACACAAGCAATCCATACGAATACTACTGGGCGGGAGACCCCGTCGCTCCGGGCATGCCTACACCGGGCAAGTGGATTGGGTTCGCCGGAGACCTTTCTGCCCTGGGCATTCCGGCCGCCGATGCTTTCACACTTGGTCTTATCTGGTGGTTGGTGGCCATTGGACTGGTTGCCGTCTCCATCGCTGCGTTCAAGTTCATGCTCGACTTGCTTGCTCGGACAAAGCTGATCAAACAGGATCGCTTCTTGTACTTCCGCAACCACCTGGGCGGATATCTGGCAGTTGGTGTCCTGCGCACGCTACTCATTTCGTTCTCCTCCTTGATGACCCTGGCGCTATTCCAGTTCAATATTCGCGCGCCGGCCGGCCCGACAGCTATCGCCGCGATCATCTTCATCATCTTGCTCATTGGCGTTGGCGGCCTTGTAGCCTACGCACGTTTCTTCCGTCTCCGCCTCGGCAAGTATGAAATGGGCCCCGATACGATCATGTTCGAACAGGGCAAGCTCTTTGGTTCAATACCAGCGGTTGCAACAACGCGTGCCAGCGAAATTGGCGAAAAGGAAACCACCGCCAAACGTTACGGATCCCTCCCGTTCTTCAAGATCCGATTTATTGACGACGACCCAAACCGGACAACGGTCCACCAAGACGAGGTTTACATCAAACGTTTTGGTTGGCTATCGGCTCGTTACCGCCGGACCAGATGGTGGTTCTTCGCCTGCTGGCTAAGCTACCAATTCATTCGGGCCTGCTTCATTGGTGGCGGAGCACGAAGCCCCCTTGCCCAAGTTTATGGATTATTCGTCTTCGAGATCATCGCTTTCGTTGTCTTTGTCAAGCTCAACCCCTTCGAGGGCCAAAGAAACACTTCCTTGGCAATCTGGATGCTGGGCATCACAAAGATTGTCACTGCAGGATTTTCTATTGCCTTCTTACCCGCATTCGCCATTGGTCGCATCCTCTCTACGGTTTTCGGCATTATCATCATTGTCGTCCAAGGATTCCTTGTTGTTGCCGTCTTGATTCTTATTGTCCTAGGTGCCATATCATCATGGATGTCGCTTTACCGAAATCGCGAACAGTTCCCCGAAGTGCTGGATGGAATTCGCATCAAGTACTACGAGCATATCCAGGCTAGAGCCACTGACCTGCCGCCACCACCGAAACCAGATCCGAAGATTGAAGAGCCTCGGGAGCCACCGCAGCCATATTTCTCGGTCAACAATGTTCGCCGGACTCGCAAGATTGAGGACGATGACGAAGAAGACCAGGTTGGAGATATCATTCGGCCGGCCAATGCTTCAGTAGTACAATTTGCGCCGGGTACTACCACCACCCGACGAACCCGGACAGATAGTGTCAGCTCGCGCTACTCTGTTGGTAGCTTGCCGCGCCGCGCCAGACCACACCGCACTTCATGGAGTTCAGCTGATTTTGCTGAATGGGATGCCAACAATAATGCGGATCGGCCGGGATCATCGCTCGCACACCGCAGCAGCTTCGGTCATCAGCGCAAAGTGTCGCACTCTGGATCACAACCTGACCTCGGACGCTCCGCCAACAACTCGCCGGCGCCTGCAAGATCGGTGTCAATGACGAACAACGAGTTGCGCCGTCTCATGACTCCCACCGAGGAACTTCCAGAGGAGAGTGTAATGACACCCGGGAGCATGGCCGAGCCTGAGACCAGCACGAAACACACTGATACCGCCATCTCCCCCATCCACGAAAAAGACGAGCATGAAGCCAGGAAGGAGAATGCTTCTCCGGTTGAAGAAAAGCCCCAAAAGTCCTAAGCTACCATAACGAACATCAGAGCTGGTTTCACAACCATACTGCATAAGACCTTGACACCACAAGCGCCTCCATTTCGAAACTGTGTCGACATTGGTTTCCTTGTTGTGGAATTGCACTGCATAGACGGTCAATATTTTTGACCTTTACGAACTTTCATGAGAAACGATCACTGGGCGTTAGCGGAAATGCTCATTTGAAGAAGAAGAAACCCCTTATCTTTGTAATGGCACTAATGTGTGGAGGACAGGCCGGCCGTTCCGGCCGTTGCTCACATCTTGGAACGTGCACATATTTGTATGGCCTCTGGATGAGCCGCAGTACATGGATACACACTTATAAAAGCAAGAAAGTGGCAGGCTCCAAGCATAGAGATTGGGTTGACAGGTAGACCTAGAGAACAGTATCAAGTCTTAACATAGAGTCGTCTTAAATATGGCATAAGCTATTCTCTTTTGTGCACAAAAAACACTCGCAACTCCCGCTGGTTACCTTTCTTCAAGATTTCAAGCTTATTGCACCAAGGTGGTTGATGTAGAGCTTTCTGAATATCCTTGGCCTGTCATTCACCGTAGGAGATAAAGAGACAAAGGTAAGTGGCACCGCCACTTATTCATCCCAACTCATCCGCGCCACGAGAAGGGTAATTTGTGCTCAAAGGTGGCAAGGTAGATAGCAAGGCTACTTGTGGCGAAGAGCTTTGGTTTTGAGGCTCATGCTCTGCGGAATTTATGCAAAAGATGGGATGAATTGTTACGGAGTTGGGCAATGATGGCGAGTGGGATTCGAGCTGGTGAGTTGAGGCGCATGGTTATCAGATGAGGGTACATGTAGCTTTCACCTTTCTAGCGTGGTATTGTCGACTGGTGAGATCGTTTTCTGAGAATGGCTACTAATACTACTACTTTTTTGGTTGTCTCCTTCCTATAGGCCAAGACACGTTGGGCTGCGCGCAAAGAAACAAACATGCACGGGATAGCTCTGAAAAGGTTCATGATGTGCAGCTTTAGACATCTCTCTAGATTACTGAAATAATTAGAGGAATGGGCTTCGCATATTAATTTGGGGAGTTCAATCATGAACAATTCAGTATCACCCGTTGAAGCGGAGGGCATCCCGGTGCCGCCTAGCAACGCCACAGTCACCAATTACGGAGGAACATTCCTTGACTTCAACGCCTCGACGGCACCTAGTACCAGGCAGCCATACCCCATCGGGACTCTGAATTCGACTACTAGGCGGATGCGAGTGCGAGCCGGGTGAACCTAGAACGACTAGGTACCACCTTAGTATGCTCGCCGCCACTTACACTCTGACCCTCTACCACGTACGTCCCTTGCTATCGATCAGGATTAGAGATATTGTGGAAGAATGTGTGCAAAAAAGACGGCTTGATTCATATCAGATAAGAGAGACGTCGAGTGCGAGAGCCCGTCGTCATCTTGCGAATATTAGACGAATGGAGGGGCGCGGGGTGAAAGTCTATCCGATAACGCGTGTCGCAGAAACATCCCATAGGAGCCTTTCGCAAGCCACACACTTGCCCTACTGTGGTATACTTCTCGCATCGAGCCGCGACGCCTTCATCTGAAGTTTTGGGTGTATGTCGGACCCCCGATTTCGATTCGACACTGCCCTGCTGTTCTATGCTGTCGTATTCGCTGGGGCCTATGTTCAGCTGCCCATGTCTTCGCATCCCTTCGTCATTGCTCACATCATCCTGTGTTGCCCCCCGGACCCCGACCCCGATCTCTAACCCCTCCTTGGAGACAGGTTAATATTGACAAGTCTATATCAAGCTTGACTCCCGACTTCGTTCTCTAACTGCGTTCTCTAACTGCGTTCTCTAACTGCAGCTTCCCTAGGACCACAGTCTTCTAATCAAACAACAACAGCAAACACCACGTCCCCTACTACCACAAATCACAATCGCTTACCAACAGCCACACCTTCTAGACTTTTCCTGAAAAAAACAACAAAAATGTGTTGCCGAAGACGCCGCGCAGCCCGCCAAGCCTGGCTTGAACAACGCGCCCTCGCAGGCGGTCCCCGCGGCTGCGGTGGCCCCCGCCACTTCGACCCCGGCCCCGGAGGCCCACCCTTCCGTCCGCCCTGGGCATCAGGAGGCGGCTACGGCGACGGCGGCGGTGGTGGCCCCCCCTTTGGCAGATGGCGCGCCATCCCACAAGACAACGTCCCCCAGGACCCCTTTCGAGATCCTCCCGCCACCCCTCGAAACGACCCAGCTACTAGAGACCCGGAAAAGGGAGGCATTAAGATGAACGTTAAGGACATTGAAAAGAGCACGCCCGCTCCCTCCGCCCCCGTCCCTACTCCGGCTCCAGAGGGTGACTCGAAGAGGGTTTCATTCATGTCTGGTCCGTTTTCGCGGTGGAGGGAGTCCGTGAGGAGGTCGTCTTCGAATGCGACATTGCCTCCTAGATATACCTCTGGCGTCACCGAGGCGCCGCCGTACTGGAGCGGTGAGCAGGCGGGGAATAGGCGGTCCTTGCCGCCGGATTACGATGTGGCGATTAAGAACTGAGGGAGAGGATGACTTATGGAGGATATATGGCGGGAGATATTGTAGCGTGTCATGTGGACAACATTGATGGGTTTGGTTTGCGTGTAACAGGTAGCAAATGTATACAGAGTTGGAAAAGGTTATATTGTTCTTTACAATATTACAGAGAATTATACGTAGTACGTTGTTTGTCGCAATTGTTCGCACTGGGTATTGTAGAGCGTGAATCCAAAACAAAATGAGAAAAATCCTTCCAACGCCCTGCACCGTCGCTCTGAAAATGAAGTAATTAATTGTACCGTGTCCCACGTATAGTAGAGCAGAAGAACGGTTCGTTCGCCGGGATACTTAGAAGACTCAGACTCAGACTCAATCCCAATCCTCGTACCCGCCAGCTCCGTAGGGATTCCACTCCTGGCCGGGGTAACTCGTCGCGCTCATCTGGGGCACATCCGCCGGCTCCTCTTCCTTTCTGTACTTGACCCCACCCGACGACAGCTCCTCGTACGGGTCGACCAGAATCTTCTCCTCCTGGGCCTCGCGCCGCATGGTCCTCTGACGTTCGTCTTCCGTATCCTCCAGCTCGGCTCTCGTGCTCTTGCCCCTCGCCAGGGTCGTCGAGGCCGCGGCGGCGCCTGCGCTAGCGCTGCCGTTGGCGTGACTGGCGTTTCGGGGCGCTTCGTCGGCAGAGCTGTCGCTGACCATGCTGTGGCCCGTGTTTGCAGCGACTATGGGCTGTGCTGCTGCCGGCGGCTGAGAAGGATTAGAGGGCAGAAGCGGTGTGGATTCGTAGAGATCATTGTTGTCTTTGGGTTCTTGGTTTGCTTGCTGCACGTTGACGCTGAGGCGAGGTGCCGTGGGTGCTGATGCTGGCGCGGGCACTGACGGTTCAGACGATATGATGTTCTCCGCCGGCCGTTGCTTGTCGTCGGAAACACTACGGAAGCTGTTTCCCATGATACTACCAGCATCGATTGCAAGCCCTTGCGTCTGCTGAGCGTGCTCCTGAGGATGGGGAGATGGAGGCTTGTCATGCAGGCTTCGGACCACATTACTGGCATGCGTTTGCCCTTCAGCAGAGTTGGTCTGTTGATTCCTCTGAGCCTCTCTGCTATTACTTTGATGCATATGGGGAGATGCTGCGACTGGAGCTGGCGTATCGACTAGGGAGTATCGTTGCCGTTGAGGCTGTTGACTTGGCGGCATGGTTTGCTGACCAAATTGCGAGTCCGGACCCGCGATACGGCTGTCGTCTTGGTTCACCAACCGTATTCCTCTCGGGTCTTGTTGTGGCTGATGTTGCTGATTGGGAACTAGCACATCACCTTGCGGACCGACATGGGCCGCCTGCGTGCTATGGCTGGCATGCGAGATGTTGGACTGGTGGGAGGCCATGCTCACGCGCCGGTCACCCTCGGGCCATGCGCCTCCCTGTGTATGGCTGTGAAGCAGCTGCTGTCCTTGCTGTATGGGAGGGCTGGGGTGGCTGTACATTGACATTTCGGACGGATGCCTTTGAGTAACAGGAGGCTGGCCCCATTGTGGCACCTGCGGTGAATGGTACGCAGGATACTGAACCGGTGGTGAGGTGCGTGAGAGGGCGTAGGGAGATGGCGCTACGCCTCCTTCACCGTGAACGGCATCATATCCTCGAGGGATAGGGACTTGGTCGTACTGAGGTTCAACGTAAGGTTGGGGGTTGGCGCGTACGCTTGCACCTGGCCCAGGACCGTTCGGAATTGCCCGAGTCATAACAGGTTCGAAAGGTACGTCCTGTTGGCTTGAGAATCTTCCGTTGTTTTGCCGCATCGCTTCGGGGCTTCTGCCAGCCATGTTGTGTTGAGGGAGAGGTCCTTGCTCAGAGGAACCCATGGATGGGCGCTGTTCTTGGTACATGTGATGAGGTCCTTGTTGTGGTAGGTGACTTCTCTGTGATAACGGAACAGCTGGCGGCATCCTTTGCTGACCTTGGCTCTTGTGAGACTGCTGCAGCTGCGGTTGCGGCTGCATGTCTTGAACCTGGCTTGGATGTGGCATCTGCTGTTGAGGTCGAGGTTCTGGCTGCTTGGATGATCGCTTAAACGCACTGAAAATGGACTTCGTTGTCGATTCTTTCTGGGGGCCTTGGTTAGGCCGAGGTTGTGGCTGTGTTGAGGTCCTGTTCTTGAACCACTTTGATACTGGGTTCTGTTGACCATCTACACTCGAGTCTTGACCGCTAGACTGCATGTCTTGGCTTTGGGGGAAAGGGAGCGAAGAACGCTGATTCGCTGGGGGAAACGCTTGAGAAAATTGAGCTGGAGGTCTGTTTTCAGCATCAAAGCCCTGGTGCTGATGCTGAGGTGGATGTGGGTGCTGTTGTTGTTGGTGTTGGTTTTGATGTTGATGTTGATGTTGAAGAGAATGCTGAAAGAGCTGAGGCTGCTGCTGCTGAGGACGTCCTAGAGAAGCCACTCCAGTCATTTGCGGACCCGTCCCATCGGGCTCCTGCATGCTGGCAGGTCGACCAGGCTGCGACTGCCCCTGAGACGGGTCCTGTCGAGGCGCTCGACTTTCAGATGCCAAAGGTGCCCTCGGAGCCGGCATCTGAGTAATGGCCGCCGGTTTGGGCGAGTTCGATTTCGAGGACTGTTGCGAGGTATCAGACTGGCCGACGACTCCATTGGGAGATTGTGCCCTGAAGTTGGAGGAGGGAGACAACAGCGACGCAGATTGCTCCGAGATTCGCCTGGCGTGACCAGGCTTCTGGACGCCGAGAGTCTGTTGGTGATTGGTGCCTTGCCCCTGGCCCAGAGGCGGTGTCTGGGGCCCCGGCGAGTTCTCGCGTCCGTAGCTGTGTCTGATCGATGGCTCCGGCGTTGGCTCGGCCGAGAATCCGGGAGGAACCCAGTGGGTTTCGGTCTGGTCGTCTGACAGCTCAGGGCGCGAGAGTTGCTCCTCGGCCTGCAGAAATGAAAGAGAAGGCTGTCTCTGCTCAGTGAGACGGCGGCGTCCCTGCGATGGTTGTTCTCTCTGTGATGGGGGCGCCGGAGCATTAAACGATTGTGAGGGATGTGACTCCATATTCAACATCTGACTGGACTTTCTCCGTGAGACATGTTCATCATTCGCTTCATGACCAGGCGCGATAGGGGCTTCACGACGTTCGCTCTGCAAGTCTGACACCGGACGTGTTCGCGCTTCTTCCAATGCGGGGCTTCTCTGTTGATCTGTCACAGCAGCGAATTGCTGCGACGGTTGAGGAGAGGGCAAGACAGACCCGTTGGATTTTCTCTGATGAAGTTCAGGTCCCTGAGGCTGGGACTGAGGCTGAGGTTGAAATCGTGCGTCAGCTCCCGGGTGCATGGAAAAGCCTTGGAAGCGAGGCGACTCCTCCTGTTGCTGCTGGCCGAACCCCTGAGGCGGGCTCCGTATAGGCGGCTGGCCTTCATCCTCGCGCCTTGGTCCAAGGTTTGACGGCGGTAGCTGTTGACCAGTATGCTGCTGCACTCTGAACTGCGCAGGAACACTTGCGTTCTGGTCCTGTCCTTGAGGTAATCCATGCTGGGTCTCGGTCGGCTTGTTGGCGGCGCGTTTACCAAAAAGCCCAGAGAAAAACCCGCCTGCTGAACTTCTTCTACCTCGTTCGTCGTCTTCGACATTGCCCAACGGCTTATTCACCAGGGTTTCCTGTGCAAAAAGTTGGTTTGTGCCAGTGGTGTTACTCCTCTCTCTCCCCTGCGCGGCTAAGGGGCTAGGTTTGCCAGGTTGACTTCCCTGCGTGCTTGGCGGGCGACCAAACATGGTCGAAGTCGTAGTGGAATGTGATGTACTAGGTTTCTGTGGCACCTGTAAATCCTGCTGACTTGAACTACGAGGGAACACCTTGCTCGTAAAGCCGGAAAACCGCTTCTTAGGAGGGCCCATTGCTCCGCCTGCAACTTCATATCCAGCAGTGGACGTTGACGAACGAGACAGGTTGGGCATTGGGAAATTGGCGGATTGATCGGCACCCGGACCGAAGAATGACCGTTTTCTCTCCGCGGGCCCTCCCGGTGGTGGTTGCTGGACCTGGGACGGGCCGCCCGGGTTCGGGCTCGCCTTTGGTGACGGCGAAATCCCTTCACCGCCATCACGGCCCTGGGGCCCTCCCACATCCGAAGGTTTAGAACCTCGTAAGTTGAGGAAGAAGCTTGAACGTCTTCTCTGGCGGTCTTGCAGCTCTCCTGTGGCAACGCTAGCCTCGGACACGGCATCACCTCGCACGTCTGGACCAGCCATGTAGCTTGGTGCTCCGCTCTCGGCCTTGGACGCTGGGCGTTCCCGCGAGGTGTGACGCGAGATGCGACCTCCGATTTCTTTGAAGAAGCCAGAGCTTCGCTTGCGCCCACGCTCTTCATCTATTGAGGGATCGAAGCCGCTGACTTCGGAGTCGCCAGTTTGTGTCCTGTACAACGAGGTAGAATCGCGATTGTAGAAATGTTGACCAAGGTCTTCCGAGCCTCGTGGCCCTGTGGGAGAGCTGGGGTTTTGATATCCTGCTTGCGGGGTGAATAGGCCTGGATAACGCTGCGCTGATGAAGGAGGCACTTCAGAGAACTTTTGTCTAGGGGGTAACTGCGTCTCGGGTCGTTGCGCCGCCGTTGAAGGCACACCAGTCTCTTTATCGATCCCGAAGGAGGTTTGCTGGTGAGGCGACAGCGATCCTCCCGACTGCCGGTTTCTGCTGGTTGCCAGTGGCTCAGACAAATGCGACTCCTCAAGCTTCCATGGGCCTTGTGGAGGGAGGTGATGGATCGGGTTGCCTCCGAAAGTTGGAGACATAATCCCTTGATGAGGAGGCATGCCTGGACCATAGGGCGGACCGCTCGTTCGACCCTCATTCTGTTGCATCGCTGCTCTTGTGTCGATGGGTCCTGGTACACGGCCAGCGCCCTTCATTGCTACTCCCGGCCCAAGAGGTCTCTTTTCATCATCAATTCTGAGGTCCTGCCCTGTCATCCCACTACTCTCGGTCGCCAGCGTAGCCGCCTGCGTTGACGTTGCCGAAAGAACATTATGTGACATGTTGCTGTCTTTACGGAAGCGTGGTGGCCCAGTGTCGACGCGCATGGGTTGCGCAGACTGTGCAGACCAGCTGGATTCCCCTTGCTGGAAGCGGGATGAAGAGCCGCCATCGTTGCCATAGTGGTCTGTTGTCGTGTTGACCGGAGAGGAAACAAAGTTGTTATCATCGTCTTCGTCCAAGGGAAAGCGTTTCTTCGCCCGCTTGGTCAGGTTGATACCGAATGTAGAACTTCGCCTGATGGGCGGTAGGCCAACAAAGGATGACTGGCGCTGGGGAGAGGTCTGCTGTGATGGAAGATGATTTATGGTCTGTTGCTGTTGCTGTTGCGGCTGCTGTATCGGCTGCTTCTGGACTGACTGCTGCTGAACCGGCTGCAACTGCTGAGTTGGCCGCACAATAAAAAGACCCGTTGAACTAGAACCATGAGTCAAATCGTGGTCGTCCTCATCAACTTCTCTGCTTGACTCGGTAGGCTCGAATGACCGCGGCGCCTGTGGCGGTGACTGAGGAGATACCACGTGGATCTGGCCAGAAGGAGGCGACTGCGGCGACACAACGACCCAGTCGTCATACGGTTCATCGGCTGTGTTTGCACGTGGTCTTACAGCGGCGACAGTTTGTGCGGCTTGAGAAGAGGGGGGAGGAGCTTGGCCTTGACCTGCATGAGACGCAGGAGGGCTTGGATCCGTGGACTGTCCCATCTCGAATCCCTCCTCTTCCACTAAGGGCGTGCCCGTGAAGGGGTCCCATGATGGCTGAGTCTTGCTGATGGGTCTAGGAACCTGGAGGTCACCTCCCACGGAATAGTCGTCACCGGGCGTGTCCTTGGCTTGGAACCGGGGCGTCGTCGATATGGAGTGCGTGTCCGAGACGGGGGATACCGGCTCCGAATCACTGTCTCCGGGAGGTCCGGCAGACTGCTGGGGCGGCGTATGGGGCCGCGGTGGGGCCCAAGCCGAAGCTTGATCATCACTGCCCTGAGTCAAGGTATCAAATGGGGATGTACGTGAGGTCTGGGGTAGTTGAGGCGGTGGAGTCGGAGATGCCGGATGTTCCGGGATGGTCTGTGGAGTTGGGCCTGACACGGATCCCGAGTGCGACCGTGAGTGGGCATGACCGTAGCTGTCGGCACGAGGTGACGAACGCGATCCAAGGCTTATGCCCCATGAAGTACGTCGCTCGGCTCTAGTCTTGGGTTGAGCCGGCGGGGGAGATGAGTCGCTCTGTCGGAGAAGACACAATTAGAGATGATTCACCATATAAGATGCCATGTTGGACTTTAGAGTGTCCGAGATCACCACAGGGGTTACATGATGGTGCAGTAATAGAAAAAAGTTTCGTAGCATTCCTTAATCATACAGTCCCGTCATTCTGGCCAGAAAGGGAGACACATAACTCATAAGTGATTACCAAGGGGAGAAGTGAGGAAGAAAAGTAAAGAGAGAAAAAGACCGATGGGGAAACGGGGTTGCTCGGGACAGATCAGACTGTCGATCCCTCCCGACAACCAAACTAGAAAGAATGCATGCCCTGTGTGATGTGATGATCCCAGTTGAGAGGAATGTTTAAAGAAATACCTTGTCCCCAGTGCCACGGAGTTTGTTCTTTCCCTTGCTCAATAGACCTTTACCCGCCTTGCCAGCCGCAAGCAATAGTCCCTTGCCCTTCGCCCCAACTTGACCGCTCGAATGCTTAAAATCACTTGAAGGCGAATGAGACGAACCAGTGGGCGCACTTCCCGCAGGAGGCCGACCCGAAGCTCCCGCCGCGAGGTTTGGGTTGCTTGCGTTGAGGTACTGCTGATAGTAAGGCTGTTGAGAAGCCGGCTGAGAAGTTGTTGGCGATGACTGCGATTGACCAGGACCAGGTGCGCCAACTCCAAATGATGCAGTTGCGTTGGCATGCTCAGGATGCTGAGCTTTCAAGTTTTCCAGCCAGTTGTTCAGACCCGAATCCATCGACGCGAATTGGGAGCGCGTCTCATTGTACTTTTGAATCCTGTCTTTCGCATTGGAAAGGTCCATGATCTCTTTGAACGTTGTAATCTTGACAGGCTGCGTCGACTGGCGTTGAGGAGCCGCTGGAGATGCAGGTGCCTGGCCAGCCTCGGACGACTCTGGCTCTGGCTCGGGCTCAGGCTCGGGTTGAACCTGAGCCAGGGCAGGGTGATCGCCGGGCGGTGGGCTGGGTGAGACGGGGTTTGATGAGACCCGAGCCATTGACTTTTCTTCCGCGAGCGACAGTCGGCGGGTGGGTGCAGCCGACGTAGTGTTTTTATCAGCCGTGACTGACACGGGTGACGGCGGTTCGATCACTTCGGAGTCCATGCGATCTCTCGGCGCCGAACTAACCTGCGACACTTGATGAGACATCGCGCCCGCGTCTTGCGGCACGCTAATATGCCCATCGTCCAACCCAGTAGCGAGCGGCGTACGTCCCGAGTCGCTGGCCACCTCTGATTGTGTAGCCTGCAGCTCATCGTCGCCTTGTTTAGGGGGCACGCTGTCTTCGCCCGCGTCACCAGGTTGGGGGTGAGGCTCGGCGAGAGGATCCTTCTGAGCATCAGAGGCCTTTGGCGTAACCTGCTCTCCTCCTGCTTCCCATGAGAACCGTCGACCAAGTGCAGGAGGTTTGTCCATGGCATCTTTGCGAGGGCTCAAAGGAGGAACGTCAGAGATGTCTTTGTTGGGGGTAAGCGCCCTCTTTTGCTCTGGCTGCTGTGAAGGCAAGCTGGGCACATCGGGCTTGTCGTCGCCTGCAGTCCAATAGTCGTCGTAGACGCTGTCGAGATAGGCGCTCTCACGAGTACCGCTGTTGTCGACGGCCGGACTCAGCGACTGATGGTTATTGAAGTTGTTCAGTTCGTGACTTGTCGGGCGGACGGGACTGAGGCTGCGCATAATCTCTTCTCTCAACTTATCGCTCTCCTTGACAGGGGATGGGTCGGCAATGGTGCTCATGGTGGACTCGCGCTGCAGCCTCTCTGGCGCCGCAAAATCCAATGACGAGCTGCCTGATTCGCGAGGGTTCAGAGGAGCCGAAGTCTCCGGGTCGTCATCCTGGTCAACACGACCCTCCATCTGAGCGGCCCGCTCCGAAGCTTCGGGGATGGAAACAGGAATGGATACTGTATCCTTCGTCGTAGCTACCCCGCTGGCGCCAAACTTGTCGTCTTCGTTGTCGGTGATGGGGGAAACTTCGCCAGGATCCACGCCGAGAATGGGCTTCCGATCGGCAGTAGCAGCGGGTGTCGCAACGGCGGAAGTAGACTGAGAATCGGCAATGGAGCGTGTTTCGGTGACCCAACCTCCAGGAATAGACGGTCGAGTAGTTTGCGAAGGCAGACGAGATCTGCTGGATTCCTCCAAGGCTGGTGGCGTTTGGGATGGTGAACGCGACCTTTCCCTGCTGACTGGTTGAGATGCAGGCAACGATGAGTTGGTTGGCTGCGGAGTCGTGCTGATGGTGGGAAGTGGGGACGTCACATCACCAGGCGTCGCAGCAGTGGGAGATTTATCCACAGCTGGCGCCTTCTCTGCCGTAGAAGCGGGTTCGGAAGGCTGCGTCTGGATCTGGGATGGCAAACTCGGCATCGGAGGCGCCTCGTGAGCATACTTGTCTGGGTTCGAGAAGAAGTCGTCTCCGAAAAGGGACATGCGTGCCAGGTCGGGCAGTCGAGGGCTCGTGGAGTAGCGGCGGTTTTGGTCAGACTCTTCTGCAGTCGGGCGCTGCAACTGCGGCTCTGGTACACCCAAGTTGCTCTCCGGCATGCCTCCTGGAGGACTCAGTCGGCCTCGGTCTACTCCTTGGGCCTGGGGTTGTGCTAGAAGCCCATCGAAGCCATACTCGCTTTTTCTCTCCGCCACCGGTGCCAGAATAGGTTGTCGTGTGGCATTATCGACAACACCCAGCCCGTCGCCTTTGTCCAAACTGCGGCGCATTGGCTGCTGCTCACCAGCGTCGACTACCGGAACTGTTGGGTTGGCAGCCGACACCGACGATTCGCTCCTAGGGCCAGTAGCACTGTCTATGCTTGGCCTTCCCGCCTCCGTTAATCCACCCTCTTTTTCTTTATTGTCGTCCATCTGGCGATAGATATCCGAGGGTCGGATAAAGTGCGCTGCTGTGGTGTTGGACGGTGTGCCCGGCGATTTGATATTGGAAGGAGACGCTGATCGTTGGTCTATCCACGGACGCTGCGTGGAGCTCGACCGAGAACCGGAAGCCTGGCGATCACGGTCCTGCTGCCCCATGCTGCTCTTACGAGGAGGGAAGCGGGTGGCTTGGGTCTGGGCCGGTGCCGGTGAAGTTCGTCTGCTTCCCACAGGAGGAGATGGAGTGCCCCTGG
Source organism: Colletotrichum tamarilloi (assembly GCF_030869305.1). NCBI lineage: Eukaryota > Fungi > Ascomycota > Sordariomycetes > Glomerellales > Glomerellaceae > Colletotrichum > Colletotrichum tamarilloi. The sequence continues at coordinate 93,949 of NW_026849400.1, read as the reverse complement.
GATATTCTGGGCGACCAGCGAACGGTGCTGGAACGGGCGCTGGAACTGGTGCTGGGCTCATCCGTGAAGGCAGTCCAGCGCTGGCAGGTGGAGGTGGTGACACGAGCGGTTCCTGAGGAGCCCTTTCGGGAGCAGCACCTACTGAGGCTGGCTCTGCCACAGGTGCAGGCGGCTTCACCTCGTTCACCACAGGTTGCTGCACGACGGGAGGCGTAGGCTTTGCTGAGTTCTGAATTTGCAGAGGCGGAAGCCCGGCAGTGGGACGATGGCTAGACGTCGGTCTGGCTTCATTCACCGTCGGCTGCGCCGGTCGCATTGAAGGCACAGGCTCGGCCGGCTGGGGAGCTGACGGAGCTGGCGGCTGGTGCGACGGGAGAGCTGTATTGGTTGACTGGCCGGCTTGACGGTAGCCCGTGGGCTTCAGCGGCGGCACGGGAACGGGATCATCGGCTTCGTCCTCAAAATCGTTTCCCCAGTCATCGCCGTCGTAGTTTTGGGTCTTGGCCTCGACCCATTTCTTGGTCTTGGTTCTCTTTACATTGGTCTTATAGGAGGCACTCGTCGGGGTATCGGGGCTTCTACAGGTAGGATTGTGTGGTCAGTACCATTCTACAGAGGAACAAGGCCGAGTTGTGGTATATTTTTGCGGAAACAATCTAGGAGAAGCAAAGCTGAAGGCTGGAAGAATTCGAATCACTCACAAAGGCGAGTTGGTATGAAGGGCTCTGAAGCCGTAATTATACGACGAGCCGTCCATAGCGTCGTTCGTTTATGTGATGGTTTCGGAACCGTCTACTGCTTCATTGCTCGGTTTCTCTGGCTACGATTGAGGACGTTCCAAGCTTCGCCGGTGACTCGGAACTGGGTATCGCGAAGCGCGCGGGTTGCGGGTTGCGGTTGGTTCCCGATGGGATCAGGCGGGTGGCCAGAGACGTTGCGACGCTGGCTCCGGCCCAGTGCGAACTTTCGGATGGGATGAGGAGCACGAAGATGAGCTCCCAAGTTGAAACGACAACGAGAATTGGAAGGAAGACAGACGCGTCCTAAGAGGCCAAGGAATCGTCACGTTCTGTCGGGGCACAGAGACAGGAACTGGGCTGATAATGATGAAGGTCGGCAGTCTGACAAGGCCCGAATCTCGCTGGAGATGGGTGATGGGCGACGGGGAACCCAAAGAAAGACGGGATGATAATTTGGGGGCTTGGGAAGTTGGGAAGTCGGGGGGGACGTGGCTTGGGGCGGGCTACGCAAGGACATGAGGTACATGTGCTGTAGTGGCGGGGAAGGCTTGGGCTGATGTATCTTTTGTCGTACCTTTTGATGATGAGGTAGCAGCGCGACCCAGCCCCAGCCCACGCGATACTTCGTACTGCCACCACTGCCTAGGTATGGTGCCTCGCCCTCTTCTTGCCTATGGACTCACTAGACTGTGGTGCTTTTTTGTTTCTGCCTTCTCGGTGCGGGAACATCTCATCAGCAGAGCTGCACAATTCATGCCGGGCTATCCCAGCGCTGTCGCATTGGAATGTCAATCATCAGCAACGCAAAGGCGGGAAACTACTTTGACCACCAATGCCACCCTTGAAGGACAGACCCGTTGGACGTGCTGAAAAAGAGGGGAACGAACTGGGGGTGTTTTCCAATGGAAGCTCGAGGATGCCACCGACTGGATCACCAAGAACAGGGATATTTCGTAAACGGCCGCCTAGTCAGGCTGGTGTGGCTTGAGCCTTGGAAGTTGTTGTTTCTCAAAGTGCTGTCCGCTTGAGTGCGTGGGTGACGGTCTCCTGCGTCTTGAATGGACTCGTACGCCTTGTGAGAGAGTAGGTTGTGCATGCAAGAGACTCGTACACCACAAGGCAAAGTTTCGTCATTGCAGCTTTGATTGAGTCTAAGGTGAGTGATGCGAGTGTAACAATTACAGTTGCGCTCGGTCTGAAGCTGATTGACTTGAAAACTTGAATAGGTACCATGCTCCGTACCATGCATCAGAAATGCTGTGGAACACAGTCAGCCGGGCCCCATTGGCGTCTCCCAACGGCGCAGTGCAGCAAGTTACCTGGTAATTACTGTGTAAGGTGCGCCTTCTTCCTGTAAGTGACAACCCATAGCTTGCGGTTTAAACGTGGAATAACCTCACTTGAGGTACAAGTCAAAGGCACATCGAGATAGAAATACCCCATGTTTGCACTCTTCACGTCATGCATTCAGATGAGCACTTCCCGAGTGACATTCACAAGACATGTTTCTTCTTTGCTGCGTTCGCATCTATCTCCATCATGTACCTCGAGGCACCCGAAGTAAGGTTCGAAGTACAGGTTGGCTGATGTCGGCTGGAGTCTCCAGCGCGGGCAGACCCGAGGATTCCTCCAAGCAGGTACACGTACCTCGAAGTACCTTACTCGCCTCGCAGCGCACCTGTGTGAAAGTGAGAGGTGATATGCAGGTAATGAGGCGTGCCACTCTTGGGTGTGGCGGTGCATGCACAACTCTACATCGGGCCACGAGCCACACTCCCAAGCCCCAAAGCTCCCAGCGATGGCGGTTGCACAATGGCCACAGTCCAGGCCCGGGGATGGAATGCGCTCCTGAAGGGATGGGCGGAGGACAGGTTGAAGTTACTCTCCGTGGGAAATGTATGTACCTAGGTATCGGACACCCTGGCCCCGTCGCTCCCGCAGAACCAGTCCACTGACTGCAGCGCTGCGCCAATGAATCTCGACTTGGACCTGGACGCCCCGGACCTGGAACTCGGCCACGACGCTCGTTTGCCTCAACTAACAACTCTCCAGCTCGACTTTTTTTTCCAGATTGATTCCTCGATACTTCTTCGCCCTATCGCCAACTTCAGAACCCGGCGCTGTAATCGATCCATCTTCCCAACTATACCCAACGCTCGCGCGCATTGTACAACAATACTTTAGCCTTTCTTTGCCAGCCCGCAGTCACTGCCACGCTCCCAAAAGTGCCCGTCCGTCAATTTGACACAGCTCATTTCCCATCCCTGACTATCCACCTCTATCGCCAAACCCAGCTCGACGACAACTCTTCCGCACTCAAAGAACCCCTCAACGATCTCGAACGCGCTGGCCGCCACGCCCAAGAAACTCGTAGTCCGGATTCCGAAGTCGGCCCCGTCTCAGACGCTATTCCACGATGGCGGTCGCATCGATACAGGACCGAACCGCCGAGTTCAAATCGGTCCTCGCTCAAGCGCAACGTCGACAGGCTTCCAGCAAGGTCGGCGCTCAACGACGATCACTCCTCACCGACTCCCAGAAAGCCGCAAGCGATGGCGACTCGCGACCCCGGCGCTCCGATTTTGCGCGCCAGGCGGCGCAAATCGGGAGAGGAATTTCGGGCACAATGGCAAAGTTGGAGAAGCTGGCAACATGTATGCCTTTGGGTCCCAAGGGATGTTCTGCAATAATCATGGCATGGCGCTGACAAGAACTCTTTCCACAGTGGCGCGGCGCAGAACCCTGTTTGACGACCGACCAGTCGAGATCAACGAGCTCACATACATCATCAAGCAAGATTTGAGCGCCCTGAACCAGCAGATTGGAGGCCTTCAGGTCCTAACAAAGCAGCAACATCCAAAGGCTGACCAAGAGGGAGAACACAACAAGAATGTCGTCTTTATGCTGCAAGGCAAGCTGACGGACGTGTCGGCCAACTTCAAGGATGTCCTGGAGGAGAGAACCAAGAACATCCAGGCCTCAAGGTCCAGGACTGATAACGTGCGCTCCAGTCCTGATTTCCGTAGAGATGGACCTATGCTGATATGAGTTTATGTCTCTACAGTTCATTTCGAGCGTTTCCCAGCACACGCAACCACCTCTCCAACAATCAGCATCGCCGCTGTACGGAACACCCCAACGGGGGACGCCGTCCCCAGGCGCAGATCTGCTGTCGCTGAATCCGCCAGGAGATCAGCAGCTTCTCATGATGGAAGAGGCGCAACCGCAAAACACATATATCCAGGAGAGAGGTGCTGCTATTGAAAGCATCGAATCCACTATCGCGGAGCTTGGATCTGTAAGTTTTGGTGGTTTGCCACGATACTAGGACAGCATGGGCTGACAGGAGGATACACAGATCTTTGGTCAGCTGGCGACCATGGTTTCGGAGCAGAGCGAGATGATCCAGCGCATCGATGCAAACACGGAAGACGTTGTCGACAACGTGCAAGGAGCACAAAGAGGTGAGTTCCCGCAGGCTCCGTGCTACAGTCACACAGGCGTCCGCATGGGTATCTAATTCTTTTGTCCGCAGAACTTCTCAAGTATTGGGGTCGTGTTTCCAGCAACAGATGGCTCATTGCTGTATGTCGTGCCCCTCCTCATCGTCGGTGATGGACATTCCGATGCGACGAATCCTGTTCACGTTTACTGACAGAAATGGATAGAAAATGTTTGGTGTACTCATGATTTTCTTCCTGTACGTTCCACATCAGCTTCGCCTCAAGATTGGGGGTTTTGTCACTAACTCACCCCACAGACTTTGGGTCCTCATTGCCGGTTAGCAGTGTGTGACGATAACGAGGGCAACGAACGGCGGTTCGGAGGATTGGGGCGGAACTCAAAGTGCTCATTCAGCAGGAGATGGATGGCGTTGAGTTGTGTAATATCAGCACCCTTAAGTTGTATCATGACATTGACGCTGGGACGGGGACGGACGCGGACGCGGACGCAGCGCAGCTATAGAGCTTTCTTCCTTGCATAAATCTAGATCTATTAATCACAAAAGAGGTTAACTTCGGCGAAGCATTGGCGGCCCCACGAAGTATGTACCTTGGCTCCCCTCAGGCTTTAGAATCGGACGCCAGCACCACTGCACCAGCGTGTGGATGAACGTGGGGGTGGAGGAGCAGAGCAAGCAGAAGGTACAGGATACCTACGAATCGGCAGGGTAGGCAGTATGCCGACTAACGTCAGGAACCCCCGGCTTAAAGTACCTCAGACTCTGAGTGAGGTGAGGTAATGGGGGAGAGGGACGGGGTCAGAGTGATGCGGCCAAGCGCCCGGACCTCGGGCTTGGTTCCGGGAACTTTGCCCGCACTTTGAACCGTCCCAGCCCCCCGCCGGAAACCGGCCGCTATGAGAAAGGGGAAAAAAAAAACAAGAGGCTCCCCACGCTATTGTCACTAACACGCTCCAAGCAAACCAAACTTGGCACTTTTCATGACTCGGCCCAACAAAACCCGAGAGCTGCTCCGACGACCCAGAGAATTAATCCATAAATGGTAACACAAGGCCCACCAATGGGAGAAGGGATCCCGTAGGATCTGTGGTAGTCGGTACTGTTGTAACACCAGGTATTACCTACCCCGTACAGTTTACGGGGTTTCTGGCAGTGACTTGACAAACTGGGGAAATCCACACGAAAGAGGGACAGCCCAGGCAGCTCTTGCCCTTCCCCGCCGGCGAGCTTTACTTCACTTTCAGGGAGCTGAGGACCAAAGGAGGAGCGTCACAGGTGATGGGCAAATCAAGATCCGTCTGTACTTCCTCAGGTAGTTGGCCATGTAATTATGTACCTTTTCTGGCCAGAGGTGAAGAGGGAGGTGGAGGGGGAGGCACATCGTCTAGCATTTACCCGGCCTTTTCTGATCGCGACACATCACCCTGATAGTCTCTCTCCTTGGCTCTTGTTGCTCTCTTCGTCGATATATATACCGAGATCACACACCCACCCCCTCTGTCCCTTTCTTATCCCGAGTGACGTTTCTCCTTTCCATTGATTTTTTACCCCCCCTTCTCTTACTCCCGAGTCAAGAGTTGTATGCTTGTTCTACTCTCCAGAACGCTCTCCCACATCAAATTACCCCGCCCCCGCATTCTCATCCAGAAGTTGTCGCAACATCAACATCGCCAACCCCTCCTCAGTAGACATTACATCCACTCAGCAATAGTCAAGATGGCTTCCCAGACTTTCAAGTTGAACTCGGGATACGAGATCCCCGCTGTGGCTCTTGGTATGCAAACCTCATCACTCAAAAGACCCATTCTTCTAGACGGAAACACCATGAGAAGAACCCACAACTAACGTCATCGTCCAACACAAAAGGTACCTGGCAATCCGCCCCTGGCGAGGTCACAAAGGCCGTCTCCTACTCCCTCTCAGTCGGCTACAAGGCCATTGACGGCGCCTACTGCTACGCCAACGAAGATGAGGTCGGTGCCGGCCTCAAGGAGGCTTTCGCCAACGGCGTCAAGCGCGAGGACATCTTTGTCGTCACCAAGCTGTGGGCCACCTACACCATTGGCGACGACAAGGTCAAGGAGGGCCTGGAGAAGAGCTTGAAGAGCCTGGGTCTCGACTACGTCGACCTCTTCCTCGTCGTAGGTTTCCCTCACTCACATTCCTGACTAACATATCAAGAAGAGAGAAAGAGACTGACAACAAACAGCACTGGCCCGTCGCAATGAACCCCAACGGCAACCACGACAGGTTCCCCACCAAGCCCGACGGCTCCCGCGACATCATCCACAGCCACTCCCACGTCGACACCTGGAAGTCGGTCGAGAAGCTCCTCGACACGGGCAAGGTCCGCTCCATCGGCGTCTGCAACTACAGCGTCAAATACCTCGAAGAGCTCCTCCCGCAGGCCAAGGTCGTGCCCGCCGTCAACCAGATCGAGAACCACCCGAGCCTGCCCCAGCAGGAGATCGTCGACTACTGCAAGGAGAAGGGCATTCACATCATGGCCTACAGCCCGCTCGGCTCCACGGGTGGCCCCCTGCTGACCGCGGCGCCCGTCGTCAAGATTGCCGAGAAGCGCGGCGTCAGCGCCGGTACCGTCCTGTTGAGCTACCACGTCGCGCGCGGCAGCACCGTGATTGCAAAGTCGGTGACGGAGAGCCGGATCAAGTCCAATTTGGAGATTGTTAAGCTCGATGATGAGGATCTGAAGGAGCTGCGGGCGTACTCTGACGATTTGACGGCCAAGAAGGAGCTGAAGCGCTATGTGTACCCGCCGTTTGGTATCGACTTTGGATTCCCGGATAAGTCGTAGATTCCTTTGTCCTTTTTATCAGATAAATAGAGCGAAGAAATAGAATGATTTAAAGCGTATTCTCGTCTACAGAAACTGCCCCACTGATTGTGGTGGAAAAAAAAACTTGTCTGAATGACGGGCGTTCTGTGAGGCACATGTTTGCGTTGGATGTGTTCGTACTTGTCATTGCCCCGGGTTGTTCTCTATGTCCCAACTGCCTCGGTGAAATAACACCAAACTTCACATTGCACACAACGATCAATCACCCAAACACGGCTCTCCCAAAATGTAACTGAAAATCATCACTTTTTTATTTATTTGTTTATAGTCGCTATCACTTCTCTAATTCGACGTATCCACCAAAACCTTGAGCACCAGATTCCCGCTCTCGTCCTTAACTTTGGCCGCCATGTCAAACGCGTCCTTGATGGTGCTCAACCCCTTGTACCGGTGCGTAAACAGCTTCTCGAGCGCGGGCAGGCCCTTTGGTTTCGTGGCGATAAGGTCGATGGCCTTGGGGTACGTGTTGGCGTACCGGAACACGCCGACGAAATCAACCTCGCGCAGCGCCGCCGCCGAGATGGGCAGCGTCTGGATCGGGGTGCCCATGCCGATGATGAGGATCTTGCCGCCTGGGCGTGTGGACTGAAAGAACCACTTGTCAGTATGTATACCTCGGCCTCCGAGAGTGGGTATCTCGCGAATAAGAAACAACTCACAAAGATGGCAGTCTGCATGCACGTCTCGACGCCGGTACACTCATACGTCGCATTCACCTCGCCCACCGCCGCCCCTCCGATCTCGGCCTTCTTGACCAGCTCCGCGACGCTCTGCGCGTACGCAAGCTTATCCTCGATGGTCTGCGGGCGCTGCGCGGGGACGACGACGCCGGCGTCGGCGAAGCCGTTGTCGAGCGCGAACTGCACGCGGTCCGCCTGGATGTCGGCGATGACGACGCGCTGCTGGTCGGCTTTGCTCACGGCGGCGCAGAGCAAACCCACGGCGCCGGCGCCGAAGACGAGGACGGTCGAGTTGCTGGGGAGGTTGCCGCGGTCGCGGGCGTGCATTGCCACGGAGAGGGGCTCGGCGAGGGCGCCGAATTCGAGGGAGACTTCTGAGGGGAGCCTGTTTTTTTTTTGAGGTCAGAGGTTAGCATACCTTTACACCTCACGAGAAAGCTCCAAGTAGTTTGCGCCGGCACTTACTTGTGACACCACTTTGCCGGGTGATTCACCAGCTCCTGAAGGGTGCCCTGGGCATGCGGGAACGCCTTCGCGGAGCTGCGGAACTTCATGCCCTTGCAAATGTTGTAGCGGCCCGCGGCGCAGAGCTCGCAGGCCTCGCAGGGCTGGCCGACCTCGAGGGCGACGTGGTCGCCGACGGCGAGGTTAGAGACGTCCGAGGCGACGGCGGTGACGACGCCGCTGGACTCGTGACCGAGGGTTAAGGGTTCCCGCACGAGGATGTCGCCGTTGCGGAAGTGGTTGTAGTAGTGCAGGTCGGAGCCGCAGAGGCCGGTGGCCTTTACGGCGACTTGGACTTCGCCTGGCGCGAGGGCGGGGAGCTGTCTTTGTTCCTGTCGCTCTGAGTTAGATCTTGCGTTTGACGGTGCGTCTGCCTGGGATTCTCGGCGCTTCCTGAGTGGTTGTTGGACTTACGATCTTGAGGTCCCTCGCGCCGTGAAGGACGGAGGTCTGGACTTGGACACTTGACATGGTGGGCTATGTACTCTTACTGCTGGGTGAGATGTAGAAGTGATTTGGAGAGGGAAGAAGAAAGCTACGACGATGTTGTGAAGAGCAAGGGGTATGTAAGTGCGAAAGTGGTTCCAAGAAATTGGAAGCTGTTGAGAAAGTGGGCAGGACGGCCAGTTATGAGCATGCTTTTACTTTTTGGTCAAGAGCAGAGCAGCGCAGAGCAGGTCAAGGCAAGGCAAGGTACGTATGGTCAAACACAAGTCCGATATCGACGGATCGGAAAACGCGACTTAAGTCAAGCTACTAGGGGTGGACGCGAATCGGCGGAGGCGTGTGATGCAAAACGGAAATGCGGGTTACGAGAGAGACTTGGTCGGTGGGGGGAAGCACCGAGCTACTCCTACCAAGCAAGCCGACGACCTGGGAAGCTGCTAGTTTTAATCTATAGCCGAGTGAGGAATTCTCGACTCGGCTCGAGTACAAGTACGCCGAAATATCCATCATTAGATTCAAGTGTCAAGTTACATAGCCAGCCTCCAAAGCTACTGGAACCTTGGAGAATCAGGGGCGAGCTTCTAAGATGCTCGCCGTTGCAGGCCAGTCACCAAGTGTATCGAGTACCAGGTACGAGATGATGACACTTGCGACAGTTGGACAGTGCTGAAAAGAGGGGGAAGACTAACACGGAATGGATATTCTTGCTTTGAGAAAGCATTGCTGGACACACGGTTCGTGTGGAGTTGTGGAGATTTAGAGCGAAAAGGCAACCGGTCAACATGACTAGGTAACTTACGAAAGTACGAATACATGGTCAAGTTTGAGCTTTTTGCCGGAAAGAATGCCGCGTCCGCCTTCAAAGACGAGGCGCATCGTGGATTGGCTCAATGGGGGATGTTGCGGGATGAAATCTTGATGGACCATGGAACGAGTGGAGGGGGCGCGGGTGGAAAGAGGGGGAGGGGCAATCCCAATTGCCAATTGTCAAGTCAGCCTCTCAGTTTCTTCCTATGATACCCGCGGGTTATGGACCCTTACTCAACTCATACAAGTGGTGGTGAAAGTGACCCCCATCCAATATGGGCAATACACGCCGAAAAGTCAGAGGGGATCCCGTCGCGGGGTTGGAGAAAACGGCCGCGGAGGCCAAACACGGCAATTCTGTCCTAAGGCGGACGCTACGTATCTTTCTCCTACTTTCCATAGGTAGTGCAGAGTACCTACGACTTTTATACCCCGGAAAAAGCTAAGAAAAGGGACAGATACAACTGGGCAATCCCGTCGAAGAGGGATGGCAAGACAGCCCGAGGGCAATCGAGAATTGACAATTACAGCATCGGTGATTCGCAGAAGACTCGGGTTCTTTCCTATCCTCATGCTTTCAGTTTGAGCCAGAGACTTTTTTTCCTCTCTTTCGTGTTCTTCTCCTCTTCCCCACCCATCGTGACTTTTTTTCGTTCTTCTCCGACGTGCGGGGAGAAGGCCAGCGACTAATCCCACTTTACCGTCACCTAGCGTTTCTTACGTGGGGGTACCGGCCCGAGTCTATGTACTGCTGTCAGGTATTCATTACCTTCGCTTTCGCCCCCAAGTCATTCTCGACGCCTCAATGCTAATTACTCCTGGTCTCTCATGTTGCAAAAGATGTGATATGCTGTAGTTGGATTCTTCGAGTCTTCCACGGCATTGCGATGAGTGCCAAAGGCTGGTTGAAGAAAACATAAAGTCGGAATTTAATGGCCCAGGCACGAAAAAACGACGTCAGATGGCCGCGATTGGAGATGCCCCTGAACCCTTGCAATGGAGGGGTAGAAAAAGGAAGAAGTATCGAGTACATCAGGTACCAAGGTACAATCGAGACGACGGGAAATGCCCCGCACCTCTCTCCAGCTTGAATCGTGAGACTCCCACGCCGCGCCTTGCCCCGCGTCAATGGCTTCTGTCCTACGGCGTCACAAGTACATTTTTTTACTTTCCTCACTTTTTTGCATGTCCCGTGAGCAAGTGTTCCAAATCAGATTCAAGAAGTCTCATGCTGTCCGAAGTCAATGGCCTGTAGAAAACGCTGCAGGCGGGCTTCGTACCGGGGATCATTCGGTAACAGAAGGTTAGCTTAGCTTGCCCATCTCCCAAAAGCTTGTCCGTTTCGCCGGGGAAAGGAGTACCTTTACAAGCTTGATGATCTTTTATCCGTTCCTCCATGAAGTACTGAATTGCGTCTTGACATTTCTGCTCCGACCTCGCCCAATCAAAGTCCACTCACTTCAAAAAGCTCCCCATTCATATAGCTCCCTCCACACGCATCTTCCCAAGCTGTTCATCTTCCCGTAGCTTCTCCTTACTTTCGTGATACCCTTCCACCGCAAGACACAACCTCACACACTCACACAGTCTCTATCTATCTGTCTATCACCTCTTCTCTCTCATTATTACACACACAACTGCCCCCAAAATGGCCTCCTCCTTCTTCTCCCTCGAAGGCCAAACAGCCCTCGTAACAGGCGGCACCCGCGGCATCGGCGCCGCCGTAGCCGTAGGCCTCGCCGAGGCCGGCGCAGACATCCTCCTCGTCCAGCGCGACGAGTCCTCCCAGTCCACAAAGCAGGCCATCGAGAAGCTCGGCCGCAAGGCCACAATCTACACGGCCGACCTCAGCTCGCAGGAGAGCGTCGCCGCGCTGGTGCCCAAGGTCCTCAAGGACGGCCACGAGATTCGCATTCTCGTCAACTGCGCGGGTATCCAAAAGAGGCATCCGTGTGAGAAGTTCCCCGATGAGGACTTTAACGCCGTGAGTTTTTGCTACTACTTACTACATAGAGACGCGTACCGAGCATAGTGAAGAATGTTGAACTGACACACTCCAAAACAGGTCATGCAAGTCAACCTCACCTCCGTCTTCACAATCACCCGCGACGTAGGAGCCCACATGCTCAACCTCGCCCCGCACCCGACAACCGGCCGCAAAGGCTCCGTCATCAACTACGCCTCCCTCCTCACCTTCCAAGGCGGCTTCACCGTGCCCGCCTACGCCGCGTCCAAGGGCGCCGTCGGCCAGCTGACAAAGTCCTTCGCCAACGAGTGGACGGCCAAGGGCATCACCGTCAACGCCATCGCGCCGGGGTACATTGAGACGGAGATGAACACGGCGCTGTTGAACGATAAGGAGCGCCTCGCTAGCATCAGCGCGAGAATCCCCGCGGGACGTTGGGGTACGCCTGAGGATTTCAAGGGCACGTCGGTGTACCTTGCGAGTCGGGCGAGTGGGTATGTGAGTGGGCATGTTTTGGTTGTTGATGGTGGCTGGATGGGTCGGTAAAGAAAGGGTTTTGGGAGACGACAGAATCCGGGAGAGAAGTGCTTCACCGGCAGAAATTTAGACGAAAATAATGAGAAAGAACGACTATTCAAAGTTACGTTGCAGGGACATCGTCACGAAACGAGTACACCAAATCTCATGAGCCATACTACATTACTACAGCTAACATGGATACTTCATTACAACAACCAAGCCTAGATCTTGCTAGACATGACGCTCTCCATCCATGGGTACACCGACCCGTTGGCCATGGGGTATCCCATATGTAATGCCCCCGGAAAGAACCTGGCCTCCTTGGGCGTGCCATACTCGAACAGCATCATAGAGTCCTCTATAGGCATCAATCCGTCCAGAGTACCCTACATCGGCTTGTCAGTCACTTCGCCCATGCGAGAAAAAACAGAGCCGTTGAACTTACGTTAATCAACAGCAGCCGCGTCGAGGGCTTCTCAATGATACCAGTCTCCAACAGCGAAAACTTCTTCTGCACGCCCGCCTTGTATTCCTCCACGGACTTGTAACCATGCTTCATGGCCATGGCGGGCGTCAAACTGCAAGTTGCATTAGCGACATGATCTCCAAGCAGCCCTGGACAGACTTCACTCACAGGAATGGATACTCGTGACCATCGGCCTTCTCCAGCCACTCGGGGTCAAAGAAGTAATGGCACCCAGCACCCTGCGCAATCGACCCGATCAAGCGCTCGCGGTGGGTATGCGCGATGCGAATGGCATAGTACCCTCCCGAACTGAGACCCCAGACCATGACCCGGCTCGTGTCGAACCGGCCGTCCGCCGCAATCCAGTCGAGCACGCTACTCCACAGCCGGTCGGGACTCTCAGGATCGGCTGAATCGGCGGGGCAGTCGGCCGTGCCGGGGATCTCGACAATGACGCTTCCCCACCCGCGGGCGAGAAACTCGTCGGAGCGGACGGTGTTGTCGGGGCGGTACCCGTCAAGACCCGTCATCAGGATCACGACGGGGCTGGGCTTGCTCTGCGACGCGCCCGGGGGCACTCTCACGTATGCTGGGATGGACTTCCAGTCCCCGCCCTTGGCGTGGGCGTGCGGGATGTCGATCTCGTCAATGGGGCAATCCCAGGATTGCGCCGCCTTCATGTATGCGCGCTTTTGAGCTTCCCACGCCTTCCACTTGACCTGGCAACTAATCTCGGGGTAGGCCGTGATGTAGGGGAACCGGGCGATTCGGTAGACCGTGCAGGCTCTGAGGTATAGGTCGCTTGCTTCCTTCTTGTTACCGGCCATGATCGCCTCGTCCCCCTTGGAGGTCAGCGACTCGGCGATGGGGAAGAAAGCCTCCGTGTAAGCGGTGGAGTTTCCGTCATTGATGTTGTTCTTGCGTATTGTCAGTCGCTTCTCTCTCCACTGCCTCTCTACAAAAGCAGCTAACCTTGATTAAGTGTTCGAAAATGGGCTCAAAGTCCTCATACTGTCCATCGTGGAAGGGATACACACTCTTGGTGCACTATATTGTGCCAGTCAGCATGCTACCCCGTCAAAGATTCATGTTTTCTCGCGTACCGGAAACTTCCACTTGGTCTCCCAGAGGGCCTTGATACCCTGGTGATGAGGCATGGTCCTCTCAAAGGCTTCAGTGCCCATCACCCACTGCCGCTTGCCATCCTCCTGCTCCGGAAGCTTGTGCGGCGACATGATGTAAGATTTTTAGGAGACGACCCGAACGGATCTCTGCTTCGTGAACAATGGCAGTCGGCCCTTGGCAACGTGTACTGGCTTTACTTTGCTGCTGCTTCGGCGGCGAACAACTTCTCGGCTGGATGTTCTGCTCAAGACTCTGCTTTCGGTATCAGTATATTTTCATCATCCGGCAGGCTAATTCAATGCAACAGAAATAAGATTTGCATTCACACACCCTTGAAGCGCAATGTGGTTTTAAAGGAGAATAGTAATGCAGTGGTGACTTACTCTGACTGAAGTGAAGCGATTCGCACGCGAACAATGGCAGAATGCAGGTCCTCGATCATTGTGAGAGACAGAGTGCAACGGTACAGAAGCTAATTTATATATGATATAAAAGTACCCTGGATCTGCAGACGCCAAATGGATCCAATGACGACGCGCGCTCGGAGTTCTCAGGGTTGGACTTGCAGACTTATGATATAGTTCCGTGGTGCTTTTGCTTCGGACTTTGGTAGTGGTAGTTGGGGATATCCGTTGTCCGATCGTGAGACGCTTGCGACTGCACGCCAGAGGGGGGGAAAAAAGGGGACATGGTGGCCGGCCGTCTTATACGACGGCGCCATGGTCAGCTCCCGTCAGCCATTTGCGACGAAAGAAGCGCTTTGGCCACGCATGTGAAGGATCTGTGAGGCGTACGAGGCACCCAATGTGATGGCCCTGACTCTGATGTTTTGCCCGAGCTGCCTCACATTGCGGTGCGCCTGATTGTTTGGAAGGGGGAAGCTCCGATGAAGTGCGGAAGAAGCCAGGGCGGGCCTCCGTGTATGCGGTCTTGCCGCAACGATGACGGAGATGGCCGGAGGTCGTACGGCTTGGCCACAACCTGGATCCGGTCTCACTCACTTTACTCGATTGCCATAATCCTTTGTCACCTCCCCGCGCCACTGCAGACTAAACAAAGCCTTCATCGCAGGAGCAGCGAGAGAAGGACACCTAACCTGTCACACACTGCTTAAATTGGAGAATGCGAGTGACCAGACGCCAGAGAAACCAAACCGATTTCAGTCAAAGCATGTGAAACGCGGGGGGCAGCTTCTCGACGATCCGCGATTCAATGGCTGACGATCCGACCGGCCTGCCACGGGCAAGACAGCTAGACCCTTTCCATGCCGTAAGCTTCTGGCGCCGCAGACAGGCTCCCCCATGGTGGCGCTTTGAGAAGGGCCAAAGTATGTCACGGGTGCCAGCCACTCGGGTGCGCACGCAAATGAGCAGTGATCTGAAGGTGGTCATTGTAGACACAGTGGTGCAGTGCGACCCTCACTGCGGCCGGACAAGAACTCGTTGGCCTGGCGACAGAACAACAAGGAGATGGACACAAGCCACCAGCAGCAAGTGCGGCGTGTGCGAGCAGTGAGTTAAGAGCTGTCTAGATTCGAGTCAAGTATTGGGACTGGCAGATGTGCCCGGACACGTCAAGTTTCGAGGTTGGTCAAACAATACTAGACGGACCTGAAATGGGTCGCAGGGACTTAAGGAAGAAGGATGCAGGTGGTTGATGGGTTTCTATTCTTCATTACGTCGTTCTTCTTGTCTCTTCGGAAACGAGCTTGGCGCTCGTCTGATCTAGCATCTGGTGTCTCTAGCATCTAGAGCTTCTGTCCTAGTACTCAACATCAGCAGCTCACTGATGCAATTCGAGCCTGTAGTACAAAAACGAACGGAGCCGACCCCGGGCCCGGACCGATCAGGCGGTCTGATATGGGACGGGACGACAGCCAAAAGGCGAGTCGTGAGGCGGAAAAAACAAAAGGCTACTGGGCCTTACTCTTGTCTCCCTCGTAGTAGTGGGCCATCTCGAGCCCGGCTCTCCTGAAGCCGCACTTGACGTAGAAGCCCTCGTTGGCCTCGCTACAGTCAAGGATGCTCTTGTAGCAACCAACCCTGGCTGCGATGAAATCTAGAGCCTGGATGATGCGCAAGCCGAGCTTCTTGCCCTGCTGATCCTTTGCAACGGCAATGTCTTCGATGTGGCCGACGAGACCAAGGTTATGGATGCTGTACGGAGGAAGAGCAAAGGTCAGTAGGATTCTTTTGTGGCATGCCCAATTACGAGCGGCTCAAACTGACAACTTGCGCTCGACGATCAAGGCGCCGGTTCCGACAACGGTCTTGGTATTTGTGTCCTCAATGACGAGAATGTAGTATCCGTCACTCTTGGACAGCCATTGGTAGCGTTCCGCGAATTGGGCCTCGCCAATCTCACCAACGGTGGTCAAGACACGCAGGCAGTCGAGGAAACCTGTGTTGTAATCGGATTGACGAAGAGCACGCACAATGTAGCCCTCGGGAAGAGCAGCGGCGACGGTGGGGGAGACGAGGTCGTCGGTGAAGAGTCCGGCTTCAGCCATTGCGACTGCGATTACGATACGATTGCAACTACGGTATAGGAGCTGTTCGGTCGGGATAGATCTCTCGGAGCTTCTTGGCCGACGAAGGCTCGACAAAGATTGGATCGACTGGCTGGGGACGGGTCGGATTGAGCTGTCGCTAAGGTACGCTACGATGGAACGGCAGACAGAGGCGCTTTAGTCGATTGGCTGGCGAAGCTTTCGTTGGGGGAAGAGCTGCAGAGGATGCGATGCGGTGAGGAGGCAAAATGGAGAGCGAAGCGGTGAAGATGTCGGAGGGAGGGTGCGATGGAGAAAAGAGAGACAGCGTCAGTGGTAGAGAGCGAGAGAAAGTGAGGAAGCACTGCCGTAGGTAGGTTATTGATGTAGGCGCGATGTTTGCAGAGTTGCCCTTCCTTATCCGTCGGTCGGAGTGGGCAACTTGCGGCAAGTAAACACCCTACTGCGCAAGGTACGAATACCCGCGTCAACCAGGACAGGGTTTCAGGGCCCAGGGTGCCAGGGCAGCGAGGTAGCAGCAGCAAGCAAGGCATCGCAGATCTGCACCCACGTCGTTCACATTGTACCCATCAGGGGTTCACTCATACCTACGTGCGGAGCACATCTCACTATTGTACACTCCGTAAGGTAGGCGGATGTTACATTGTGCTCACTCTCAGCCCCTTCTAGTCATCAACACGGCCTCCCATCCATCCGTCCTCGTCAAGACTGCTTGAAGAACCATAGATAGTGTCTGGAGTTTGGGAGCAGATCTAATTATTTTCAATGTAGGGTGTCCAGTCCAGGTCCCGGGAACGAGTCGAGGCGTGGACCTTGAGCTGTTGCTCCGCCTCTGCATTCCATCAAAATGTGCCATCTCATTGGTTGCGGGAAAGGAGCTGGCCCCTAATTAAGGTAAGCTGACGTGCGGTTCCCAGGCCCGTATCCGCCTGCACGGGACGATCTCTAGGCTTTTCTGCGTGTAGCTATTCATAGTATACGGGAAGCCACTTTGAGAGAGTCCAACCCGAGAATTTGAAGAGTCGGAGAACTTGAGAAGTCCTTAGACATCGGCAGGCTTACTTGGCTCTTAAAGGCAAGTCAACCATCGACCATCTCGAGAGACTCGACGCCATCATGTTCCCACTCATCCGGATGCCTGCATCACATCACATCACATCTTCCCACCTTTGGGCCTGTCGATCGCCGAGGCAGCAAGGTACCCGGCGCATGTCCGTCCCAACCATCGGGGCCAGCCGCCGGCCGAGGCACGGGTTGGAAGCTGCAGTCTGCGGCTCTACATATTCCATGGACAGCATGATATCGCCCATGATGTACGGATAGATAAGGTAGCAAGGCTATGTACTGCTTAGGCAGTCGTGGCAATGGTTCAAGAAGCCACTGAGAAGTCGTAAACTCAATCGTGCCGCACAGATGTAAAAAATACTCAGGAGTCAAGCCACACCGAGATGCACATCTACAATAGAGTATCCGTAAGGTAGGTAGCTATATCTGTAAGTGCGGGCAAAGGTGAAAAGGGGGAAAAGACCGTTCCTACTGACGATAATTGGAAGGATGCGCCTCAACCGCCTGAACCGCCTCCCACTACGACGGAGGCATCACTGACCCTGTTTGCCTCTTACATACCTGAAGGTATACAAGTCAAAGTACATGTACCCATCACCTCAGCATTCCTCCCGTCTGGAATGTCATGGTCTCAGCTGGTCTTCCCAAAGACAAGTGCATGTGCAAACACGGCAATGTCCCTCCAAGTCCCCTTGGTACCTTACCACCTTACCTAACAGTAGGTAGACACTCCAGTTGCTGAGTACTTTAGACCACTCACGTCAGGTCAGACTTGGATGACGGGCAACCTCGCAGCTACAAGCTTATCGGTTGGATGCCAAGCGAGAATGAGACGCTACAAGTGAGACGTGCACCTGCTGATAACGAACCTCACATTGTGGTGGCAGCCATCAGCTACCCCGTGCTACCTCCCTCACCTTGGACTGGTACAAAAGTAAAGAAGTCTCGAGTATTCAATAAAGCACCAACTACTTACCTCACTACAAGGCGGACTCATTTTGCCTTGGATTGTGATTCCTTCGGGGCATATCGTAGAGTTGTGGAGGAGGATAGACACCTTACTTTATGGTAAGGAACGTCTTCGGATTTACCTGCTTGCTGAGGAACACTTTGATGCGTACTTTTACAGTAACTTACCTCTCTCGCCGTCTGATTTCTTCCGAATGTAGATACGCAGCTAGTGTTGACCCAACCACCAGAAGCCTCATGTACACATCCAAACAGTCTGAAGCGTCCATCGCCATACTAAGCCGGTAAGCATGACCGATTCAAATCACCATCCCCGCTACCATCTTAGCTATGCGATGTGTATCTAGCCCCCAACACTAGTCTCGACTTTCATCGGCTCGGGCAAATCCCCCATCTTCATCCCCATCATCTCATCTCATCCCGTCTCATCCCATCCCACCCCAGACGCTACCAATTAGCGCCATGCCAGTCGGCCAGACAAGATGGCATGTTATTTCTCCATACAGACAGGCACTTTGCCTCCTCTACCTAGGTAGGTGGTGTATTACCCCGAGACTTGTGGGAGAGAGATAGAGAGAGAGAGAGAGAGAGAGAGAGAGAGGCACTCACAGTCACAGACCACAGTACCCCGGGATGGAGAAACGCGCCCACCCACAGAAGTCAGGGCCTTGCCATGCCATCCCGTCCCATCCTTCCTCACGCCGTCGCCATCGCCGTCGCGCGCATGAACATCCCCCACAAATTAACACCAGAATCACATGCTACCCATGCTGCCAATGGCTGCCACACCTACGGATACTTGCTACCCATCCGTACGGATACAGCCCGCAGCCTGCCGAGTACATAGTGTACCTTATGTAGGAAGTACTCTTGCAGATGCTCAACGTCCCACTTACTCCTATTGGAGCCCTGGCACAGCGGCTCAACACGTCAACCCGGTCACTCTTTGCCTGAGCTTACATTGGGCTAGAACACCCCAACTGATTCCATTCCACCGCGCATCCTCGACACCCTAAAAACCACCTTACGCGGTGCCACTCACCCACTTACTGTACACTACTCCATACCTAACCGTACCAAACAAAAGTGCTCCCAGAATCGCGGGTTCGCACCTCTCTCTACATACACAGTACTGTTCCCTTCTCACGGCCTCGTTCCAGACTGTCGTCATCAGGAAAGCACAGGAAACCACGGCATCGCCACACCCGTTACACTCGGGACGGGACTTTCGGTACAGATGTCGACAGGCCAGGCCGAGGTAGTACATTGATGCTTGTCTTCTGTCAAGTCTACTCTGTTCCGGTCGTTCCACAGCCTACGCAGTATACGCCTCTCATACTTCTGAACGCTGCTGCTCGGATCCTCCTACCGCTGAAGGTGCTTGAATGTTGCCACCGCTGGTAGCACGCCTATATTTCCCCCTTTCTTCACCACCTCGTCTCGTCCTACTCCCTTACCCTTAGTTCTATTAGTTGTGCTTCTTCCCTCTTTTGATTCTTCTCACGAGCTTGTACCTTCTCTGCGTCTCTAAACGTTTCATTCCCTGCTTCCCTACCCCTTCTCTATCCCCCTAAGTGTACGTTCGACATCCCATCTTGGAACCGAGCTCGGCCAAGGTCTCGAGTATAACATGGTTTCTGCACATCCCGCATCACTTCGAGTTTAACGTCCGGAACCTTATCCCAACTCCACGTTGTATGTCACTTAATGACCCGTGCCTCCTGCGCATGCGAGCGCCCGCTTTCTGACCGTCACTGGCATCAGCCCCGACACGCCCATCAGAGATCATGGATCCGGACGACGACTGGGACGGGGACGAACACTCTCACGACCTCATCCATGTCCCTCTCGACTCTCACCAAGGACGAACTGTGCTACCGAGTCCTATAGCCAAGGCCGTCAGTCTTGCCACTCGCTCAACATGTTTAGCGATCCGTGTTGGCACCCTTATCAGCTCGTACGGCTTCGATGCTGCCAAGTTCACCACTCTATCCAGTCTGGAGCTTAGCAGGGGCATACTCGAGGGAATTCTAAGCAGGTCTGGGAGAGATATGCTCGTACGTTCCAACAGCGACCTGGGCAGAGAAGATGCAGAAACTGTCCTGGAGAGGAGCTTGGAGCACTTGCATAGTGCCATGTCGCAAATCGTTTTCTGGACTACGACCGGCTTTCAGATGACGAGTACCACCATTTCCGTCGCTTCAGAGATATCTCAGCTTCTTCTCTCGTCTCTCGACCAATTCTTTGGCTCGACCGACTCTTCACGTGCCATTGCGAGCATCATCACTTTAATTCGCCGCGAGTTTCAGAATCCTGCGACTGGTGTGGAGGGTGAGCGTGTGGGTGTTGTAGATCTGGTCATGGGCTTGTGCGCGTTGGCCTACCTGCAGCGCAAATGTCGACGTTTCCTCGACGAAGAGACAAGACGACTGGGCCACGATGAGATCGTTTGGGATGTCGTTGTACTCAACGACGGGGAGCGGGTCGACATTCACGAAAACAGCCTGTACGGTGTGCACAAAGGCCGCTACAAAAGCAAAGGTCCTGATATTTTGGTTTCCATCCCTGGAGATCAACCGAGTCCTGGTATACTAGCGACTATCGAACGACATGGCGAGCGAGAAACCAGCGAAGACGAAGACGACTACGACCTGCCAGAAATTCGCCTGAAGAATCAGATCATGCGGTCTATGCCTGCAGATACAAGCGTGTCCATCTCGACAACGACCTTGACGAGGAAGATGATTACTGTGGATTTCACGGGACCTGAGCCCCCAACTTTGACACCGCCTCCAGGCGTCGAGGTCGTCGAGCGAGAAGTTCTTTCATCTTCAGAGGGTCCAAAGGAGCAGTTGGTGAGGCATCAAGACGTCCCGACTTACCGGGTCGTCTACAGAGTCGACAAGAGCAAACATCGAAACACAACAATCCAAGGCTTCGAGGAGGCAGAAGACAACTCTGGAAAAGTGGAATCACTAGACGACACCGAGGAGTCGGATGGATACGGTCGAAATGACGAAAAGGACGAACCGCCACCCGTACCACCCAAGAAGGCGCTGACGTCTGCCCCGGCCACTATTCCGAGGTCAGATGCGACATCCAACCCGACCCCTCGTCGAGCAAAGGTTGGTCCTGGTTTTCCCTCGACTTCACCCGGCAGTCGAGTCTCTCAGATCCCAACGCCCAAGCAGAGTCCCGAAAACGCGCCAAACCAAAAGCGACAGCGCGCGCCTCTAGGCCCCCTGCCAGTGCGGGCACGTCAGGAGAGTGCCGTCTCCTCGCACGCCGAAGCCGCCAAGCCCAAGAGAACCAAAGGCGAGTCCTTGTCAAGTAGCAAACCATCAGAGAAGCCCACAACCGAGAAAAAGGGAGGCATCAGGCAAGCCTTGAAAAGGGGTACCAGCTCAAACATCTCCAACCTCTTCCATCGAGACGGAACCGGCACCGGCACCGGCAGTTCGCAGCCCACCCGGAAGCCCAAGCAGCCGGCAAAGACTTCTACAAGAGATGGAACAACACGTACCTCTACTCAGCCCAACCGTTCATCCCAGACTCGGGCCATGGGCCCGACTGCTGCCTCTAGCTCAAGAGGCCGGGCCTATGAGAACCCCTCACCTGTGCCTCGCAGCTCTTCGCGAGCCAGTTACATCTCTGTGCACGAGCGACGTCGAGACTCTATTGTGTCACAGACGGATACCTACTCCTTCCACGCCGTCGACGGATATCGACCCCAGTCTCCGGGGTACACTCGCCGTGACGGCATGGGCCAGCCCAGCATCCCCAAGTCGCGGTCAGAGAAGGACATGAACGATCAGAAGCCACCATCGCCGATGAAGTCCAGGAGAGCGCGTTCCCACGTCAACACACCGAGTCTCTACAGCATCGCCAACACCGGCTCCCAGACGTCTCTGGTTTTGTCATCGTACTATCAGAAGAGCGCATACACCGACTCCGAAGCCATCGACACCTTGAGGCGGGCAGGCACAGTGGATGGTGTTTTCCCGGCATTCCACCTGCTCCGAAACATTACGCGGTACATGCGTTTCTCTTCCGCGTCGTACGGGTCCAACTTTCTCAAATTCATGGGCATCTCCAAGGACATGCCCCTGATCAAAGCGTTAGACGACACACATCACGAGATCCGCTCCTTTGCGCACCACACGGAATCCGAGTCCACAAGCATCCTCCTCGCCTCCTTCGTCGACGCCCAGGGCGGATCCGACACCACCGGCTCGACCGGCACCGGCGTCCCCTTGGTCCACTACATATCTCTCGACCACGAATCCAAAGCCGTCGTCCTCGCGTGCCGCGGCACCCTCGGCTTCGAGGACGTCCTGGCTGACATGGCCTGCGACTACGACAACCTCTACTGGCGCGGCAAGTCCTACAAGGTTCACAAGGGCATCCACGCCTCCGCCCGCCGCCTCCTCTACGGCGGCGACGGGCGCGTCCTCTACACCCTCAAGGAGGCCCTCGACGAGTTTAGCGACTACGGCCTCGTCCTGTGCGGCCACTCGCTCGGCGGCGGCGTCACGGCGCTGCTGGGTACCATGCTCGCTGAGCCCTCACCGTCGGGCACGGGCTTCGTCACGACCTCGGATCCGCACCGCCGGCTCCTCGGCGACGGACGCCTCCTCGACGCCGACACTACGCACGTCTGCCTCCCCTCGGGCCGTCCCATTCATGTCTACGCCTATGGCCCTCCCGGGACAATGTCCCCCGCCCTCCGCAAAGCCACGCGCGGTCTCGTCACCAGCGTCGTCCACGGCTGCGACCTCGTCCCCTTCCTCTCCCTCGGCGTCCTGCACGACTTCCAGGCCGTCGCCCTCGCCTTCAAGAGCGACAACCACGAGGCAAAAGTCGAGGTCAAGCAGCGGATATGGCAGGCTTTCCAGTCCGGACTGGCGGAGAAGTGGTACACCAACAGCGGCTCTCGCTCCTCCTCCTCCCTGGCCGCCGGCGCCGACGAGGATAAATGGAGCATATCGGCGCTGACGACGCTTCGCTCCAGCATGATGAGCCTGAAGCTGCTGCCTCCCGGCGAGGTGTTCATCGTCGAGAGTCAGCGTGTGCTGAGGCGCGACGCTTTTCTGGTTTCTGACGAGGAGTCTATCGGCCGGCCTGCGCAGCGGATCGTGCTCAAGTACGTTAGGGACGTCGAGTCGCGCTTCAGAGAGGTGCGGTTCGGGACGAGCATGTTGATTGACCACAGCCCGGCCAAGTATGAAGAGGCGTTGAATAAGCTGCGGTTCGGAGTTGTTGAAAGTTGAGAAGCAGTATGAGGGGGGATTTCTTTTCTACGGGCGAGAGGAAAATCACACAAACATGAACACAACACGCCCCTTTTTATTTTCCTTTGTCGCGGACATATGGTCCGATTCACCCTTATATACCCCATACATCCCCGAGTGTGAGATAATTATACAATTTCTTCAAATGTTGAGTCACCATTTTAGCCTGGTCATGTAAAGAAGACATGCAAAGTTTGGGACGGAAGAATCTGGGAAAGGAAGTCGAGGGAAAGAGTCTAGGTTGTGAAGAGATGATGAGGATATAGATGAAACCAACTCAGAACATCTGTGAATACAGAGGTGTATCCCAAAATTTATTATTGATACAAAGTGACGCAAGATTTATTTACTTATTCTTCTGAATGTTCTTCAGTTCGGTCATCGCCCGTGCCCCTACGGCTTTTCCGTCACAATCTTGCCGTCCTTGTCATAAAAGATCTCCTTGACCTTAACAGACCGCAGGTGATCCACGCCCTTGCTCAGCTCGCAGTCGTGGTGGAAGAGCCACCACTGGCCCTTGAACTCGACAATGGAGTGGTGCGTCGTCCACCCCAGCACGGGCTCGAGGATCCGTCCCCCGTACGTAAAAGGGCCCAGAGGGCTCTCGCTGGTGGCGTAGCAGAGGTAGTGCGTGTCGCCGGTCGAGTAGGAAAAGTAGTACAGCCCGTCCCTCTTGTGCAGCCACGCGGCCTCGAAGAAGCGGCGGTCGTGGTCGTCGGCGAGGATGGGCTTCCCCGTCTCGGGCGCGAGGATCTGAATCTCTTGGACCTCGCCGTCGAACTGGTGCATGTCGCCCGTCAGCTTGGCCACGCGCGGGCCGAGCGCGTAGACGCCCTCGCCGCTGGGCTCCTGGGCGCCGAGCCACTGCTTCTCGAACACTTCGTGGCCTTTTTGGTAGCACTGCAGCTGGCCGCCCCAGAGACCACCAAAGTAGAGGTAGCCCTGGCCGTCGTCGTCGACGAAGCTGGCCGGGTCAATGCTGTAGCTGCCCTTGATGGGTTCCGGGTCCGGGGTGAAGGGGCCCTCGGGCTTATCCGAGACGGCGACGCCGATGCGGAAGACGTCCTGCTTGTCGCGGGCGGGGAAGTAGAGGTAGTATTTGCCGTCCTTGTAGGCGGCGTCGGGAGCCCAGAGCTGCTTCGAGACCCAGGGTACGTCTTCGGTCTTCAGAACGACGCCGTGGTCGACGACGGGCTCGAGGGGATCCAGCGATGATGTGCTGAAGACGTGGTAGTCGGCCATGTCATATTGGTCTCCATTATCGTTGAACTTGATGTCGGTCTCGCGGTCGTGAGATGGGTAGATGTAGACTTTGCCATTGAAGACGTGGGCTGAAGGGTCGGCCGTGTAGAGGTGGTTGATGAGGGGCGCCATTGTGAATGTATGTGGGATGGGGGAGGGGAGAAAGTGGGAGTGCGGGGGAGAGAATGCGGGGGTTGAAGGTGGTTGTTGGTGAAATTGGGGTCAAATGGGGAAACCAAGCATGCCACTTTGGGTGTCTTGAAGAATAGGATAGGACGATGTTGCAGATTGCCTACTTGCAATAAGACAAAGACGATCAAGGATATTCTGCAGAGACCGATGGGGCGCAAAAGAAAAGCCTTGGGAGGTGATCATTTATATGCCAAATAGCTGCCCTCGAGTATTCTCCACCGTCAAAAGGGTTCAGGCGTCTGGATGAATGTGAAAGTGGTGATGTTGGCCCGGTAGAGTGGAACACGGGACGACTAGCCAGCGGCCTTTGAATTTACCCAGCGCATTTTCCCGGTTTACCCCATCCTGGGCACACCCCCCACCCGCACCACGAGTTGGAGGACTGAACCTGGACACTGGTGACAGTTGCAATCCAATACAGGTGCATGATGCTGCGGTGGGCCTACCGTGGACTTTCTTGGGAGATGCAAAACCAATCTCTTGTGTGCCATGCTGGTCCTGGTGAAGTCATATTGACGGCGTAAGGCACTTCTTTTGAGCGTCTAACATAATTTCTATCATATTTTGATTTCGATTGAGACTTGATTCGGATAGTAAATAGATACCAAAAAATGCAAGAAAATAATGTTGGACGCTCAATCTCGCCCCTTTCAGGATGAGACCCCGCGCTACCCAAGCTTTACCGCCGAAATCACAAGGCAGCGTAGGATTCGAACCCCGTCGGTAGCTTATTGGTAGTCTTTGTGACTCCATGGCTACGATACGCCGTCGCTTGCACCACTGAGCCAAAGGTGGCTCAATGAACTTGTAATTAGGCAGTGTTGCGGTCCGCTCGCCTATGGACCTTCCTCCACGGCGTCAGCAAGGTTCGTGGAGGCCGAACGGGTTGCTTAGCATCGTGGGATGGAAAGGTCTGGAAGCCTAAAGTGAGGACACGAAGGTGCGTTCTCTTTGGGTCCAAAGCTTGATCATCGATATTGTTCTCCCTCTCACGCCCGACTGCTGAAAATAAGGGTCAGCCGCACCTTAGCATTCATCAAGGCACGGCGATATAGCCTAAGTTTCAGAAGCGCAGTGGCAGTGGTGCGGCTCGTAAGGGAGCTTGAATGCAGAACCGCCAATGATGACTGCGCTTTGGCTCGCCATCATGTGTTCCAGTCTTCTCTTGGTCCTTTCTTTGATTCGCAGACAGCCGACAGTGCTGGTTCGGCTCAACCAGCCGCGCAGCAGCTGTTCAGAAGTCCTGAATGCCGGTTTGGCCCCGTGTGGTTTGGGCTCCCTCGTCTGCATCGCTGGCCCACTCGGGATCCTCTTCATCGAACCAGGCTTCCTCGGCATCACGTCTCTCCATGACGTCGTAGTCTTCGTTGTCGTCGATCAGACTGTAATCGAAATCCTCGTCGTGGCCTCGGACAAAACGTTCCGTGAGAAACTCATGCCATCTCTGAAGGCCCTCTTCCTTTGTCTTTGTTTTGGAAAGATCGACTTCAGTTGTGAAATCTCTCGCGGGCTCCGACGTTGTAGTGTCATCAGTTGATGATTTCAAGTCGGCAAGACGAGCCTCGCCCCTGAGCAGGGAGCTCTCTAGAACTCCAGAGTAGCCCTTGGCCTTGCCTTCGACCTCACGCTCGGCTGGTGTCTGGAATTTGCGAACCAAGCTGTCATATAGTAGGGGGTCTGGAAAGAACATTAGCTAAGTTGATAGTGAAGTGAAACCAAATCCCGCATGCCCAAGTCACCAAGACCGCTCAAGAAAAAAGGAAGAAAGGGTATGCGGAGAGACGGACCTGCCAGCTCGTGCTCAGCGTCAGAAAAGTACTTTGGATGTCTCTCTAGATACTCTCGACGACGGTTTCGAGACCGGATATTCTTGGCTACTGTTGGCGACCTGGGTGGACGTGGCGTCGGCTTCTCGAAGGGCAGACTTTGCGACTGATGCTCAGGCTCTGTGAAGGAGGGCATCTTCACTTCAGGCCAGGTGCTTTCGGAATCAAGTATAAATGGTAGGCGTATAATATCACAGATACGATATGAGGAAACCTGGCTTTAGTTGAGTTCCGTAGATGAAGGCACCAAAGTGGATTAGACGAGACTGTAGATGTTCGTGTCTGGTTACAATTACCTTCAGCAATGAAAGATGTCACTGTTTAAAATGTGGGTCGCGACAAAGGTAGGGACAGGGTACTTGTGTACCTCAAGTAAGGAAGTCCCTCCTGGGTGCGAACGCAAATCCAGATGTACATCTTTTCGGATAATATGACTGCAGGACAAAATGCACTCGTACGATTTGATAACTTGCAGAACCCCACGAAAGCACTGGATCCACGACTTGCAGAACACCTTGTCGAAGATCGACGTTTTGCCTACCAGCCGATATATCCTTGGTTTCGGGCCAGGCGGGTGCAAGATCTCGATGGAAGGGCACGGTACTGGGGAGCTTAGTTTGTGGCTGGGGAACGAGGATATCCTCAGGCTCTTGTCCTTGCACAAGGAATTAATAGGACGTTTAGTGGAATTGTCCGCTTTTTTCGATGTCCATATCCTCCATAAGTGACAATACTGAGGTATGGAGCACTTGAGTAAGGTACCTTGGACGGGAGGGTCGGGCTGCTCAAAGCAGGCCAATTGGCTGTTTATTGGGGGTGGGGCGGAGGCACATCGACGTGGCCCGGCGCAGAGAGCAATACGGCCAATTAATAGGGGGGAAGGCGAGAAAAACGTTGGCTGTTAACGGGAAATGAGATACAAAGGAGGGAAAAAGCAGGATTTGAGCCGGACATTGAAGCCGGTTAGGTGCCTTTTTACGGATGGTCTACGGATCCATGGACCATTCATGTGGGCTTGCACTTTGCAAGGCGTGGTAGCCGCATGGGTATCCCATCCCACGCGTCGTTTGCCCTTTTTCTCTCTACGAATGAATGGTAATATTGGGCTGTCAAGGCATATCTGGATGTTCTGTGTTGTCTGTGATTTTGTGTCTCTGTCTCTCGAGTCTCCCTCTACAAGTTACAACCCAGCGCGACCCCGGGATATGACAGCCAGCCAGCCCACTGGTGCTTGACTGGACTTGATCTGGTGGTTCACATCCATTCGCATTGACTTAGTGGACGGCAAAGCTAGGCATCTTGCACCATTTCTACTTGTTTTCTGTTGCATCGTCTTTCTTTTTCCCGTTTAGTCTCTGCCTCTTGTCTCTGAGTACTGAGTTGGGTATCTCAAGTTTTCAACCCCATTACCCTCTCATTCCTCTCTGTCTTTTCATTCTGAGATTTTGCCCGGTCTTCCTTTTTGGGATATCCTAGGCCCATCTCACTCACTCATTTATCACATCTTCTTTCTTGTCTTGTCTTGCCTCTCAATTCCCCAGGTGCCCGTCATCCCCCTTTAATACTCTGTACTTACCACACTTACATTCCACTTTTGTCAACTCACCTCACCGTATCATACCGTATTTCACCGTGTCCATCTACGTTGGAAGAATCGCCCTTCCCCCCTCATCCTCTTCCTCTTCTTCGCCGCAGTCAGAGAGGCTACAGTACGAGGCACCTGATACCACTTATTCACCCACCTCTCATGCCACCCGTCCCATCCGTTCCTCCTCCTCTCGGCGTGTCTCAACCTCAGTCCACTTGATCCATCATCCAAGGAAACGACGACCCGCCGGAACAAAAGTCCATCGGCACACGGCTGCCATCACGTCCACGGCAACGGCGGCGACCACGCGACAAGACGCGCAAGACACGATACCACACCGAATTTCATTTGAGCAACGTACCGTCGTACACCGTACCGTCCCGTCCCAAAGGAAGAAAAAAAAGCCTCGCTCCCATTCGCACGCTGAATGTGACCCTCCCATACCCATGGGTACTGCTGGGGATATCAGAGCTCGTCTCCGGGCAAAGTTCTCACGGAGGAATTCGGCTGCCCCATCTCTAGCTTCCAACAAGAGCACCGGCGATGCTCACAACTCCCAGGCAACTGATGGGACGAGTCTCACACGGCAATCCTCGGCCGTTGCATCCGCTTCGGCTCCAAGGTCCAGAGCAAGCTCCCAGCACCCGCCTCACACGCCAATCTCGCCCTTGCCCTCGCGCTCGCCGACTCCACACGAGCCACACCATCACCTTCAGACACAGCCACAGTCCACCACACTACAACCCCCCGGCAGCAGCCATGGCGACCACTTGCTGCAGCCGAAATTGAAGGCAATTACGGCTGAGGGTTCCGCTGCTGGGGCTGCAGAGGGTGAAGCCGACAGTGAGGAAGGGCAGCTCCCGCCACAGTCGTCGTCCTCAAGCAAGTCCCATCTATTGGACCACCAACAAAAACAACGCCACGAGCCCCAAATCAATCACGACAGTCATGGTGATGAAGAAAATAACTTTCATGATGCACCTCTCAGCAGCGACGAGGTTTTAGTAAGGGAAGAGAATCCCATAGTCACAGCTACTACGGGTACCAACAACGATCAAAGACCCGCAAGCAGCGCCAGCGCCAGCGCCAGCGCCAGCAACAAGGTCAGAGACAACTCGACCGGGACTGGGGACGATCAGGACGCTCACAAGCCACACCCCGACCTCGACCTCGACCGTGACTCGCTGGCCCCAATGCCGCCCGCCGCGTCTCAAGGACGCTTAGCTAGCGAACTGACTGCCAGCAACGATCTACGCCCAGCCGCAACAACCACAACCGCAACCACAACCACTCCTCCTACCGCAGCTCCCACTACCCTCAACAACCTCCCAAGCATCCACGAGGACCAAACCCCACCCGGATTTGACGACCCAAAACAGAGACTTCATCTATCGCAGTCGGATCACTCGCACCAGCCACTACCGCCAAAATTTGGCGCAGCTCCCACCGTTACCCTTCAGGCGGTCTCTGCCGAGGACCTCAACGACGATCAACACGATCCCCTCAGCCATGCCCTCGGCACCCCGACGCCTCTCGCAACCGCCATCCTACCGAGTTCGCCCTTGTCCTCCCGCCCAGAGGCGCCTCCCCGACGACAAAGTCTTATACCTAATCGTCAAACCACTCTGATTCGAAATCTGCTCGAAGGACGTGTCGAAAACGAAGCTAGGCCAGCCAGCGCCGATTCTTTGCTCCCCAACATCGCAAACATGGTCACCCGCAAGGTCTGGGTTAGGCGCCCCGGTGCTTCTGCCACACTCATCACTGTCAACGAGGACGACCTGGTCGATGACGTGCGCGACATGATTTTACGAAAGTACGCCAACTCGTTGGGCAGGCATTTCGATTCCCCCGATCTCACACTACGGATATGCCCGCGAGAGCAGAGACAAGATCGTATGCTTGGCCCCGAGGAGCCCGTGGGCCGTACACTCGATGCATACTTCCCTGGTGGTCAGAATGTCGAAGAGGCTCTGGTGATTGATATCCCAGCCCGGCGCACACCGAGGCCATCACCGCGCGCCCCAACTCATGCTACAACAATTTACTACAACGACGAAGGCCGGCCATCCGAAGCTGGCGAGGGATATTTCCCTCCGGTTGCAAATGCGGCTGCTCTGCCGTCACCAAATTCACCAGTGCCGGTTGTAGCTCCTGTCACCGTCCCTGCAACACATCCCGCGCATCCTGCCCATCCAGTTCATCCAGCGCATGCCCTCACTGCGCATACTCAACACTCGATCGCAATTCTCGGTACAGGCCAAGTACCGCCAATACCCTCGCCGGGAGGCACGAGGTCTCGTGCTTACAGGGAACGCCCAGAACGCCCTCGTCTTGGGAGAACCCATACCTCCTCACCTACGATACTGAACCAAGTCAATGCACAATCCATGGCGGCCGCAGCTGCTGCTGCCGCACATCCCACCCACTCATTCCACCCACGCCTACCGCCTTCTCGGACGCAGTCGAACACTTCGGAGCAATCCAACGCCCAACCGGCTGCTCCACCGCTTCCGACACCGCCCGCTCCGGAAGTACAGCCTGCGAGAGTTGCGACTCCCCCGCCCAGGATTGCTTCTCCTAGGCCAGCAAGTTCTCGGCCTAAAAAGAAGAAAACGGTAGATCATCCAACTCTGCCCGCTGGCATATTGAATGGCGGTGTACCGCCTATCAACGTGTTGATCGTAGAGGACAACCCGATCAACCTCAAGCTGCTTGAGGCTTTCGTCAAGCGTCTGAAGGTTAGGTGGAAAACGGCGGTCAATGGCCGAGATGCCGTCACCATGTGGAGGACCGGAGGTTTCCATCTTGTCCTGATGGACATTCAACTGCCCATCATGAGCGGATTGGAAGCCACTCGGGAGATCCGCAGATTGGAGAGAGTCAACTCGATTGGTGTCTTCTCTTCGTCGGCAGGTAGCGCACCTGAAGCCCCGAATGGCGAGCCCGAGGAGAAGGACAAGTTGACCAATATGGAGCTCTTCAAAAGTCCGGTGATTATCGTGGCCCTTACTGCCAGCTCCCTCCAAAGCGACAGGCACGAGGCCTTGGCGGCTGGCTGTAACGATTTCCTTACGAAGGTTAGTACTCATCTACACTTCAATGCCTACTAGTCCACCATACTAACGTGATAACTATAGCCCGTGAACTTCGTTTGGCTAGAGAGGAAGGTCATGGAATGGGGTTGCATGCAAGCACTCATTGATTTTGATGGCTGGAGGAGATGGAAAGACTTTTCTCAGCAGAATGACGAGGCTGAAGCCAAGAAATCGGCCGCATTGAAGACGAAAGCAAAGAAGAATCGATTGTCGATGACTTCGGTGCCAGCATAGAAATGCAATAACGCCCAGAAGCGTTAGCAGGGAACAGTGGTTATGCGACAACGGCTTTCGCCACACTTTTTGCTGAAGGCCACAGTATTGGTGGTACTGCGAGCCTTTAATGAGTCTTGTTTTCCCAATGGTCTCTCATGAGACTTGGCTTAATGAACATGACGGCAACAGACGGACTCCGCTCTTAGGTATGATTATAGCAGGCTTGGTGCTCATCTCTGTTGCAAGGGACCTGCATTTTGTCCAAGTCTACTCGTCGTTTGGTTGCATGGACGCAACGGTTCGGTTTAAGAGATGCCCCGCATAGAATATACGAAGAGGGACGCGCAGAATGATACCATAGAGCGCGTATGCATGAGAGAATAATCATAATGGATTCAGCAACGCATATAATAGAGGATTTTGCTGAGATGACACGCATTGATCGTGACTTCATGTTTGGCCTGGTAGGTATACTGTATTGAGGTGAAGGATATGGCTCAATTGTGATCTCTAGAGACTTTTGCACGGTAAAGAAAATGACGAGAGGTGCCTGACCAGACCCGAGTTCACCCTATCTGAGTTCTATCGATTGTACTCAACGGGAGGGACAAGACGGGATTATCTGATAACCGGAAGACGGATGTTGAAGACCGGTAGGTAGGTGGGTCTGAGTCCGGAGCTTGGGAGACGGTTTTCGGTCCTGTTCTGTCCTGAGGCACAAGGCCAATTGAGCAAGGCAAATTATCCGCGATGTGGTCCGTGCGCGTCCTCCTAAGAAAACGAGAGAAAAATTGGTCGGAGCTTTAAAAAGTCTCCCTTCTTCACAAAACAACCACACCCACGTTTTACTCAAGCTCCCAAATGGTTGCTTCGCCGTAAAATCGGTGCAATCCACGGCGCACCTTCTGCGTCGAGATAATACCCCTTTCTTTTTTTCTTGCTTTGCACACAATGTCGGCACGAGCGGGCTCGTCATTGTCGCCATTGGTCCTCGCGACCAAGTGGTGCGATGCGTCCGCCGCCGCGTATGCGGGCTCGCGATGCGCCTTTTCGACGACGCCGGTCCAGTCGAGAAGGAGCAAGGCGCAGCACAGGATGCACGAGTTCTTCAAGCTTGGTAGAGGTGCCAAACTGAGAGACTCTGAGAACGGTGTCTATTACTTGGGCGGCTCCAGGGACCAGCCGTTCCCGATGAACCCGTTCTTCCGGAGCGAACCCGTGCTGAGCGAGAGGCTGAGGGACGAGGTCTACCGGAGGGTCACGGTGGCCAAGCAGTCGCTGAAGCTCGTCTCGGCGGAGCTGGGTATCGATGTTCGCCGCGTCGCTGCCGTGGTGCGGATGAAGGAGATCGAGAAGCAGTGGGTAACAGAGGTAAGCATAACCATTCATTTAATTCATCAAATCCCCCCTTCGGTGGATTCGTCCTCCACCCACCCCAGCATCATGATGATCAACTTTCCAAAATTCGATTAGTCTTGAAGACGCAACATATGGTTACACCTTGGCACTGCGAGCCTCTCTGATTTGCTACTATTTAAATTCTCAACTCATGTTTCGCACATCATTCCAGACGTATACAGTCTTTGCTGACTTGAGGAACCTTCTTCGCAGCGCAAACCACTAGCTCGACCTTATGCCCAGGCCATCATGAACATGCTTCCCCAGACTTACCTGTCGGACGCAGGAAGAGACCAGAGGCCCCACGAGCCCGTGAATGAGATCCACGTCCACAAGCTCACGATGCAACAACTCTTCGTGCCCGTGTCTGAGTCGCGGCAATTCAATAGAGAAGACGCCGCAAAGGCCTTCCATAGAAACATGCTTTCGATTGACGATCGCTCACCGCACAAGGAGCTCATTGACATGAGGAGGGCGGCCGCCAACGGCGGCGACAGAGCTGAGCTGACGCGCAAGTTCCGCGCCGAGACGAGAGCACAGGAGGACAGGTTGGTCGAGAGAGAGCGCAAGCGTCTCGAAAAGGTCGAGGAGGAGACGACGCGTGTTGATACCGGTCGTTTCGAGTTCAGATTCAAGGAGATGAATGTCGAGACCGTCGGAAAGAACGGCCGCAGCAGAGGAGGCGTCGGCTGGAGATACGGTGTCCCCTTCTATGACCGCAGGAAGGGCGAGACGAAAATTCCCACATCGGTGCCTTGAACGTGTCCAACCCAGGCCTTACTGCCTATTGCCGACTACATCACACCCGGCGACGGCACGCTGGAGGAGGAGAAGCGGCTCAAAAACAGTCACTAAAACCAATCAGAAGATGAACTGAAGTCATGTTGGCTCAGTTCTCGTGTGGACGCTTTACGATAAAGCGTCTGTGTCTATCAACTGTACTTATATACATGTAACCCTATATGACGACGGACTCAAGCGGAGGGGCGCGCTTCAAAGGATGAAGCTTCAATCCAGCCCAGCAAGAAATGCATTTTATTCCTTCCAATAAGCCCTTTTTTTCCTATCAAAGCAAATACTTTGTATGTGAGACCCAGTCGACTACTTTACGTCCGTCATCAGCATTTACTACCAGGTTTGACCTGATACGGCTGATGTCGTCTGGCGAGAGACGACATCTGTTCTGGACATACGCCTCGACTGAACCGTACTCCTCGCGGAGTGCAGCCAGCGTTGCAAGCATGTTTTCCTTCCTAAGCGGGGTTTAGCAATAGGTACAGTAGGTGATTGAGTGATGGTGAGCAAGCACATACCGAGATCCAATCATGCGCCTAGCCCCCTCGGGGTTCCCCTTCATGGCCTCGGTAGCGAGAAGATGCTGAATAATCTCCTCCCTCCGATCCTGGAGACCAATGTCGGTGAGGCTGTACTCGTGGGCCACGACCTCGTCCGAGACGCCGCAGAGGCTGAGAATGAGGGCGCAGATGATTCCCGTCCTGTCCTTGCCAGCGGTGCAGTGGATGAGCAGCGGAGTCGGGGGTTCGGTGGAGGCGAGGTGAGAAAGGATGGTGTGGAAGGGGTCGTTGGGGTGGTCTGCCTCCGAAGCGGCGCGGAGGATGTCGGTGTAGGCCTTTGTGAAGCCCTACGGAAACGTTTGTTTAAGAATTTCACACATAATCTCACAGAGTGGCGAGCCGTTCCCCCCTTTTGGCCACCGGCACAGGTAGGAAATGGTGAGAGGGGGAGGAGTGGCTTGCAGAAGAAGAAACTCACCTCGGGCCCGTTGCTAGAGTAATTCCGGTACCGTAAGGCGATAGCTTCGGGGCCGTAGTCCATGTCCCGAAAGACAGGGACAAAGATGCGGGTGGCGCCGGGCCACTCGCGGACGTCGCAGCTCGTGCCAGCCTTTGCGAGGCGCTCGAGCTCAATGGCGGAGCGGAGGTCGTAAACGTGGGTGATGTTGAGGTTCTGGAGGCGGGCGACGCCGTCGTCGGTGAGGCGGGAGGGCTCGGCGGAGCGGAAGAGGATGCCGGGCTTGACGATGCGGCCGGCCGGGAGGGCATCGACGGGATAGCCGCCGGCGTCGCGGAAGTTGGGGAGACCTGGGATCTGGTGGAAGGGGGGCGTGGGGAGGTCGACTTTGGGGCGTGATTCCGTCATTGTGTTGTCTCTGCTTGTCTCGTGTTGCTATACGAGTTGGAGGGGAAGTCAACGAGCGAGAGGTCAACGTTTACGCTGTGGAACGGATGAGATGAACAACAAGGTTGTGGACTGGATCTGGTTAATGGTAGTGTGTACGGAGTATTCGCATTCTGTAGATGGGTGCACCGCGGCAATGGGCATCGTCGGATGTGGCCTCTGCGGGGGAGGATTGCGGCATCCGAGGCATGTTGTTGGGTAGGCTCGGACCTGCCCACCTTTGGGCCAACATGCGCGCGCCTTTGGGCGTAAGTGGAAAGCAGCATCAAGTCAAGGTCAACTAATCCAGGTTGCTCTCTTCACCGAGAACTGACTAACAAATTCCGTCCTTATCCTGCATGTGGAAGTGGATATGTGGTGAGGAGAAGCAAGAGCAACATGTAGAACAGGCCAGGAAATAGCTTCTAACACCGAGTCTAACTCTCGTACCTGCTGAGGTGAAGAATGGCCCGACTGGGTGTACCGAGTGTCCGTATATTGATCTACCTTGGTAGGAACCCAGCGCTTCGGTTCACCCAGTCTTGCGGGCAGTCTTCATCAGAAGCTCAGAAACATGGCCAGTCAGCAACATGAGAAACATGAAAGATCGATCACAAATGTCATCATTAGGCAGGTGCCGTCCGAGGTTTGTTTCCAACACTGCCAGATTCGGGCCGTCCAAGAGCAACGACAACAGGGAGGAGTACTTGGGTCGGAAGTGCTCAAAACATCAGAATCTAGGTCAAATTACATAGTAGGGTCATGTCACATCGTCCGAGGGCCCAGTCGACCAGTGTCATGGAAGCGCTGTGCTACTACGGCCAGGTGACTGTCTGGCACAGCTGAAGTGAGACTGCTAATCTGCTCAGATGCTGCCGATGATGCCCACCTTACCTTACTGCATACCTAGTCAACTCATCGTGTTAATGAGGTCGAGTTCCTCCTTCTTGGTCCCAAACAGTAGAGGCATCTCATCTCGTACCTGACAGGTCTGACGTCCTCGATGCACCTTCCCCTGACGCAGGCCAGCAGAGCAAACGTGCAGAGTTTCCAAGCTGCGGCAGCTGCTCTGACTGACACCTGCCCGTCGATAGCTCCATGAGCCAGTGACCTTGAGCCCTCAAGCCCTGACCTGAACAATACCTCAAGGAGCAGACCGGGAACCTCTCAGGGCTAAGAAGACGGCCACATCCAATGACAGCAATGACAGCACCCCCCCTGGGCCCCTGCACCAAAACTACGCGAACCTCCCACCTAGAGGAGTAGTCGCGTTCCTGACTGGCTCGTCGTCCGCGCTAAAGGCCTCGTGCTGCGTCATAGGGGACCAACTCATATCTTCCCAGATTTTCTTGACCTCTTTTTCTCCTACCAAGGACGCGCTGGGAGTCGGGGGACTTGGAGGGAATCCGACCGGTTTGACACAAGCAAGATGGCGATCAACCTGTTTGTGTCTTTCCCACACCCTAGCGCCCTCCTCGTGGTGTGATTAAACCAACTGGCGCTGCTACCCTTCCATCTGACCCTGCCCACCTTAAATCACCTTGCTCGACTTTAGGTTGGTGTCATCATTACCTGCCAAGGTTGCTTTCACCACTACGCCTGTTCCCGTAGCAGATAAAAAAAACTTCGTTCGCAGCAGCATTAATTTGAATAAGACCCCCCTCTCCCTTCCAGCCTACCCCGGTGAAGCCAACCACCGCTCATCCCATCCTCAACTCATCGTTCCGCTAAACCAACACTTCCAAATCCGCAAGAACTCTTTCCCAACACATACGACTCCTCCAATCTAGCGGTCAACCACTGATAAAACGTAGTCCGAGATGGGCCTCTTCGGCATGGCAGCGAGCTACCTCGCCTTCTCCGTCCTCCACTTCTTCCAGTTCGTTCTGGCCGTCACCGTATGCGGCCTCTACGCCGTCGACCTCAACCGCGCTAGAAGTGAAGGGAGCTACACCGACGGGAAATGGGTGAGAAAATCTTCCATTCTCCAAAAAAACAGGGAGTTTCGGATGCAGAAACGAGGACTAACAACGCCCCCCAAAAAACAGGTCTTTGCTGTCGTGGTCGGCGCTCTCTCCGCCGTAACGGCTCTGCTCTACTTCATCCCCTTCATCCTGCGCTTCGCCATTGTCTGGATCTGGGATGCCATCCTCTTCATCCTCTGGATCGCCCTGTTCGGTCTCTTTGGCAATGTACGTACACCGGAACCAGTTCCCTACCTATGCAAACCTACCCACTGCCCTCTCTCGCCATAATTACTCATACTGACTTTTGACCTGCTAGATGTACATCAAGGAGAACGCAGAGGGCGACAGCGGCATTCAGCGCATGAAGAACGCCGTTTGGGTCGACTTGGCCAACGCCCTTCTCTGGCTCATCAGCGCCCTGGCGACTGCCGCCTACTGGTGGAGACACCGCGAGCGCCGCACCCGCTTCACTGGCCGTGGGAAGGTCTAAACAAACAATGCTCAAAGCGAACCGTGGCCTAGTTCACAAGGGGTGATAGAGCTCTTGAGCTCGTCTACTGAGTAGATGAAAGTGGGCATTGTGCGAGTGTATGGTCGAGGTGAAGGCTCGGGATCCGGTGATAATGTTGTTACGAGGCCGGTGTTCTGGAGTATTTTAATTCTGCCGCAAACACGATACCAAAACCCTGGCGAGGTTTACCTTGTATTTTTGCTTTCTTTCCACAATTCCAACCCTACGAGAGACCCTAGAGTCAGTCGCCGTCTTCGGACACCAGATGTCCGAATTGGCTGTGAGGTTAATGAGAAAAGAAATCCGTGGTTGCCGACTTACTTGTTCACCATAGGCACATAAGACTGTCACCATATCCCTTGCAAACATGCTCCAGACTTACCCACGTGAGAGGCCAGAGAGATTATACCGGTGACTAGACCTGCGTTGAAAAGAATTAAGTCACGAATAGATTACTGAAAAACAAACGATGCTCAACCTGACGCCCGTCCGTCTTCCTTAGCCGGGGCCGGCCGGTACTGACACGGGGACCGTGTGTCCCCCCTTCGAAAACCCTGACGACTGAATCGTACACGCCGCGCCGTCGTCGGCGCCGGCGTAGCTGTCCCTGCCGGAGGTGAGCGGCCCCGCGTTTCTACCTTCCTTAGAGTTTCGATCCTCCTACAAGATCGTCTATCTCCAAGGGGCACTCTACAAGAATGCTGCGCCTCAAGTCCCCTTCATCCATCCCATCGTGGACGGCCCCAGAAACCATCAGGGAACTCTTGAGCCGAGTACTGTACCGTGCGGTGGGTGCATGAAAACGCTGTCTCCATCTAGCAATGCACAGCCCGGAGGTGTTCCTCCTGAATCTAGCGTACCAGAGCCGTTCTACCGCTCCTTGGACCAGATGGATGCAGTTAACTGCGTGACTGCCAGGCACGCCAGGCCCGGCGCCTCAAAAGTCCTACATAGGAAAAGCAAGGGGTCCAGGGGTCATGTTTTCCAACCCCGCAGGCACTAAGCAACGTCGTGTCTCCGCTGCGCTGTGACGTAGTGTCTGTGGCGACCCTGACAGTCCGCTCGTCGCTGGTTATCTCTACCAGATATCGGCGAGGGTAGCGCGCTTCAGAAAAATCCGGCCAAACATTCTTGAATAGGCCCAATGCACCTGAGCGGCCCTCGCGTTACAACACTTTAGAGACTGGAAATTTGGGCCGCAAATACTAGTGGAATAAGTCCGTAACGAGATCTAAGAGGGCATTTGGTGGCGGGCATCATTGAGGCTTGACCTTCATCCCACCGTCGGAGAGCCGCAAGCGGGATGTAAGCGACGGAAGACCTGGGGGGGGGGGGTCGGTGCGCTTTGACGTCTCCTGTTGTAAACCCAGAGCGAACGACGATAGTGAAGGCGGCAGTCGGCAAAGTGAGACTTCAGAATCAACCATAGCCGGGAAACCCAGGGTATAGGAGTGAGCCGACAGGACTCGCCGTTTCGCGGTGCCTAGCACCCGCTGTATCCTTTCACGCTTCTAACCTTGGGCAAAAATACGACCCATTAAAAGCATCTGCGGCCTTGCGGCTGTTCAAACTTGAGAAGGCGGAAGCGATCGGCGGCAAGATCAGCACAGTTTTTGCTGCTTCCGATTCAAAGCCTGAAAGGTCAAGCCCAGGACATGCATTGGGTGATTGGATCATGGCCCATGAATGAATCAAGTGGGCATCCCAAGACCCTCTCAACCTCTGCCTCTGGTCCTTCTCTAGCGTCATGTACACTAAGACGACAGCCTCCGCTCCCTGTCTCTCACAACGTGGGCCCCGCCAGTGGTAGCAGCGGGATGGAGTGAAAAGTCATAAACGCCCGACGATGCGGAGGTTTCATCGGCTAGGACCGAAAGCCTGAAGGCGGAGGGGGTTGTATGGATACTTGGACCGTAGCAGAGACAGTGCCGTCCATATGTTGCGACAAGTGGAGGAGAAAGCATGAGGGGTAAAAGAGACAACTGCTGAACGACACGTTTGGACGACGGTCGGTTTCTGTCGAGCAGGCTCCGGGTAGCCAGTGCGGAGGCGTTGAACCGAATGTCTTTTATCTCTCCGTCCAGCGCGGGTCGGCTTTCAGGTGGCACAGTCCGATCCTTTGCAATGGAGTTGCTGGGCTGGAGAAGGCCTTCGATCGCTTTTGGATGCCGCAAGTAGTTAAAGACAGGTGGCAGATGGTGACAATCTGAATCAGCAGCTACTATTACATCCAGCTCGACAGGAGAATAGTCTTGTAGGAGAATAGTCTTACCTCCATGGCATACATGCGTGGAATTGCCACTTGCCCGCTCGCGCAGCCACAGGCTCTAAGCCATGGGTATCAGGATTGATAAGAGCGACCTTCTTTCGTGTGTGTACGAGAGCTCATCCGACTGGATGTCACAGGCCTCGATGTGGTTCTCGTCAGGCTTGGAAACCCGGTGATGATCGACATGAAAGATCGACGGCAGCAGTTCCGTGCTAGCTGGATGATTTGGCTCCTGATGTAAGTCAAGATAGTGTAGGTTAAGCGGTGAAAATGGCCAACCTCAATTTTGCGGCTGAGCTCCTTGCGCAGCAGGAACCTCAGATCGCAGGGTATACAGGCTAAAAGGAGCTGCCATGTGAATGTTGTCACGGGGAGGCTCTCTAGCATCTGCCTCGTAGTTGTCATGCTGATGACGATACCACACGAATACTAAGGTACCTTGCTGCATGTGCGATCCAAAGATAGGTACGCACTCTACGTCGTAAGTCAATGCAGGTGAGAGGGAACTTTACCAAGGCACCTTGCGGAAAGACGGTGCCTGCTCGATCTTGGAGATGAGAACCGAAGAGCACGTTTGTCGAGATACCTACCATGTGGACCCTCGAATTGATAATGCACTTACGCAGATGAAATAACAACAAGGTGGTTTTGTGATACAAATTGAACCATGTTGGTTATGATACTGAGCCGACCGGACTCTAACATTCCAAAGACGTTACTTATTCCACAATGCTCCGGACATCTGAGTACGGAGTACCTACGGTCCCTTCCACCTTGCGCAGCTACATCAAGGTACGTATTTCGTTTACGGCACTCGGGTCCGACGGTTTTGGACCCCTCCAATACGGTCACCTCAACGGCCGAAGCAAGATAAGGTGCCCGGAGCAGTGGAACGGCCAACCTAACAGTCAACGGCCCTTATTAATAACCCAATGGAAGCTAGCAACAGAAGACCCTCGAAACCGTTTTCCCTGCCTCCCTCATTCCGTTTGGTCGGTCTCCGCATCTCGCACCATCCCACCAAAACCCACACACCATTACGAATGGATACCTTCTGAGATGTGAGATACTCCGTAAACCTAGCAAGACCCAGACGCCAACACCCTTCCACGCGCCTTCGTCGTTGATCCTTCGATGCCATCCATTGCTCTTGACCCTTTGCAGAAAGATCATCTCTTTTGTGCTCGAACATAGAGGACCCTGCAGTCTGCCCAACACGAGTACCAGCCTGTTTCTGAATGCAAGCCGAGCCCTGATGAATAAAAGCCTCCAAGGAGCGAAGCATTGCTTTTACCTTCCACTCCAAAAATAGCGGCTGCCTTTAAATCCGTCAACACCCTTCCTTCCTCAACTACAACACTGCAACTACTATTCCGACGAAACTTGGCCCCTTCTACACGAAACAACTTCAAGTCAGCAGCAGCGACTGGTTTCCTACCACAGCCAGTGGGCAAAGGATACGCCAGAGGCACAAGTTCAAGCACATCGCAGCCATTCATTCCGCAATTACAACAGGGCCCCTGTCAGGTCGAAATCCATCACCTGCAACACGGAGGGAGGGGACGAAAGAGCGACTACTGTCTCCCTCACCGCACACACATGCCCTTGCTCTTACATGATATCCACCTCCACACAGGCCTCACATATCCACCAAATTACCCGCTTTCTCTGGTCTGATCCTGCGCCCGTCTGGCGACGTGCAGTTAAAGAGAGAGCCTTGGAAGCCCATACCCGCCAGCACAGGATTCCAACCGAATGAGGTTGGCTAAGAAAACGAACGCACGCACATCTCATTCTAGACGAAGGACGAAGACGAGGACGCCGACACGCCGCACCTGCATGAGCCTCAACCTCATCTAGCCAAGCTTCCATTTTCCTTCCCGCCTCTGCTTATAAACAGAGTCTGCGGCAAGCACCTTACACGACAAGGGGCACGGCACGGCACAGCACATGGCATGAACAATAATCGTCACAAGCACCAAGAATCATCAGGAATCATCAAGGAGGAATCAACCATGGCGAGTCTGGGTCGGTCGTTCAAACCACCAGCGTACCTGCGGGCGCGATCCCGACCTGCAATGACTGGAAGAACCTTGTCCAACTCTTCAGATATTTCGGTCGTCTCGACAGGATCCCGTTCCGACGCCGATGACCTGCTCATGTCTGGGCTCAATACGCCAGCGTACGAAAAGCCAAAGTCAGGACAAGATGGGTTCAGGATGTCAACGGCCACCGAGTTGTGCTCTCCCAAAGGTATGTTTCAGCTCTTTGCTATAGGTCGGGCCATTATTCTATGCTCTTTTCAAGTTTATCAGTTTCCCACTTTTGTTTTATCTCCAACTTCAGCTTTGGACCTTTCCCCCACCTATTCCATGGGTTTTTCAGTTCACTATTGCAGGCTTGCCCCTAGGTGTCTCCTGTTTGTCTGCTCTTTGGTTGTCGCACTTGGGGCTGTGGGCTGTTCTGTTCCTGTGTTGTTAATTTCGGTTGATCAATCGGTCGCTGTTCTCTGTCATGCACTCCGGTACCTGCACCCAGCCGTCAATGCCCCTCCCCCCCTGGGACCGCAACGTCGGCGCCGACAAGGACGGACGTTGGCCCCCATTGCCCAATGCTTCAGTGAGCCGGTTTACTACTTTTGTCCCTAGACTTGTGACAGCGAGTCAGGAAGGCTAGTCGGCTAGGGTCAAATGACGACGGCGCAGTGCACCGTGGCACCGTGGCTCGCAGCTGGTCTTGGAGACTAGGTTGTCTTGGATTTCCTCACGACCTTTTGTCCCTGGAGTTACAATAACTGCCGAGATGAGAGGAAACCCCTCCGTTCATCGAATCAGAGGGACAGGACCGAGAGTACAGCCTACAGTCTGAGCCAGTCAAGAGGGAGGGCGGAGAACAGGAGATATGGCCTCCCCGATGAGCAGGCGGGATGGACTCCGATGAGCAGTGAGTGGCCAATTCCCCTCACTAGTGACCTCAATTCAACGCAACACCGAGTCGCCGACTTGCCGGTGACCACCATTGGGTTAAGGTACTCTCCTGATGGTTGCGTGTGCGAGTGCTTGCTTACCGCGAGGATGAGGTCCTAGTAGTGCTTACGTTGGGTTCGTTTGCTCGCTCCAGCATGACCAGAGACGGATCACCACTTCACACCAAAGCCCTGAGAACTATGGCATTGTGTGCAAAAAGGCCCACGGCCTTCCATGCCTGACGTTCCCATAGCTTTGGGCTGTGCCACTGGAATCAGGTGGTGTCTTTGGGGCCATTAGGGAGTGGGGATGGCGCGCCACTACGTTGTCTTCTGGACGCACCAAACGCTACGTCGGTATCAGCATGAGGTCCCTTCACTGCGTTCGGTCTGGTCCGCGCCCTCTTGGAGACTGAGGAGCGGAACTGACGCGGTGAAGTAATGGGGATGCGATGCTTCCATCTAGGCTGAGGTGGTGGGGAGGGGCCGGAGGGGCTGGGACGCTGGGTTGCCGTTTGGGGACTGGTCTGCTAAGCGGCGGCCTTGGTTCACTCGGCCGGGACGGACCCTGCCCGCCAGATGGCAGAACATCGTCATCATTCACTCTCATTTCTGCTATCGACGGGGTCACCCCCGGCCCTAAGCCCTTTTTCCTCACCTCTCCCAGAAAGTTCGTTCCCGTCTCGCATGGCCACCAGGGACCCTTACAGTTGCGTCATGCTCATAGTGTATTTTCCTTTCTCTTACGCAGTCTTTTTTTTTTTCTTTTCCTTTTTTGGCCCAAGACGCTTGATCGGAATTTTACACATCCATGTTCCTTGCTTAGGTTCTCAAGAGGAGGATACCTTCGAGACTAATCCGCCCTTTGGCTCTTTTTAATAGGCGAATCGTCCGCACCATGTCTTCTCGACCTATCTGCTCTTCAATCTGCACGATACAATCGAACTCGCTCAATTCCTCTTGACCTGTCTCCTACGACTAGTACTCTTCGAAAGATAAACTCGGCACCTGCCTGCACGCCCACACCTCCCGATCCTTTGTCAGCCCGTGGCGACCTCTCTGGGTGAGTTCTAGTTTTCTTTCCCGCCGCCACCTCAACGTCTTTCCCGAATAAGCCAACCTTAACTCTCTACTCTTCCACTCAACTGTTTCTCAAAATCACTGCATTTTGGTGGTGAAACATACAGTGCCGTGTGCTAACACTGAAACCACAGTGGTTACTTTTCGTTCCACGAAGATCCCAAGGGCTCTACCTCTGGCCCTCGCCCTCAACCTCAATCAACCAGAACCGAGGGTCGATTGCCTAGACACAAGGCCGCTTCTCTCACTGTCGACTCCTCTTTTCAAGCCGACCTCCGTGGCGCTTCCCGATCTGCAGCCATGGCGCCATCAATCCATCTCTCTCCTATGAGCGCTGCCGACCCTTCAGGTTCATCCGGCGTCAACACACCCGTTACCTCGTATATCCCCAGTGGCGTTCACGATACATCCTTGCCAATGGGCAAGTACTACCCTTCGAATTACGAGCGAAACAGCAGTCAAGACGGCCGCATAGGACCTTCTGGACCCCCGAGCCGTGTATCGTCAACACGATCAGAAGGTCACATCCCAACACGCGAGGCCTTCAGGTCATCCTCACGACAAGACTCCGAGGTCCGCCGCAAGC
This sequence comes from Colletotrichum tamarilloi, assembly GCF_030869305.1. Classification (NCBI taxonomy): domain Eukaryota; kingdom Fungi; phylum Ascomycota; class Sordariomycetes; order Glomerellales; family Glomerellaceae; genus Colletotrichum; species Colletotrichum tamarilloi. The sequence continues at coordinate 49,425 of NW_026849400.1, read as the reverse complement.
TACAACAATATCAACGAGACATGATCGCCCAGGCGAGACTGGCGGCGAGTGAAGTGCTTGGAAGTTCACCAAGTCAAGTCACCGCGGCGGTTCCTAGCTCCACTATTACCTTGAATGGGGTACCCTTGACGAGTTTACACCATATCGGAAGCACCGGCGTCCACAAACCCATCTCACCGAGGCTTTTGCCACTAGGAAGCCCGGGACCCGTGACGCCGATGGATCTAGAGGTAGGATTAGGGCAGAGTGGATATCTCGATCGGGGTCGCAATGATGAGATTGCCCGCGTGTTACGGGCCGAGGAAGACCGGATCCGCCGTGAGGGAGCAACTTCGCCGGCGGTGGAAGCGGGTCCGCAAGTTTTCTAGAGCGGCAAAAAAATGATGCCAGTACTCGTCGGTCAAAGCTACGGTGGCGTGGTTCATCTGGGGCCACATTACCTCAGTATGAGGACGACAGAAGGCAAGGGGAGAAAGATACGCAGCAAAAAGAAAAAAAAAAGACAAACGGAATGGAGTCGGCAAGATTAAGACGATCGTTCATGGTTATGATACCCTCTGGTTATTACAGCAAAGCTGAATTTTTTTTCTTATTTAGGATTGGGGGGAACAGTATAGTTTGGTTATGCCGGCGGAGGATGTATCTGAAGCCGAGCCAGCCATCTGTAATGCATGCATGGATTGCGGCGTTATCTCTACACTCGTTGCGGGATTAGATTCGTGCGGGCCATCGCATCGGTGTTATTCTTTCCTACTCCGCACCTTTCGCCCTCGCTCAAGATGAGACAGAGAGGGCGGCGGACAGACTAGATGGGGAGGAAGGACAAAATGAACAAGGCACTACTTCCACCTTCACATTTGTTTAGTACTTCATGAATGCTCCTTGCCGATATGTTTGAACGATATCGTTCTCCCGGATATGTGAAGATTTCGAACTCATCATCGGGCATCAAGCAGCTTTACAGTAGTTGGCAGGGAAACTGCCCCGTACGCCACCTATCTCGCCTACCCACCAATCCTGATCTGTGTCTGTCTTTTTGATGATTTTGATCATATCTCCCTCGTTGAAACTCAGATCTCCGTTGCTCCCTGCGAAGTCATATTGGGCGACGACAAATTCTTCCGGCGCTTTGAAGCGCTTGGCTGGGGGCGGCGGTGGTGGTTTCTTCTTCCCTGTCAGACTCCCCTGACCGGGGACGAGCCCCGACTGGTGACCAAAATATTCGGACTGGGTACGTGAGTATGATGGCGACACGTTGGGGGAACCCTGGGTCTTCCCAAGAGACGTGGCGGTAGTGAAGTCGGTTGGCAGTCCGAGCTGAGACCGCGAGACATTCGTGCTACTCGACTGCGGGCTAGGTTGAGGTGACGGCTCCCTCGCCATAGATGGACGGCTCCCTCCGTTGTTTGAGGGGATTCGCATGGTCCGAGGGGTCGGTGTTGCACCCTCGTTCATGCCAGAAGGCGTCCGACCCAAGCCGTTCCGTGACGATGTTGATGTCTTTCGGCCCTGGCCGTCGTCCCCTACCCTTACTGGTTGCCTCCAGTTCTTGCCATGTGCTATGCAACTGATAGCCTCCACCTCCTTCTGAATTGGTACAAAAGACGCTGCCCAGGTTGATATCACGCTGTCCATTGGGGGTGGGGGAGAGGGAAAGTCGTGATCTTCGCAGTAGTTGTGAAGTACAGTGTAATACAGCCCGAGAAGCCTGTTTTGGATCGTAACATGAGAGGCCAGAAAATGAGGAATCAAAGTGAAGACGGCCTCAATGATCGGAGGCAGAGCTTCCCTGATGTGACCGTCGGCAACTTGGAACTCCTGCGACCATGGTTCGTCAATTTCAGAAACCCAGATCCGCGTGATGAAGTACTTACCTCGGACGCGCAAGTCATCTCGAACTCGGCCTTTGACAAAGCAGCATCTTCCTTCGGCGTCTTGCCGGGCTTCTTCTGGAGCTTCTTGACCTTTTCCTGGGCCTTCTCATAGTCCAGCCTCTTGTTCTCCCGCTGCTTGATAGTCTTGCGAAGGGGCTGAATGTACTCATGGGCCTCGGTAGCAGGGCCAATGACCTGCTTATCGATGGCCGTCACTTCTTCGGTCAGTTCGTCCTTGAGGTCAGAGTAGGCGCCGCTAAGCTTGAAAGTGCGATGGAGCTGCAGCTGAGGAGTTTGGACACTGGGGCGGCTATGTCCCTCCGAGGCTCCCACAATTGGGTCGTACAAGCCCTCGTACTCCTTTACCATAGCCCACTGGCTAGTGGCCATGGTGACCCATGCTTCACGGAGAGTCTTGGTATTCTCGATAATCTAGCAACACGAGACCCATGAGTTAAGATTATATCACACACATGTGAGAACCTCATCGGGTTGAGATGATTGTGAGAGGAGGGTACCTTGACTAGCAGTTTGTCTGCATCTTCGTAGTCGTGTAAGACGGCAGCAATTTTGGCATTGTCCCCGGGGCCCTTGTTCATAAGCTTGCCGAATTGTCTCTGCATCGACTGCATCTTGAGGCTGAGTAGCTCGCAGGCAGCAACTATTCCGATTCCGGGAACGAGTAACAGTGCAGTGCTACACTCGGCGAGGCGCAAGTGGAGCGACGGACAGGCGAATGTTACCACTTTTCCAACACCTTAGACCAAGTGGTGAAGTATGGCGACGAGGGGTTGGCCGTGACCTATGGGCAGCGTTTGGCGAGGTTATGTCGCAGTGCTGGTCGGAAAATGGAGGAGGGGTTTGGATTGTTGGGAGGAGTAGGTCAAGCAAGAGAGCGTTGGTGGGCAGACGAGTAGTAACGGCTCAAGCTTGCCGACAAGCCGTGTTCTCGGGATGTTCCTGCCTACCTACCTATGTGAGGTTGGTAGGGCTCCTAGGTAGGTAGATACTCGGGTGAAGAGCATCGAATAAGGCTGTGCTTAGCTCCCTACCTAGTGTGGTTAGCTGAGGTAGCGGTTGCGTGAAGGCGGGATGTGGAGGATGGTTACCTTTGGATTGGTGACTGGCTAGACCTGACGCTGGATGGGAGGGCGTAGAAGCGGAGAAAGTTACGAACGAATCCTCAGTACGGGGAAAGAATAGTTCTTTTAGCACTTCAAGGAGGGGAGCCGAGCAATTTGGGGGACGGGATTAATTACGCCAATCTTTTTTGGCACAAACGGGAAGCCCAACCAACCGGGTCAGCTTCTGGAAGTGCCCAGGATACGTAAGACGAAGCTCGGCCATTGTGGAGTGGACAGATATCATGCTGTTAATTCGTGTCGATGGATTCTCTACCTTAGCTATGTGTCATTGCCGGGTATTTGCTCTGTACGAATACAGCTCCCACTGCTACCTTAGGCTCAGGGTAAGGTATTTAGGTATCTTTCCAACCACCTGTACATATCGTGTCACTGTCCGGGGACTGAAACAAGGAACAAGACCGAAGACATGGCAGAGCAGCCCCAGGCCGAATAACTTCGAGTCGCTGCCAATCGATGGAAGTTGGTTGAGAGTCGTGTCGCGATTGCCTTGGACGAGACCAGGAGATTCCCGTCTTTCTGATCAACTTGGCCTTTGACCCGCGCAATACAAACCCTGGAGGCCATGATGAATCCATGGTGCGAACCAGCAGGCAACCAAGCCCCCCAGGCGGTGAGACTTGAGTCCTACGAAGTTGGTAGCTTTGTCGTGACCCTGTGGTGGCTAAAGTACAGCGAAGTACCAGAGCTATGGCCGGCTGCCGGCACTGCTTCAGCCCACCCGGCTTCCATCATAAGGAGACAGCCAAGGCCCAGTCTCAGTCACCCTGCCCGCTTGGCGTTCAGACGGGACTTGACGGTACCTAAGCTGCCCCGCCATGAAGTGTCAGCTACCTCAGCAAATCCCAGGGGCAAATGGAGGTAGGTATCCGTCAGGCAAGGTACGAATACTTTGCAGATGAGGGGACATCGGCAGCCCATGAACACATGTGAATGTTCGTGCCTTGGCTTTCCCATATTGGAGGATTGCGGAAGTCTGTCAGGCTGATTTCTCAGACCAGAATTCAGAAAGCTAGCCACGACGTGGAAAAACGTATCGCGCCAACCCAACTGCCTAAGCTCTTTTCTCAATGGTTACGCGTGCTGAGCGCGTCGCTAGGTACCTATTCCATACATTAAACCCATACTGAACCAGGAAGATCCCATGAAGCCCTGAAAACTGAAAGGGAAGCCGCGGGCACCGTCTGAACCTAGCACTCCTCCCCCCACCGGGTCCCTGACAGACGACATCACGTCAATTTCCTGCTCGATGGACAACATCCATTTGAAGATTGACGCCTTTTTCACACCCTCATTATGATGTGAGCGGGGTGAGTGCATCATACACTTCTAGTTTAGGAAATTATCTCTAAGCTGCACCCTCTTGCTTGCTTCACTTGATTTTAGCAACGGAGGTATTGAGAAGGAAGTAGGCAACTCCGAGCAAGGAAGGGGCTGGCCGGACCAACTGAACCGGAAGTGCCAATCATGTGACTTGGCGTCTCACCTGGCCCTTTACACGCGCCAAACTTAGTCGCGTCTACCAGGCTTCACCTCTACCTTCGACAGTGGGTAGGCACGGCATGCATATCGCTATCTAAACTTATCTTTACAACAAGCAGCATGCGGCTCGTTGCCTTGGGCCGCGGCTATCGTCTTGATCACCATGCCTCTCGCCAGCCTTAACAGCAACCAGAATAGCCAGATGGGCTCTGGTCTCCCGATTGCCGCCCCAGTGTTGGAATACATATGCCTCTTCACCCACGATCTGAAAAGAAAACAGAAAAGATGGCAGGACGGTCGCCTGAAATTTCATACGTTCAACAAGCGCATCATGGTCTACGATGAAAGAGGGAATTTCATCGGCGATATGCACTGGCGGGAAGACTTCGACTTTGGTGAAGGCGAAGAATTCAACTTGGAGCGCGGAGCCGTCATAGTTCAAGTCGCCGAGTGTATCGGTAGCAAGGACCAAGACCTGACTGAGCTCCTCGACAAGAGAGCCAAGGATGTTGAACAGCGACATGCTCGCTCTGCCGCAAATACAGGAAACCAGCCTCACCCACCCACACGGCCATCAGTCCAGCACCCTCAAGCCCAATATCGGCAACGCCATTTGTCTGACGTCTTCACTACTCCTCGCGGACCACAGGGGAGGGCCGTGATCCCAACCACATCGCCATATGAAGATCGGGTGATGGCTCAGCAATCTTCGAGTCCCCATGACGAGACTCAAAGGCCCACCAAGCGGAGAAGGAGAGAGATATCGCCGCCCAGCAAGTCAGGCTACGCCCAAAACTTGTTTGGCGCAACTCTCAATCTATCGTCTTGGTCGGCGAGCGCCCCGGTGCGAAGTCAGCCCGCATCGACACCGAGAAGCGTTGCTCCCTCTGTGGAAGCACCACCTCGCTCGGTTGTTCCAAGCAAAGGCGTCAACTCATCCAGGCCAAAGCCTTCTGCAGTCGTTGATTTGACCAACGATGATGCAGTGCCAGCGAGGAATGTCACGGCCTCGATAACATGCGAGTCAGAGATTCCGGCTACAAGTAACACCCGTGCGCTAGCAAGACAAGCCCCGCTAGGTCAAAGGCCCTTTAAGAGGCCAAGCACGCCTGTCCGCAGAGATGTATCAGTGGAAAGAGACGTGGAAAGAGACGTGGAAAGAGACGTGGAAAGAGACGTGGAGATCATCGAGAAGCCTGGAGAGGTGCTGGGCCCTAGCAGTCATCAATCTGAGAGTCGCCTCGAAGCCCCGAAGCAAACAAACTCAAGAAAAGGCAATAGGAAGTCGCAAGACGGCATACAAGAAGCTGCTACACACCGACTAGATGATCGGCCTGACAAGGGCGCCATGCCTCAACCTGTGCGACTTCGTGCTCAAGCAACGGCAAAGAGGAAGGCGCCAGGAATACACGAACACCTCTCGGAGAATGAAAGCGCCTCATTGATACCAGCAGCGTCGGTACCAGAAAGGACTTTGGTACCAGGTGATGAGGCTGAAGATCCAGAAGAGCCAAAGACCAAACTTCGCATCAAGACAAGAGAAAAACGCGGTCTGATGGTGGTCGCGAGGAAGGCCACCACGAAGACCAAAAAACGGCAACTGAGTTCACACGCAAATAGGTCAAACCCGTCAACATCAGATGGACAGGTCATAACGGATGCCCTTCCTTCGGAACTTGCTCCTACAACGATCCCTGTTTTGCCCATAGAAAGTTCACCGGGGAATTCGGCGCATGATGGCGACACAGAAGCCGCTCTGAAGGCTGATGACAGGGCCGATAGAGTGCAAGACTACAAACGACCCGGCGAGATGGCCGAGGATTTGGTTCAGCCTGAAATCTCCGACGAAGAAGGTCGTCAATCATCCGGATACTCCTTGCAGCCAGCGCGGACGCTAAGGACGCAGAAAGCTCGGCGTAGCCCGGACCGGCAAGACAACGTGGAAGAGGTTCACGTCAATCCAGGCCCGCGATTAGCATCTCTAGGTCGAAGGACTGTAAAGAGTAAGGAAATTATTGGCTCGTTCAACACAAGACCGCTTTGCAAATACCTCGAAACTTCGGCCGCGACTGCAGCGCCTCAGAGAGAGGCCCCCGCTACGACTAATAGTCATTCCGAAGCCAATTCCTCGGTTTCTAAAACGTCGGATGGCGTTGGACAAGCAGAAGCCGTAAGGCTTACCAGAACGACTCGGTTAGAGAACCCAGCAACGAGGGGCCGGAAAGCGGCACAGAAGTCAGATGCTATGGGCGCTGTTCCAGAGCCAGTCTTGGCGGCCAACCTCGACGCAGCTCTCAATAGGAACCTTGGCAGAGTTGGCAATAAATCAGAGGCAAGGACTAGCGCTGAAGTCGGCGTGGTGGCCGGTGAGCCCAAAAAGAAACTTCCTGGGTTTCAAAGGGCAAACGGAGGTCCCTGGAGCAAAGAGGCTCACGATTTGTTAGGATGCACAAGACCTGGGTGATGAGGCTAGCAACAGAACAGGGCGATAAACTTCGACAAACATATAGATAGGCAAGTGGAATCATGGAACTCCCTCGATCCTGACCCTCGAGACGCGGTTTTCATGTCGCATTCCTAGGAGACAGATCTCAAGGATCTCGCACGCGCCTTACGCTTGACCTGGGAAAGTGAGGATATCTTCGAGACTTCGTCACTGTCAGCATTGTACTGTAGTATGAAGCTACGCAGGTACAGAACGACGAAAAGCGAGTACCTAATTTGGATTGATCCAATGAATTTATATATCCCTACATTAAATGGACTGGATGCGCCTCCATTTCTCGAGATCGAGCTCAACATGCTGCCCGCAACATCAGTCCTGAGTCGTTCCCCCCTCCCCCACAGGTGGCAGCGAAGTGATGAATTACACCAGAGACTCCTAGGATGCGGGAACTAGCCGGGTCAGAGCTTAGTAGAAGGTTCCTTCCAGCAGCTGAGATGAACGGGGGCGAGTATAAACAGTCCAGTAGCCTGTAGATTGGGCAGACCCCGACAACGAATGCAGAATTCATCGCTCGCCAATGGGTGCGAACGCCGCTCATCGTCCTGGTGAAAACATTCGTCTCTACTAATGATTGACCCTGTGAGACTCTTGGTCGATACGTTTGTACGTAGTTGTCCTTCGTTGAATATACTCAAGTGCTGCAAGACACACACACACACCTCTACGGCCGTATGAAAGTGATATATGTATACTACATAGATCGACTTTTCAATTCGAACGAGCTGTAGAAGTGAAGCTCACCTCAAATAACGGTCGATGGAGGGGAGTATGCCTCGGTGTGAGGATGTTGGAGACCACGTGGTTGGCGGTGAGATATTGGCTAGATGATGCTATCAGGACATGTCTATCCCTCCTCTATATGAGATTTTATGAGCCCTTGCCGTAAACTGCCTTGCCCCGTGCAATATTTCACCTACTAGAAACAAAATGAAAAAGCTCAGCCCCCTCACGGGGGACCTCCGCAAATCCCTGGAGACTCTTACCAGCCTCAGGTGTAGCGATGCAGCGGTTTTTCACGAGACTCAAACTCGCGACCTGTGCAAGCGGGGTAATTCACTCGCGTTTTCCCCCGCTACTTTACAGGCCTTGGTGACAATTCACTGTTCTCTTGTTCATCACGGTTCATCACAGAGGTGTCTGGAGCTGTGTCTTCGAGGTCGACTTACATGCCTGGGGCTGTTGGCCGGCAAGCTCCCAACCACCTCATCGTCGAGCCGTGGCTGGCATCTAGTGGTTAGCGTTTAGGGGATTTGAGCGAAGGATTATAAGCATCCCGGCCTTGTAAGTCCGATACACGGTTACAATAAGTATCAAGGTTCCCGAGAAGGTTTGCCAATTCTGCACACAACGAACGAAACCGCATATACCGGGATAACTTAGTAACGAAGATAGCACACACTTAACTACTGCGACTCCTTCGGGGCAGGAAGAAAATGTCAGATAGGTCGAGGTACAGACACGGCCAGCAACACACTCAGTCTCCCGCCGACTTTTCCCGTTTCCACCCTTTTCCTAGTCTGATTACAACGACCAAGCCAGCCATCCTCCAGCTATGGCAATACTGGAAAATCCGTTCAGTTCTGAAACTTGACATGAAGAATCCTGCGCAAAATATATCGAAATTGTACGTGGCCGTTCAGGTGTTGCACCTCCCAGTTATCGACCACCTTTGACCAGTTTTGGACCGAACTTTATTTGCTATTGTGTGACTAGTGATAGTGACCTGCTACGCAGAATCAGGTGCCAGGCGGATCTGAGTACCTTGTTATCGAAAAAAATGAAACCTTTGTGAGTGCCAGATGGATCACTTCTGCGATAAGTATAGAGATTCAGCCACCAGGGTTTGCTGTGATTCCGGTTCAACAGGTCCTCAACCAATGCCTTCGGTAAGGTATGTGAGGGCGGCTTTACGACATTGGTAGGATAATTCATACGGGACCAAAGTTCCACGCAATCGCTCCCATTCCGTGATAACTGAGTCTCATCATATTGTCCACTCATTCGAGTTGTCTTCGGCGACGGTAAATACAAAAAGCAGATCTAGGTGAGTGAAGGAACTTATATGAAATGGTTTCCCTCTTACTTCCGGGTATCGATCGTCCCGACTTCACGATGGGTAAATTGGTTTGGCTGGCACGAAGCTGGCACGGCTGGGTAGTGAACATTACAGAGTACGGACTAGAGCCGAATGGAGCGAAAGGATTCCCTCGAATCCGAAGGACCAGACTCGCGTTACAGCGGCACGCCCATAACACAGCAAAAGTACCGTGCTTGGCCCATTTGCAGAAGACAGCCATTCTGTATTCGTATTGTGCTAGCTGGTAACACACCCCGGCTGCCTTGAACCAATTGGGCGAAACCAGCCACACACTTGTCAGCAACCGGGCAGATTCCGCTCTATGTGTGGTGGCATTGGCAAACCAGAGGTGGAAAGCCTCGAAAGGTGCCTTGGAAGCTTAGCCCCGAGAGGTTCCGGCACGGAACGGAAGGTAAAATAAAGCTTGTGTACTCTGTACTGTGTACGGATACCTTGATTTCCTTCGTCTGGAGGTTCTAAGCCTCATGTACCCGGCATGACTTGGCATTCTGGAGTCTTAGGTTGTCTCTTTCCAGCTAAGGGATTCGTGGTATGTGGGGTTTACCGCGCACCACCCCGCTTACAAGATCACGACAGGATCCATTGATATCCTATCAGCCTCCTCAAGTGAACAGAGTATGTTGTGCTGCGTCCGGGGAACTTTTGGCATCATCTGTACCCGTACGTCTTCCTCCCGGGGTCATCGTGCATAATACAGGGACAGGATGTGTATGGGATACCTTCAGGTACGTCGTTGCTTGTGGCAGGAGCTTGTGAGAGCAGGTCAGTCAGACCTCAGACGGATTATGACTGATTGTCTGAAGCCTCAGGCGGCCGCCATTGGCTATGGGTTGAGTCACCAGGACCACGTGACCTGAGATCGGACGTCGTTGACCAATAAGAGACGATTATACTCGCCGAAAACCCAGCGCCCGGCTCACAAGTTGTGGGGCATATAAGCCAATCATATTCCTTTAAGTGGGCCTCTTAAGCCGTATATGCATCTCTCATTGGCCTCATCCCCAGACACCGTCCGCACTACGCTAAACCGCTTTCATCTCGCCGACGAGCTCAATCAAAACCACCGGCTGCGCCTTGCTGGGGTACCGATGGACAGCCAGTTGCGGCCTCAGCAGTGAAATACCATCCATGACTCCGGCCTGGCTCACCCGCTTCCCTCTCGAACTTCTCTTTCCAATCTTCAATACTGAAAAGCCGAATACGTCGATTAGCAGACCCGAGTGAAGCTACTCCAAAGCTGGAGAACTTCCCTTGATCCGTCTCTTGTCCCGCAACTTTTCCCTTCAACAACACCCCATCAGCCAACTTAGGAGGAATCCAAGTTGCTGACAAACTGCCTGCCCCTTGCAAGCTTCGTCTCCAGAGACAATCTCCCATCTAGTCTCATCACCCGGTTTACACCAAATTCATATTGGAAATCGCCTCGAACGAGAGCTTTCTATCAAGGTGAGCTTTAATCTCCATACGACTTGGTGTATCAAAGCGATTCCCAAGGCAGCATGTAGTTCCTCGGTGGGAAGATCTGGGGATTTAGACACTTCGCCATCACGATGTATCTTGTATCACTTTCACGTAAAAGCAGACAACCCCCCCCCCCCCAAACATCGTCCTACCTCAACTCGACATATACAGAATTCCGGGCAGCTTGATGTAGGATATGAGTCCGGCCAAACAATTACTTACCCACTCTCATTAGCAAGCTTTCAGCAGACTTGGGAAACAATCCGGTCTTAGTTACTGCAGGGATCCGATTCCCCGTCACCATATCTTCTACATTCCGCCGCATACCTTCCGTAGCCAACACTATCAACGCAATGTCCGGCGTGATACGAAACCAGTCTACCGCTGCCTTCCAAGGCTTCTCTATCTCTCAGCCCTTCCTTGGCGCGTCTCTGCAGTTCTACCCTGAGATGGGCACCCAGGAACTCGACGACCTTGTCAACGCCTACCTCCCCGGCTCTGCCTCCATTCAGGAGAAACGAGCTACCGTCTCCATGGACTTCTTTGCATTCTCTCAGCTCACTGGAGAGACCTTCAAGTACTATCCCGTTGCCAGCGATTCCAGCAGCTCCGCCATCTCCTCTGCCGGATCTAGCCCCATGCAGAACTCCAGCAGCAGCTCCAACTTCGTCTCCCCTGTTATTTCTGACTGGTCTTGGTCTCAGTCTACGCCCGGCTCAGCCTCTGCGTCTACTCCCGCGTCCCTCAGCCAGGAATCCGTGTACTCCAAGTCGTCCAAGAGGGCCGCATCTTCTGTGACAAAGCCCCAGGCTAACGACTTCTCCCACCTCCCTGGGATGAAGATCATGACAAAGGATGGTCGCGATGTCACAAACTCTGCTTCTCGCGGTTGCAAAACCAAGGAGCAGCGTGATCATGCGCATCTGATGCGCATCATCAAGGCATGCGACGCCTGCAAGAAGAAGAAGGTCAGGTGTGACCCTAGCCACAAGAAGCGCACCACCACACAAGCACAGGGTGCGGCCGCGGCTCCAGCGCGGTCGGCAAAGAAGGCCAAGACGTCGAAGAGGGACTCGCCAGTAGCAACCGAAAGGTCACCACAACCAAGCACATCATTTTCAACACCAGCATTGTTCACAGAGCCCTCACTCGCGGACCTCGACATGCTCGATATGGCAGATTCTTGGGAGTCCTTCGTTCAGTTCGATGACGAGCCCGCCAACGTCGCGCCTTTCGAGTACGACTTCTTCTTCGACCCTGCGGGACACCTCACTCCTGAGTCAAGCCAGTCTCCCATTACTCCCTCGATGGTATTCAGCCAGTCTCGGAACGGCTCCGATGGCCTACAAGACGTGGTTGTCAGCAAGCCATTTACCGACGAGCTCGATGTCCGGCCACCGGCGCTTCCTTACCTGGACTCTTCCCCACGCATCAGCAACTATGTCGACTTCAACCTCTACTCACCCGAGCCAAGCTTCTTGGACGACGACGTTGCACTGCTCAGTGACATTGGTACTACTATTACCACCAAGGCCCAGAGCACGGTGTCTCAGCGCCGCAGCTCACCTCAAAGCGGCGAGTCGTCAGTTCAGCAACAAGTGCACCTCGGTCGCTCTCCGACGGCACCAGATGATTACTTGGCAGACGATATCGGAGTACCAGTAAACCGAACTGCACTGGGAGGAACCAGCGTCGCGGTCTGTCGTCACCGTCACCGTCCATCGTCTGTAGCAGTACATGCTGAAGTTCCGGGCGCTTTGATGGTAAGCATTCCTCACACGATACAACCTGAACTTATTCTGACATTTGAACAGACCGTGTCTGAGTCTCAATTGAGCCTATCCGACGTCAATGCAACATCCCGCAGTGTACGCTCACAACGACCTGCGGATCCAGCCCTGCAACCAAGCTCGCCACAATTACTACCACTGCCACATGCCACGTCCCGCGCTGCGGTCAATTCTTCGGGAGTACATGTCACCGCATTTGGCGGCGTACTGCCAGGAGTAGTTGGCCGTTCACCAACGTCTTCAGTCATTGCGCCCTCACGCTCCTCGACCGCCGTCGAGGAGGCGTCTTATTACGCGCATATTACGAGGACAATCAATGGCGCCAATGGCCGTGGATCAATTATTAGCGGAATGTCCAGCAGCGTCTCTCCGGATGCTCAGCTCCAGCTTGCCACGCCAGAGTCGTCAGAAAGTCGTCACAACACCACACATAGCGTCACCCGTTCCTCTGCTGGCGCCTTTGTACTAGGCGGGGTACGCATTCTGACGGGGGCGGTTGCGGGTGGTAGCTTGACATGCAAGCGCCGCTCTCTCGTCGACTGGCTGTCCAAGTCGCAGTGCCTGGTATACGTGGCACTCTTTGCGACTGTACTCGGGTTGGTTGCGCAAGTCCTCATGGTACAGGCGTTCGCCGGCCGATTCATTCAACTCGCTATTGGCCTAGCGATATACAAGGTCTACCACTTTTACTCAAGTCTCTATGACTCGAGACCGGAACAGAGCCATCTTGGGACCGCCACGTCAAAGCCGCAGGGCTTGAGCGACGGCGCGAGGCTTCTCTCCTGTGTCAGCACGAGACTACGACGTACCTGTCGACAGAACCAATCCGCACAAACCCCGGTCAACGGGGCGCGGATAAAGGTTCTGGGCCTCGCGCAAGGTCTCTCATGAGATCTTGTGTCGACCACCTGCGGCTTGGGCTAATGGCCCTGGCTTGTATGGATATGATAGTTGTCGTAGTGTTTTTGTTGCTGTCTATTGGGAGCGTTGGTTTCTGAGATACCCCTCTGTTTTTTGATGAGACGTGCATTCTTCACGAATGGCATGCACGTCAGCTATATCATCGGGCAAGGTTGTGTTCTGTTGTACAGGCTGGAACCAGGTATGCTGGACACGGAGCAGTTGCGTATGAACTGCTGTATAGTCTAGTTAAATTTGGTGGTAGCGTCGTACGATATAATATAACTGCCTTGCTCACACCTCTTCATGTTGACTTTCGCCCGACGTGCACTCAGTGTATACGGACACGACCATTCCAAAGCTGTAGAAGGGCTTGCCAAGGACCTCGGACTTCAGATTCGTCCTTCATCTCAACACGAACTTGAGTACCCTGAGAAGGATACGTTCAAGTGGTCAGTGCCACCGTTTGACAGCGGGGTCACGTGATACCATGTGTTCCCACCTAATGCAAACTTCATTCATGGCAATAGGGTAGATCGGGGCCAAAACTGATTCAACCTTGGCTCCTAAAAAGTTAGGGGTTTACGTGACTAACAATACTCCTTTTCCATAGTGAGTAGCAAGCCAGTCAAATAGTTTTATTTGCTTTATTGTCTCGAGCGACGTGTGCTGACTACAGCCAGACTGAGTCATCCTTGTTTGTCACTCTGCCACTTACTTGAAGTCCTGTTCAGGGCAATTCTTAAACAACAAGCGCCCAGTATCGCATGTGGTTTCAGTTCAGGTGCTCTTCAAGGCTTTGGTCCACACTTCGTTTCAATAGGACAAGTATTGAAGGACAGCCTTGCCCTGGACTTCTGCAGTAGAGTCAGATAAGGAAACATACAGAACCCTTCTGACACTTGAAAAGTCGGTTGCAGTCTTGAAACTTTCCCAGTCAAGTGCCAACAAAAGCCCTTGACAACCCAATTCATTGTTCGAACAGGAAGAGCAGCGACAAAGGAAGCTCTCGTGAGAGACGCAACTTCTTCACAGCTTACCCGAACTTACATTGCCTCGGGTGTATGTCTACCTGATCTAGTAGGCCAGGGATTCTCCAAATACAAGGGCAGCCTACAACATTCTACATTGGCCTGTATCGAAATACGCTATACTTTGCGTCGGCCTAGAACCTCTCGGTCCCTTGTCTACTTGACGAGACTACCGTAGTCCAGTCCGTTGCTGCGGCTCTGGTTTAACTCGGGACACACAGAGCAAATAGCCCCCATTCTCATTTCTTCGGGAAGGCAACGATTGTCTACATCTCTGAAGTCGTCAAGTGCTCTCTGCACCTTACCTTAGTGCCAGTCGTACTGCGTAGCTTGAATCCGTGGAGGTTCTGTGGTACCCAGGGTAGAAAGGCATGCAACAAGTTGGTTCCTTCCCAAAAAAATTCACCATGAACGCTCCTGCCTCTTCAGATGCGCCTCCAGGTGGACCTGGGCCTGAGTCTGGGCCTCGAACCGGAACACAGGACAAAGATAGAGGAAAGCGGGCTTCGACAAGCAAGTTCCTGCAAAACATATTTTGCCGCCTCAAAACCTCATTCACCCCCAACTCCAAATCACCATCCTCTTCCTCACCTACCTTAGCGCCCTCGTCCCAACTACCAGCAACAAATACCGCCCAAGCACAGCCAAGCCAGGCAGGGCAGACATCAGTGCAAGAAGACGCAGAGATGGCTGGCGTTCTTACTCGACACAGTCAGTCGACTGAGCCTGCGCTGCCTCTATATCCCTCCAGCAAGGCTCCCGTTCCCGCTTCGGGAGATGACAAGGAGAACCAGCCCAGCGCCCCGGTGGTCTCCGTTCCAGCTCCGGCCCTGAGCCGTATGAGCCTGGAATCCTTCGGTCGGCCGCGATCATCAGCCTCCATCCCCCAGACCACGCTCACACCTCTCAGCGAAAGGCCTATGCACCAGATGCTAATGGATCAGGCATTGGATATGGTAAGCAGCTAGACCGACCAGCAAGTCCCCTCATAGCAATGGAACACCCCTAATATCGTATCCAGGCTCGACTAGCACTGCGCACCAACGAGACGCCCGTTGGCTGTGTCCTTGTCCACAACGGATCGGTCATTGCGAGAGGCATGAATGCCACGAACGTAACCCGGAACGGTACCCGCCATGCTGAGTTCATGGCATTGTCTGCACTGCTGTCCTACCGACCCAACAATAGTGAGGAGGCCGTCGAGGCTCAGCTTCGCCAACAGGCCAGCGAACGTTCCAAAGTAGATGTTCCTGACGATGAATCGGATCTGTTCCCGGATGACGACGAGTATGTCAGGAAAGGTCACCTCTACCCTTACGGCCAGAAGCTTCATCTCGATCCTCGGGTCGACCGCTCTATCGTCAGAGAGTGCACTCTTTACGTTACAGTCGAGCCCTGTGTCATGTGCGCCGGACTTCTTAGACAGCTTGGGATCAAGAAGGTCTACTTTGGCGCTGTCAACGACAAGTTTGGTGGAACTGGCGGTGTATTCAGCATCCACAAGAACTCTACAGACACCCGCCAAGACCCCAACCCAGTCACTGTTCTCAGGCCGATCCAGATCAATGCATCCAACGCTCCAAGGCCGGCAAGCTCTGCGTCGGGAAAGAGTTCCCTCAACAGCAATCGTCCCGCGAGCCGAGGTGGCGATGGCGGAAACGTCGAGCCAGGTTTCGAAGCAGAAGGTGGTTGGGGCCGCGACGAAGCTGTCGGTTTGCTGCGGAGATTCTACGTGCAGGAGAATGGAAGAGGTAAGTCGTTGATTAAAGGGGGCCATCGAGAAGCTGTAAGCTGACACCTTCTCTAGCACCAGTGCCGCGCAAGAAAGAAGGCCGCGCTGCTAGGTTGGCAGCCATGGAACAAGCTGGAGGCGAGGGCGGAACGCCTATGCCATCCGAGGCTTTTGACGTCGCTGACGGCGACGACCAAGGTGCCGCTGGTAATGGTGCTTCAACCGTCTCCAATGGCAGTAAAGAGAGGGACGAAGCTTGAGTGCACCGCTGAGTATTTTCAAAAAAGCCGCACGCATTACATACTACGGGGATTGATCATTACATGGGGTTATCAACACTGATGGGACGATCCACCATTTATCTTAGATTGGTTCTATTGTACTTTCAACGAAAGGCAACTAATAATAGACGAAGATGCATCATCATTCGGGTATCCTATCCAATTCCCCAATGTGGTACTCAAATGACTAATATCCCACAAAACTCCTCGAAAAAGACTTCTTTTATTCCGCTCATGACGAGGACCTGTCACCATGGGGGGTGATGGTCTCTCCAATCTCCTTGTCCTTGCCGGTGACAGAGCCGCCCTGCTCAGAGCTGATGGTCTTCTCCAGGGGCTGGGGCTCGGAAGCGGCATGCTGGTGTTCATCAGAGCGCCAGAAGTCCTTCTTTCCCTTGAACGCGCGGCGGACCCAAGGCGGCAGGATACCGCCAGGAATGCGCCAGGTCCAGGGGTCCTTCTCGTTCTTGTTATACGGAACGATGCGGCCACCGGAGACCTTCTCGATGACCCAGACAAGGCCGTTGATGAGGATGTAACTGCAGACACCACCGATGAGGCCGTCGGCAATAGAGTAGGTGAAGGGCATGAGTGCGAGGGTGATGAAGGCGGGAACGGCATCACCCATGTACCTCCAGTTGATCTCAGTGACAGCGCGTACCATCATGGATCCCACGAGAACCAACACGCAGCCGGTGGCCCACGAGGGAATGGAAGCGAAGATGGGAGCGAAGAAGATGGAGATGAAGAAACAGATACCGGTGACCATGGCAGTCAGACCGGTCTTGCCTCCCTCAGAAATACCGGCACCGGACTCGACGAAGGCAGTGACGGGGGGAGTACCGAAAAGGGCACCAACGGAGATGCTGAGGGCATCGACCATATAAGCGACGGATGAGCCCTCGAAATCCTGAGTCTCCTCGTCGATGAGGTTGGCGAAGCGGGCCATGGAGTAGAGGGTACCTGTGCAGTCGAGGATGTCGACATACAAGAAGGTGATGAGGGCGAGGCCGAAAGCACCGCTGTATCCTCCGACGTTCCACTCTTGGACGTTGAGGGTCCTCTGGATCGGGTGGAAGTCGACAACCTTCTTGAAGAAGTCAAAGTTGGAGTCGCCGATGACGGTGTCAGGGAAGTAGGTGACAGAGGTGTTACGGGGCCAGGAGATGATGCTGACGAGGATGATTCCGGCCAGGATGGCGCCCTTGAAGCGGTACATCATGAGCATGACTGTGAAGATACCACCGCAGAAGATGCCGATCCACATGGTGGGGTTGCGCATCTTGGTCGAGGACGGGCAGAGACCGTCAACCTGCTCGCTCGCGATGCAGCCAGCCAACTCGAGGGGGGTGGAGGTGGCGCCGACAATCAGACCGATACCCTCGCTGTAGGTGAGACCGATGAGGGTGAGGAAGAGACCGATACCGACACCGGTGGCGAGCTTGATGGAGCGGGGGATGGCGCGAGCGAGCCATTGACGCAGACCGAGCAGGGCGAGGCCGAAGAAGATGAAGCCCTCGATGAAGATGGCGGTAAGGGCGACCTGGTAAGGGACGGCACCGGTTCCGTGGTAACCGACGACGGAGTAGGCAAAGTAGGCGTTCAAGCCCATACCGGGAGCGCAACCGACGGGCATGTTGGCGAGGAGGCCCATGAAGAAGGTAGCCAGGGACGAGATGGCGGCGGTGGCGGTAACGATGTCGCGCTTGACCTCTGCCACGCAGAGCATGTAGTCCTGGTCCTTGTCACAAGTGAAATCGTCGGCGTTGCGCGGGCAGACGCAGGTACCGCCGGAATCGGCGACGATGGAGGAGTTGACGGCGATAATGTAAGCCATGGCGAAGAAGGCGACGAGACCGGCGCGCATCTCGGTGAAGAAGAGTGATCCCTTGCGCTCACGGGGCTTTTTTCATGACATGTTAGCATACTTGTCACGCATCATCATTGCGACACCTTGCCCTGCGCGCTTTGCGCAAAGAAGCGGCGGCCGTGTGGTCATGTCGAAGGAGTTGTGGTGGGAAGTTGGGGAATTGGCGACTTACATGGCCGGAGCCCTCAAGCTGGAACCACCGACCGACCGGGCCGGCGGCGATCTTGGCGTTCCATTTCTGGATGAACCCCATTTTTGCACGAAATTTTTCGTCCTTTCTTTACTTTTCCAGTCCGCAATGTTTCGAATGGCGATAAACGGTTGGGAATAGGTAGTCTTGCCAAAGATAAGAAATATTATCGGCAAGGACTTTAATAAATAAAAGAAATGTGACCCGAGATCTGATCGATGTTGACAAAGCCCGAGTGAGATTGCGGCGCGGATGTCGAAGATCTGAGCTGTAGAGAAAAGCAAGTCAAAGCAAGACAAGCCGAAGCCGGGCTTCTTAACTAGTTTTCTTGACAACTGCGACAGAGCAGGGGAAGAGCCCAATCAGGGGGATGAGATGAGATGAGATAGGAATCGGGAGTGGCCGTTGAGGCACCGATTAGAGGATGCTGGACAGCGACGGGGGCGAGGATGGGAGGCGAGCCTAGAGAGACAACATCGACAAACCCAAGAGGGCGGAACGGTGGATGGTTTTTATCAATGGCTAGGACTGGCACGGGCAATGGCTCATAAACAGGATAGAGGCAACGGACCGCGCCCCCCTCCTCTTGTGGACGAACGACAACGGCCAGTCGCGTTATCAAAGAAAATCTCGAGCCATTATTTATTAGTGCGAAAGGATTATCATTTGCTGGATCACCGAAAAGGTGGGTGGGCAGCATAGCAAGGGCCCAGGCGTGGTGGATCAAGAAAAAGCTGTGTACTTTCACTTTTGCCCGGATAGCTGAGGTTGCCAAGACCAAGATGGCAACTGGGAGCTAGGATGGGCATGGGAGAGAAAGAGAGTGAGATGGGACTCAGAGATGGGCATGGGAGACGAACCGGGGGGTGGGATTCCTGAGAGTTACCCTACAAGTTACCGCGTAGACGATGGACGAAGGCGAGGCCAAGCCAAGGGTCACGGCACCCCCTTCTAGGGCCCAGCTTCCGAACCTCCCCAAAGACTAGCGCGACGCCCTTATCCTGGTCCCAGTTTTTATTTCTCGCATGCAGTCGTAACGACTTCATCGAGTTCTTGTCTCAGTCGGTGCATACACGGACGGCGGGCATGGCGTGGCATGGCATGAGATGGCGGCACCGGCCTCGAAGCGCGCAAAGCCATGTGCCGGAGAAGCTCAACTCGACTCACTGGAGTCCATAGACTGAGCCCATTGTGGGATTGTGGACACAGCCTTCTTGCTGGCACCTGCTTGTCTGCTTTAAAACTGGTCAATGGGGCCCGAATACCTTGACATGAGCTCCTCCATGTGGGCGTGAAACGTGGGACTGTGGATGCGCCGAAAAGATACATGTGGTGTACGGAGTAGGTGGCATGGCGGCGGCGGCGGCGCGGCATGTCGTCCAATGGCACACACAGGCAAAGAGCAAGATATCGGACCCGAAAGATGAAAGAAGTGACAGGCCGAAAGCAGCGTTCCAGCTATCTGGATTGTGAACGGGCTTGCCCCATTCCGAAGCCAACACGCTATTCAGGGAATATGTTTACTTTGTAAGTAGAGTTGGCCCAAAAAGCTCAGACACCAACGATGGCCATGTGGTGATAAGTTGCGAGTTTCTAACCAGATACGGCATCATCAATTGGAAGTAACAGGCTGTACGGATAGCAGATGAGGGAAGCTCTGGGCCGTCGGCATGGTGGCTTCTCTAGCTGCGCTGCCTTTTGCCAGGTCACATCGATAATGCGCTGTGTCGGACGCCATTGGAGACGCCATACAAGGACAACAGCCTTTGATATTGTGGTGACTGTGAGATGGCGAAGCACAAAGAGATGGCGCTTAGGCATGAAAGATGTATCATGTATGTAGGCCGGGGGCCGACGGCAGCGGAAGGCATTTGCCATTGGTAGCTGAAGGCGAGGCGAGGCAAGCAAGCCAGTCCAGGCTGCAGATGCCCCGTATTACATGGGGAAATGGAAGGCTGTTTGGAAGTTTTGACGGGGTTCCATTTGCAATCGGGTTGTACTCGTCGTGTATCCGTATGTATTGCGTATTCTATTGATGGTATTGACTGGTGTCGGTAGTGGTTGTCCAGAGCGGTATGCTGGGCAAACATGGTTCTTGATGCGCCAGTGACAAGCAGATGTGGAAAATCTTAGCACATATCAATCGAGGGCGGGGCCAAAATGAGCGTCGCAACAAAAGTGCGTGCGTGCCCCCCCCCCCTCCCCCCGCCGGGCCTGCCCTAACTTTTTTCTTAAAGTACCTTACGGAGTAGCCTTAATAAAGTGACCCGACCAGATCCCCAGAGAAGAGAGTTGCGCAACGCGACCAGCCCAATCAACTGGCAAGAAAGGTCGGACAGGTACTGCGGCAAAAGAGCATAAAGAGACGGCAGTGGCGCACTACATCAGAAGAGGCTAAGGCAGTGTAAGTGTGCCTAAATGAATTGCGGATACATCCCGCCTGCTTCAACAGGCCGAACCTGTGGAGCTAAGGCAAGGAACTGGCCTTTTTGGTCGGTGAGTGAGCCGCCTTTACTCCGTGACGGCTCCAGAGTGTTGACGCTGGTTGTGATACTCGTACCTTAGCACGGAGTACAGTCGCTGCCTATTGCCAGGACTCAGAACCAGTGAAGGGTGGCACACCTCAATTAAGGTATGTGTCGTGCCTGTGCTCCGGACTCTGTAGAGTCTGTACAAACACCACAGGAAGTCGTGGCAAGTTGCAACAACATCACGTCGCCGGGCGCGTCAGTCAGGTCAGGTCAGGATTAAACTCAATGGAACATGCTGCTGACTTGCGCCTTACCGATCCATGCGACCTTGCGACCTTGCCTCAGCTACCTAGCTGGCTTAGGTCCTGACTGCATACTATCCGGGCAAGTGTGCTCCGGTGCTACTGCACCCAGGCAAAGGCGGAAGCCGCTCAACGTTACAGGTTCCTTTCTTCTTCCATCTCAGCTGCCTTAGCACTTACACATACATACGGAGTAGCTTACCAAGGGTACTCCGGACCATAAGTTACGAATACTACGTGTTGGCGGTGTTGCACACGTTGGCAGTTGCCCGAGAGGTATGTAGGTGTCTATGTATAGGTCTTTCCCGGGGTTTGCTCTTTCCCGCTGTCAATGCTGTCGTCCCTTTCCCTTGCCGCTGTTCATTCCCTCTTCTTCTTCTTCTTCTTCTTCTTCTTCTTCCTTCCTCGGCGGGAGACAATGGGACAATGGGAAAGAACATGCGCGTCGTGCGTGATCGAGGCAACCAGCCCCGCCTTTTCCTCACACACATTGAAAAGACAGAAAACAAAAAACAAAGTACCGGGTGTCGAGGTTCGAATACCTAGGTATTCAAACATGTTCAGTTTTGCTCCTGCTCCTGCTCTGCCCCACAAGCTTGCCTTCCATTGAGTTCCCTCCTCCCGTGGCCATGGAGTCAGATACCTGCGCCGTATTACTGCAGCACGGTACCTAGGTATACCCAACCTTCTAAAGGTCTAGAAAGACGGAAAAGCTAATTAAGGCAAGATACCTGTCCTCTCACTCGATTCGACCAAACTACCTAAACCGGTCGCCCGATTGTCAGCTTCGGAAGCGGGGCTCTTGCTGAATCCGAAGCCATTGGCCGTGGCTGTGATCCACCTCCGAAGCTAGGCTCTTCTCGGGGCGAGCGGCCGTGGCCGAGCGGGGCCGCATCTGCCATCTGCGATAAGCATCCTGACCCCCCTTGGTCGGGGGGTTCTGGCCTTTGTCAACTGCCTTCTGAGTTCTGTCAACCTTATCAGCCACTCCATCCATAAGCTAATTACCATCTCCAGACCTCATCTCGTTCTAAGGCACGCAGGCACCAGGTCCTCGTGTTTTCCATTGCCTCGGTCCCAAGGTTTCTTGAACTGCCAGTCTGTCCAGTGACGATGGTCACGTATGCGAATTCACAGCGTCTGCCCGCCTCTTTGGTCAACTTCATTGATGGTCAACGAGATACCCATGTCACGATCGAAATCTGCCAAGCCAACTAACCCGCGTCCACCACATTGTATCGAATGTCTCACTTTTTTGGCGCTCCCATTCCTTAGCCTTATGCTGAACCAAGCTGCCTCGCACAAGCTCACCTTCGAGCCGTCTGTTGATTCTCGATCAGCCACGAAATTCTTCATGAGAGTCAAATGCGCACTCGGCCGCCGCCCAGCTCGGACAGCGGCGCACCTGCCCACCACCACGAGGTTTATCAAGTCTGGACCTTCCGCACCGTCGACTTGACGACTCTAGTTCGGACGGAGTAAGGAGTGCACTTTCACGGTCACCGGTCTGCTCCATTCATCGGTCAGATACGTTCAGTTGGCGTCAGCAGATAGCCAATCTGGTGCCTCCCATCCGTCTGGGCGATAGGAATCCCCCGAACCCCCCCCCCCCCCTTCCCAAGGCCCCGAGCTTTCCACTGATTACGACTCACGTTGACATTGCCTCCCCCAATCCGACTTGGCCCACCCCCACGACTTCCAAACAGGGGGAACAACGGCACTAACGCACCACCGCCATCTGACAGACTTGAGGAGAACCGCCCGGCCGGCATCCCCGCAAAAACCCGCCAAAGACATTGACTTCAAGGTCTCATAGACGACAGACATTCTGGGAACTATGGCTCGCATTTCTTCATCGCCAGTGCAGGCCGCCTTTGCATGGTTGAACTTAATTCCAACATGCCTTACTTCATCGGTGCTTTCTTCTTTCTGCAAAAGACCGGCAATAGGGTCTCATTGGTTGCCGGCTTGTCTTTGTCTATATGTGGCTGGCTGCTGGGCATGAGGCTTTGGAAGCCGTGGCGGTAGCCTTTGACCCAGCAAGCCAACGACAACATGTTACAGCTCCTGCTTGGCAGAGGCTACCTTCACGACATCTGATCATATACATCGCGCCCACCAAACTGCTTGCGCCGCGTCGTACGAGTTCCTCTATCACAGCAATAGTCGAGTTTGGGGGTCTGTCGTTCGTCTGATCTGGAGATCTTAGCCGAGCACAGATGCGGTGCCGTCTCGAGCTTGCGGTCACGAGTCTCCAATAGGGAATCCATCTCAGCTCATTCTGGTGGGAGATGGTACCTCGAAGCGAGGTTCGAGAGCAGCCTAATCCGTAGTGTGCCTTTGCAGTACGGTTCTAGATCACACCGAGATGAATCATTGTCGAGAAGTATTACTCCGTACCAGACAAAGAGTTCATGTGAGGACAACGAGTTCTCATGACAGCAACATCTCTGTTATGCGTCGCTTGGCATCCACGTATGTTAGTCGGGCGATTGCTGCGATCCATAATTCGGCATCAACATACTGTGACAAGCCAAGCAGATGGGCCTGTCGAAGAAATAGGCGTGTTGGAGGGTACTAACCTGGAATACGTCGCATCCAGAAAGCTGGGCGAGGCCGCAAGAGACACACGACCCATGTCCCAAACGGGCCTCGTTGCTTCTCCTTATCTGCCGGGCCCAATTTTTCTTCATGTACAGAAATGCTGAAGATACGATGACCAACGCGCCAACGCAACTTCCGCAACGGCTGCCAGGCTTGCACGTGGAGTGGGTCTCTTCTTCTCGATGTCTGATTTCTATTGCATCTATGCATCCGACCCATGGATACATTACAAGAACTAATGTCGAAGAACTCGCCTTGGCCCCATTTCGCGGTCGTGACCGCACGGAGAATTAAGAATGGAGGAAGCACGAAGTCGCTACAAATACTGGTACTGGTATGGTATTGGAAACCACTATCTCGGATCCGGGCGTACAGAACCTCTCAGATTCGGACTATACCTTATGTCTCTGACACACATCGGTTATCCATAGGTTGCTTGTAGCCTCACACACCCGTCTTCCTACGACGACCACCACCGGCGTTTCGCACCACCACTATTCACTTCGTCCGATGGCTGCAATCCACTCAACAAGTTATGGCGACTCAGTCGTCCCATGGCTCCGGGACGACGGCGGCAATTACGGCAGCGGTATTCCCAAGGCAATCCCGGAACGACGGCACAAACGGTATCCACACTACCGGACGAATTCAAGCTACCGATCACGGGAGAAGCCGAGTTCCTCGCTGCCCCCCCAGCCTCCTCTAGCCCGGGCGGGGCCGTGCCGACGACGGGGTATCCGCGGCTCGCCGGGCGGGCGCGCTTCATCGAGTCATCCATCGGTTGATTCGAGACTGATGGTGAATTAAGGCAAGCCAAGTGGCGCTAAAGCCTTCACTGGGTGGTAATTTGGAGGAAACCGTCTTGTCATCCAGGCTTGCGCCTAGTGCCGTTCGTTGAGGCAACCCATCGAATCGCCCACTTGTTAGAGAACCAAGTGTGCGGGACCCCGACCGCTTGAAATTTCGCTGTGTCGAGCCGTAGCCGGCAGACCCATGTGAGCCTTCGTCAGGAACGCCAGCAATGTGCCAATTGCTTCCTCCTGGTTGGACAAATAAAGCATCGATGTTTGCGATTGACACGAGGCAGCATCGCACCCACCCTCTCGTCGGACGGCATCCGACCTCCGCAATCCCCGGTAATGGCACCAGGACCGGTGCGGGGAAACGACAGAACTTAATCCTCTCCTTGACTCTCATCGACAATCAGCGAGATCATCGTGATCCTGAGCAGCCAGGGTGACCGAGGTCGCGACTCGCCAGTCTTTGTTTGGCCCTACTTTTGCATGACACGAACGGAATTTGGTCCTCTCCCAGAGCTTTCACAGTCCACAGATGGCCACTAGAGACGATCAAGCCCACCAGCTCCCTGGGGAGCCAGCGATATTGATGCCGTGCGCTCGATGGGTCACATTCAATTCGCATCGCGACGTCACCGATCTCTCGGGACCTAGGGGGAAACCCAATCCCGCGCAGACACGGAGACAGCAACAAGGACAGGGAGCTTATCACGCACCGCAGACTCCTTGCTCCTTTCGTGGACTGGATCTCACCGCCAAAGAGTACAGGCGTCCGCTTGTGGTTTGCGAGCGTATGGGCGACGGCGACCAAGTCATGTACTGCAGCGCTAGCGCGTGAGTAACGAAGTGAACCACTCAGCCTTTCACGCGCCCTGTCGTGGGTCGATGTGACGATGCTTACCTTATTCCAACGATGTGACGACGGCGAGAGTGCCTACCTGCCCGGAGAATTTGAGGCCCTGCAGCGGCTCCTTGACGATCTCTGGGGATGCCATGTCAGGAGCAGAATCACGTCCTCAATTTGCAGTCTGCTTTACCCTGACCTGTCGGCTCTATGCGCTAATTAATTGCAGAAAAGTATCTTTTCACTGGCTCAGGTGCAAGTAGAATGTCTGGAAAGATGACGAGGCGAGCAGCAGCACTGTGACGATGGTATCCGTGCAGACCCGACGTCAGCCGGCAGGGTGTTTGGTAGCAACGGCCGCTGGGACTGTCCTGGTGCCGAATACCGCCCGGAACCTAAGGTAACCAAGCTGGTTCAGGGGGAGGATCCGCCGGGCAGCACGGATGGCTACTCTGTGGTCCCACCAGCATATTCAGATGTCTTTGGCAAGGTTGGCTTTGGCAGCAGCATACGGAGTAGTTGCGAATCGGTTGCTGGCTTCTGAAGGCCCTTCTGGAATCAAGCGCGTATCAAGGAGCCACTCTCGCCTGATGATGCGGGCAACATGCGTACTGTACATCATCGATCAAGCAGGTGTAGGTGACACGAGTTTCAGTGCCGGAGTAAGCTGAGGGATTGAGCATCCCGGCCAATTGGGACTGGCGGTGTAACTGAGGGAGAAATGGCAATAGAATTGATTCAAGGCGTTCCGGATGATTACGGACAGCAGCGAGTTGGCCATCAGCATGGCAATGTCATAGTGCGGTAGAATCAATGCTGCGTAGGGCCATGTCGTGAGGGTATGATGCACCTCATGCAACGTGCATTGCGAATCAGCTCGGGGGATGCAGCACTGCCGGCTGCGGTGCTGTTGGTGATGATGGTTCTGAAGATACACAGACGCAGTGTGACACGACAGGCCATTCTGGCAGGGTAAGTAATGGGAGAGAGGGGTCCGGAGAGTATGTAGAGTGAGGACGGGGATTCGTTAGCAAGAGGTGTGAGTCGTGGGCAACGATGCGAGTTGTTGGAGTCGCAGCTGCAGGTTTACCTCATCTGACGTCACTGGAGAGGAGCAGCGGGCTGGACCCTGCATATCGCCCCAAGTTGTGAAGCGAGAAGAGCAAGGCCCGTCATTGGCTGCTTGGCAAAAGTTCCACTACGACTACAACGCTTCCTTGGATCTTTGGGGGACTAGCACCGCCGGCAGCGCTCTTTCCCGCCGAGGTGCGCTACAGTCTCCCCCTTCCCGACCTCGCCTGGGAGGTACTGGGAACCGGTGCTGTGTGCTTCGAATTCCGGACCGGGTGATTCTTCAACACAAGACAAGGTCCCCTTCTCTTGCTTAGCACCATTTCCCCATGCCTCACAGCCTTCAGCTGCGGTACCTTACGGAAACTCTGCCCGCAGTGTATTTCGCAGTGTGTGTGTGGGTGTGTATACTAAGAAAAGTAACCCGACCTTCCATGTCTAGGGCATTTCATCGTATTACTCGGTAACCCGTATAATACCAAGACAATGGATAATTCCCGCGACGTGTGGCAGGCCCGTTCAAGTTCAACGGTCCAACGGCTGGCTACCGGTAACAAACATAGTAGCGATGGTACCCTGTTTTGTTCAGCCCAGGGCAGGGTTCCACTGCATTCGTCTTGAATTGTCATTTCCTGCAACAAGGGCAATGTTGGTTCGCCCTTTTGGATTGTTGGCCATGAACCGCCGCCAAACCGCCATTCCCATGCTTCTAACCTTCTTTCTCCTCATGCGCTGCGCATTTCTCCACGTTGCCTTACTCGGACAGTTCGTGCCCCATCAGTTACTTTGGTACATACCGTGATACCTCATCTCAACTGTCCACTCTTCAAGTCTCGCGTGCTCCTGACTTCTCTTTCTTAGTGGCCCAAACGCAGACACTGGCAAGCTGGCACCTCCCAGTGAGGCGAAAGAGGCCCCCCCCTCCTCCCGCATCCCGTTCCAATGGAACCTGTCTCCTGCCTCCCAGTGGACGACGCACGCGACTGGACCGGGCCCAACTTGCCAGCGCCAGCAATAGCCCCCCCGCAAAACACCAGCGGTCAGCCGATCCTCTCTGGCGTGTGACGCTATCCCAATCCCCCTCGAGTCTCGTCTCATCTCGGGCCTGCCCACGGAGTACGGCCTGCAGTTCGCCCCCTTCGCTGTCGTTCGTTCCTTTCGTCTATCGTCTTTCCAACGCTCTTTGATTGCTTGTCTTTGCTTCTACCTTACTCCTATACTGCTCCTTTACCAGCAAATCAGGTAGACTAAGCACGTACCTAGCCTACCCACCCACCTTGACACCCACCTCACCCTTTCCCCCCCGCCCTGTGCCTCGACCCATCATGACCACCTTTGTGACTATATACCATTATATACACCATCCGACCTCCCCTTCTTCTTCCCTCCCCCCTCGACACTACCATCCTCCTGATTCTTGACATATGGCTCACTCCCGGCTTTGATATCTGCCCACCTTGCCACCTTCTCCTGCTAGCACACATCTCCCGCCACACCTTTACATCCTCTCACATCCTCGCACACCTTCTGCCCCTTCCGGCCTCCCAACCGACGATCTCGAACAATAATGGGACGCTCTCATCGCAGAGGCCCTGACTACGACCTGGACTCTTATGAGCCTTACGGTCGCTCTTACGACACTGCTGCAGACCCCTACGCTCAATATCCATCTCGTGGACGCAGTCCTGGTCCTCGTCGCCGCAATAAATCAGAACCTGCCGCACCACCGGCTGCCTATGACAACTATCAACGCGAACCAGAGCCTAGAGAACAGCCACGGGAACACCGTGAGAGCCGCAAATCACGCAGGGACGCCGTCCCGGAATCCTACGCTCCCCAACCAGAACAGAGGGAAGATCGCAAGAGTCGCAAGAACCGATACTACGACGAAGACGCCTATCAACCACGGGCACGGAGCCACGGCCGCTCCGCCCGGGAACCCCCCGCCAATGCTCACCATCGTGCCGACGACGACGCCTTCGACGCATATGCTCCGGCCTCTCGCCGCGGCCGGGAGCGTCAGCATGCCTATCACCCGCCCCGGACGAGCGACACGAGGCGCTCCAAGTATGCTGACTTTGATGCCGAGCCTCGTTATCCCGACAGACGCTCCCGTTACGCCGACTACGATGATGTCGATCTCTATAATAACGAGTCGCGCCGTTCCAAGAATGATGGGCCACGCGAGAGTGATAGACGGCGTTCGCGCTACGCTGACTACGAGGGCGTCCCCCGCGGCGGTAGCGAATCAAATCGCGGTCGTCATGTAGATTACGAGGCTGATCCCCGTTCAAATCCGAGAGGATATGCCGGTCACAGCCAGGGTGGCCGCGGTCGCTACATGAATGACTCGCCTGAGCGGTATGGCCAACCAGGCGGCGGTCAGCAACGCTCTGCCAGAGGACGGTCCATGCCTAGAAAAGGTGCAGCAGGGGGCACCTCTGGTACAGCTCGGCCTCGAGCCAAGTCAGCTGTCGGTTACGCTGCGCTGGGTGAAGCCGCTCAGACAGCCTTTAGAGTGGGAAGTCAAGCAGCTCTCCAGATGAAGAGTGAGCCCGGCCCGTGGATAGGCGAGAAAGGGACGCGGGTCGCCACGGCTGCTCTGGGCGCCGCCCTCGTCGACACATTTGTCGGTCACAAGGCCACAGGCATGAAGGGTGGCATGCGCCATCAAGCTTTGCGTCAGGCATGTGAGATGGGCATTCGCAACTTTGTCGTCCAACCTACTGTGAACACGGCGACCCGACGCAGTGGCAGTTGGGGCGGCCATGGCACTGGCAGCGGGGGAGGTCAGAGCAGCAGTGGGAGAAGACGACACTGATCATATCGAATTATCTATGTGTTGTCCGACTTATTTGAGATGCTACTTGACATGTGGTTGGGTTCCGCGATGCCCATCCCCCTGTTCTATATCTTCCCGACTCATCTCTTCCCAAACACACCAAGTCTCTCCTCTGCTTTCTTTCGTGTGGCTTTTCCCTGGTTTTACAGGGGCGGCGTAATCGGATAAAGTGCTATCAAGACGGCCGGATTTTCCCTTAGTTTAGAAATGGCATGGCAGCATGTTAACGGTAGACGAGTAACGAGTCTCAATGAATCAAATGACGATGGAAATGAAAATACCATGGATGATGAGAAAAGCTCACCCTGTTGCAAATCTCCCCCGACAGGACTATTCTGCCCTTGATGTGTACCAACAATAATGCATCTCTCCGAATTCATGCTGACATTCGACCCTATCATCAACTGAAGATTGGGGGGAAAAAACGATAGAAGTTATATGACAAGATGCCAAGGCGATGTCAGGTGACAGCTTTGGCACTCCCGCCGAGTTTGAAGAGGAGGTAAGATGGAAGCGATGGGAGTTACTTGAGTTCCAGTATTGCGTTGGGTGTTCATACCACCTGAACGCAACCCTCGCGCAAACCTGATAGCCAACACCGCAGTGCAGCAAGTGTCATGTGATGAGCAAGTTTGTTCATGCTTACCACTAGCCATGCAGGATTGACGTGGCTTTAAATCATATATATGAAATAGATGGTATTAATGAACAACTAGAGCACTAAGCTTCGACTAGTTACCTGAAGATTTAGCTTGAACGACAAGCAGATCCGCCTTCACACCAGCTGTAATCAGGATACCCGCAGCAATACCCAGACAGTCCTTGATATCTTCAGACACCTTGGCAGACACCTTACCTTCCGTCGCTTTTACAGCACTCCTACGACCAAGCACAACCAGGTTGTGCCAGGTGACTTCTCGTGTATCTGTCCTGACGCCTGATGCGGCATAGTTCGAAGCAGCCTCCAGGGTATTGGAAGAGGAAGAAGTCTCAAACTTGATGCGCGATGCTATATTGGCAGGTACATGCGTTGACACGAATCCGAAGTAGTCACCCTCGTGAGATTGAGAGTCTCCCCCGGCCGTCCCGACGAAGTGTACCACGGTCGCTTGAGCATTGTGCTTCTCGCACAATTGAAGCACTAGCTTGAGGGCAAGCTTGTCATCGTTGCCCCCAAAGTATGGCATGAAGATCTGATGCGACTTGTTTGTGACGGGAATCGTCGGGATATCATGATGGATGTCGCTGAATGAGTATGCTCGGGATAGCCTCTTACGGTCGCTACTGCCGTCCGAAGTAGGTTGAGTAGCACTACCCTTGGGGAAGAAAATGCCAATGTTGTGTTCCGGGGAGTCGAGGATGGACTTTGCGAAACCGGTATATGTTGATCCAAGCTTGTTGGAACCGTCTGCCGACAGGACCTGGGTGTCGACCAGGCTACCACTCTCGCTCCAGGGGACGAGAAGAAGGTCAGAGGAGATATCGGAGGATTTGGAAAGGAGAGCTTCGGCAAAGCGAGTCTCCGGCATGATCGATACCTCCCCAGAAACGGCAACCCTGATCAATTGTCCCACAGTACGGAAGATGTTCACGACAGGGTCATTGCGACTAAAATCGTCCACCTGAGACACGGTCATGACGGAAGAATCACGATCCGTAAGATGGAGTAGGCGGAAGCCATGAGCCCGCACAGCTTTAATACCATTGGAAGAGCCCAGCGCCACAGTGTCCGACGTCATACCGCCCTTCTCGTCGCTTTCAGCGAATTGGCCTCCCGAACCGGACTGCTTTCCAAATAGGGAGACCAAGTTGAGCAACGCAGGCATGTTGTCCAGTCGAAGGTACACTAACAGGCGCTGGACACGATCATTAGTCGGCTTGGTAAACTCATGGTCATCGGTCGATCCGCCGTGGCTCGAGATGGGTTCACCAGTGTCCCAGTCAATCTCACCACGCTTCCAAGCCTCGAGCTTCTTCTGGTACCAGCGAGGGTACAGGAAGGAGGTTAGAGGAGTAGTTGCGAAGGTGGTCAGAAGAGCCATGACAACGAAAATGGTGAATGTCCTGGTGCTCAGAATCCTAGCCTGTAGACCAATGTTCTGTATTCAATCAGCATCCGTCCCTCATTCCATGTCATCACGGAGCTGTGCTCAAACAAGAGCTACTTACAAGGACGATCAACTCGACGAGACCTTTGCAACTCATCAGAGCCCCGATGGAGAAAGACTCTCTCCAGACCAGTCCGTTCAACCGAGCAGCGAGACTGGCGCCAATAACCTTGGTCAAAAAGGCGGTGAACGTTACAGCAATAACGTAGCCCCAGGCGATACCGCTGTCAAGGAGACCCAGGTTGGTATTCAGCCCAGAGAGCGTGAAATACAAGGGCAAGAACAGAGCACCGATCAAATCTTCCAACTTTTCGGTGACCTTGATAGCAAAGCCGTTCTCGCGGGGCAAGATAAGGCCAACCATGAAACCTCCGAAAATTGCGTGGACGCCAATGATACCAGTGAAGAAAGCCGAGGTCAGGGCGATCAATAGAATAAGCGCAATCATGCTCTGCGAAGGTCCGTTCTCAATGTTGCCAGTTCGACGTAATAGCCAGACCAAAGCTGGCCTCACAAGGTAGAACAGGAATAACATGTAACCGACACACGCGAGAAGAATCCAGAGGGCTGAAAGACCCGTTCCGGCGTTGGCGAGAGCGACACATAGGGCAAGGAGGATCCAGCCTTGTTGATGTTAGCAAAACTCAGCCTGACGTTTGAAGATGCACCGAAGCGTTACTCACCAACAACGTCGTTCGCAACACCAGCTGAAAGCACGATAACACCGACAGAGGTATCAAGGAGCTTCAACTCGGTCAGGATACGGCACAGAACCGGGAAAGCCTAGAGGCGATGTATTAGTCGGATAGTGATCGAAACACTACGGAGTAGGTCGTTTCTCCAGTGTGACTTACCGTGATTGCAATAGCAACACCGATGAACAGCATGTAGATTGGGAAGTCAATGTGCATTACACCCTCATCACCAGAGAATTGATTGTAGAGACCCCATGCGAGGGCGCAACCGAACGCAAAGGGTAGAGCCAAGCCGGCGAATGCTACTGAAGTAGCGACTCGCCAATTACTGACGAGGAAGCGAACGTCTGTCTCAAGACCAATGAGGAAGAGATAGAGAACAAGACCGAGATTGGCTACCAGCGTCAAGTTGGGGATCGATTCCGTAGGGAAGATGGCAGCGCGAAAGCCGGGAATTCGACCCAGCACCGAGGGCCCCAGAACAATGCCACCAATGACTTCGGCTATCACTCGAGGTTGGCGGATCTTGGACAGAGGCCAGTGGAGGAGGTGGCAGACTATAATGATGAGTCCGGCCTAAATCCAGCGAGCGACACGAATTAGGACTTATTGGGCGGCGCTGAAGGTGGAATGCGAAACCAGAGGGAACGAACCTGGATGATGAATATGGTGATGGGATCCTTCGGATTGTAATGCGAGGGGTTTGCGCCCTCGATAACACCACCCTGCGAGGGAGCTCTGTTTCCGCCGGTGCTAGTAGGCGCGGCAGACGATGTAGCCGTCGCCGATAGCATCGATGTGATAGACGACATGTTGGCGGATTGGCTCAAATTCCTGTCCTTGCCGGTGAACGGGCCACTTTCCGAAGCAAGGAATGACGAGGCGACCAAAGACGTCTGGAAGCGCTCGACTGCGCTCTCCGAGTCGAATCGATTTGACCTTTCGTGATAAGACGAAACGGCAGACGATACGGAAGAGCCACTTCTTAAATGGAATTGCCAAGAAGATGGACACCGTCCAGGCTGTGAACACTAGCAACGGGTGGAGGGGAAGCAGGCTTAGGTACTATGGCCAAGCCAGTAGCAATCGGTCCCGTGATATCGGTAAGCTTTGCATGTACTAATCTGACATGGTGAGCGCGGGTTGTTTTGCCTATGTTGTTTTCTCCCTGGCCGCAGCTGCCACGGGAATTGAAATCGTTGGTAGTCGACCACTTTGGTTGGTTGTACAAAAGGGTGGCAGATGGTGGTGTTGGAGCAAGTTAAGGGCTTTGGTCATTTGCCTTCCCGGCGGATTTAGTTTGCGACACGTGAAGATGTTTTGGAGGGGGGGAATGTGGAGGGCGGGGAGTGCGAGTGAGCAACGGTTTGTGGAGGTGGGCAGGGAGAAAGTGTGAGACTAAGGTGCCTCACTGCGTGACTGCGGTAGCTAAGCAGGGTTGGGGTGGGACCTACAGGCGTGGGAAACGGATTTATTGGTCTACCCTGATATGAAGGGAATGCAAACAAGAACGAGATTGAAGTCAGGCCCAAGGATGTGGGCTGTCACCGTCAATCGTTGAATGATTGCGATGCTGAGGTCAAACGCCTGGGGTACTACTAGGCAGGGTGCATGCCTGGATGCAACATATTACACCAGGTATTTATTTCCCCCCCAAAACTTACTATTTCGTTCCTACTCTGTTACTTTCTTGTAAGTCCCCCACTTCGTAAGAGGAAAGGTTCATAACAATGAAAGGATGAAAGAGGAACAACGTTTGCGTGATACGCTAACCGAGGGCTTACGAGTCATCCATCCCACCGCCTGTCGTCCCATCCTTGACCGCACCTCATCAACATCAAGAGAACACACCGACAGAGACGAAGACACTGGTACAATATCACCTCGTTTATCTGGCATGTTAACGTTTCTGGCACCTCAAGGATCACCTACCTAGGTTGCGCACTTGCAGCTGGCACTTACTTCCATGGCACCTGACATGATGTTGCCCTGACCGTGGACAGTGCGCTGTGGGTAGTGCAGGGCCCAGTGGATCAAGACTCCAACCAGGGTCCAGGCCTGGCCTTGATTGTCTCTCCGTCTCCATGGCGCTGCATGCTGACCGCCAGTCTACAGCCAGTCCTTGGACGGATACGTATACAGGTTTTCAGCAGCAAGACCTGGGAATTGGCGTTCGTATTGTATTCTACGGAGTATCCTTCCAGGAATGAGGGGAACCCCCCAGACATTGGTTGGTCTTTGTGGAGTACTCGTAAAGATAACTTATCCGTGGAATTGGAGAAGGTGGGGAGACGCGGGGATCGAGAGATCATCGGCTGATTGGGCCACCAATATCCGTATCGATACACTAAGGTACTGAGCTGAGCTGCACACATACCCAGCCCAGGGGGCTGGGTTGTGCCACCACCACCTCAAGGTTTAGAGCGGGTAATAGCGGTAACAACAAATAATCCATTGACTTGGGTCCCACCTGATATGCACCTCGATATTGTCCCGAATATCGACTACCAAGAACTCAAGCTGCCAATGGAGCTTCGGGACATGAATCTCCATCTGCAATGTTATGGGGCTAACGTGGGACAGCTAAGTCTAGTTCGTCTCTCCGTCTCGATGAATCTCTTATCCAATGTGCCACATTCAGAGTCAGGCGTACGCCATCGCACTCAAACCTAGAGCCGCAGGCAAGGGTAGTGCTTCACATTACAGGACCTTGTGATCGGCCGGTGTGACTATGGTGGCTTGGCTGCCTTGGCTGTGACGCTCAATGGCGCATACATATAGATAGGAACGAAAGCATCTCCCTCATCGCACCTATAAAAGCTTATAGGTTATTAAAGCGGTTAATAAAGGAATAGAGAGGAAGGATAAGAGTATATATATAATATAGTTATCGTTAACCCATTTTAATACTACGTTTATTAAGAATTATTATTAAAAAAAATATAGCTATTTTTAATAGCTTACTTATTTATATTTACTTTATTAATAACTTTTTAAAAGTATTTATTTTTATTCATCTTTATTTTCTATTTTTATTAATTACTTAGGTAGTTCTTAATATTAATTATTTATTTTAATACTCTACCTTTACTAGCTACTTACGCAGTTCTTAATATCGATTATATAGTATTAATATATAGTATTAGTATATACTCTTATTATCTCGATTAACTAAATTTTTTAAGATTTTTTTTTTTAACTTTTTCTTTTATAAAGTTTATAACTACGGATTATTAACGGCAATTTAATATTAATTATATAATATTAATATTTAATATTAATAAATACTCCTATCATTTTAATAGACTATGTTTTTGAAAATTTTCTAACTTTTTAACTTTCTTTTTTATAAAGTTTATAATTATTAATAACCCCCTAATAGAGTAATTTACTAGGGCCGTACTATATATTACGTATTAAAAAAAACTAAGTATATTACGCTTTATACCTAATTACTAATTAAAACTCCTAACCTACCCCCATAGTTCTCTAAGTTTTAGCTATTTAAAAAATAAGTTATACTTATTTTAATATATATAAAACCTCTTAATAATAGCTTATATAAATAACTAAATCTTATATTATATACTCTTTTTTATTAAGGGTTAAAAGGCCCTTTATATATTCTTTTATATTTATAATATAGCCTATATTAAAGGGATTTTTAATTTTATAAAATATAATTTCTAAGTTAGTATTAATATACTAAATCTTAATGTTTATATTAGCCCGGCTATTTATAACGTTTATATTATTATTTAGCTAAATTCTATATTATTAAAAAATACTTTACTACTTCTTAAGTATATTTATATTAATTATAATAGCTATAGTATTAAGCTAGTTAAAGAGGGCGCCTAGCCCGAGAGGGGTAAACTTATTAATAAGCATTTTTAATAAAGTAGTAGTTTATATATTAATAAGTTTATTTAATAAATTTATTTAGTAAATTTATTTAGTTTAAATAAAGAGTAGCTTTAGGTAATATTAGAAGTAATAAAGATAAAAAAAATCTTTACGAGCTTTAATATAATAAAAAAGTAGTAAATATTAGCCTATTTAGCCCTTTTTTTAAAAAACCTCTATATTATTATTAAAGTTTAGAACCTCTATAGTTAAGGGCTACTTTTAATTATTATAACCGACTATTATAGTTAATTATTATAGCTAACCTTTATTATTAACTTTTTTAATTAGTATTATTATTAAAAAGGGTAGCTTACTTATTCCGAATTATATAACGGTTTTTATATTAAAATTATTATATTATACTAAATACGTACTTAGGGTATATTATATATATTATATAATTAAAAAGTATACCGTATTATATAATTTTTTTTTAAAAGCGTAATCCCGTTAAGGTCGATCTTTTACGCTTATAAAGCTAGAAAAAAACCACTATATACTAATACTTTATAAGATATATAATTATAAGATCGAGCTCTTAAATAGTAATAAAAAAAAGCTAACTTATTACTTTTTATATAAGTAGTTAATATTAGAGCTAGAGGCTATAAGAGCCTATTAATTAAAGTATTTATAAAAGGGATTTATTAAGCTAAGTAATACTCCTTTTATATTATTAATACTATTTATAAAAAAATATAATAATAGTTTACGCTTCTATATCGACTTTTATAAGCTTAATAAAATTATAAAAAAAAACTGCTATTTATTATTACTTATTAATAAAACCTTTATATAATTAAATAAAATAAAAGTATTTACTAAACTAAATATTAAAGAAGCTTTTTATTATATTTACCTCGACCTAGCCTCTAAGGACTTAATAACGTTTAGAACTTATTATAAGGTATATAAATATAAAATAATACTTTTTAAGTTTTATAATAAACTAGTTATATATTAATAATATATAAATCAAATACTAATAAAATACCTAAATAACTTTTATATAGTATATATAAATAATATCCTAATCTTTTTTAATAACCCCTTCTAATACTAAGAGTACGTTATTAGAGTACTAAACTATTTATAAAAAATAAGTTTATAAGTAAATATTAAAAAGTACGAATTTAGTATTATTTTTATAAAGTACTTAGGTTTTATAGTTTTTATAAAGGGTATATAGCTTAATAAAAAAAAAGTCTTTATAGTTAAGGATTAAAAACTACCTACGTCACTTAAGGGTAATTAGTTTTTTTTTAGATTTTATAACTTTTATAAGAGATTTATAAAAGATTATAGCTACTTAGCTAGGCCCTTAACGAGGTTAATAAGTAAGGGGGTTCTTTTCAACTTTAATACTAATTATAAGTTAGTTTTTAAAGTTATAAAATTAGTACTAATATTAGTGCTTATCTTTTATTATTTTAAACTAAAGCTATTAATATAATTAAAAACTAACGCTTCTAACTTAATATATACTAAAGTACTATTATAATAATAAGAAGATAATAAGTTATAGTACTTAATGACTTTTTATTTAAAAATAATAAGTAGCGCAGAGCTTAATTATACTATTTATAATAAGAAAATATTAATAATAATATTATATTTAGAGGAATAGTGCGCAGAGTTTATAAACTATATATATAAATTTAATATTATTATAAACTATTAGTTATTACTATTTTTTATAACTAAGTACCTATTTAACTTATAATAAACCCGTTAGGCTAGTATACTAATAAACTTTAATTTTTAGATCTATTACTACTTAAAAAAAGAGAACGTACTAGCTAACGCCCTTTTATAAAAAATAGAGGATATCCGTACTTAGTAAGTATTAAAAAAGGCTAATAAAACTTAAGTCCTTTTATTACTAAGATTATTATTTTTGAATATCGTAATAGAGCTATGTGCGTTATTAAGTATTATAATTAGTTAATTATAATTAATAATTCCCCCCGACAGAGCAATCCGCCGGGGCCGTACCGTATATTACGTATTAAGGAAAACTAAGTATAATACGCTCTATACCTAACTACTAACTAAAATAATAATTAACTAACTCGACTATTATCTCCTTTTTATTAATAGCTCCTAACTTTTTATTATATAAAGTTTTTCTAAGTTCTAGCTACTTATAGGGCGAATTTTAATTATTTTAATATATATAAGACCTCTTAATACTAACTTATATAAATAACTAAGTTTAATATAATCTATTTTTTTATATAAGTATTATTATTACTTAGGGGGTCTTATAAGAGCTATTTAAAGCGCTAATTTATTACCCTAAATTTATATATTTCTAATCCGTTTATTATAATTATTATAACTAGGTTAGTATTAATATATTAAATCTTAACGTTTATATTAGCCTAGCTATTTATAATATTTATAATATTACTTAGCTAAATTCTATATTATTAAAAAATAGTTTACTACTCCTTAAGCATATTTATATTAATTATAATAATTATAATATTAAGTTAACTAAAAAGGGCGCCTAGCTTAAGAGGGGTAAACTTATTAATAAATATTTTTAGCTTACTAATTATTAATTATATACTAAGAGAGTAAGTTCTTATTAAAGTAGTATTTTAACTAGCTAACTTCTTAATTAGTTATTTAACTAGCTATTTAAGTAGTAGTTTATATATTGATAAGTTTATTTAGTAAATTTGTTTAGTAAATTTATTTAGTAAATTTATTTAATTTAAATAGAGAGTAGCTTTGGGCGATACTAAAAGCAATAAAGATAAAAAAAATCTTTATAAGCTTTATATAGTGGTTTTTTTTCCGGCTTTATAAGTATAAAAGATCGACCTTAACGGGATTACGCTTTTAAAAAAAATTATATAATATAATATACTTTTTAACTATATAATATATATAATATATATAATATATCCTAAGTACGTACTTAATATAATATAGTAATTTTAATACGAAAACCGCTATTTAATTTAAGATAAGTAAGCTACCCTCTTTATTACGTAGCGGCGCTAGCTAAAAAGGTTAATAATAGAGGTTAGTTATAAGAATTAGTTATAATAGTCGGCCGTAATAGTTAGCTATAATAGTTAGAAATAGCCTTTTTTAATTATAAAGGTTCTAAACTTTAATAGTAATATAGAGGTTTCTAAAAAAAGGGCTAAATAGGCTAATATTTATTACTTAGAGCTCGTAAAGATTTTTTTTATTCTTATTACTTCTAATATTACTTAAAGCTACTCTCTATTTAAACTAAATAAATTTATTAAATAAATCTACTAAATAAATTTATTAAATAAACTTATTAATATATAAACTACTACTTAGATAGCTAGTTAAATAACTAGTTAAGAAGTTAGCTAATTAAAATACTACCTCGATAAGAACTTATTTTATTTTTAATATATAGTTAGTAATTAATAAACTAAAAATACTTATTAATAAGTCTACTCTTCTTAAACTAAGCGCCCTTTTTAACTAACTTAATACTATAACTATCGTAACTAACATAAATATACTTAAAAAGTAGTAAAGTACTTTTTAATAATATAGAATTTAGCTAAGTAATATTATAAATATTATAAATAGCTAGGCTAATACAAATATTAAAATTTAATATATTAATACTAGCTTAGTTATAATAATTATAATAAATGGGTTAGAAATATATAAAGTTAAAATAATAAGCTAGTACTTTAAATAGCTCTTATAGAACCCCTTAAATAATAATAATATTTATATAAAAAAATAGATTATACTAAACTTAGTTATTTATATAGGTTAGTATTAAGAGGTCTTATACGTATTAAAGTAAATAAAGCTCGCCCTATAAGTAGCTAGAACTTAAGAAGATTACGGTAGAAGGTTAGGAGCTATTTTAGTTAGTAATTAAGTATAGAGCGTATTATACTTAGTTTTCCTTAATACGTAATATACGGTACGGCCCCGGCAGATTGCTTTGTCGGGGGGTCTAACTACTTATAGTAATATATTTTTATTAACTTTTTAACTATCCTTACTAATTAAAAAAGATTTAATAATACTTAAGTAATAATAGACTATTTAAGTAAAAAGGTAATATTTATTTCTTATTATAAAATTATTATAATAAAAAATATAAGCTAAATATTTTATAAGCGAGTACTACTTATTTTTAGCTTATTAAAAACTATTATATCGGACTAGGGCCCCTAATTTAACTTTAATTTCTAAGAGGAGCTTTATAAGATTTATAGGGTTAGGTTATAATTATTAATAATAAACTACCCCTAAATAAATAGCTAAATAAAAGTATTAAATTAGTATATCTTATAGTAATTAAAACTACTAATTAACTAATACTAAAATAACTAGAATAATATCTTACTTATAATTAATTTTACTTATATTACTTAGCTTAATAAGACTACGGGGCTATTATTATATAAAGTAGAATTTAGTCGTTAGCTACGGCTCTTTTTTAATTAATCTAAGTGAACTTACTAATTTAGCTTTATAAAAAAGAAGCTAGATCGTACTAATACGTAGTATATAACCTAAGGGATATATAAGGCCTAAGAGATTATTAAAAGTAATATAAAAGTTATTTAAATATAATATAAGAGGTATATTAATTATTACTAATACTTAGACGAACTAAGGCTAAGAAACTAGGTCTTTATTAATACCTTATATTAAAAATCCGCTAATATAAATAAACTATAATAGTTATAAACTAGGCTATAGCTTATTATTAATACTAAATAAGGGGGTATATAAATTATA
This sequence comes from Colletotrichum tamarilloi, assembly GCF_030869305.1. Classification (NCBI taxonomy): domain Eukaryota; kingdom Fungi; phylum Ascomycota; class Sordariomycetes; order Glomerellales; family Glomerellaceae; genus Colletotrichum; species Colletotrichum tamarilloi. The sequence continues at coordinate 8,661 of NW_026849400.1, read as the reverse complement.
GAACTATTAGTAAGTAGCTAGATATACTTAGTTTTTTACCTAAATAAGCTAAAAAAGGCTACTAATAACTTATTACTTAGGTAGAACTAAGACTTATTATTACTAATTATTAATAATAATAATAAACTAGAGTACGAGGTTTTTAAAATTATTAAATTATATTAATATAAGGAAAAACTATAATACTAAGTAGATCAAAAAAGATATAATACGGATCCGACTTAATATAATATAAAGAGCTTTAAGTATATACTAATAACGCTCTAAACGTTCTATTACTAATACTTAATTACTAAGAGCTTATTATATAATAGTTTTTTTCTAGCTTTATAAATATAAAAAATCGACCTTAATGGGATTACGCTTTTAAAAGAAATTATATAATATAGTATACTTTTTAATTATATAATATATATAATATACCCTAAGTACGTACTTAACGTAATATAGTAATTTTAATATAAAAACTACTATATAATTTAGGATAAGTAAGCTACCCTCTTTATTATATAATAGCGCTAGCTAAAAAGGTTAATAATAGAAATTAGCCGTAATAATTAATTATAATAATTAGCTATAATAATTAAAAGCAGCCCTTAACTATAGAGGTTTTAAATTTTAATAGTAACGTAGAGGTTTTTTAAAAAAGGGCTAAATAGGCTAATATTTACGTACTAGAGCTTATAAAGATTCTTTTTATCCTTATCGCTTCTAATATTACCTAAAGTTACTCTCTATTTAAACTAAATAAATTTACTAAATAAATCTACTAAATAAATCTACTAAATAAACCTATTAATATATAAACTACTACTTAAGTAGCTAGTTAAATAACTAGTTAAGAGGTTAGCTAGTTAAAATACTACTTTAATAAGAACTTACTTTACTAAAAATGCCTATTAATAAGTCTACCCCTCTCGGGCTAGGCGCCCTCTTTAGCTAGCTCGACGCTATAGCTATTATAGTTAATATAAGTACGCCCGAGGATTAATAAAGTACTTTTTAATAGTACGGAATTTAACTAGGTAATAGTATGAATACTATAAATAGCCGGGCTAGTATAGATATTAAGATCCGGTATATTAACGCCGGCTTAGAAATTTATAAGAGATTAGGCTATAAGTACTTAACTAGCGGGGCTATAATATAAGTATAGGTATATTATAAGACTAAAGCTTATAGAGTCCTTTATATAGGCTCTACTTTTTAAAAAGTTCTTTTATAATACGATCCGTATACTAGTTACTAAATTATTAGTATCCTATTGCTAGTTATATCCCGAATTTATTATAAAATTATACTTTACGGAGTTAGAAATCCCTCCGATATAGGCTATATTATAAACATAAGGGAATATATAAAGGGCCCCCTAACCTTTAATAAAAAGGAGTATATAATACGGGATTTAGCTACTTACGCGGGCTAGTACTAAGAGGTCTTATATATATTAAAATAAGTATAGCTCGCCCTCTAAACGGGCGGGGGAAGGTCGGGAGCTATTAATAAAAAGAAGATAACGGTTAAGTTAGTTAACTATTTTAATTAGTAGTTAAGTATAGAGCGTAATATACCCAGTTTTCCCTAATACGTAATACACGGTACGGCCCCGGCAGATTGCTCCGTCGGGGGGCTAAGAGCTTATTATAAAACTTAAATATATAAATAAAAACTACCGTAGCTAGTAATTTACTATTACTAAGGGACAATAATAATATAATAATTATAATTATAATTATAAATTTACTAAAATAAGAAGTAATTTAGAGGTTTATTTTTTAGTATTATAGATAGCGCCCTCTAATATAAAGGGGGGGGTAATATTATAATAATAAGTATTAAGGCCCTATAGGCCCTATAGCTTAGCTTTAAGCTATAAAGCTAAGTTCTTAATAGTTACGTAACGAGCTAAACCGTTAGGCCTAAAGGGCTAGCCCGCTAGCTTTTACCTACTATTCTATTTTTTCTTTTTTTATATTAAGTCTTTAGTTTAATAGGTTAATATAGTAGCGTTCTGACCTACCTCGAGTTCCATTTTATAATAAAGTAAGCTCTTAATAAATAATAGTTTTTATCTTAATAAGTTCGTTTAATAAGTTTATTTAATAAATTTATTTAGTTTAAATAGAGAATAGTTTTAAGTAATATTAAAAATAATAAAAATAAAAAGAATTCTTATAAGCTCTAAGTAACTAAATATTAGCCCTTTTAGCTTTTTTTTTTTAAAAAACCTCTACGTTATTATTAAAGTTTAGAACTTCTATAGTTAAGGGCCGCCTTTAACTTTTATAGCCGACCTTTATTATTAACCTTTCTAACTAGCGCTACTATAGGTTAGCTTACTTATCCCGAATTATATAATAATTTTCGTATTAAAATTACTACATTACGTTAAGTACGTACTTAGGGTATATTATACGTATTATATAGTTAAGAAGTATACTATATTATATAATTTCCTTTAAAAGTATAATCTTATTAAGGTCGATCTTTTATATTTATAAGGCTAGAAGAAAACTATTATATACTTTTTAATTATATAATATATATAATATACCCTAAGTATGCGCTTAATATAATATAATAATTTTAATATAAAAACTATTATATAATTAAAAATAAGTAAGTTACCTTACGGTAGTACTAGTTAAAAAGGTTAATAATAAAGGTTAGTTATAATAATTAGCTATAATAGTTAGCTATAATAGTTAGAAATAGCCCTTAACTATATAAGTTCTAAACGTTAATAATAATATAAAGGTCTTTAAAAAAAGGGCTAAATAAGCTAATATTTACTACTTTTTAAAGCTTATAAAAATTCTTTTTATCTTTATCGCTTTTAATATTACTTAAAGTTACTTTCTATTTAAACTAAATAAATTTACTAAATAAATTTATTAAATAAACTTATTAATATATAAACTACTACCTAAATAGCTAATTAAATAACTAGTTAAGAAGTTAGCTAGTTAAAATACTACTTCGATAAGAACCTATTTTAAAAATACTTATTAATAAGTCTACCCCTCTTAAACTAGGCGCCCTTTTTAGCTAGCTCGACGCTATGGCTATTATAATTAATATAAATATACTTAAGAAGTAGTAAAGTACTTTTTAATAATATAAAATTTAGCTAAGTAATAATATAAACGCTATAAATAACTAAGCTAATATAGATATTAAGATTTAATATATCGATTTTAATCCCTTTAGGGTCCGGTCCGCCTTATTAGGGGCCATTTTCGCCTTTATAAGTAAGCTAGTCTATTAGGGTTAATATTGAGTTTTTATTACGTACTTTAATAAGACTTTATAACTAATAATAACCGGCTATAGCTAGTATAGCTATTATTAACTATTAATACTAACTAAACTTAAAATATTAATAACCCCGCCGCTATAGTATATTAATTACCTTTTTAATAACTAAATATTACCCCTTATTTTCTCTATTTATCTTATTTAATAATAACCTCTCCTTATTAATATTCTTATTTAATACGCTTATTTACGCTCTTTTTAAGCTCTTAATTATATTATTAAGTCTAAGCTTATTTATATTACTCTATTATATTAAAAAAATACTAATGAAAATAATACTTATTATAATATATTAATTTATTTTTTATAAGTTAATATTATAAATATAGTATTTATTAGAGTAGTTTTTCTATAACTCGGGGTTATTTAATATAATACTTATAGGATTAAATAACTTCTAATTATTAAAAAAGCCCTAAGGGTTAACGAGCTATTAAGATCTTAGTATTTTAATAAAGTATATTTAAAGTAAATAATTAAAAAAATAATAGCGATAGTAATAATATAATAATAATAAATAGTAAGAGAAGCGTTTTTTAACTTTAATAAAAAAAACGAGGTAATAAATAAATAAATATATAAATAAAATTATAAGTACGGTAAATATTATAAAGTTAGTATTATTCTTAACGACGGTAAAAAGGGTATTTCTAATATTATATTATTATAAGCTACTATTATTTAAAAAAATAGCTAACTTAGCTAGGTATGTAATAGGCTTATAAGGTAGTAGCGTTAGGTACTTAATATTACTATTAGTAATCCGTAATTATAAACTTTATTAAAAAGAAAGTTAAAAAGCAAAAATTCTAAAAAAATTAGTTTATAAAAATAGTAGAAGTATTTATTGATACTATGTATTAATACTATATAATTAATATTAAGAATTACTTAAGTAGCTAGTAAAGGTAGAATATAAAAATAAATATTAATTAAAAGAATTAATAATAAAGGTTAGTTATAAAAATTAAAGATAGCCCTTGACTATAGAGGTTTTATATTTTAATAATAATATAAAGATTTTTAAAAAGACTTTTATAAATCTATAATAAATTCGGGATACGGCTGGTAATAGGACGCTAATAACTTAATAACTAATATATAGATCGTATTATAAAAAAACTTTTTAAGAAATAGAGCCTATATAAAGGACTTTATAAGTTTTAATTTTATAATATATTTATATTTTTATTATAGCCTTACTAATTAAGTACTTATAGCCTAATTTCTATAATTTTAAAACTTTTATTTTTATAAAATAATTAATATAAGTAATAATAAATTATAAAAATAAACGGAACGTTAATAAAGCGATACTTAGTTATTAATAAAGAGCTATTAATATTAATAAGTTATAAATATTTAAAATTAACTACTTAACTTTATTTTATCTAAAAAAACGAGCTTATTATAAAGTAAATCTTATTTAAACGTTAGTATTTATAAAAAAGCTAAATAAAAAAAATAATTAAAATAAATTACTTTTATAAGCTAGTTACTTTATTAATACCCTAAGGACCTTATTTATTATAAACGGGGTATTTATTAATAACTAATTACTAAATATACGAAGTTTAGGTATATATAAAAATATAAATAATACTAAAATAGCTAGTTTAATAAACCTTATAAACTTAATAATAACCTATTTTTATAAAATAATAAAAATAATAATTAAAAACTAAAACTAAGAACGGCGTTAATATAAAGAGCTTATTTAATAACTTATTAAGTAGTTAGTAACGCGTTTAAATTAATAAGAATATAAAAAGCCTCTTTTTTATAATTATAAACTAATTAAAAAAAGGTTTATAAGTACTTAAGTAGTAAATTAAATTATTATTATAAAAATAAGTAATAATTTTTATATAAAAAGTATTATAAAATAGTATATTAAATAGGCCCTATTTAAGATATCCTTATTATTATAAATATAATAATATAATTATAAAAAGAGTTTTTAAAATCCCCTTTTTTAAAATAATTTCTTAGTATTCGTTTATTAATAATATATAAACCCCGAGATATAAAAACGGGAATATTATAAAAAGTTAAAAATAAAAAGGCTAAAAAAGGGTTAAACCCTTACTTAGTTCTTTACTAAATAATTAATAATTTATTATAACTTAGGTATAATAAATATAGAAAATTTAAAAATAGAGGTATATTAGTTCTTTTTTAAATTATTATTTTAGTTATAAAACGACTTAATTTATTATAAGGTTTTAATTAAGAGAGTATATAATATAACTTATAAAGCTAATAAATTATAATTATTAAATTAATAAAAGGGTAGTAATTAGTTATAAAAAATAGTAAAAAGAGGTTATATTTATTATTAAAATAACTATATTAAATATCCCTTTTTTATAAAAAAAAGACTAAGGAGAGCTTTAAGGGGCTAAGCCTTAAAAACTTATTAAGATTAATATTATAAAAGCTATATAATAAAAATACTTATACTAAGCTATTATAAAAGTATTATAATAATAATATTAAGTACTTTATATATAATAAAATAGGCTATATATTTAATAAGTACTAAAAAAATAAGTTAAGAAATAGGGGTAATAATAAGCTAACGTACCCCTAATTAAAACTAATATTAATAACTATTTAATAAGTTATTACCGAGCTAAGAATTATAAAAATCGACTTATTAAAAAACGAATAAATATAAGTACTATACTTAATATATTTATACTAAGTATTAAGAAAGTATTAATAAGAATAATTATAAAAAATAAGGTAATAGTTCTATAAGGGGTTATTAAAAAGCTAATAAAAATTAATATAAATATATACTCCGAGATAAATATTATTAATACTAAGCTCGTAACTTACTTAGGGTTAACCTTAGTTACTATTATAGCCCCTTTATTAAGGGATTTTTAAAATAAAACTATAAGCTAAAAAAAGGCTTATTAATTAATACTCTTCTTTATTAACTATTATAAATAGCTAAAGAAGATTTAGTAACTATTTACTATAGTTAATAAAAATAAAAAAATAATAAACCTTTTATTATCGTAATTATTAATAAACTAAGAGGGTATTTATATTAATATTATAATAAATATATAGTTATACGAGCCTATTTTTATTATTAAATTAAAAATAATAGCTCGTAATATTATTAAAAATCGTAAGAGGGCTTATATATTATATATTATTACTATAAAAAGTATTATAAGGATAATAAAGACTAAACTATAAAAGGGTCTATTACTAAAACTTTAATTAAAAATAAAAACGTTTAATAAGTAATTAATAAAAAGACCGTAGTTATATAGTAGGGTAACCCTCCGATAGAGCAATCTACCGGGGCCGTACCGTATATTACGTATTAAGGAAAACTAAGTATATTACGCTCTATACCTAATTACTAATTAAAATAGCTCCTAACCTTCCCCCACGTAATTTTAACTATTTAAAAAGCAAATTATACCTATTTTAATATATATAAGACCTCTTAGTACTAACCTATATAAATAGCTAAATCCTATATTATATACTCCTTTTTATTAAGGGTTAGGGGGCCCCTTATATATTCTTTTATATTTATAATATAGCCCGTATTAAAAGGATTTCTAGCTCTATAAAATATAATTTCTAAGCCGGCGTTAATATATTAAATCTTAACGTCCATATTAACCTAGCTATTTATAATATTCGTACTATTACTTAGCTAAATTTTATATTATTAGAAAGTACTTTGCTACTTTTTAAGTATACTTATATTAATTATAATAACTATAGCGTTAAGTTAGTTAAAGAGGGTGCTTAGCCCGAGAGGGGTAAACTTATTAATAGGTATTTTTAGAGTTCTAGCTTACTAATTACTAATTATATATTAAGAGTAGAGTAGGTTCTCGTTAAAGTAGTAGTTTATGTATTAATAAGTTTATTTAGTAGATTTATTTAGTTTAAATAAAAAGTAGCTTTAGGTAATATTAAAAGTAATAAAGATAAAAAAAATCTTTACGAGCTCTAGTACGAAAAGTAATAAATATTAGCCTATTTAGCCCTTTTTTTTAAAAACCTCTATATTATTATTAAAGTTTAGAACCTCTATAGTTAAAGAAGGCCGCCTCTAACTATTATAACTAATTATTATAGCTAACTATTATAGCCGATTTCTATTATTAACCTTTTTAGTTAGTACTACTACGTAAGTATATTACTTAGCTTATTATTAATAAATAATAAAGTAGCTTACTTATCTTAAATTATATAGCGGTTTTTATATTAAAATTATTATATTACGTTAAGCGCGTACTTAGGATATATTATATATATTATATAATTAAAAAGTATACTATATTATATAATTTTTTTTAAAAGCGTAATCTTATTAAGGTCGATCTTTTGCGCTTATAAAGCTAGAACAAAACCACTATATATAGTAGGGTAAAATACTTAATTAACTTAGTTCTAAGGGCTAAACTATTATATAACCTTATTTATTTATTAATTAAGAAATAATTTAATAAGCTTTGTATATATATTATTAAGAACTTAGTAAATAGTTATATTATATTTTTAGTTAATAAAGCTAAGGTACTAATCCTCTTTATATTAAAAAAGGATAGTATGCTATACTTTTATATAAATTATTATAAATTAAATAAAATAACTATAAAAAATTAATACTTATTACTACTTATTAACGAGCTCTTAAATAGGCTTTATAAAATAAAATAGATTTTTAAAATAAATATTAAAAATACTTATTATTATATCTAAATTAAAAAGAAAGACTAATAGAAAATAGCGTTCTAGAGCCGATATAGCTATTTTAAATATATTATTATACTTTTTAAATTAACGAACGTACCCGCAACGTTCTAAGTATATATTTACTAAACGATCGCTAATTTATTAAATATTTATTATATAATATATATAAATAATTTAATAATCTATTTAATAATAAGGGAGTAGTATATAGAAAATATTAAAAAAGTCTTTTAATATTTATAATTATATAGGCTTTTTATTAAACTATTAAAGTACTCGTTTTATTAAAAAAGGGTCGAATTCCTAAGTTATATTATTATACTACCCCCCGACGGAGCAATCCGCCGGGGCCGTACCGTGTATTACGTATTGGGGAAAACTGGGTATATTGCGCTCCATACCTAACTACTAATCAAAACAGTCAACCGACTCGACCATTGTCTCCCTTTCATCAACAGCTCCCAACCTTCCGCCGCCCGCCTACAGGGCGAGCTTCACCCACTCCAACGCGCACAGGACCTCCTGGTGCCAGCCCGCGTGGGCAGCCAGGTCCAGCATAATCTGTTCTTTTATATGGGTATTATCGTTACCCGGGGGGTCCCG